>NC_092154.1:26459286-27659286 GCF_045791955.1 Oncorhynchus clarkii lewisi
AGATAGAGAGCAAAACTGTAGGCACAAAGTTACGAAACACTTTGCATGATCAAGGAACTGTAATGTACCTTCCCTCAATTTGACATGAACACAGAACCAGCCTCTCTAGCTCCCAAATTGAGAAAGTGGATCCAAAGGTTTTAAACATTATTGATTGCAGCTGATGTTAGGAACAAAGCTAGAGAAGAGCAATGCTATACAGTACAAACATGTTCGAAATACTTATGTAGATTGTAATTTATGGGCATAGTGACAAACCCCAATCTCTCAACCCATGTGACCCCAAACTGTTCACACCCCTCTTGTTGGTGGAGAGAAAATAATGCATTTTTAAAGACAATTTCCTGCAATTGTACACATTTTGCCATGTCTTATGTGTGTTCATTCATTCAGGCCCCTAGGCATGTTATCTGGCCATGTTATTGTCAGGTTTAGACAGCTGGTTAGCCTAATTTACCGATCTAGCTAACATGGGCTAGTAGTTGATCATCTGGACATTTCTGACAGGTTATATAAATAGCTCTCTAAGTCCAACGTCTGTCAGTGAATGACATAATAAGAGGGAAACTGCCTATGCACTACCAACTTTCGAAATTGCACATTGTGCATTCTACAAATGCAGCGCTCAACATAGTAGATTTCTGTTTTTGAATTGACCCCATTCTGGGTCCAGATCCGGACCGCAGTCCGCCTGCTGAGTATGGCTGATATATACACTGACTGTACAAAACATTAGGAACACCTGCTCTTTCCATGACATAGACTGACCAGGTTAATCTAGGCGAAAGCTATGATCCCTTATTGATGTCTTATTAAATCCACTTCAATGAGTGTAGATGAAGGGGAGACGGAGTTTTAAGCCTTGACACAATTGAGGCATGGATTGTGTATGTGTGCCATTTAGAGGGTGAGTGGGAAAAACAAAAGATTTACGTGCTTTTGAACGGGTTATGGTAGTAGGTGCCAGGTGCACCGGTTTTTAACGCTCAATAGTTTCCTGTGTGTATCAAGAATGATCCACCACACAAAGGACATCCCAGCTAACTTCACTCAATTGGGGATCAATGGAGCCAACATGAGCCAGCCTCCCTGCAGAATGCTTTCGATGCCTTGTGTAGTCCATGCCCCGATGAATTGAGACTTTTCCGAGGGAAAACGTTAGGAAGGTTTCCAAATGTTTTGTGTAATCTTCTCTCTACTAGTAGTTCTCATTGTCACGTTCTGACCTTAGTTCCTTTGTTTTGTCTTTTGTTTGAGTATGGTCAGGGCGTGAGTTGGGTGGGTTGTCTATGCTAGTTTTTCTATGATTTGCTATTTCTGTGTTTGGCCTGGTATGGTTCTCAATCAGAGGCAGCTGTCAATCATTGTCCCTGAGAACCATATTTAGGGAGCCTGTTTCCTATTGTGTTTTGTGGGTGGTTGTTTTCTGTCTTTGTGTGTCTGCACCAGACAGAACTGTTTCGGTTGTTATCTTTGTTGTTTTTCTATTCAGTGTTCAGTTTACATTAAAAAAGATGAACACTTACCACGCTGCGTTTTGGTCCTCACCTTCTTCCACCGACGACTGTTACACTCATGCTTTCTCACTTCAAGACTGCTTTAAGCCACACAAGCATTCTTATGACTACACCCAATGCATTATACTGTAGGTATTGCTAATAAATTAAAGTTTTGCTTCCTTATTCCTGTAAACAATTCAGAGGCAGTGATTGGAAACATTAACGGAACACATGCTACTCCCAGCATTTATAACATTTTACAGAGTTTTTTCCCCACAAAAAATGATTCATTTCTTGTTTTATTGTAATGGAATAATTGTTTGGAGAGCCAAGGACATTACTGGCAGACACTAGTGTACAAATACAATGTTTATGAAGCAGTTTTTTCTGCCTAGTGTAACGGCCATTGTTGGTGGAAGAAGGTGAGGACCAAGGTGCAGCGTGGTATGTGTCCATATTTATTAAATGAACACGGAAATAACAAAACTAACAAAGAGAAACGACCGAAAACATTTCTGGCTGGTGCAGACACACAACAGAAAACAGAAAACAATCACCCACGAATCACAATAGAAAACAGGCTCCCTAAATATGGTTCTCAATCAGGGACAACGATTGACAGCTGCCTCTGATTGAGAACCATACCAGGCCAAACACAGAAATAGCAAATCATAGAAAAACTAACATAGACAACCCACCCAACTCACGCCCTGACCATACTAAAACAAAGACATAACAAAAGAGCTAAGGTCAGAACGTGACACCTAGTCTAAAACTGCCTGGGTTTAACATTGCAGTAACATATGTAAACTGCTAATTGTAGTAAACACAGCACTGACAAAAGTTGTTATAATCAAAAAACATTTGAAATACGATTACATTTATTTTGATTGACACCTGATATTTTGCAACACTTTACATTCAATTGCTCTTATACGTGTGTAGTAACAATGTAATTACTACAATAACAACAGTATTGTTACATAGGCTAGTATTTGTAGAATAATCATTCAATTGTAGAAAAAATAATAATAACCTATTTTCCACAGGGCCTTGTGGCAATGGTGATTACCTCATCATGCACAATACCACAACAGTATTCTACAATGTGAAATTCTCTTTGGACTTAAGCAGCTGTTTCTACTCAGCAAGCTAACCACTGTTATGTGTCTGCATAGAAAAAAAGAGGAGGAGGGAACTGGGCCGCGGTGTAGCACCAAGCCAAACAGAGAATGGCGGCATCATGACATGAGCTGGTGAGGCGTAATTGAAAGCAGATGCGAGCAGAGCACGCTGGAGTTGGAACACAGAGTTATGCAGACCCGCCCCTCTGACACTTGAACTATCACTCGAGCCAGGAAATTGAGGATGGGGAAAGGGGGGTGTGCGTGTGTTTGTGTTTAGGTGGGGATTCCACTTTAATATCGTCAGAGAGCAACTGAATCATGAGTAGAGGGCAAGTCATTCTCATTATTTGTACAACAATAATTATGAATGTTTTCCAGTTTATTTCAAGGGCCTTATTACTATACAGACTTTCTACTGCATGAAATTTCAGTCACAGGTGGGATATTATGCAAAAACATGTTTATTTTGCAAGGGGAAGTCAACCAACCGATTCAGGTTACTCAAACCAAGTCTCACTGTTTGATGCAAAATGGGGTGGAAAGGAGTGGCCTCCAATTCAACCACAGTGTTTCCACAGAAGATCATTGTTCTATCTTATGGGGATCAAATTGTATGGATGTGCCGTAACCCTGAACCTTTCTATACGTTTTCCAAATCCCTCCAAAGTCCTCCGTTCATTGGGGAAAAAATCACCAAGGACCATACACACTATAGTTGTGTTATATAGTGTTTTGTACACTCAGTATATATATAAATAGGTTGTAAAGAGTATTTTTGTTGTCTCTTGGTGTCTTTCCTATATACTGTATATATACAGTATATAACACTTTTTTTAAATGTATTTTATTTTATGTAATATCTTATGTTGTTCTTTTCTATTACTGTTCTATACATTGTCATGTATTTGTATGTTTTATGTGGAACCCAGGAAAAGTAGCTGCTGCATGTGCAGAAGGTAATGGGGATCCTAATAATCTAAACTATTCTATCTTTCCTTCCTTCTCTCAAACCAATCTAACTACTAACACTGTTTCTACTTCATTTGAACAGCAGGTGTTATTGCCACTCTAAATAAGATAAAAGCCTTTGACAGATTTTCCAACCATCTTCAGTTGTACTCCCCTCCTCATGACTGTATTGGAAGGTCAGGAAAACAGTGCCCTTTAAACTGGCTTTGATTATGACAAGAGTCCACCTAACAGTTTGTTTGAGCCACAGGCTTGTTTTGATCCAGACAATTATCCTTAACAAAGTTTACTCTGGTCCTAAACATGAGGACACTTTGAGAGTCAGAAAGTTCAGCTTATTGGCTCTTTAGAGCCAGAGAGAGAGAGACATTTAATTTAACCTTTCTTTAACTAGGCAAGTCTGTGAAAAGCAAAATTCTTATCTATAATGACATTCTACCGGGGAACAGTGGGTTAACTGCCTTGTTCTGTGGCAGAATTACAGATTTTTTACCTTGTCAGCTCAGCGATTCAACCCAGCAAACTTTCGGTTACTGGACCAATGCTCCAACCACTAGGCTACCTGCCACCCCACATCTGGTTTGAGGTTGCTCCCCCTCTCTGCATGTCGGCTTGTTGTTGTCAAGAAGGGCCTTGTTCTTTAATGCACTAAAACTACTACAGCTGTGAGACAGCAGTACTGAACTGTTACCCAGTCTTGTGAGTCCTAGAGGGAGAGGTATGTTAGAAAGCCAGCGGATTTGGGCAGTGTGGCTAACGTGTACTAAAGAAACATTCACATTTGGGGACTGAGAGCAGCAGTCGTTGAGGGAAACAGATCATCTCATGGAGGTGACAGAAGAAACATGTTAAGTTCTCTCCTTGGTAACAGCTAAACAAAATAAAAGTTTGTTTGTTATTTGTTCACAAAGCTACGGAAGCAGTAGCTTCATCTACGTGTAATGTACAAATACTGAAGATTTGTCCCACATCTGGACACTGAATAATAATGGACCAATAACAACTGGTGGAGGTTTTAGGTGTTTATTAATTATGTTGAATACATTTACAGTTTGACATGTCTGTCATGACCTTCTGGGCAATGTGAGTAAAACAAATGTGTGTTTCAAATGAGCAAATAAACAACTTGGTGAGAAAGAGACAGACTTTCCCCGGGGTGTAGTAAAACTGTCACGTTACATAACAGAAAAGTTCAACAAACTGACCGGATTTGAAACCCCTTCTAGACCACTCGTTGTCTGCCAATTTCAATCATGTCAAGAGACTCATTTCCCTAAATATCTAATTTTGATTCAGAAACAATTTCTTTCCACATCCCTCTAGGTTAGCCTGTCTATTAGATAAAGAGGGAGTAACTGAGGTAGCTACTATGAATAATTCCATGAGTCTGGGTGTTTAGGAGCCTCCTTGACATATGTTGTACTCTTTTAAGATATGTATGTGGGAGAGCTTCACTACATAGGCCTGGCCTGCATATAGGAACATGTACATCTGGTACCACTCTGGGCCAGACAGTGACATTTGGGACCGGCCACCTTTTAACCCTGAGATACTCCTCTCTTTCCTTACAGTATATAGAGATGTATCCTTGCAGGTTACCTGTGGAACCAAATGCACAAACTTACAAAACCTGTAAATTGTGAAGTGTCATCACATGGCGTACTTTAGTAGGAATGCAAAGGTAAACTCCTCGCTCTTTTCGAGGCTTGATGTTTCAAAAAAGTCTCAACAAAGAATCAGGACACAGATAATGGAGGATTCCCAAAGAAAGCAGCTGGCCCTGTTGAGAAAATGCCAGCTTCTGTAGAACACGCACGGCCTGCAGAACAATGGCGTGGTAAACCAGCGGCTACTGTGGAGAAGTTCTGGGGAAACAATAGAAGAGACATCTATTACTTGAACATCAACAGCTCCACTCTCATAATTAATCATGGTCTGGAGGGGCTCCAAAAGCCAAAAGGTCATTTTGGTTATGAAAATGAGCTGAAATGAATTGATGGTCACGTTGATTATAGACTCTGGTAATCTGAAAGGAATTATAGTTTTTTGTCATGACTACCAATATGTCAACAAGGCAAGAGCATCTGATGACAAAAACTATATTTTTTTCTTCTTCTAAACTACTTAGTGGGGCAAAAAGTATTTAGTCAGCCACCAATTGTGCAAGTTCTCCCATTTAAAAAGATAAGAGAAGCCTTCAACTATGACAGACAAAATGAGGGAAAAAAATCCAGAAAATCACATTGTAGGAATTTTTATGAATTTATTTGCAAATTATGGTGGAAAATAAGTATTTGGTCAACTACAAACAAGCAAGATTTCTGGCTCTCACAGACCTGTAACCTCTTCTTTAAGAGGCTCCTCTGACCTCCACTCATTACCTGTATTAATGGCACCTGTTTGAACTTGTTATCAGTATAAAAGACACCTGTCCACAACCTCAGTCACACTCCAAACTCCACTATGGCCAAGACCAAAGAGCTGTCAAAGGACACCAGAAACAAAATTGTAGACCTGCACCAGGCTGGGAAGACTGAATCTGCAATAGGTAAGCAGCTTGGTTTGAAGAAATCAACTGTGGGAGCAATTATTAGGAAATGGAAGACATACAAGACCACTGATAATCTCCCTCGATCTGGGGCTCCACGCAAGATCTCACCCCGTGGGGTCAAAATGATCACAAGAACGGTGAGCAAAAATCCCAGAACCACACGGGGGAACCTAGTGAATGACCTGCAGAGAGCTGGGACCAAAGTAACAAAGCCTACCATCAGTAACACACTACGCCGCCAGGGACTCAAATCCTGCAGTGCCAGACGTGTCCCCCTGCTTAAGCCAGTACATGTCCAGGCCCATCTGAAGTTTGCTAGAGAGCATTTGGATGATCCAGAATAAGATTGGGAGAATGTCATATGGTCAGATGAAACCAAAATATAACTTTTTGGTAAAAACTCAACTCGTCGTGTTTGGAGGACAAAGAATGCTGAGTTGCATCCAAAAAACACCATACCTACTGTGAAGCATGGGGGTGGAAACATCATGCTTTGGGGCTGTTTTGCTGCAAAGTGACCAGGATGACTGATCCGTGTAAAGGAAAGAATGAATGGGGCCATGTATCGTGAGATTTTGAGTGAAAACCTCCTTCCATCAGCAAGGGCATTGAAGATGAAACGTGGCTGGGTCTTTCAGCATGACAATGAGCCCAAACACACCGCCGGGCAACGAAGGAGTGGCTTCGTAAGAAGCATTTCAAGGTCCTGGAGTGGCCTAGCCAGTCTCCAGATTTCAACCCCATAGAAAATCTTTGGAGGGAGTTGAAAGTCCGTGTTGCCCAGCAACAGCCCCAAAACATCACTGCTCTAGAGGAGATCTGCATGGAGGAATGGGCCAAAATACCAGCAACAGTGTGTGAAAACCTTGTGAAGACTTAGAGAAAACGTTTGACCTCTGTCATTGCCAACAAAGGGTATATAACAAAGTATTGAGAAACTTTTGTTATTGACCAAATACTTATTTTCCACCATAATTTGCAAATAAATGCATTAAAAATCCTACAATGTGATTTTCTGGATTTTTTTTCTCTCATTTTGTCTGTCATAGTTGAAGTGTACCTATGATGAAAATTACAGGCCTCTCTCATCTTTTTAAGTGGGAGAACTTGCACAATTGGTGGCTGACTAAATACTTTTTTTCCCCACTGTATTTAAATTGTATCAAATATATCTGGCCTAGTTACACAGATGCATCTGACTTAGCTGCACATATATTTGAGAAAAGCCTCAATTGACCTTTCGCTAAACCCCACCCCAGAATTTTGGGCAAGCAATCACATCACTCCAATGGATAGCAACTGCCGTCAATTTCGACACCTCGGACAAGCTCACGTTTAAACAGCAGAAAAGTCAATGTGGGCTATGATAAAAATAGAGTTTTCTTTAAAAAATATATGTTTAAATGTATAAACAATTGAACAGCGCACCAGGAGTAATTGTGTTTAATTTCATTGTGTGGTTGAATGGGGAATTGGGCGTTCATGGAAAATGCTGTCCTGGGTTGCACCAGTAACCAAGGGGGGCGGGCTTAGCCAAGGGTCAATTGCCCTTTAAACTAGGGCAAACTTTAATTTGGATTTCACAGCAAGAGTGCAACAATGTGTTACTGTGGGGATTGAAGCACTTACTGTAAATTACAGTGTTCAATGAGCATAGTCATTTCATGTGAAAACTATTATTTTTAGGGACTAGGGACAGAGTTTTTCCTGCTCAAGTCTCATAGTCAGTACCAACTCCTGGCTCTAGTGTAGGTACACCATGTCATTGGCTGTGCTTTTAGAACAGATGACTCATCATTGCTATTTCCATGGTTAAGCCTCACATTAACTGAAACAAATCAGTGAAGCCAACACAGAGACAGAGTGATCAGATTCTGACTGGTGGTGAAGTTGGCAACAGCCCTGAGAAAGAAAGAAAGGAACTTCCTGTTTCAAAATTGAAAAAATATGTAGTGGATGGAACTTCTCATGAATGTTTGCAAGAGCTCATTCTACCTTCTCTCTTGCACACACAGACTCTCTCTCACTCTCTCTAGAAGAACATGATGTCAACACTAATGGGTGCGTGTGTGACCTGAGTAATGTCTGCAGCTGTCCCTAATGTCATCCTAATATTTCTGTACTGAATGTTCTGTTACATCCCCAATGCATCATTACATGTAAGAATTCATATGTGAATGTACTGTGTGGTAATATATCCAACGAAACACACACAGAATGTCAGAAACTCACTGAGGAGTGCAGTAAGTAAGGGGTAGCTGGAGTTGTGTTATGACCTTAACACCACAGGCCATGGTTTATAATCACCCATTGGTTGTTATAGTTTGGGGGCGTACGTTAGGCGCTCTTGTGGCATTTACATAGAAGTCAGAGCAAATATTGTGCGCTACAGTTGTATACACATCAATTTATGGGTTGTTCTCACATTCTAAAGGAGGCATCATGGAAACAATGGCAACCCGAATTCAACCATAATCGCCCCATTGAAGATGTAGTTAAAAAGTCTTAAGATTTACAAGGAACATTAGGCTGCTGATCTGAAGTCTTACATTTAACAAATAAATTAACTGGAGCGGAGAGCAGCTTTCAACCCGTCTGTTTAAAATGAGTTTAGATGAGAATTTAGCTGATACTGCCATGGTGTTGCTTCCAACACGGTACTAGGAAATATTCTGTTATTGGTCTCCACCGTCTCCTTACTGATTTGTTAGTCACAAGATGAAACACAGGGGTGAATTAAGCTCAGATACACAGCCAGACTGTTTGGAATCATTTCCAAGACTGGGGAATTTTGAAACTTTTATATGGAGACAATTTTGTGCCAAGTCACTATCCTCTATTCTTCTAGTCGGTTTTTTTTCTTCCAATAAATGAACAGACGGGAAGACTAGCAGGAGACTGTTAGGTGATTTCATACTTCTGTTCAGTTTTGAAAAATAAACCTTTGACATTTGAACACCTGGAAATCTAAGTGTTACAGTCTGTCAATACAGTTTCAAGATATAACACATAAAGGATATCCTGATGGGGACACGGTAACAATGGTACATTTCTTTGTGGAAGGACTCAATCATCCTGTCAGCTGCTGGAAAATATCAGTGAATAAATGACAGAAGTGCACAAATAAGTATTTATATGGTATATTTATGGAGTTCAGCAGTCCCTATGCAGGTTGGATTCCATGTACAAGGAAACAATAACTTGGCATAGGGATGCTTGAGGATGTGGTAGAATGTGTTCAGACTTGGGCAAACATTTCCATGGGTTTGCTTGTCATCGCCAAACACAACACCCATTGGACATTGGCATTGAAAGTATGTTTGTCAGGCAAAGAGGGCCATTTCTCCCACTCACAATACTGGAAAGCTCAAGTCAGAGCTAAATTAACAAGAGCTTTGGGGAAATAATTGTTTTAAGGTTTTTTAACGGGGTTTGATGTCATTTAAAACAGTCGTTAAATCAGTGGTCAAGTCGTCAAGACAGGATAATTGTGGAGTCCAACATATTGTGCGTTTGAAGGATCTGAAATTCTCTTCTTTCATGAACTTTACGTGTAAGTCTAAGGCACACATTTTCCTCCTAGTGCCCAAAGGAATACTGAATCACTGACCAACCCAATGTACCTTCTCGGAAATACAGAAAAGAATGCCAGGTAATGCAGAAGAAAATGTAATGATTAACATGGTTTTGGACCAAATGTGAGAGGTTGTAGATCTCTAAGTGTAAATGATTAGATTAGCGTTGAAATATCAATACCCTGTAACCATGGATTGGTCTGTCATCTGAGTAATTTGGCCACAGTTTGACTCCAAACTTCTTGTCATTACTATCATCTTACTGTTAGTCTTGCAGTGGAGGCTGCTGAGGGGAGGACGTTCATAATAATGGCTGGAATGGAGTCAGTGGAATGGTATCAAACATGTGGTTTCCATGTGGTTGATACCATTCCATTTACTCCATTCCAGCCATTACTATGAGCCGTCCTCCCCTCAGCAGCCTCCACTGGTCTTGTGTGACATAAAACTACAAGATCCCCAGTGGAGTAGGCGAGAACATTGTAACTTATGCTGTAGTGAGCAAGTGGGAGAATAAGTATTGCTTTACTTGCCAAACTCTGATGACGATTATAATTGTGTGAATGATTTTTATAATTATAAAAAGGAAGTGATTTCTCCACGCTGTGACGTCTCAAAGATGTCATAATAACATCTGTCCAGGGTAGTAACACAGGCTGTCTGTTTTTCCCCCCTCAGTGACATCACCAGATACATACTCACTCTTTACTCACTGCTTCTGATCAGACCCGATCGGCCGAAATGTGTCCACTGGCACACGGCAAGATGACGCAAGCCAGACAGAAGCAGTGGGTCACTGATGACAACAATGCTTACACATAACCACCACGTTCTGAGGAAGAAGTCTGTGGGGCGCGTGGGTTTCTTTGGAGGTGACAGAATAATCACTCTGTTGCCAAACCAAATCATGTCAAATGTCCAGGAATCACCACAACAGATGTAAACAGACATAAACCACGGTAATGGAAAGTCAGAGGTGACTGTTAAGTGAAAGTCCCCACTTTTGTTGGCTTGTAACAGAAGTGTGTATTTCCCCATCCGGCAGCCGTCTGAGCAGGACGGTGTCTGGGTTGGAGTGCCCACAGGGTTCCAGGCTCCTGGTGGTTTGAGATCAACAGGAGAACATGAACACAACGAAAGAAAACCAGTGTGATGTGTTCACCATGCAGACCTGGGAGAGGGAAGAGACCATATTAAACTGGACCAAGCGTTGGGCGGAACAAAGTGCCTGCTTCATTAACAAACAATACTGTAGCAAACACGTGAACATGCTTGCATAATATGCATATTATATACTATAACGCACACAGGTGAAACTGTGTGAGTCCTGTGACATAGAAAACCCTAGAAGGCAAAAAACACACTTGGGCTCATGTAAACCCAATATGCAACATGTATATTAACATTAATGTGATGTCATATGGCCTTGCTACCCTTCAATTCAAGAAGATGTGGATGTGAACAAATCACATGACATTTTCACATGAATCAGACATGTGGTTTTTGGGCCTGTGTGAAGTTTTGCATGTACATATTCCCCACGTGATTATTTCTCACATTCATTTTTCATTGCTTCCAGCTGCATCTGTTCTCCAATACAGGGACAGACCAGGACTGACCCTGCTTAGCTTTAGAGGCAAACCAGCCGTGGTGTCACGTTCGTTGAAATGAGTGGACCAAGGCACAGCTTGCGTAGAGTTCCACATTATATTTAATAATGAAATTTACAACCAAAACAACAAAGAAAATAACAAATGTGCAGTAATACAGTGCTCAAGGCAACTAAACACAAAATAAGATCCCACAAACAACAGGTGGGAAAAGGCTGCCTAAATATGATCCCCAATCAGAGACAACGATATACAGCTGCCTCTGATTGGGATCCATACCAGGCCAACATAGAAAACGAAAAACAAGAATGCCCACCCTAATCACACCTTGACATAACCAAATAGAGAAATAAAAAGGCTGTCTGAGGTCAGGGCATGACAAGTGGGATGCAGGATGCTATGTTGCTTGAATGAACGCACCAAAACTTGTAACTGGATAAAAGGCAGGGAAAGCGAAGGCCAGGGTAACATAATCAAGGATAGGGAAAATTGCAGGAAAGAGGGAGTGTGGGTGGAGTGAGGGGTGTTTTATTTAATTACACAATTATTTTTTTTGATCGCCGAGGTCCATTTACAATTTTCCTGCTCTCGCATTTGAACGTTATTTCCTTGCATTGTTTTTCTATCTATAATTTTGTGTTTATGTTTTGCTTTCAATGTCATTATTTTTGTTTGCAATACTAAGAAATTTGTTCTAAACTTCAGAAGCTTTGCTTGATATTGATGGCACAAAAGTAACTCACTCACTAGAGGACTGTACAATATAATACTATTAATGTATTAAAGGTGTTTAAAGGCAGGGAAGGGTCAAAACCGGGAGGACTAGCAAAAGAGAGATCAGAAAAAGCGGGTGCACGGAAAACGACACTGGTTGACTTGACAAGACAAGACAAACTGGCAACAGGCAAACAGGGAACACAGGAATAAATACCCAGGGACTAATGGGGAAATTGGGTGACACCTGGAGGTGGGTGGAGACAACAACAAAGACAGGTGAAACAGATTAGGGCGTGACACATCAACGATATTAAAATTATAGTTTTAACTAAGTTTTTAGGCTATACAGTGTTTGTTTACATTTATGTTGTTCACAACATTGGAGTAAATGTGGAGTTTTCTTTAAAAAATTGATTTTCACTTTCAGATGTGGAATTGCAAGTTCACATGTGAAAAACAATCACTTGTAAAAATCTAATATGCAGTTTCATACCTGAAAAATGTTCACGTGAAAATATCACGTTCACATTTGTGAACTTGCAATTCCACATAAAAGTGATTTTCACATGTGAAATGCCGTTTCTTTACGTGACATGTTTTTTTGTAAGGGCAATGATAAATCCTTCCATTTGAATGCATAGCAGGGGTTTAACAAATGTCAAAATGCCTAAAATACCTCTTGGAGAAAGTGAACAGTGATAACTTTACAGGAGTCTTGCTTCAGGCATTTTGCTGGGATCACATCTTCTTTCCAGATGTCGCAGGGTGTATGAAAAGATCTGGACGAGTTCACTCAATCCTGCTGAATTAATAAATATTGTTTCCAGATGAGGAAGGAATCTTTTCATGTTGCTCTGGGGGAAAGGGTACACAAGAATGTGCCTCCCTCAACCTCCCCAAACCATTAGAGGTGCATCCTCATTTCATTGGATTAGGTTTTTTCTAAATTCCCATGAGCTTGACTTTGTCTGAGGGTCGAATACCTACAGTGGGGCAAAAAAGTATTTAGTCAGCCACCAATTGTGCAAGTTCTCCCACTTAAAAAGATGAGAGAGGCCTGTAATTTTCATCATAGGTACACTTCAACTATGACAGACAAAATGAGAAAACAAATCCAGAAAATCACATTGTAGGATTTTTAATGAATTTATTTGCAAATTAGTCAGGTCAGGGCGTGAGTTGGGGTGGGCAGTCTATGTTCCTTTTTCTATCATTTGGGATTTCTGTGTTTGGTCTGGTATGGTTCTCAATCAGAGGCAGCTGTCAATCGTTGTCCCTGATTGAGAACCATACTTATGTAGCCTGGTTTCACCTTTGCGATGTGGGTGATTGTTTTCTATTGAGTGTTGGTATCTGTGCTAGACAGAACTGTTTTGTTCGTTTGTTCGTTCGTTTTTGTGTTTGTTCAGTGTTCATTTACTTTATTAAAAAGATGGACACTTACCACGCTGCGCATTGGTCCTCCGATCCTTCCTACTACTCCTCCTCATCAGAGGAGGAAGACAATCATTACATTATCTGGGAAGAGCAGAGCAGGTGGGTAATTTCCAAAACAGCAATATAATCATCAGGGGACAACCCTAGGCTCTCTGATACTAGTTATTCTAAGAACAATGTGGGTTAAGTAGCGGTTAGCTATAGGCCTCCCTGTTCAGGGGGAAGTGTTCCCAGGCATACATGGAGAGGGGTCAAGCATTCCAGAATGTGCAGGCTTCTGATAACTACCCATTACCCAGGGCCTGCCTGGGTACTGGGTAATTATCAGAGGCCTGTAACTTTCATCTAAAGTCAAGTTCCTCCCTCAAGTGCTCTTCCAAGAGGACTCCTGTCCTCCATATTTCACACACACTGGCCTAGAATCCCAGGCATGGGATCATGGACTCAACGGTAGTTAGGTATTGGAGACTTTAGAGATGACAAATCATATTTATGAAAACATGTCCAAAAAGGGGAATACAAAAGAACATTTCACTTCCTCAATCGACTAGTCTTGTGAAACATACAGGAGGAGCTGGTACAATAAACTACAAATCCTTAGTGCTGTGAATGCAGCATTTTCACCCTTCCCTGCCATGTCTACTCTCACCATGTAATTCAGCCTCTTTAAATAATGTAATTCCCAGTAGGTGAAAAGAAATGAGTCCTTGTGTTTGTGTTGACTTTCTAGCCTCTGAAGTTATGTGCTGTTTGGACTATGAGTACCCCTCATCTCCGACTTGAGTGTTGAAGAGTTGTGCATGGTCCAGCTGAGGCCCAGCCATATGTGTTTGTTCTTGTAACAGGGATTGTCACAAGTTCATAATATTCCTGTCATCGTGCCAGACTGGCCAACTCTCGGGAAGGCTTATTTTTCACAGAGGGGAGATGTTGAGAACTATAGGGTTGTTCCTCCTCCCCGTGCTCAGGGGGATGGAAACGGTGTGTAGGAAGAAGGAGAAAGGAGAAATATTTGCTTTAATGTGGAATTAGTCATGTCTAGGGAAAATAGTATCTTGGGGGTCCGTGTTTTTATTTTTTTTTCACCTTTATTTAACCAGGTAGGCAAGTTGAGAACAAGTTCTCATTTACAATTGCGACCTGACCAAGATAAAGCAAAGCAGATCGACACGTACAACAACACATGGAGTAAAACAAACATAGTCAATAATACAGTAGAAAAATAAGTCTATATACGATGTGAGCAAATGAGGTGAGAGGTAAAGGCAAAAAAAAGGCCATGGTGGCGAAGTAAATACAATATAACAATGGTAGATTTGCAGTGGAAGAATGTGCAAAGTAGAATACAGTAGGGGAAGAGGTAGTTGTTTGGGCTACATTATAGATGTGCTATGTACAGGTGTAGTAATCTGTGAGCTGCTCTGACAGCTGGTGCTTAAAGCTAGTGAGGGAGATGTGTTTCCAGTTTCAGAGATTTCTGTAGTTCGTTCCAGTCATTGGCAGCAGAGAACTGGAAGGAGAGGCGGCCAAAGTAAGAATTGGTTTTGGGGTGACCAGAGAGATATACCTGCTGGAGCGCGTGCTACAGGTGGGTACTGCTATGGTGACCAGCGAGCTGAGATACGGGGGGACTTTACCTAGCAGGGTCTTGTAGATGACCTGGAGCCAGTGGCGACGAGTATGAAGTGAGGGCCAGCCAACGAGAGCATACAGGTTGCAGTGGTGGGTAGTATATGGGGCTTTGGTGACAAAATGGATGGCACTGTGATAGACTGCATCCAATTTATTGAGTAGGGTATTAGAGGCTATTTTGTAAATGACATCGCCAAAGTCGAGGATCGGTAGGATGGTCAGTTTTACGAGGGTATGTTTGGCAGCATGAGTGAAGGATGCTTTGTTGCGAAATAGGAAGCCAATTCTAGATGTAACTTTGGATTGGAGATGTTTGATGTGAGTCTGGAAGGAGAGTTTACAGTCTAACCAGACACCTAGGTATTTGTAGTTGTCCACATATTCTAAGTCAGAACCGTCCAGAGCAGTGATGCTGGACAGGCGGGCAGGTGCAGGTAGTGATCGGTTGAAGAGCATGCATTTAGTTTTACTTGTATTTAAGAGGAGTTGGAGGTCACGGAAGGAGAGTTGTATGGCATAGAAGCTCTTCTGGAGGGTTGTTAACACAGTGTCCAAAGAAGAGCCAGAAGTATACAGAATGGTGTCGTCTGCGTAGAGGTGGATCAGAGACTCACCAGCAGCAAGAGCGACATCATTGACGTATACAGAGAAGAGAATCGGCCCAATAATTGAACCCTGTGGCACCCCCATAGACAACAGGTCCTCCGATTTGACACACTGAACTCTATCAGGGAAGTAGTTGGTGAACCAGGCGAGGCAATCATTTGAGAAACCAAGGCTATCGAGTCTGCCGATGAGGATGTGGTGATTGACAGAGTCGAAAGCCTTGGCCAGGTCAATGAATATGGCTGCACAGTATTGTTTCTTATCGATGGCGGTTAAGATATCGTTTAGGACCTTGAGCGTGGCTGAGGTGCACCCATGAACAGCTCTGAAACCAGATTGCATAGTGGAGAAGGTGCGGTGGGATTCAAAATGGTCGGTAATCTGTTTGTTGACTTGGCTTTCGAAGACCTTAGAAAGGCAGGGTAGGATAGATATAGGTCTGTAGCAGTTAGGGTCAAGAGTGTGTCCCCCTTTGAAGAGGGGGATGACCGCAGCTGCTTTCCAATTTTTGGCAATCTCAGACGACACGAAAGAGAGTTTGAACAGGCTAATAATAGGGGTTGCAACAATTTCGGCAGATCATTTTTAGAAAGAAAGGGTCCAGATTGTCTAGCCCGGCTGATTTGTAGGGGTCCAGATTTTGCAGCTCTTTCAGAACATCAGCTGACTGGATTTGGGAGAAGGAGAAATGGAGAAGGCTTGGGCGAGTTGCTGTGGGGAGTACATTGCTGTTGACCGGGGTAGGTGTAGCCAGGTGGAAAGCATGGCCAGCCATAGAAAAAATGCTTATTGAAATTCTCAATTATAGTGGATTTATCGGTGGTGACAGAGTTTCCTATCCTCGGTGCAGTGGGCAGCTGGGAGGAGGTGTTCCTATTCTCCATGGACTTTACAGTGTCCCAGAACTTTTTTGAGTTTGTGTTGCAGGAAGCAAGTTTATGCTTGAAAAAGCTAGCCTTGGCTTTTCTAACTGCCTGTGTATATTGGTTTCTAACTTCCCTGAAAAGTTGCATATCACGGGGGCTGTTCGATGCTAATGCAGAACGAAATAGGATGTTTTTGTGTTGGTTAAGGGCAGTCAGGTCTGGACAGAACCAAGGGCTATATCTGTTCCTAGTTCTAAATTTCTTGAATGGGGAATGCTTATTTTTTGAATGGTGAGAAAGGCATTTTTTCTAAAAATAACCAGGCATCCTCTACTGACGGGATGAGGTCAGTATCCTTCCAGGATACCCGGGTCAGGTCAATTAGAAAGGCCTGCTCGCTGAAGTGTTTCAGGGAGCGTTTGACAGTGATGAGTGGCGGTCGCTTGACCGCTGACCCATTACAGATGCAGGCAATGAGGCAGTGATCGCTGAGATCTTGGTTGAAAACAGCAGAGGTGTAAGTTGGTTAGGATGATATCTATGAGGGTGCCCGTGTTTACGGCTTTGGGGTGGTACCTGGTAGGTTCATTGATAATTTCTGTGAGATTGAGGGCATCAATAATAATGACTAAAGACTCTAAGTAATGACTAAAGAAAAACATGACAATGATATGACTCTGCTTTGAACCTTGTTCTTCAGAGAGGCTGGTAAACAAGATTACAATGCATTTCTCTCTTAAAAGTCTGGAAATTCTTAAATGAAATGTGTGAGTCAGCAAAAGACCGCAAACTAAATTATTTGTAGCTCAGTCTGACATATCTACTTGTCTACCGACATCACTCTCCAAGCTATGAGTACATAGGTTTGCCTGCAGCTACCGGTAGTCTGTTTAGATAGCCTCTGCTTTATCATATCCTATGACATGTCAGAGTTTGTTTTCCTGTCTCTGGAGTTCTGTCAACCTGATTAAATGGCCCGTTTCTTTGCATGTACTGAGTGGCACAACACAATTGCTGGAAACAGATTATTACAATGCGTCCAAACCACTCCGTTCTATTCTCAGTAGTAAGTGAATGCTGGCAATAGCAAGAGTCTCTGTGTGATCTCCTGTTGGAGAGGCCCTAAAGTACTGTGTGTGAACACACATTCCAACACAAGCACATCTCTTAGAATCAAGTCAGACCACGCTGCCAACACAGACAGCCTGCTAATAACCTGGCTTTATTCAGCAGGCCTTCTGAATTAAATCAACCAGATTCCAGCAAATAAAGTGTCACAAAGACCCACTGGACACAGACGTCAGTTCAACCTCTAGTTTTGATTTACATTTGGTTGAGTCGTAGGTAGCTGTTTAGCTTGCTAGCACATTCACTCATTTGTTTGTAAACAATTAGCAAGCTAGTTAGTTACCACATGTTCTCTTCACACAGTCAACAGAGTAACTAGCAAGCAACAAGATATGTCAAATAACAGTCTACAAACCACTTGGGGGCAAATAAATCATATTTGGTCATATTTTGGTCATATTTGACCAAGTCGCATGGCCAGGAATCAGATTTGTATCTGATTTCAAGCCCCCTATGAGTGTCACTTCAAACTGCCAGTGTGAACAGGGCTTAAGAGTCCCGTGAAGCTATTTCCTGCCATTGATGTCTCAGGCGGCGAAATACAATATCCTAACAGTCAATTCCTTAGGATGAAGCAGAAAGGGTTGACAAAAGAAAGTAAGTTAGGCTGTGGCAGAAAGAATAGCAAAAATATGAATGGCTGGGTTGGGTCACTAGCAATAGCCTGAGGAATGCCAAATTAAATTGAGCGGAATTGTATACACTAGAATCAGATTACGTGGTTGCTGGGTTTGGCACTTCCAAGATAATAAATGTGAGTGAGTAAGATTTCTAATTTCTTTATTACACATGGTAAATAGAAATGGAACTTCCTTGTAGCCTACATGTATGTGGGATCATAATCACTGTCTATAATGACATTGCTATGCAAGTTATGAGCAGATTGCAGATTGCAGCTCATAACATGCAATGCTTTTGACAAAATTCTGCCAAAATGGTAACTTTTAAACATAGGAAAATATTCAAAATATGACATGTTTACATACTATTTAATAAGTGTCTTCCATCATTCTCCACAGTCTATAGTTTTCCATTACGACAACATGAGTGAATCTAATTTAAGGTCATTTCGTTCATTTTCATAAAAGTTATCATCAATGTAGAGTTGGTTGGGAGTAGCCATCACAGGATATGGCTGCCATCTTCTGACAACGCTGACTCAGAGAGAAATCACTCCCGGGGGTTTTGATACAGGGAAGGTCATCGGTACAGACCTTTTCCCTTTCTCCTTATCCCCGGCTACACGCTGCAGGGGAAGACCTCCCATTTCCTCCATCCCATATGAAAGACTTGTCCTGCAGTGGACTCAAAGAAGTGGGCCCCTTTTGAGGTATTGTTTACTCAATGATAGGCTTTGGATATGTTGTTGGTGGCACCAACGAAACTGGCTCTGTCAGAATGTGGCTATACAAACATAAGTGTTGGAAAGAACAGGCATGGTTTCTTCCGTTCCGGATATCTTTGGTTTTCCAAAAATAAACAGTCTGCAGACACATCTTGAAGTTTCCCCTTGTAAGTTTTAAATAAATATGCCAAAGAGACATGACATTTTTTCCAGGTATATCAAGCAGCCAATAATAATCTACAAATGCCACTACTTATCATACAATGTAGCCTACATAGTGGACTTCATCATGGCAGCATACCAATCAGTAGGACTAATCAAATATGAGGGTTGGACAGGTTTTATTTTCCGTTGCATGAACAAAACCACACCCACTTCCACTCCATTTCCCATTTCTCTCACTCCACCCATTTTATTAAAGCAAATATGGGAGCGCTGAAATAACATGCCTTCTCTATCTAGTAACATAAATTGTGTGGTGGGTATAGAGGAAGTAATCCCACCTTCCACTTCCTGGGGTGCATTTGTGCCACTCATGATTCAATCTCCCCCTGAGTGATTATGTTCCTACTCCTCCTAGGCTACCACCTCTGGACAAACAGAGAGACCCAGATATTATCTTGGTTGCCTCTAAATATTCGGCATAGCCTATGTAATAACATAATAATTCATGTATTCTAATATATCTTAAAACATATTGTCTTTAAATGATGGATATACAGGGGTTCTAAAATGAATCCTAAAATAGCTCAGAATGTGACATCTGAGGTGCGATAAAGGCATACTCATGAGAGAGAAACCTGTAAATACTAGAAAAGTTAGCAAATTAAGCAGCAAACACTGAAATATCTACGTTTTGGATTTTGCAATGATTTAAATATATTTCTAACTTAAATTTTAGGCCTTACATTTAGCAATTTGATTATTGGACTATAGCCTACTACAAATATAAATTTGGGGTGTGTGCCTGTGTGTGGGCGCATGCATCAGTGACACAATGGCACTGGTAATACGGGATGATGGGCCAGCCTGGTCTCATAGACTAGACGTAACAAAGTAATAGTAAAATCGGGACATTCATATTAGTATGATACAGTATGTTAAATTTGGTATGATTACATAAGACAGAAGGTTACTTAAGGCCAAAAAACGAAAGTTGTGTGGTTGGCTGAGGTGGA
The DNA here is from genome assembly GCF_045791955.1 of Oncorhynchus clarkii lewisi. Lineage (NCBI taxonomy): Eukaryota > Metazoa > Chordata > Actinopteri > Salmoniformes > Salmonidae > Oncorhynchus > Oncorhynchus clarkii. The sequence continues at coordinate 26,479,527 of NC_092154.1, forward strand.
CAGGTGGCCGTATAACGCGAACATCTCGCGTTATACGGCGCAACTACTTACCATGTTAGCTAACCCTTCCCCTAACCTTAACCCTTTAACCTAACTCCTAACCCTAACATTAAACCCTAGCCTAGCTAACGTTAGCAACCTAGCTAACATTAGTATTAGCAACCTAGTTAACTTTTGAAACAACAAATTGGAATTCATAACATATTATACATTTTGCAAATTCGTAAGATATTGTATGAATTGAAATTCGTAAGATATTGTACAAATTGCAATTCATAAGATATCATACAAATTGTAATTCTTACAAAATGGATAATGGATATTTACAAATTAAGACATACAACACAAAACGTAACATTTCGTACAAATTTGAGTGTTACTACTTTTACTTTTACTATGTTAAGTCTACCCCTGAGTCCAGGTTGCAGCCTGCCCAACTACAGGTTGAGAGAACTTGTTTGTTCTTAGTCAGCAACTACGCCATCCAAAAAGGAACTTCCTTCCTTGATCAATCGAAAACATGGAGGGAGGCTTTTATAAATGGCAGTTATCAGCAGTCTTAACGTTCATTCTACTAATCAAACCGTGCTTTATAAGCAGAGGGGCCGAGTAGCTTACATCTCTAAATGATATGCGAAATTGTTATATTTGATTTGAGGCGTAGGCTATTGTTAAAAAATGAGGGATACTGTAGGAATACTCGTTGCGTTAACATTCCTTTTGAGAGTCAAGGGTGAAGCCCCTCGTGGCGGATACTGCATCGAGAAGCAGTGCTTTGCGGTTTTCCAGGACCAGGTCGACTTTGGAACGGCACAAAAACATTGTGAGGATAATAATGGGCACAATGGACATTTAATGACAGTGCGATCTTTGATATCGCATAGCATCCTTTTAATATTACTCGGTATCCATACTGGAAATTATTGGATTGGTTTGCAGCTACCGAGCGGGCAATGCCCCGACCAAGCGTTGGGTTTACGAGGGTACAGGTGGATAACTGGAGATAATGAAACGGAGTTCCAGAACTGGGGACACTTTGATGATGTCTGCTCTTCAAACTGCATTTCAGTATCAAAATACGACTTTGAATGGAAGGAACAGCCATGCAACAGTAAAATAGATGGATTTATTTGTGAATATAAACTTGACAGTCCTTGCCAACATGTCATGGTAAAAGGGGACGAATCCGTTCTGTACGACAACCCATTGGGATTCAAGGGAGACAACCTACTGGTTTTACCCCTGGGAACCATTGCAACGCTCAAATCCCTCGGATCGAAATACATATGTCACGTTGAACAGTGGATACAAGCACCATGGAATTGTGACGTATTTAATGGTGGCTGTTCGCATGACTGTACCTCAGTTAACCATGAACCTGTATGCACCTGTCCACCTGGAAAAACTCTCCAGGACAACAATGTCACATGTGAATTTGCGCTAAATGACCCCTGCCATGACTCAGGGTGCGCGCATCTCTGCCAGAAAAAAGATGACAGCTACGCTTGCATGTGTCACCATGGGTACGCACTGGCAGAAGATGGGAAGGAGTGCAAAGACATTGATTATTGTGTCGAGGATAGACAATGCCCGGGACAGAACAGTGAATGTGTCAATAGGCCTACTCTTGGTGGATTTGAATGCAGATGCCAGAAGGGATATGAGTTGGAAAATGACACATGCGTCGATGTGGATGAATGCTTCATGGGTCCATGTGAGCACGGATGCACGAACACGATAGGCAGTTACATTTGCTCCTGTTTTGATGGATTCATTTCAATGACAGAAGACGCCAACAGGTGTAAATTACTTTGTTTAGCAGAAGAGTGTCCCACAGAATGTGATCGTAGTAAAACATATCAATGCTACTGTCCAATAGGTTACTTACTCGATGACAGAAACGGGTCGTCAGTTTGTGTCGACATAGATGAATGTGAGATGGATTCCTACTGCCACAGTAATTGCACAAATACTTATGGAGGTTACCTGTGTTCTTGTGACGAGGGATTCGACTTGGTTGGTGAATATGATTGTGTTGAGAGAGAATCATCGGAGGGTTCAGGTTTTACGACACCATATATACCAAGTGCCAAGCATCCAACTGAGCGTCCTTTCACTGTAAAGGCGGGAGGTCTTCTTGGAATGATAGTATGTATTGTCGTTGTTATTTTGGTGATGGTTGTACTTATTCACCTTATACTGAAACGTCGAGGTAATTTAGACATTGCTTTCGAAAGCCAAGGCGTTGGTAATCACGATTTGCAGCAAGTCTCAACGGATAAGTACCACAAATTGTCATTTGACAGACATTTTATAATATGACAATTAATATGTTGTTGGATAACTTTGCCATTTTCTTTGTCATGCCTTGTTTACACGTCTGCAAAGGAGAATCAGCTGGTTTGAACTTGTAATGTTTTTATTTCATGCAGTTTTAATAAGCATATATCAGAAATGGCTCACCTCATCACAAAAAATTCAAACCAATCTCATACGTGAACAAAGCCAGTAACAAAGTAAGCCTATAGGCTAACTTGCAATATATATATATATATATATCCTATCAAATGATTATGAAAGAAAACATAATAAATTATTATTTAACTTCTTTGAGATTATTATTGTTATTTACTCACTAAAACTCGTTATTGAAATGTAGCAAAAGCAAATAACAGCCTACTGTTTAGCAAATGGTCAATTAAGCAGCCATGCATGGAGGTATCTGCTTGCTCCACTTTTATTTGTGCCAACAAGTTGAATATAGGCCATGAATTATATCAGTGGAAAAACTATAATGCATCTTTGGAGTAAGGCTGTGTGTGTGGACGGCCTATATTGGGCTATACTGTCATTAGTTGGAGAAAAATAAAATGTTCATTCCTTCTTTATTGGAGGCTTAGTTTGGTATTTGTAACTTAAAAGGTCTAATCGAATTTCATGCAAATACCTGAAACCATATTATGTGTAAATCACCTAAAAGGGGCAATCAGTAATTGCTACATTCATTTTTTGACTAATGAATGTATTATATGAACCCATTGATTCTTGAATAATATAACTTATAATATACCTGTCATACCCCATCAGAACCCAAAATATAGACCTAAACTTTTTTTACTTCAATGTTTGTAAACAAAGTAAATGTAAGCAAACACTATATAGCCTCAAAACATGGTTATAACTATAATTTTGATATAATGGATTGTCAGTCCTGCATTCAGCTTTTTACCAAAACAGGAGCGGGGATGCCTTTTTTTAATAGTTTCTACTGCTGATTGACATTTTAAGAGCCTTGGGGTTCTGTTCCCATGGTGCCCATTTCTGGATGGGGTTCTAAAATGTATCCCAAAATAGCTTGAATGTGCCATCTGAGCTACCAGAGAGAGATAGAGAGCGGGCGAGAGAGAGGCGGGAGAAAAAATAACATGTATTAGGCTTCTACAAATAAATTGAACTATATCCTAATTCCATTTGTTGAAATATTGGCATATTCAATTGTAGAGGTTATCTACCAACGTGTATTTCATGTTTGCAGTTTACTAGTGTAGACATTTGTTTATGTGCCAAATGTTGGCTATTATTTGCGCCCACTCGGGTGTGGGTAGGCTCGCGTGTCTGCGTCATTCGAAATATAGGCTATAGTGATGTGCACCGTCGCAGTGGGAGAGATAACGTTTTGGGAAGGGGATTAAAACAAGCAGCTGAAAACGAGCTTCCTTCCAAGGAGGAACTTCCTTCCGTGACCAGAGCGCAAACATGGAGCGAGCCTTTTATAAGCGTGAACTATCAACAGGATTATCAGTCTAAACTAGGCTATAGCCTACGTTGACTTCTAATACGCGCAAGAGTTGTAGGCCTAATTCGAAAGTTGTAACAACTGAGTTTTAAAAATGAGGGACATAATAGTGATGGTGTTTGTTACTCTAACATTCTTGATGAGAGTGGGAGAAGCCCAACATAATGCATACTGCGAGGGGAATCATTGTTTTGCTGTTTTCCAGGATCCAGTCGATTTTGCAACGGCTCAAAAACATTGTGAGAGCAATAATGGACAATTAATGACAGTGCGATCTTCGGAATCACAATACATAATTTCGATTTTAATCGGTATTACAGGAGATTACTGGATTGGTTTGCGGTTACCGAGTGGACAATGTCCCGACAGTGCCTCTGATTTGCGGGGGTACAGATGGATAACGGGAGATAATTCAACAGACTTTCAAAACTGGGGGCTCATTGACAATGTCTGCTCTTCAAAATGTGTCTCGGTGTCCAAAATCGAATTGAATTGGACAGAACAATCATGCGACAGGGAAATAAATGGATACCTTTGTGAGTATAATTTCCCAAGTGGCTGCAAACGTATTGACATCAAAAGCGAGGAATCCGTTCTATATGAGACCCCATTTGGATTCGAGGGAGAGGATCTACTGGTATTGCCCTTGGGAAGCACTGCAACGCTCAAGCCCTTTGGTTCCAAGTATATCTGTCTCTCTGAACAGTGGATGCAAGGACCATGGATTTGCGATGAATTGAACGGTGGTTGTGAGGATGAGTGCTTATCGATTAATCAACAACCTGTATGCATCTGCCCACCTGGAAAAATTCTGCATGACAATAAATTGACATGTGTTGTTGTTGTGCAAAACGATCCCTGCCTTAATTTCGGGTGTGCACACGTTTGCTACCAGCAAAATGACAGCTCCATCGCCTGCATGTGTCACCATGGGTACGCACTAGCAGAAGATGGGAAGAAGTGTAAAGATATTGATGATTGTTTCGATGATAGACAGTGCCCGGGACAGAACTATGAGTGTGTAAAAAATATTGGTGGATTTAAATGCAGATGCCAAAATGGATTCAAAATGATGAATGACGTTTGCATTGACGAAGATGAGTGCTACATGGATGGACCATGCGAGCATCTTTGCGAAAATACATTGGGCAGTTATAATTGCTCCTGTTTTGAAGGATATATTGCAACGAGAAAAGACCCTAACAAATGTCAACTGCATTGTCCTTTCGAAGAGTGTCTTGCAGAATGTGACCCAAATGATCCACAGCAATGCAACTGTCCCGAGGGTTACCTGAGCGATGTAAGAAATGAAATTAGAATTTGTATTGACATTAATGAATGTGATAATGGTTACTGCGAACATAATTGCAATAATACGTATGGAGGTCATATGTGTTCTTGCTATGAGGGATTTGACTTGGTTGACGGATGGAAATGTGTTCAGAGAAAATCGTCGGAGGGTTCAGGCTTTACGACACCATCTGATTTTATTACACCAAGTGTCAAATATCCAACTCAGCGCCCCTCAACTGTGACAGCAGGTGGTCTAATTGGAATAATAGTGTGTATTGTCATTGTCGTTTTGGTGATGGTCTTTTTACTCCAGCATATTCTCAAACGTCGCAGCAAATTGGAAGTTCCAAGTGCGCCCAAAACCCAAGGCGATGATGGACACGATTTGGAGCAAGTAAGGACGGAAAAGTACCCCAAACCATCTGTGGACAGGAATTTCAAACAAGACACTTAGATTATGGTATTATGTGTGTCATTTTCATTGCCATACAGGGAGTTCACAATCAACTATTGGCAATCAATTGTTTTTTAATTTCATTATAAGGTATCCAGAGTGCAGGCCATGGCATATACATGTAAATATCTCATCATCACATCCTCACCTTGTCACACAGCCAAGAAGGTATCTTTCAAAACAATGTGTGTAAAGAAAAAAATATATAATATCTTTATTTTCATTTTGTGCAAATGTTCCTTTAGCTCACCACAAATCCCAATCCTTTCAAAAGTGTGACCCCTTGTGGACTATTAAAGAGACTGCTATTTAATTATGCTTATTTAACCTTATCGAATAATAGTCCTTTATTTCATGAATTCAATGTATTCTCTCTATAACCTATTACTCCAGATTTTTTTAGTGTGCAGGATTAAGATTTTGTCACAATTGCAATTCGGATCATTTGCTCTCCTGCTCTCAAATATTATTACAAATCTTCCTTCTTTTTTAGTTAGGATTAATGTTATTTTGTTCTGAGAGTCTAATATGATTGAAATAACAAGACTTGACCATTTTGGACTGTAATTGGAATAATAATTGGCATGTAGGCCTAAATTGTAACGTTTTGAGCTGAAAGCCCAGTGATCTGATAGGGTGATTGGAAGAATCCCTCTAAGATCAACCTATTTCACCCCTGATTGTATTTGGCCTACAGTAGCGCAGCCGCAGGCTATTGGACTATGGACTAGTCTACTAGACTATATGGAGTAGACTATTGAGACAGAAGGAGAATTCCCCTGATTATACACATTTAATTAGCATAATGTGTAATAACAATGTAATCTTGCAAACAACTTGATACAGCTCTTTCCAGGAGATCCAGGAGGACAGGTTTTATGTAAGAATGTACTTTTCGTAGCAGGTTAGAATTTACGCAGTAGGTTATGAGAATTAACGTAGCAAGTTATGAAAATTAGGTTAAGGGTTAGAAAAAGGGTTAGGGTTAGCGTCAGCTAAAATGCTAACAAAAATCTAATTTTGATGGTGGCAAGACAGGCAGAACAGGGCTGAAAGGGACGGTTACCTACGGATCCGCAGACTCTGTCTTTCAAGAGGACGGTTTGAATCTGTAAAACCACTGGACTATAAAAACAACTTAAAGTCCGTAGAAGTAAGAGGACCTGATATACTTCATTCTCAAACATGGTTGGATTTGAAAGAGTCAGTTGGTTTCCAATAGAGACTAACTGCAGACATAATCTCTCAAGCCCATCTCTCAGGGCCCTCTCTATACTACCACGTACTGGTGGGACATGTTTAGAAATCATGTCTTTCAGGCCCATCATCTCTCAGGCATAGCCGAAAGTATGGGTGCTGGATGTGTGCATATGGTAAAACTGCAAGAATTTGTGTTGCAATAAAAAACTATTAAACCATTTTCTGTTGCATTATTGAAATAAATGATAATAGAATTGAAGTAGGGGAGATTACATTTTTGGGGGGATATTTATATATTGGCCCCATCCTGCATGGAGAGCTCTCAGCTCTGTTTTCTAAGCAGTATGCTCTTATCTAGTCAGTTGTAGGGGTTTTGAGTCGGACACGCTCTGCTGTAGGATAAACGGTTTAGTTTGAGTTAAGTCGGGTCTCTCTCTCTCCCTCTCTGTTGGTCTCCCCTCTCTCTTCTCACCCTCTTCTCTCCCTCTTGTGGTGGATATCAAGTGATGCTCGTCATTTTTTTAAACTTCTATTTTCTATTAGTTTAGAATTCTAAACTTGGCGAAAAGGGAATGGGACCAATATCAAATAAGGAACATGACATTCTCTCTCCCTCGGCTCGGAGGCCTGCTCCTGCCCATGTCAAACACAGGCGTACTAGCCCTCTAGTCTAGTAAGCAACAAAGTGCTGGGTGCAGCCCAGCAAGTGGTGCTTTCCACCCACTGGTGTTGGAACAAGGTGAGCGCCTTTCTCCGCGATGGATCACATAGCTGTCCTTTTGTGCTCAGTTTTAATATACACAATATTAGATACAACACTCCTCTTGTTATCTCTCTCTCTCTCTCTCTCTCTCTCACTCACTCACTCACTCACACACTCACTCACTCACACACTCAGACACACACACACACACACACGTTGTCATTATGTAGTATAAGAAATGTGTGCTATGTTCTCAACGGTCTATTCCTAGGCGGCATGTGAGTTTATATTTTGTGAGTTTCAAGTTTGGGGAAACTTAAAATATATCTTACAATTTCTACCGATCTGCATGCCAGTTATGATTTTCATATGCACATTTCCATGGAACAGTTTCATTTCAATAATAACGTTTTATTCATCAAAATGATTGTCACTTTGTCAATAATACAAATCGGAATTATTATTATTTTTTTTTTTTAAAGTTACAATTCCTGTTCGTCTAGGGAGGGAGCGAGAGTTTAGCTATGTCGAATGCATCTTTAGTTTGTCAGCAGGCATGGGCTGGCATTTTGACTTGGGATGTATACTTTTGGGGTGATTCTGTAGTTGGAATGAGAGGTGTCTCAGATGGGGAATGGTGCTTGCTAACGTTAGCTATAGCTCCGAGATGGCGAACTCCTTTGGACACCTTTCTCTAAGTCTAAATATATCTGGTTAGCATTAGCTATATTCAGTTTCGGGGTGTGTGTGATTTAGCAAAAGTGTAGTGGAATATTCTCACTGCTTTTGTTATCCTTTTGTTATCCTTAGTCCATTAGTCCATTAGTAGCCAGCAGGATATCACCCTACTGCTGGCTTGCTTCTGAAGCTAAGCAGGGTTGGTCCTGGTCAGTCCCTGGATCTCCCATCCAGGGACTGACCAGGACCAACCCTGCTTAGCTTCAGAAGCAAGCCACCAGATGCTGCTGGAAGTGGTTTTGTGAGGGCCAGTAGGAGGCACTCTTTCCTCTGGTCTAAAAAATATCCCAATACCCCAGGGCAGTGATTGGGGACACTACCCTGTGTAGGGTGCTGTCTTTCAGATAGGACGGTAAAACAGGTGTCCTGACTCTCTGAGGTCATTAACAATCCTATGGCACTTATTGTAAGAGTAGGGGCACATTTTGGAGTGGAGAATATTAAAGACCTTGAATATGTTCAGCCCGCAGGACATAAAAGACCATTTGACTCAATATAGTGTCGGGAATTGCTTCAGTCCTTCAACCAAAGAGGTGTGATCTTGATTGATAAATGAAATATATTTACATCATTGTTATGAAAAAAGGTGCTATCTAGAACCTAAAATGGTTATTTGGCTGTCCCCATATGAGAACCCTTTGAAGATCCCTTTTTGATTCCAGGTACACGTATAACCGTTTTGGTTCCAGGTAGAACTCTTCTGGGTTCCATGTAGAACCCTTTCCATAGAGGGTTCTACCTGGAACCAAAAAGGGTTCTCCTATGGGGACAGCCATAGAACCCTTTCGGAACCCTTTTTTCTAAGTGTGTACGCACACACACAAGGTTAAAAAGGTTTTGTAAATAGTCTATTTGTTTGCCCTCAAAATAAAATAAATGGTTTATGCTATGAGGGAGCGAGGCATATGCAATAAAGGGGACAGAAATTACAAAAAGTACAAAAATATACAAATGTTTCTGTAAATTATTTGTTTGTCCTCTTGTGCTGGTATGGAGTGCAGCGCATAGCCTAACAGAGTTTTTCATTGAATTTTTAAAAAAGAAAATTAAGAATGGATAGGATCTGTAACAATGGATAGGACACTTGTTCTCCTCCAAGCGTCAGTGACCTCCAGGAACAGTGGCCTTTGCTTTTCACCAAGTTATGGCTCTGCGACCACTTCAATACCCTCACTGGCATCGTGATTGACAGTCGCCTGACTCAAGCTCATCTGAACAAGGGTAAGAGAATTGTCAACTTTTTTAAAAGCCAAAAGACCAAGCTGAGGAGAGAGATCCAGTGCCTGCTGAATGAAATCGACATCAGAGGCAATGACGATCTAACAGACACTGCTGCCATTCTTTTGTTGATGACCCACTTCAAAGAGAAGGACGAATCTCAGTTCCTCTTGGAAGATGTAAGGAATAGTGTTTTTATATTTATAATGTTTATATGATTAATGGTTTTATTATACTATTACACATCATTTGAATATTTTTTATATGTAGGTTTTGTGATTTTAGGTCATTGCAACTCGGGTTGATGTTGAGGCGCAAATTCCTTTGCCAGACACACTAAGGCTGATCATGCTTGGCAATACATTTATTTTATTTAAGGTGGAACAGAAATATATAGTATTGTGGTACCTATCTAGAGATATCTAGTAGGTATACACTAACACACACACTTTTGTGTATTTCAGGAAATACTCTATTACAGTGCCTTGCGAAAGTATTCGGCCCCCTTGAACTTTGCGACCTTTTGCCACATTTCAGGCTTCAAACATAAAGATATAAAACTGTATTTTTTTGTGAAGAATCAACAACAAGTGGGACACAATCATGAAGTGGAACGACATTTATTGGATATTTCAAACTTTTTTAACAAATCAAAAACTGAAAAATTGGGCGTGCAAAATTATTCAGCCCCTTTACTTTCAGTGCAGCAAACTCTCTCCAGAAGTTCAGTGAGGATCTCTGAATGATCCAATGTTGACCTAAATGACTAATGATGATAAATACTATCCACCTGTGTGTAATCAAGTCTCCGTATAAATGCACCTGCACTGTGATAGTCTCAGAGGTCCGTTAAAAGCGCAGAGAGCATCATGAAGAACAAGGAACACACCAGGCAGGTCCGAGATACTGTTGTGAAGAAGTTTAGAGCCGGATTTGGATACAAAAAGATTTCCCAAGCTTTGAACATCCCAAGGAGCACTGTGCAAGCGATAATATTGAAATGGAAGGAGTATCAGACCACTGCAAATCTACCAAGACCTGGCCGTCCCTCTAAACTTTCAGCTCATACAAGGAGAAGACTGATCAGAGATGCAGCCAAGAGGCCCATGATCACTCTGGATGAACTGCAGAGATCTACAGCTGAGGTGGGAGACTCTGTCCATAGGACAAAAATCAGTCGTATATTGCACAAATCTGGCCTTTATGGAAGAGTGGCAAGAAGAAAGACATTTCTTAAAGATATCCATAAAAAGTGTCGTTTAAAGTTTGCCACAAGCCACCTGGGAGACACACCAAACATGCGGAAGAAGGTGCTCTGGTCAGATGAAACCAAAATTGAACTTTTTGGCAACAATGCAAAACGTTATGTTTGGCGTAAAAGCAACACAGCTGAACACACCATCCCCACTGTCAAACATGGTGGTGGCAGCATCATGGTTTGGGCCTGCTTTTCTTCAGCAGGGACAGGGAAGATGTTTAAAATTGATGGGAAGATGGATGGAGCCAAATACAGGACCATTCTGGAAGAAAACCTGATGGAGTCTGCAAAAGACCTGAGACTGCGACGGAGATTTGTCTTCCAACAAGACAATGATCCAAAACATAAAGCAAAATCTACAATGGAATGGTTCAAAAATAAACATATCCAGGTGTTAGAATGGCCAAGTCAAAGTCCAGACCTGAATCCAATCGAGAATCTGTGGAAAGAACTGAAAACTGCTGTTCACAAATGCTCTCCATCCAACCTCACTGAGCTCGAGCTGTTTTGCATGGAGGAATGGGAAATAATTTCAGTCTCTCGATGTGCAAAACTGATAGAGACATACCCCAAGCGACTTACAGCTGTAATCGCAGCAAAAGGTGGCGCTACAAAGTATTAACTTAGCTGAATAATTTTGCACGCCCAATTTTTCAGTTTTTGATTTGTTAAAAAAGTTTGAAATATCTAATAAATGTCGTTCCACTTCATGATTGTGTCCCACTTGTTGTTGATTCTTCACAAAAAAATACAGTTTTATATTTTTATGTTTGAAGCCTGAAATGTGGCAAAAGGTCGCAAAGTTCAAGGGGGCCGAATACTTTCGCAAGGCACTGTATATTCCTCAAAATGAATGGCGTCGATCGAGGGGAGAGTGGTCTGTGATTTGGACAGTGAGTCCAACTTTGCTGCTGCCCTTTGTGCTCTTCAGCACCTTCTATGTTTTTAACATAGAATACCAGGAGTTGGCCTCTGCAACCTTGGGGCTGATACAGAGGTAAGCATTGAACAATCATTGATCCAACACTTACATTTAGCATTTGTTAGTTACATTGCAATGATATTTCTTATTGTTATTTTTTCAATGCCTCAACTGATTTAATATATTCTATGTTGGGTTGTGCAGGTTCCTGGCTTGAGCACACACTGAAGGAACCAAATGCACAGCGAAAGCATGAGTGAGCCGCAAGACCAGAAAGGTCGTTCAGAGGAAGCCGTTGGCAATTAACCCACATGTTATACACTTTCTCGCAGACCTGAAGGAGTTCAAGTGTAAAACATTCCAACATATAGGTACACAAACAGACACACCTGATGAATACAAACTTTATTTGTCTGTTGTCATCTGCCTTTTTACCCAGTGAGTAATAGTGATAGTAATAGTAATAGTAGTAGTAGTAATAGTGATAGTAATAGTGATAGTAATAGTAGTAGTCATAATAATAGTAATAGTAGTAGTGATAGTAATAGTGATAGTAATAGTAGTAGTCATAGTAATAGTGATAGTAATAGTAGTAGTCATAGTAATAGTGATAGTAATAGTAGTAGTAGTAGTAGTAGTCATAGTAATAGTAGTAGTGATGGTAATAATAGTAGTAGTAGTAGTCATGGTAATAGTAATAGTAGTAGTCATTGTAATAGTAGTAGTGATAGTAATAGTAGTAGTAGTCATTGTAATAGTAGTAGTCATAGTAATAGTGATAGTAATAGTAGTAGTCATAGTAATAGTAGTAGTCATAGTAATAGTGACAGTAGAGCAGCTCACAGATTACTGCACCTGTACATAGCCCACCTATAATTTAGCCCAAACAACTACCTCTTTCCCTACTGTATTTAATTAATTTATTTATTTTGCTCCTTTGCACCCCATTATTTGTATTTCTACTTTGCACATTCTTCCATTGCAAATCTACCATTCCAGTGTTTTACTTGCTATTTGTATTTACTTTGCCACCATGGCCTTTTTTTGAATTTACCACCCTTATCTCACCTCATTTGTTCACATCGTATATAGACTTGTTTATACTGTATTATTGACTGTATGTTTGTTTTACTCCATGTGTAACTCTGTGTCGTTGTATGTGTCGAACTGCTTTGCTTTATCTTGGCCAGGTCGCAATTTAAATGAGAACTTGTTCTCAACTTGCCTACCTGGTTAAATAAAGGTGAAATAAATAAAATAAATAAAAAGTAATAGTAGTAGTGATAGTAGTAGTAGTAGTAGTCATAGTAGTAGTCATAGTAATAATAGCAGTCATAGTAATAGCAATCTCTATCTTTCTATTCTAGTCCATGTTTGTCCTAGTTGACATATCAGAGCTAAGGAGGATCAGGGTTTCAAAGATTGAGGTGATCCCGGAGCCTGTGGTGGCTTGCGCCATCCCGGAGCCTGTGTTGGCTTGCTCCATCCCGGAGACTGTGTTGGCTTGCGGTATCGTGATTCTCTGGCTCCAGTCTAGCCCTGCTTGCTCCTCTCTATCGTTTCTCTCTCAAAGACAGGCAGGCAAGCAGTTCTTGTTATGTTTTTTTGTAAAAATGTCTCCCTGTTCAACTGTTGTTTTCCTATTTTTCATTGATCTGTTTAGATGTCTTTTTGTGTGTGTGTGTGTGTGTGTGTGTGTGTTGATTTTACCCCTTTTTCTCCCCAATTTCGTGGTATCCAATTGTTTTAGTAGCTACTATCTTGTCTCATCGCTACAACTCCCGTACGGGCTCGGGAGAGACGAAGGTTGAAAGTCATGCGTCCTCCGTTTACACAACCCAACCAAACCGCACTGCTTCTTAACACAGCACGCATCCAACCCCGGAAGCCAGCCACACCAACGTGTCGGAGGAAACACCGTGCACCTGGCAACCTTGGTTAGCGCGCGCTGCGCCCGGCCCGCCACAGGGGTAGCTGGTGCGCGATAAGACAAGGATATCCCTACCGGCCAAGCCCTCCCTAACCCGGATGACGCTAGGCCAATTAATTGTGCACCTCCCGGTCGCGGCTGGTTACGACAGAGCCTGGGCGCGAACCCAGGGTCTCTGGTGGCACCCGGGAGGCTAGATTTATTTTTTTTCTTACATAATCCTGTATTTTCAAGAATGACCTATTCTGATGTTTTGGTGTGTGTATGGTGAAGTACATTATTGGCCAGTATTTGTCAATGTTCTTATCACTGTCTGTTCCTCTCTTTCTCTCCCCTGCTATCTGGAGTTGTAATATTGCTCTTTTCAAATGTTGTTCTTTGTGGTTATTGTGCATTTCATGTGAAATTCATGTTATGTTCACGTATATTTCTTCACATATTGTTTTTCTTACAATATTACATTTCAGGGAGCTTCACGTTTATAAATGAGGCCCCTGGCATTGGAGAGGGGCCTGAGAGATTATGGGCCTAAGAGATGATGTCTATAAACTATTCCCACCAGTAGGTGGCAGTATAGCGGGGGGCCTGAGAGATGATGTCTGCAGTTAGCTCCTCCCCGTTTCTGGGGAGGAATTTATGAAAAACAGTAGGGGGATTCGTTCCATTAGTCGTAAAATAAAATCTCCACCTACACGGGGCACCGGGCCATGCTAAACGGACTCGCTCAGTGCTTGACTTATCTGAGAGGGGTGTAACCTATCCCATAAACATACTCACCAGCCCGACGCATATTTGGGTTATCAGCGCGGGCATGACTTCAGGTAACACAACTTTTACCTTTAACTTACTGTTTAGGCTTACTATAATAATTGCATTATTGTGTCGGCCAATAGTTGATATATCAGAAGAATAAAAAATGGTAGCCTGGTTGCCGTCTCAGTTCAGCTATTACCAGTCTTTTTAGTTAACGTTCCAATCCTTACTACTCCTGTGCCAACACAAGTGTAAATTGTGGAATGTTAGCTAAAAAGACTGGTACCCAGACTATTGTTTTGGGGGGGTCGTATGTCGACTATAACAAATTAGACCGTAAATTATAGACGTGAATGGTTACAATGCAAAGACACCAATACGCATTGAAGCACCAGACATGAACAATTGCTGTCATCTTGGAGTCAATTAACACGTCACAGTTCTTTGGATGCCAACTTTATAAAATGTCCCAGAATTGCAGCCTCTAGAGAAGTACATTTAAAGGGGGAATCTGGGATTGGTAGGCCTACATCCATTCTGATTCTTGAAAAATATAATGAATACATGCCTCACGAGCTTATGTCTAACTAACCCCATCATAACCCAACATGTAAGCTTTTTTAACTCAATTGTTTGCAAACACTGTAATTGTAAAGTAAAACTGTAGAGCTTCAAAACTCTCAGATGGTCAGTCCTTGTTCCATCAATGGTTACATTTCTCAGCTGTTTACCTAAAAAGTGTCAGGATACCCCTTTTTACTCATATGATAAGAGTTATGCCAAATCAAATAAATTGAGGCCCTAATTGAATTGCCCAATGCTCTCATCCCACTGGGCACAGACATCATTTCGATGTCTATTTTTGATTTACATTTGGTTGAGTTGTCAACTAACGTGAATTCAACGTGAAATCAATGAAAAATGGCACCATGTCATTGGATTTATGTTCAAAGTTGAGTGAAACGGGGAGAGTGTATGCATGTATTTGAAAATCTTGGCAAGCTTTTAAGTCTGGATTTAAGCTTTAACTCCCTGCAGGCTCTCCCAGATGGTATATTTAAAGGCCTCATCTCTATGGAAGAGATGGATCTTCACTTCAACTCACTCATATACCTCAAACCAGACATTTTTCCAGAGTCTCAAAACAGTTGACCTCTCTTACAATTTCCTGGCCTCTCCTGACCCAGAAGCTTTCCATTCTCTCAGCTGGATCAACCTGTATAGGAATCAATTCCACTGTGACTGCGGTCTGGAGGACTTTCTGACGTGGCTGAAAGGGACTAACGTGACTTTTCCTGACCCTGGCGTGAATGAATTCAGCTGTGAGTTTCCTTCAGATCTCCATGGCATCAGCCTGTTGAATTACAGCTCAGTCAAATCGTGTGAGGAGGATGATAAGAGGCTGGTTCAGGAGCTGAGGCTCTCGCTCTTCATCGGCTGCACAGCACTCATCATCCTGATCAAGTTCGGATCAATCGTTTTTGCTCGTCTCCGTGGATTCCTCTTCAAAGTTTACAAATAGTTGACCGCCAGGATCGTTGAGGGCCCTAGGAAGGATTCTCCGGCTGGTGGGCCTCGGTATGACACTTACTTATGCTTCAGCAACAACGACTACAAGTGGGTAGAAACCGCCCTGTTGAACAGACTAGATTCTCAGTTCGCGGAGCGAAACGTCCTCCGCTGCTGCTTCGAGGTCAGAGACTTCATTCCAGGTGAAGATCACCTGTTCAATATCAGGGACGCCATATGGGGGAGCAGGAAGACCGTTTGTATCGTCTCTAAAGAGTTCCTCAAGGACGGCTGGTGCCTGGAGGCCTTTACCCTGGCTCAGAGCAGGATGCTGGAGGAGCTCAGAGATGTTCTCATCATGGTGGTCGTGGGGAATGTCCCCCATTACAGACTGATGAAACATGAAGGCATTAGGACCTTTGCCCAGAAGAGGGAGTACCTGCAGTGGCCGGAGGACACACAGGATATTCAATGGTTCTATGAGAAGCTCATGTCCAAGATTCTTAAGGACAAAAAGAACACTGCCAAAGATAACAATGGGGGTATCACACTTGTAAATATGACAGTTGGAACTTAATGTTGTTGACTCATTTTTCCACAGCCTGTATGCTTAAGCGAAAATCTTATTTAACTGTACTGTGAATTCTTACATCAGTCATTTTTATTTTGTCTGTATAGCATTAAGAACTTTTACCATATTGATTACAGGCAAAATGGAGAGTGTCCTCTGTCTTTTGGCATAGCTTGTCTTTGACCACTAGGTGGCAGTCAACCTTTATTCACTAATATTGGAACTGTGAAACGTTACCTTCTGTATAAATCAAATCAAATTTTATTGGTCACATACACATATTTAGCAGATGTTATTGCAGGTGTAGCGAAATGCTTCTATTTTTTTATGAAAGAAATAACACACAAATCAAAATACTGCGAAATTGCTTTGGCGCTAGAAGCAAAGCTGCCATGTCTGTCAGCGCCATCTATGATTATTGTGTTTTGCAGTGTGTACAATGCAAAGTTCTCGTGGTTTACATTTACATTTAGTTTTCTCAGACTCACACAATCACACTCATACATAAAGCCATAATGTATACTATAAAATAACCAGTCCTTAATACAAATCATGTATAATCTTAATTCTTTGACAATAGAACCATACCTGCAATAGTATTGTGAAAAGACAGGACAGGAACACATCAGTCTCCAATGCACCATCTGACAAGTTGTTCTACACAGGAGCATGAAGAAAGGTAAAACACATATCCTGTCTCACATCCCCAATACATTGCTAGGTGCTTTCAGTGTTGACAGTACCAAAATACAACAACTCATGTACAAAAACACTGCAACATAAACAAGTTACAACGTGAAATCACCTCTATTCCATTCAGACCGTAGAGGACCAAACTACATCTCCCATAATGCAACGCCAGCACCAGTCGGCAGCTCAGCTAACCGTCTGCATCACAGAAAGGCATGCTAGCTAGCAACAGCAGCACTTTTAGCACTCTAAACTATATTAATAACAATAAAACTCTGAAAGTTACATGTTTCAATAGTCTCACACTCCCTTATAACAATATCTACAGCATTAACCACGGGATGTTTTATTTATTTAATGTTATGGACTTCTACAAAAGAGTAATCTGCAACACATACCATTCTCTGTGTTTTCTCGTACTGAGGAGAAAGGGAGCTACGGGTAGTACCAGGGTGATAGTAGGTGACACAAGCACCTAGATTAAATAAAATACATTTAATGAAACAAAACCCGAAGATGTTAACATCATTCAGTTACTGTAGCTGCCTACCTAACATCAACACGCAGCACCAGTAACGCAACAATTAAAAACAGACACCAAAAGTAAAGTTCCTGGCGATCATCATCAGATCTGACTCCCCCCTTCTGTCTGAACTTGGAATATTCCTGTTCGCGGGCTTTGGCCACTGACCCTCAACCTGGTTGTTCTGTCCGGAGTTGTGTACTATTTTAATAATTTGAGGTTTGATCGAATAACCATTTTAACTCTACAACATTAATATAAATGACATTCTCGCAGTGTCAATGTGTGCTAAAATGAGGGGTTTTAACTTTGAGTACTGGGACAAATGTGAATCACTGAAGCATTTTCATTTTAATTTTGGGTTGGATAATTAATTGGGTTTTGATTATGATTTGTAAACTGAAGGATTTTTTTTTTTTAAACGGACCAATTGATTTGTATGTTAACTGTATGAGTGAAGCAATTAATGTATTATGGATTGATTGTTTCAATTGATGTTATGCTAATTGTGACATGGGTAAAGAAGTTGTGTACTAAAGATGTTGACACTATTCTCAGCATGCCCTGGTGAATGGAGAGGTTGAACTCTGATCCTGAGAGTGAAACTGATCCTAATCTATTTGACCTTGTTAGGTTCTTATTTTCAGAGTCAATAACTCGACGGACACTAGAGAAGCTTAACGAAGTTTAATTCTCCCCAAAGGGTCGCTACAGCTGCATTCAGTCATCACATGTTTCCACCACCGTATGTATTTATGTATTTGAACATGGCTATACTAGAGACATGATAGATCAGAAGTATGTTATGTTATGTATGTATGTTATGTAATGTATGTAATGTTATGTAATGTATGTTATGTAATGTATGTATGTATGTATGTATGTATGTACTCCAATTTAGACACTCCACCTTCTCTCCAATCCTAACATATTTTATGGTTTGACAGGAAGTGATAGAGTAATCAACCTTTCTGCCTCCCTTAAGGTGACCTGACCTGACCTCAACCCCCTTGATGTCTAATCCAAAGCTCTTCACCTGTATCACCTATAGCACTCCCGTGACTTCCTCCCATCCACCCAGCACATTCCAAAGCCATCTGTCTCCTACAGATAACCATGAACTCTGATGTAACAACCATTCTCTATCACCCCGCAGATACTATAATATTACTTCTGATCTATCATGTCTCTAGTATAGCCATGTTCAAAGTTTACCCAGAATCCGACAACCCATATCTATTACTAAAATACATTTTTGATGATATTGATCCAAACCTTGAGCACAGGGCACAAATTGACCTGATTTGTAAACATTGTCTTAAGAGAGGCAACTGCAGATGGTGTTTTAAAGGGAAGACGTGGTCCCAGAGTCAATGGTCATTTCCTAAATACTATTTGATGTGGAGAAGACTGTGCTGATGGCAGAAAAAGGGATTAAACTCAGTAACCCAAATGATGTTATTTACCATGTATGGCAGTGCCTAACACCAGAAGGGTTTTTATCTCTTTTATTCTTTTCATTTTATTGTTTAAAAAAATATTTGAACTCTGTAAGGGTTTAACTGAAGGTTTTATAAGGGGGGAATGTGAAAGACAGAAATTAACTGGTTCCTCTTAGCTTAACTGGAGACAGGGCAAAGTGTTATATTCTTCACACCAGTGATAGAGCTGTTGTTCTGTTTGGAGCCTGTTGCTGGGGGAAAAATTCATGTTTTGTGTGTGTGTGTGAGACGAGTATGACCATACATCATCTGGGCGGAAAGTAAAAGGAGCTTGCTTGCCCAACTTGGGGGATCCGTTGAGCAACTGTTAGAGGAAGTATGTCTGGAGTGACTTCCTGTCATTCTGGCCCCTGTTGTCCTCACTCAGTTGCGACAGACTGAGGCAACCTTTTCACCCAGTTATCTCCCCTCACACACACATACATAGGGTGGCATGTTATGCAGACGCTTGCATGGGGTAGCTTGACTATGTAAAAGCTCCTGTAATCTTTGTACAGGAGGCTCTCACTCCTTCTCACCTGCGTGGCTGGGGTGACCAGCCACCTTATTATAATACGTTTTTAATAAAAGTGATACATTGATTGATTATTGATTGTGCCTCTCATTATTAGTTAAAGGAATGTTCTTCATGTGAAACGCATTAATAAATGCACACGTTAATTTCTACTCGCGTCTCATATCCTGTCCTTATATTAGTTGTATAAGTAATACAGTGTACTATACAACAAAACTGGCGACGAGGAAGAAACGTTCTCACGTTTATGCTCATTATCTTCGGCAGAAAGTCTGAGTTAAAAAATAAATACATTCCGCTGTAGAAAGACGCAGACAAAACGTGGAGCTAGCCAGTCGAGTGATGCTAGCTAGCTTTTGATGTCACAGCAACGAGACCCTCGAGGGATAGGAAGAGTTTCGCTGCAGGAGAAAGTGAAGTCAGCGTGAGTTAAAATAAATAAATGGGTCTGGGAGTAAGGGACCGTCTGAAAAGTGTGAGAAAGAAAAATAAACCGAAAATGCCTGCATTGGTTGGAAATATAGGAACATTTGATGAATCTGTGGAACAATGGAGTTCTTACACAGAACGTTTTGAGTACTTTGTGTTGACAAATGGAATTAAAGCAGAAGTCGTTGTGCCAACATTTGTGACTGTTATGGGAGGAAAAACATTCAATCTACTGCACAGCCTAGTAATGCCTGAAAATCCTGGTGATAAATCATATGATGAAATTGTGGCTACCTTAAAAGGACATTATTCTCCCAAACCACTGATAATGGGCAGAGAGATTCAGGTGTCAAGAGAAATCAAGAGGGGCAATCAATCTCACAGCTTGTGGCTGTATTGAAACAGTTATCTGAACACTGAATTTGGGCGATCAATGAGTGACATTATACGTGATAGGTTAGTGTGTGGCATGCACAGCGAGGCAATTCAGAAACGCCTTTTGACTGAGAGTAACTTAACATTGCAGAGAGTAACTTAACATTGCAGAGAGCAATAGAAGTGAGTACGTCAATGGAAATGGCAAATAAAGACGCACAACAGCTAAGTGCATCGACCCAAATGCATAAGGTGTCTACGGAGTTAAAAAAACAAGGCAGGAGGTGGCAAGCCATGCTATCGCTGTGGGAAACCAGGTCACCAAGCAGAGGAGCGTTGGTGCAAAGACAGACTGCAGAAGTTGTGGAAAAAATGGTCACATCAATCGTGCATGTAAAAACAAAAAGAGACAATCAAACAAAAGTACTGAACAAAGGAAAAGCGACTTCAGGAGAGTACAAAAAGAAAGGTCATAAAATGGAGCACACAGAGGATGAACAAAGTGATACCCTGTCTGAAGGGGAAGAATCTTTGCATGTTTTGTCCATTTCAGACAATGGATATGGATACTGGGTGACATCGCTACTGGATGGAAACGCAGTACGGATGCAAGTGGACACTGGAGCAACCATATCTTTGCTGTCTGAGGCTGTATACAAGGAGAAACTACATCACCTCACACTACAGCCCAGAAAGATGATGCTGAAAACATACACCGGAGAGATTGTTCCAGTGAGAGGAAGTGTGATTGTTACAGTGGAGCTCAACAAACAGAAGGTAAAGATACCACTCTACATTGTGAAAGGCAACCATCCAGCATTGCTAGGACGCACATGGCTGGAAAAGATGAAACTAAACTGGCAGGAAATTCACATGGCTGCAAAAGAGGACACAAACCTACAAGGGATATTGAGGAAAGACGGATGTGTTCAAAGGAGAACTTGGCAGTATGAAGGACATAACAGTTAAACTGACCGTGAAACCAGACAGCAAGCCAAAATGCTTCAAAGCTAGACCTGTCCCATACGCCATAAAACCAAAAGTTGAAATTGAGCTAAACAGACTAGTCGAGAGTGGAGTATTGAATCCAGTGAATGTTTTTGAATGGGCTACACCTGTTGTTCCAGTCATAAACAAAAATGGCTCACTCTGTGGTGATTTCACTCACAATTAACACAGTCTTGACTGCTGAAAAATATCCACTACCCTTCATTGACAATCTTTTCTCTGGTTTAGTTGGAGAACAAAAAATCAGTAAGATAGGCCTGACATAAGTCTATCTACAGATGCATGTGGACCAAGAGTAACAAGAACTGTTGACCATAGTGACTCACAAAGGACTGTACAGGTACTGGAGGCTTCCTTTTGGAATCACCTCAGCTCCGGCCTTGTTTCAGAGAGCTAGATACTGAGCGGGCTCACCGGGTCCAATGTTACCTCGATGATCTACTCATCACCGGCAAAGACGAGCAGGACCACCTGAGAAACCTGAACGCTACACTACAGAGATTGGAGGAGTACAGTTTGAGGGTCCAGAAGGACAAATGCAAGTTTTTCCGATCCTCTGTTGAGTACCTGGGCCACGTCATCGACAGTTCGGGGCTCCACATGGCGCCATCGAAGGTGAAGGCCGGAGCTGAAGCTCCATCCCCACAGAATGTTAGTCAGCTGAGATCATTCTTAGGACTACTGACATACTACGCAAAGTTTGTGCCAAACCTAGCTAACATGTTAAAGCCACTGCATGAACTTTTTAACAAAACCAAGCAGTGGAACTGGACAGACAGATGTGAGGAGGCCTTAAAGAAAGTGAAAACAGCCTTAGCTCAGTCAGAGGCCCTAACCCACTTCAACCCCAACTTGCCATTACAGTTGTCATGTGATGCATCGCCTTATGGCGTTGGTGCGGTTGTCTCACACATCATTCCATCAGGTGAAGAAAGGCCAATTGCTTTCACATCACGGAGCATAAGTAAAGCCGAGAGCAAGAGCGTGAAGCACTCGCCATTGTGCTTGGAGTTAAGAAATTTCATCAGTTTCTGTTTGGCCGATGATTAACACTGCTGATGAATCATAGACCCCTCACCTCCATCTTTGGTCCCCACACCAGCATTCCGTCACTTGCAGCCAGCCTCATGCAGCGATGGGCATTATTGTTATCTGCTCACCAGTACGATATCGAGTACAGAAGGTCTGAGCAGCACTGCAATGCAGACGGCCTCTCAAGGCTTCCCTTACCTGTCACACACACTGAGCACTCCCAGGCTGAAATCTTCTACTTCAAGGAAGTGACGAACGCCCCAGTTACATCTGTTTTTCGAGTCATCTTACCGCCGCCACTGAGAAGGCAGGTGCTTGAAGAACTCCATTCAGGGCACTGTGGCATGGTACGAATGAAGGAGATTGCACGCAGCTACTTTTGGTGGCCAGGTCTGGACGCAGCTATCGAAGACAAGGTCAAGTCATGTTCTGCATGTCAAAAGATGAGGAACATGCCAAAGCTAGCGCCACTACACCCATGGGACTTCCCAGAGGAGCCTTGGCAGCGAGTCCACATAGACTATGCAGGCCCACTGGAGGATCGTATGTTCTTAGTCGTAGTTGACGCACACAGCAAATGGCCTGAGGTCATAGTGATGAAGAGCACCTCAGTGGAGAGAACCATCGAAGAGCTACGGTCAATCTTCAGTCGCTTCGGCTTGCCAACGCAACTCGTTAGCGATAATGGCTCCCAACTGGTGTCTGAAGAGTTCCGGTCATTCATGGAAGCAAAGGGAATTCAGCACATCAAGTCAGTGCCGTATCGCCCTGCAACGAACGGCCTCGCTGAACGGTTTGTCCAAACGATGAAGCAAGCTTTAAAATCATCACAAGGGAAGGGCTCCCTCAATAGGTGCCTATACACCTTCCTGTTACCCTACAGAAACACAGACAGCTTCGCACACGACTCGACCTCCTGAGAGCTCCAAAGACTAAACAGGTTGTACAGACACAACCGAGAGCACAGGTAGAGACGGAGCAACGACAGAAGCTTCATAGATGGAGAGTTCTTGCTCGGAACTACTGCAAAGGTCCAAAGTGGATACCAGATGAAGAAAAAGGAAACCCCACACGGCTCTTGATAGTATCACTGATATTTAATAAGCTTACAAAGTGGATACCAGCCACAGTGGTTGCACAAACAGGGCCTGTGTCCTACACAGTTGACACACCGGGAAACATCATCTGGAGGAGATACGTGGCTCAACTGTTGCCAGTGACCAAACTCAGAGATGACTCCTGTCAAGTGACAAACCAAGATCAGCTACTGGAGTCCTACCATGACTACGAGCCATCACCTGAAAATCCACTGCAGCAACATACAAATGTGGAAAGTGCTCCAGTCTCACCTGAACCAGCCAGAGTGCCTACTCAGGGTACTGTTGCACCCCAGTCTGGGCATACACCATCACCACTCAGACTCAGAGACAAAGTGACTGTAGACTCACCTCTACGTCGTCATTACCCTGCAAGAGAAAGACGACCCCCTGACAGGTTGACTATTTAGTTCAGACTAACCTCTGACATTGGGGCAGAATACACCCCAGGGTTAAATCTGGTAACTGAGGCAGTCTACCCTCTTTCCCTAGTTCATAAAATGTTATTCTGAAAAGTTCATTTATTTACATTAAGATAATTTATGTTAAAAAGAAAACAATATGCAAAACAGTGAATATTTACTTTTTCCTTACAGGTCATCAAAAGTAAAGGGGGAGGAATATGTTGGGTATTGATATTCTAGTTTTGTCCCTTTAGGGCACCTGTAAACCCCCCCCCCTACGTTGAAATGCTTGGAATGTTCTTCCTGTGAAATGCCTTAAACAATGCCCATGTTCATTTCTACTCCCGTCTCATGTCCTGTCCTTATATTAGTTGTATAAGTAATACGGTGTGCTATACAATACATAGCAAAGTGTCTGAATACTTATGTAAATAAGGTATTTCTGTTTTTTATTTTTATTACATTTGCAAACAGTTCTAAAAACCTGTTTGCTCCTTTGTCATTATGGGGTATTGTGTGTAGATTGATGAGGGGGGGAAATAACTTAATCCATTTTAGAATAAGACTGTAAAGTAACAAAATCTGGAAAAAGGGAAGGGGTCTGAATACTTTCTGATTGCACTTTATCTACTATATTTATCTATGTTTATAAATGAAATATTGTCTACTTGAGAAATGTGACATTATAGTATTTAAACGTAGCCTTCAAAAGTCATTGGAAAAGGTGAACCATCTGTTCTACCATTAACTGCGCTTCGGACCGGGTCAAATAGAGCAAAACACTTGAAATAACTTATCAATTTACTACTGTGAAGTGGTCCAATTAAATGAGAATGGCCTTCCTAACTTGTTGGGAATTTATTCTGCAATGATGATGGAAATGAAATACATCATAGGAAATAGACTCCCACTTTTGCGTGAAACTGGCCCACGCGTGTTTTGGGGGCAGATTTTGTGCATAAACAACGTTTATAAATGAGGCCCCTGTGGCATTGGAGAGGGGCCTGAGAGATTATGGGCCTAAGAGATGATGTCTATAAACTATTCCCACCAGTAGGTGGCAGTATAGCGGGGGGCCTGAGAGATGATGTCTGCAGTTAGATCCTCCCCGTTTCTGGGGAGGAATTTATGAAAAACAGTAGGGGGATTCGTTCCATTAGTCGTAAAATAAAATCTCCCCCTACACGGGGCACCGGGCCATGATAACCGACTCGCTCAGTGCCTGACTTATCTGAGAGGGGTGTAACCTATCCCATAAACATACTCACCAGCTCGACGCATATTTCGGTTATCAGCGCGCGCATGACTTCAGGTAACACAACTTTTACCTTTAACTTACTGTTTAGGCCTACTATAATAATTGCATTATTGTGTCGGCCAATAGTTGATATATCAGAAGAATAAAAATGGTAGCCTGGTTGCCGTCTCAGTTCAGCTATTACCAGTCTTTTTAGTAAACATTCCAATCCTTACTACTCCTGTGCCAACACAAGTGTCAATTGTGGAATGTTAGCTAAAAAGACTGGTACCCAAATTATAGACGTGAATGGTTACAATGCAGACACCAATACGCATTGAAGCACCAGACATGAACAATTGCTGTCATCTTGGAGTCAATTAACACGTCACACAGTTCTTTGGATGGCAACTTTATAAAATGTTCCAGAATTGCAGCCTCTAGAGAAGTACATTTAAAGGGGTAATCTGGGATTGGTAGGCCTACATCCATTTTCTGATTCTTGAAAAATATAATGAATACATGCCTCACGAGCTTATGTCTAACTAACCACATCATAACCCAACATGTAAGCTTGTTTAACTCAATTGTTTGCAAACACTGTAATTGTAAAGTAAAACTGTAGAGCTTCAAAACTCTCAGATGGTCAGTCCTT
Source organism: Oncorhynchus clarkii lewisi (assembly GCF_045791955.1). Classification (NCBI taxonomy): domain Eukaryota; kingdom Metazoa; phylum Chordata; class Actinopteri; order Salmoniformes; family Salmonidae; genus Oncorhynchus; species Oncorhynchus clarkii. The sequence goes on from NC_092154.1 coordinate 26,505,338, forward strand.
GTTCCATTGGATGGTCAGTCCTTGTTCCATCAGTGGTTACAGTTTTCGAGCCCCATCACTCAGCTGCAGTAGTGGAAGAAGTACTCAATTGTCATACTTGAGTAAAAGTAAAGATACGTTAATATAAAATGACTAAAGTAAAACTGAGTCACCCAGTAAAATATTACTTAAGTAGAAGTCTAAAAGTATTTGGTTTTAGTTATACTTATTAAGTATCAAAAGTAAAAGTATATATAAAACCAGACGCCACAATTGTTTTGTTTATTTAAATTGACAGATAGCCAGGGGCACACTCCAACACTCAGACATCATTTACAAATGAAGTATGTGCTTAGTGAGTCCGCCAGATCCGAGGCAGTAGGGAGGACCAGTGATGTTCTCTTGATAAGTGTGTGAATTGGACCATTTTCCTGGCAAAATGTAACAAGTACTTTTGGGTGACAGGGAATATGTATGGAGTAAAAAGTACATTATTTAATTTGATATACTTTACTATAAAAATAGTAAAGTAAATCACAGATACCCCCAGAAACGTAAGTACTTTACACCACTGCTCAGCTGTTTACCGAAAAAGTGTCAGGATACACCTTTCTGCTTACATGATAAGAGTTCTGCCACATCAGAAAAATTGAGGCCCTAATTAAATTGCCCAATGCTCTCATCTCACTGGGTACAGACATCAGTTCAACGTCTATTTTTCCTTTACATTTGGTTGAGTTGTCACCTAATGTGAATTCAATGTGAAATCAACAAAAAATATCACCATGTCATTGGAATTAGGTTAAGTTGAGTGAAAAATATAAAATGCTCTTATATTGATGGCTTTTCGCAAATCCAATCAGTTTTCCAAGTAGATGCAATGTCATCACATTGATTCTTTTGGTTGAAATTACATGGAAACAACGTTTATTGATTCAACCAGCACAGTGGGATTGGTGTACAGGATAGAAGTGATTCATTCATATAATACAAACAGCCCTATGTGAGCATTGTGACTACAGAGTAAGGCTGTGTACTCAGCACACAAATATGGGATTTTCATTATCAGGTTGGGACAGAACCAATGGACTATGGACCTTTCAGTGCAAACAGATAGATAAATGTGCATTCTCTATAGCCAAGGGATGTCTCACCTGAAGGGGATACTCCAAGTCTGAGAGATATAGTACCAGACAAAAGTTTGGACACACATACTCATTCCCGGGAATTTTGTATTTATTTTTTAAAACTATTTTCTTCATTGTGAAATAATAGTGAAGACATAAAAACTATGAAATAACACATATGGAGTCATGTAGTAACCAAAAAAGTGTTAAACAAATACAAATATATTTGAGATTTTCCAAAGTAGCCACCCTTTGCCTTTGACAGCTTTGCACACTCTTGGCATTCTCTCAACCAGCTTCATGAGGTAGTCACCTGGAAGTGGTGTACAAGGTGTGCCTTGTTAAAACCTCTTTGGGATAGGGGGCAGCATTTTCACTTTTGGATAAATAGCATGCCCAATATCAACTTCCTGCTACTCATGCCAAGAATATAAGATATGCATATTATTAGTAGATTTGGATAGAAAATATTCTAACTAGTTTTAGTTTCTAAAACTGTTTGAATCATGTCTGTGAGTATAACAGAACTTATGTAGCAGGCAAAACCCAGAGGACTAACCATTCAGAATTTTAGTTGTTGTTGAGGTCACTGTCTATTCAATGAGTTTTCATTGGGAAACAAGATTACCACGGCACTTGTTTCCAGTTCCTACCGCTTCCACTGAATGTCACCAGTCTTTGGAAATTGGTTGAGGTTATTCCTTTGTGCAATGAAGAAGTACAGACATCTTGAATTTGTGTCATTTGAAGTGTAGTTTTTGAGAAGGCGCATGACTGGAAAAGTAGGGTGAGTTTGTTGTCTTCCTGTATTGAACACAGATTGTCCCGTCTACAATTTGATCGATTATTAACGTTTAAAAATACCTAAAGTTGTATTACAAAGTAGTTTGAAATGTTTTGGAAAAGTTTACAGGTAACTTTTGAGATATTTTGGAAGCTGTTTTTTTCTGGATCAAATGCGCCAAATAAATTGACATTTTGGATATATATCGACAAAATTAATCGAACAAAAGGACCATTTGTGATGTTTATGGGACATATTGGAGTGCCAACAAAAGAAGCTCGTCAAAGGTAAGGCATGATTTATATTTTATTTCTGCGTTTTGTGTGGTTCCTGCAGGGTTGAAATACAGTGGGGCAAAAAAGTATTTAGTCAGCAACCAATTGTGCAAGTTCTCCCACTTAAAAAGATGAGAGGCCTGTAATTTTCATCATAGGTACACTTCAACTATGACAGACAAAATGAGGGAAAAAATCCAGAAAATCACATTGTAGGATTTTTTATGAATTTATTTAAGAGGCTCCTCTGTCCTCCACTCATTACCTGTATTAATGGCACCTGTTTGAACTTGTTATCAGTATAAAAGACACCTGTCCACAACCTCAAACAGTCACACTCCAAACTCCACTATGGCCAAGACCAAAGAGCTGTCAAAGGACACCAGAAACAAAATTGTAGACCTGCACCAGGCTGGGAAGACTGAATCTGCAATAGGTAAGCAGCTTGGTTTGAAGAAATCAACTGTGGGAGCAATTATTAGGAAATGGAAGACATACAAGACCACTGATAATCTCCCTCGATCTGGGGAGATCTCACCCCGTGGGGTCAAAATGATCACAAGAACGGTGAGCAAAAATCCTAGAACCACACGGGGGGACCTAGTGAATGACCTGCAGAGAGCTGGGACCAAAGTAACAAAGCCTACCATCAGTAACACACTACGCCGCCAGGGACTCAAATCCTGCAGTGCCAGACGTGTCTCCCTGTTTAAGCCAGTACATGTCCAGGCCCGTCTGAAGTTTGCTAGAGAGCATTTGGATGATCCAGAAGAAGATTGGGAGAATGGCATATGTTCAGATGAAACCAAAATAAAACTTTTTGGTAAAAACTCAACTCGTTGTGTTTGGAGGACAAAGAATGCTGAGTTGCATCCAAAGAACACCATACCTACTGTGAAGCATGGGGGCGGAAACATCATGCTTTGGGGCTGTTTTTCTGCAACGGGACCAGGATGACTGTTGTGCTATCATCAGATAATAGCTTCTTATGCTTTCGCCGAAAAGCCTTTTTGAAATCTGACATGTTGGCTGGATTCAGTCCAAATAAATGCTTCACAGACTTCAAGTAACAGACACGTTTCAACATAAACTGTTCAGAGGAGACTGTGTGAAGTCGGCCTTCATGTTTGAATTGCTGCAAAGAAACCACTACTAAAGGACACCAATAATAAGAAGAAAGCTGTTTGGGCCAAGAAGCACAAGCAATGGACATTAGACCGTTGAAATCTGTCCTTTGGTCTGATGAGTCCAAATTTGAGATTTTTGAATCCAACCGCCGTATCTTTGTGAGAGGCAGAGTAGGTGAATGGATGAGCTCTACGTGTATTTCCCACCTTGAAGCATGGAAGAGGAGGTGGGGGTGCTTTGCTTGGTGACACTGTCTGTGATTTATTTAGAATTCAAGGCACAATTAACCGATACGCCATCCCATCTGGTTTGCGCTTAGTGGAACTATAATTTGTATTTCAACAGGACAATGACACAAAACACACCTCCAGGCTGTGTAAGGGCTATTTGACCAAGAAGGAGAGTGATGGTGCTGCATCAGATGACCTGGCCACCACAATCACCCAACCACAACCCATTTGAGATGGTTTGGGATGAGTTGGATTGCAGAGTGAAGGAAAAGCAGCCAACTAGTGCTCAGCATATGTGGGAACTACTTCCAGACTGTTGGAAAGGCACTCCAGCTGAAGCTGGTTGAGAGAATGCCTAAGGTGTACAAAGCTGTCATCAAGGCAAAGGGTGGCTACTTTGAAGAATATAAAATATATTTTGATTTGTTGAACACTTTATTGATTACTGTAATACTGTAAACTCAGCAAAAAAAGAAATGTCCTCTCACTGTCAACTGCGTTTACTTTCAGCAAACTTAACGTGTAAATATTTGTATGAACATAACAAGATTCAACAACTGAGACGTAAACTGAACAAGTTCCACAGACATGTGACTAGCAGAAATTGAATAATGTGTCCCTGAACAAAGGGAGGGTCAAAATCAAAAGTAGCAGTCAGTGTGGCCACCAGCTGCGTTAAGTACTGCAGTGCATCTCCTCCTCATGGACTGCACAAGATTTGCCAGTTATTGCTGTGAGATGTTACCCCACTGTTCCACCAAGGCACCTGCAAGTTCCCGGACATTTCTGGGGGGAATGGCCCTAGCCCTCACCCTCCGATCCAAAAGGTCCCAGATGTGCTCAATGGGATTGAGATCTGAGCTCTTCGCTGGCCATGGCAGAACATTGACACTCACAGAACGAGCAGTATGGCTGATGGCATTGTCATGCTGGAGGGTCATATCAGGATGAGCCTGCAGGAAGGGTACAACATGAGGGAGGAGGATGTCTTCCCTGTAACGCACAGCGTTGAGATTGTCGGCAATGACAACACGCTCAGTCCAATGATGCTGTGACACACCGCCCCAGACCATGACGGACCCTCCACCTCCAAATTGATCCCGCTCCAGAGTACAGACTTCAGTGTAACGCTCATTCCTTCGACGATAAACGCAAATCCGACCATCACCCCCGGTGAGACAAAACCGCGACTCGTCAGTGAAGAGCACTTTTTGCCAGTCCTGTCTGGTCCAGCGATGGTGGATTTGTGCCCATAGGTGACATTGTTGCTGGTGATGTCTGGTGAGGACCTGCATTACAACAGGCCTACAAGCCCTCAGTCCAGCCTCTCTCAGCCTATTGCGGACAGTCTGAGCACTGATGGAGGGATTGTGCATACCTGGTGAAACTAGGACAGTTGTTGCCATCCTGTACCTGTCTCGCAAGGTGTGATGTTCGGATGTACCGATCCTGTGCAGGTGTTGTTATATGTTGTCTGCCACTGCGAGGACGATCAGCTGTCCGTCCTGTCTCCCTGTAGCGCTGTCTTAGGCGTCTCACAGTACGGACATTGCAATGTATTGCCCTGGCCACATCTGCAGTCCTCATGCCTCCTTACAGCATGCCTAAGGCGCGTTCACGCAGATGACCAGGGACCCTGGGCATCTTTCTTTTGGTGTCTTTCAGAGTCAGTAGAAAGGCCTCTTTAGTGTCCTAAGTTTTCATAATTGTGACCTTCGTTTCCTACCGTCTGTAAGCTTCTAAGTGTCTTAACAACCCTTCCACAGGTGCATGTTCATTAATTGTTTATGGTTCATTAAACAAGCATGGGAACAGTGTTTAAACCCTTTGCAATGAAGATCTGTGAAGTTAATTTGGATTTTTACGAATTGTCTTTGAAAGACGGTCCTGAAAAAGGGCCGTTTCTTTTCTTTGCTGAGTTTACATGATTCCATGTGTGTTATTTCATAGTTTTGATGTCTTCACTATTATTCTACAATGTATAAAATAGTAAACATAAAGAAAAAACCCTTGAATGAGTAGGTGTGTCCAAACTTTTGACTCTTACTGTACATCCAATTAATTGATGTACTGTAGCCCTGTGATGGAATAGCAATCCTTTTAAATAATTTGCATTATTTTCTACTTTTTGCCAGGGGGATGATGAGGAACCTTATACTGCTGGCTATCTTTGGAGAATACCTGCAGGTGGTGAAATGCACCCCAAAATGCCCAATATATGGCTCTATAGCAGCTTGCACCAGCCAGTCTCTATATCAGGTCCCTGCGCTGCCTCCATACATTACCATTTTGTATATGAGAGATAATTACATCAGTGAGATCAATGAGACATCCTTCTCTGGGCTTGAAGGGTTAAAGGAACTGGACCTCAGTTGGCAACAAGTGAATGGGCTTATTATAAGAACTAACACCTTTCAAAGGCTGGAAAACTTGGCAGTGCTTTATTTAGGGTATAACACAGGTTTACAAATTGAGCCAGATGCGTTTGTGGGACTGTCCAACCTGAGAGCTCTCTCTCTGTATAGGTGTGACCTGACTGAATCTATTTTACAGGGTGACTATCTCAAGCCCTTGGTTTCCTTGGAAACACTAGATCTGTATGGTAACCAGGTGAAAAGAATCCAACCTGCTCTATTCTTTGTGAACATGACCGATTTCCAAGAGCTAAACGTTTCCCTAAACCGGATGGAAAGCATATGTGAGGAAGATTTGCTTGGCTTTCAAGGCAAACACTTTCGGATCCTCAAGTTGAACAGCCTCTATCTATATAGCATGACTCAGTATGGCTTTGACTGGAAACGATGTGGAAATCCTTTTCAGAACATGTCCATGGAGACACTTGACTTATCTTCCAATGGATTCGATGTGGACAAGGCAAAACTGTTTTTCAATGCAATCCAAGGGACCAAAATCCACCATCTTATTCTGGAACACAGCACCATGGGGAAATCATTTGGTTTCAGCAATGTGAAAGACCCAGACAGGCAAACATTTGAGGGCCTCAAGAATAGTAGTGTCAAGATTCTAGATTTGTCCAAATGCTTTATATTTACATTGCAATATGCAGTATTCAGTCCGCTGAGAGAAGTAGAGGACATAACAATAGCCCAAAACAAAATTAACCAGATTGACAGGGAGGCGTTTTTTGGTCTTCAAAATGTACAAAGGCTCAACCTGTCACACAATCTTATAGGGGAAATCTATTCTTACACGTTTGACAATCTACCCAGTATTTTAGAACTAGATTTATCTTACAACCATATTGGTGCATTGGGATATCAGGCATTTAAAGGACTTCCAAACCTACAAGTTCTGGATCTTACAGGAAACTCTATTCGGGGACTAGGTACATATGGTTCTCTTGCACCCCTACCAAACATCCAACTTCTTCGTTTGGCTGATAATAAGATTACATCCTTAGAGGGCCTCTCTGTCTTTGCTCCTAATACGATCATACTTAATGTTCAAAACAACAGGTTAACTAATTTAGAGGATGTATACACAGTTTTAGCTAAATTAATGCACATAGAGTTTCTCTGGTATGGTAACAACTTCATAAAGTGGTGCACCATTAACAATAATATTTCAGTGCCAGCTGTGAACTCTCTGAAGCTGCTTGAGCTAAGGAACATCGCCTTGCAGATGATATGGGCACGGGGAGAGTGTATGCATGTATTTCAACATCTTGGCAAGCTTTTAAGTCTGGATTTAAGCTTTAACTCCCTGCAGGCTCTCCCAGATGGTATATTTAAAGGCCTCATCTCTCTGGAAGAGATGGATCTTCACTTCAACTCACTCACATACCTCAAACAAGACATTTTTCCAGAGAGTCTCAAAACAGTTGATCTCTCTTACAATTTCCTGGCCTCTCCTGACCCAGAAGCTTTCCATTCTCTCAGCTGGATCAACCTGTATAGGAATCAATTCCACTGTGACTGCGGTCTGGAGGACTTTCTGACGTGGCTGAAAGGGACTAACGTGACTTTTCCTGACCCTGGCGTGAATGAATTCAGCTGTGAATTTCCTTCAGATCTCCATGGCATCAGCCTGTTGAATTACAGCTCAGTCATATCGTGTGAGGAGGATGACGAGAGGCTGGTTCAGGAGCTGAGGCTCTCGCTCTTCATCGGCTGCACAGCGCTCATCATCCTGATCATGGTCGGATCAATCGTTTTTGCTCGTCTCCGTGGATTCCTCTTCAAAGTTTATAAAAAGTTGACCGCCAGGATCCTTGAGGGCCCTAGGAGGGATCCTTCTGCTGATGGGCCTCGGTACGACGCTTACTTATGCTTCAGCAACAACGACTACAAGTGGGTAGAAACCGCCCTGTTGAACAGACTAGACTCTCAGTTCGCGGAGCGAAACGTCCTCCGCTGCTGCTTCGAGGTCAGAGACTTCATCCCAGGTGAAGATCACCTGTTCAATATCAGGGACGCCATATGGGGGAGCAGGAAGACCGTTTGTATCGTCTCTAAAGAGTTCCTCAAGGACGGCTGGTGCCTGGAGGCCTTTACCCTGGCTCAGAGCAGGATGCTGGAGGAGCTCAGAGATGTTCTCATCATGGTGGTCGTGGGGAATGTCCCCCATTACAGACTGATGAAACATGAAGGCATTAGGACCTTTGCCCAGAAGAGGGAGTACCTGCAGTGGCCGGAGGACACACAGGATATTCAATGGTTCTATGAGAAGCTCATGTCCAAGATTCTTAAGGACAAAAAGAACACTGCCAAAGATAACAATGGGGGTATCACACTTGTAAATATGACAGTTGGAACTTAATGTTGTTGACTCATTTTTCCACAGCCTGTATGCTTAAGCGAAAATCTTATTTAACTGTACTGTGAATTCTTACATCAGTAATTTTTATTTTGTCTGTATAGCATTAAGAACTTTTACCATATTGATTACAGGCAAAATGGAGAGTGTCCTCTGTCTTTTGGCATAGCTTGTCTTTGACCACTAGGTGGCAGTCAACCTTTATTCACTAATATTGGAACTGTGAAACGTTACCTTCTGTATAAATCAAATCAAATGTTATTGGTCACATACACATATTTAGCAGATGTTATTGCAGGTGTAGCGAAATGCTTCTATTTTTGGAAGTTTTTTTTTTTTTATGAAAGAAATAACACACAAATCAAAATACTGCGAAATTGCTTTGGCGCTAGAAGCAGAGCTGCCATGTCTGTCGGCGCCATCTATGATTATTGTGTTTTGCAGTGTGTACAATGCAAAGTTCTCGTGGTTTACATTTACACGTTGTAATATAACTAATATAAGGATTTTGGTACTTTTAATAAAACATTCCAACTTCTCTACTACTCGAATAATAATTGTGAACTTTGTCATTTTTTAAATCCTCAGAAAATCTTATCTCCTCCCTACTTCCTCAATATAGAGTCTATGTCTGAAAACTGTATGCCACCAGGTAGAGTAACACTTCCTGCTGTAAGGAGGAGCGGAGAATAACCTCATCCTCTCTCAGAAGTCACAGCCCACTGGGCACAGATGTCAGTTCAATGTCTATTCCACGTTGGTTCAGCCTAATTTCATTGAAATGACGTGGAAACAACGTTGATTCAACCACTGTGTGCCCAGCAACCTTTCAGTTATTGGCCCACTGCTCTAACCACTAGGCTACCTGCCACCCCAATCTATGGTAGTTATGTAAGGTGAACTTCAGGATACGGCTGTGCCTCAGACTCCATTTATTTATTTTATTTTACCTTTATTTAACCAGGTAGGCTAGTTGAGAACAAGTTCTCATTCGTAACTGCGACCTGGCCAAGATGAAGCGTAGCAATTCAACACATACAACAACAGAGTTACACATGGAATAAACAAAACATACAGTCAATAATACAGTAGAACAAAAGAAAACAAAAAGTCTATACAGTGAGTGCAAATGAGGTAAGTTAAGGAAATAAATAGGCCATGGTGGCGAAGTAATTACAATATAGCAATTAAACACTGGAATGGTAGATCGGCAGAAGATGAATGTGCAGGTAGAGATGCTGGGGTACAAAGGAGCAAAATAAATAAACACAGTATGGGGATGAGGTAGGTAGATAGATGGGCTGTTTACAGATAGGCTAAGTACAGGTGCAGTGATCTGTAAACTGCTCTGACAGCTGGTGTTTAAAGCTAGTGAGGGAGATGTGAGTCTCCAGCTTCAGAGATTTTTGCAATTCGTTCCAGTCATGGGCAGCAGAGAACTGGAAGGAAAGACGACCAAAAGAGGAATTGGCTTTGGGGGTGACCAGTGAGATATACCTGCTGGAGCGCGTGCTACGAGTGGGTGCTGCTATGGTGACCAGTGAGTTAAGGCGGGGCTTTACCTAGCAGAGACTTGTAGATAACCTGTAGCCAGTAGTGGGTTTGGCGATGAGTATGAAGCGAGGGCCAACCAACGAGAGCATACAGATCGCAATGGTGGGTAGTGTATGGGGCTTTGGTGACAAAACGGGTGGCACTGTGATAGACTGCATCCAGTTTGTTGAGTAGAGTGTTGGAGGCTATTTTATAGATGACATCACCGAAGTCGAGGATTGGTAGGATGGTCAGTTTTACGAGGGTATGTTTGGCAGCATGAGTGAAGGATGCTTTGTTGCGATATAGGAAGCCGATTCTAGATTTCATTTTGGATTGGAGATGCGCAATGTGAGTCTGGAAGGAGAGTTTACAGTCTAACCAGACACCCAGGTATTTGTAGTTGTCCACGTATTCTAAGTCAGAGCCGTCCAGAGTAGTGACGGGCGAGCAGGTGCGGGCAGCGATCAATTTGAAATGCATGCATTTAGTTTTACTTGCATTTAAGAGCAGTTGGAGGCCATGGAAGGAGAGTTGTATGGCATTGAAGCTCGTCTGGAGGTTAGTTAACACAGTGTCCAAGGAGGGGCCAGAAGTATACAGAATGGTGTCGTCTGCGTAGAGGTGGATCAGAGAATCACCAGCAGCAAGAGCAACATCATTGATGTATACAGAAAAGAGAGTCGGCCCAAGAATTGAACCCTGTGGCACACCCATAGAGACTGTCAGAGGTCCAGACAAAAGGCCCTCCGATTTGACACACTGAACTCTATCAGAGAAGTAGTTGGTAAACCAGGCGAGGCAATCATTTGAGAAACCAAGGCTGTCGAGTCTGCCAATAAGAATGTAGTGATTGACAGAGTCAAAAGCCTTGGCCAGGTCGATGAATACGGCTGCACAGTAATGTCTCTTCTCGATGGCGGTTATGATGTCGTTTAGAACCTTGAGCGTGGCTGAGGTGCACCCATGACCAGCTCTGAAACCAGATTGCATAGCGGAGAAGGTATGGTGGGATTCGAAATGATCAGTAATCTGTTTTAACTTGGCTTTCGAAGACCTTCGAAAGACAGGGTAGGATAGATATTGGTCTGTAGCAGTTTGGGTCAAGAGTGTGTTCCCCTTTGAAGAGGGGGATGACCGCGGCAGCTTTCCAATCTTTGGGAATCTCAGACGATATGAAAGAGAGGTTGAACAGGCTAGTAATAGGGGTTGCAACAATTTCGGCAGATAATTTTTAGAAAGAGAGGGTCCAGATTGTCTAGCCCGGCTGATTTGTAGGGGTCCAGATTTTGCAGCTCTTTCAGAACATCGGCTATCTGGATTTGGGTAAAGGAGAAATGGTGGGGGCTTTGGTGGGTTGCTGTGGAGGTTGCCTGGCAGTTGACCGGGGTAGGGGTAGCTATGTGGAAAGCATGGCCAGCCGTAGAGAAATGCTTATTGAAATTCTCAATTATAGTGGATTTATCAGTGGTGACAATGTTTCCTAGCCTCAGAGCAGTGGGCAGCTGGAGAGGAGGTGCTCTTATTCTCCATGGACTTTAGTGTCCCAGAACTTTTTTGAGTTAGTACTACAGGATGCAAATTTCTGTTTGAAAAATCTTGCCTTAGCTTTTCTAACTGCCTGTGTATATTTGTTCCTAACTTCCCTGAAAAGTTGCATATCATGGGGGCTATTCGATGCTAATGCAGAACGCCACAGGATGTTTTTGTGCTGGTCAAGGGCAGACAGGTCTGGCGTGAACCAAGGACCATATCTATTCCTAGTTCTAAATGTTTTGAGTGGGGCATGCTTATTTATGATGGTGAGGAAGGCACTTTTAACGAATAGCCAGGCATCATCTACTGACGGGATGAGGTCAATGTCATTCCAGGATACCCCGGCCAGGTCGATTAGAAAGGCCTGCTCGCAGAAGTGTTTCAGGGAGCGTTTGACAGTGATGAGGGGTGGTCGTTTGGTCGCAGACCCATTACGGATGCAGGCAATGAGGCAGTGATTGCTGAGATCTTGATTGAAAACAGCAGAGGTGTATTTGGAGGGCGAATTAGTTAGGATGACATCTATGAGGGTGCCCGTGTTTACTGATTTGGGGTTGTACCTGGTAGGTTCATTGATCATTTGTGTGAGATTGAGGGCATCAAGCTTAGTTTGTAGGATGGCCGGGGTGTTAAGCATGTCCCAGTTTAGGTCACCTAGTAGCACGAGCTCAGAAGATAGATGGGGGGCAATCAGTTCACATATAGTATAGAGGGCACAGCTTGGGGCAGAGGGAGGTCTATAGCAAGCGGCAACAGTGAGACTTTTTTCTAGAAAGGTGAATCTTTAGAAGTAGAAGCTCAAATTGTTTGGGTACAGACTTGGCCTGCAGAGTTCTGTATTACTTTCTATCTTTGCAGTAGATTGCAACACCGCCCCCTTTGGCAGTTCTATCTTGGCGGAAAACGTTATAGTTAGCAATGGAGATTTCAGGGTTTTTGGTGGTTTTCCTAAGCCAAGATTCAGACACGGCTAAGACATCTGGGTTGGCAGAGTGTGCTAAAGCAGTGAGTAAAACAAACTTAGGGAGTAGGTTTCTAATGTTAACATGCATGAAACCAAGGCTTTTACTTTTACAGAAGTCAACAAATGACAGCACCTGGGGGGTGGGAGTGGAGCTAGGCACTGCAGGACCTGGATTAACCTCCACATCACCAGAGGAGAAGTAGGATAAGGGTACGGCTAAAGACTATATGAATTGGCCGTCTGTTGCACGTTCAGAACAGAGAGTAAAAGGAGCAGGTTTCTGGGCACGATAGCATAGATTCAAGGCATAGTGTACAGACAAAGGTAAGGTAGGATGTGAGTAAATTGGAGGTAAACCTAGGCATTGAGTAATGAAAAGAGAGATATAGTCTCTAGAGATGTTTAAACCAGGTGATGTCATCGCATATGTAGGAGGTGGAACAACATGGTTGGTTAAGGCATATTGAGCAGGGCTAGAGGCTCTACAGTGAAATAAGACAGTAATCACTAACCAAGACAGTAATGGACAAGGCATATTGATATTAGAGAGAGGCATGCGTAGCCAAGTGAACATATGGGTCCAGTGAGTGGTTGGGCTGGCTGGGGACATGGCGATTCAGACAGTTAGCAAGCTAACAGTTAGTAGGCCGGAGCTAAACAAGCTAGCAGTTAGCAGACCGGGTTAGCAAGCAAGCAGTTAGCAAGGGCTAGCAGTTAGCAGACCGGGCAGGCAAGCTAGCAGTTAGCAGACCAGAGCCCGGCCGTTTAGCAGTTAGCAGACCGGGTTAGCAAGCAAGCAGATAGCAGGGGCTAGAAAGTTAGCCTTTGGGGGGGGGACGTCGTGATGGGGGTAAGTCTGTTTTTGCCTCTTCGTGCGGTGACGTCAATAGACCAGTCGTGGAATTAGTAGGGTTCCAAGTAGCTCTAGGTAACTAGCAGGCCGATGTTGTAGCCCAGGAGTATGCTTCGGTGGTAGCACAGGAGCCCTGGCCGGGCTAGCTTCAAGCTAAATTGGTGCTTGCTCTGGGATGGAAACGCTAGCCAGGAGTAGTTATCCGGGATTGCGGTTAGCTAGTTGTGAATAACAGATGAAAATGTTCAGTTTGCGGTAGGAATCCGGGGATAAAAATAACAGGTCCGTTATGCTCTGGTTAGAGTCACGTTGTTCGAACTGGCGAGAGCTTTCCGAGCTGAAGGTTAGCTGATGACCGCTGGCAATGGTTTGCTGACTGATATCTGGTAGTTAGCTGGCTAGCTTCAGTTGAGGGATTCCAGATCCGAAGTAAATATAAATACTTTAGGAGAAAAAAGCAGATCCACGCCACATTGGGTGAGGCGGGTTGCAGGAGAGTATTTAGATGACGAGGTTTAGCAAAATATTTTAAAGGATATGCGACACGATATATACAAGGGACACGACAGGACAAGGACGTCTGACTGCTACGCCATCTTGGATCATTTTAATGTGCTGTGCACGATGAAATACCAAGTTAAAGGAACTCAACTCATGGCACTATGGGTTACCACTCATCATTCTCTGCCTAATTGACAGTACACTCACTAGAGGCTAGTTCTTTATGATCGAGTAGATTGAAGACCTTCTTCCTTAGATATGAGGAGCAGTCTCCCCGAGTACAATTTTCTCAGGTAAAGATCAGATTGGCAGAATGCTTCCGTTAACCATCTGAGATAAGTCTGTCAATTTGTGCCATGTGTCTTTCTTGTAGTTCTCCCTGTAGTGAGAGTTCACACAAAAGAAAGATGTGGATAGCCATCTTCCCCAGTCAAAGGTGCATATCGTTTTTTTTCTGTGGAATTCCTCAGGTCAGGACTGCAGAAACATTGGGGCTCGGTAAACAAGGGCAAGTTTACACAGGAGACATGTCATTTTGGAAAGTTTCCAGCCAGTGAGGTTCAAACAGTTGCGCCTATGAGTGACAGAGGTCCCATCTGCACCCCTCAGAGATTGTCAGGGCTGAACAGGGATGGGGATTTGTACTGACTGGAACTAGATATGTGATTGACAGCTAAGAAATGTCTGGGCAAGGGTCAGACAGGAACTATGCACATTAAAGTGTGAGATAGAAAAGGAATGGAACAATTAGAAAGAGGACTTTGCAGCTGCTTGTGGAATTTCTACTCACTCACACCATATAGTTTCATTGTACCCCTGATCAATGTTAAAACTGATCTGTGGATTTGAGTGGGTGATGGTGTCGGAGACTAAGGGAGATGGGCTACAGTACCACCTTGGCCTCTCTCTCACAGATAATTACAGGCGTCTGGTAGCCTAGTTCAGAGCTGCATATCTGACATTAATTCACGACTGAAAGTATAATTATAACTCTGTCTGTTGTGCTGAGTCATACTGCCTGCAGAGCCTGGCGGTCTAATGTATATGTTTGCTTTGCAGCAGAAGGTTTGGCCAAGATCTTGGACCACCAGGGAAACCTCTTAGGTGGGATGGATGGCAGGAGCCAGAACAGCAAATAAAACACAGGACTTTGAATGAATGGAATTGGTCAATTTATAGGATACTTTTAACAAAGGGAGTAAACAGAATGTAATCGATATGTTACAAAATGAAACGATAGGACCCAGGAGTTATACTATTCCTGGGTTTTAGATTTTCTCTTTATAATTCATGCCTTTTACATCATTGTTGTCTGTTAGAAAATTGCTCAGTTACATGTGTAGATGGTCAAGAGTGTTGGGTCACTAACCAAAAGGTCACTGGTTCAAATCCCCGAGCCAACTAGGTAAAATAAATGTGCCCGTGAGCAAGGCACTTCACCCTAATTGCCCCCTGTAAGTCGCTCTAGATAAGAGCATCTGCAAAAATGTCTGAGACCTGCTGATGTCCTGCTGTGTATGATTCTGTCCTACTGTGTAGGATTCTGACCTGCTTGGAATGTGATGCAGGCTCTTGGGGAGTGAAGATTAGAAATCAAACGTCTGTGTGGTGTAGGAGAGCAAAGAGCCCAGCACAGCACTGTGGCCTCAGGCCAGACTGAGCCAATCTTCTAAAGACTATAGCAGCAGTGAGACAATGAAACAGGTGTTATTTCAAACCGTGCCCTTTGAACAAACCCTCGATATACTTTTCATTTCATACTGTAGGAGCGGAGTGGAAAGAGACAGACAATCTTGTTAAAATGACTTTATAATCATACAGTACATCTTTCATATTGGACCAAAAGGCATGTGGCAACGTGAAACAGACTACTAAGGCCTGTGGTTCTTATGGAATAAAGTCAATGGTTCACCATTCCTTAAACAGGTTAGAGCTTCATAAAATTTCAGTGTACTCAAAAATAATACAGTACATCTGACCGATCAAACCAATATCTGCACAGTAGAAACAGTAATCACAGAATATATAGGGACATACTTTTACATGAACGACATAAGGCACTTGGTCAGTGAAATATCCCCCAAACACTTTAATTGCACAGGGACACTGCTCATGACAGCTTGATATGACAAGTGTTTACTCTTTAGATATAGTCTCTTTGCTGTCAACATAAACTTTCAGATGCGGGTTTTGAATTTATTGCAAGAGCAGGCACATTGGCATCAGCTTTTGGCGCGTTAAACTCGACAGAATTGCACTTTACTTTTAAAGTCCTGTTAAAACAGTAGAGTTTCTTGGGAGAGGCTGAGGATGCCCTCTCTTTTTTGGGGTTCTGTTTGCACGTTTTGACACTTTCTTCCCATGTGACGGGAGTAGTACTGGTTTCAAGCTTCTTGTTGCCAGGCATCTTATGACAAGCGTCCTTTTGCATCGTAGTGGACACAAAATTATCCACGCTCTGATCCCTTGGAGCGTTTACCGTTTTCTCTTCCGCCCTCTGTGTTTCATGATTGGCTATGCAGCACCCTGTGTGTATGTGAGCTAATGTGCAGCCCAGAGCGGAGGCAGGAGGCCTGTGAGTCTGGGCTGGGGTGGTGGGGCTGCCACTAGGGCCAGAGGATGCTCCAGTCCGGTGTACTTCCTCCAGCCCAGCTGGGTCTGGGGCAGAGTGTTGGTCCCTGGGGAGGCCACCTGTGAGGGGGACAGTGTGAACACAGTAGTTTCTGAGGTGGCAGGTGTGAGGGCCCTGTCTGGGCACCCTGCCCGGGGTGCAGTGGTGGAAATGGGCTGGGGGACAGTGGACATAGTGCATACGGCAACCTATTGGTTTGTAGACTGCGTCCAGAGTGGAAAGGAGGGTCTGGCCTTTGTTGGCATGGCTGCCTGTGAGGGGGAATGGGGACTCCTGGGTGGCTTGAGTACATGGGTGGGGGGTCCACTGCATACCCATAGACTGGTGAGGGGGATCTCCACATGTGCAGGTTGTGTTATGGGAGTACTGGCATCTGGGTGTGGCATCAGTCGCCAGTATGCCCAGTCCATTTTCAGAGCAGGGACCTCTGCCAGACTCTGCCTTGCTCTTAAAGGGGATGTGTGTGCAGGGGGCAGAGTGGGGGGCTATTCCATTATAGAGCTGGGTGCACGTCTCCTGTTCCTCTGCAGGTTTCTCCTCGTTCTTTTGGTTCGAGGCTAACGGTTCCAGCTCGTAATGCTCATGCTCCACCTCTCCTCCTCGACTGTCCAGTTGGTACTTGGTGCCATGCTTGCCCTGGGGCGAGGGGACGTTGGTGGTGCCCTCTTTGAAAGCCTGGCACTGAAACCTCTTGGGCAGGGGGATCTGTCCGCAGGTGCCCTGGGGGCCCAGGCAACGGCACATGCACTGGAAGAAGAATGTGGCAAAGGCCCAACTGATGCACATGATGAGCATCATGAAGGTGCCCAGCTGGGTATAGGCCAGCACCGTGGACGGCATCATCATCGCCCCGGCAACAAAGGTGGTGAGCGCCGCCATGGCGATAGCAGAACCCATCCGGCCAAGGGAGAAGACTACCTTCCCCTCGCGGTCAGGCTCGGGGGCAAGGCGATAGGCGACTCCGTAGTGCACGGCGAAGTCCACCGACAGACCCACTGCCACCGAGATGGTGACCGACTCCAGCACGTTGAGCTCCCAGCCCAGGAGCACCAGCGAGCCCACTGTGACGAAGATGGTCCCCGCGATGGAGAGGATGGCGTAGAGGCTGATGATGATGTTCCAGGTGGTGAGGAGCATGACCACGAAGGCCACCACCACGGACAACGCCATGGCGATGAGCGTGCCGTCTGATAGGCTGTCCTGCAGGTCATAGAACTCCAGGTTGCTGACGAACCAGCCGTATTTCAGCCCGTCTGGGGCATTCTTCAGCTCCTCCTGAATCCAGGTGTCCACCTCGTGGTAGAACTGGTGCATCTTCTCATAGGCCAGTGTGAACAAGTAGGTGCTCTTGAACTCCAGGACGATGGCCCGGATGGTGTCGTTTATGTCGAAGCGAGGACCGGGGGTCTTACTGTCCAGGTGGAAGCTGGTGCTGCGGTCCAGCTCCATGATGGCTCTCTTGATGCATAGCTCAAAGACATCCTGCTTGTAGGGGAAGGTAGACTGGCTGCAGCAGGGGTAGACAGAGGCCTCTTCACAGTCCCGGTTCTCCATCCACTGCTTGAAGGTCTCGATGAAGCAGCTGGTGAAGTCCTGCTCCTCCGACTGGAACACGAAGCTCTGGTTCCTCAGCTTCTGGCAGAAGTTGAGAATCCACAGCTGGGAGGCCGGGCTGGCGATGTTGAAAGTGTTGTCCAGCATCAGCTTGCCTTTGTTCTTGGGGTTGAGGGGGTCCCCGTTGTCCACGGGGGTGACCCCCCAGATGATGGTGATGGGCATGTGCAGGTCCTCCCCATGGTGGACCCTCTCGAACATGAACAGTTTCTTGTACTCAGCGTCGTAACGCTCAAACGGGTGGGAGGATCGGAACACTTTGAACTCAGACAGCTCCAGAGAGGGTAGCTTCATCTTGGGGTTGACACACACCACGTACGCCCCTCCCACTGTGAAGGCCAGGAAACAGAAAAGCCAGAGGTAACGCAGTTTGATCACGATGCACGGCAGCACCTTCTCAAAGAAGATCCTGGAAGCCTCAGAGATGGTGAACAGGCACTTGTTTGCTTTCTGGCACAGATTGGCCCAGAGGGTGCGGGTGCAAAGCCCTGTCTGCTGGTGGGGAGGTTTAGAGCAGGTGAAGATGTTGGGCAGGTAACGCTCATGGAGCACCACCACGGCTGGCAGCCAGGTCACCATCAGTATGTAGTTAACCAAGATGGCCGTTCCGGCGTAGACGCCGAAACAGCGGATGGCGGTGATGTTGCTAACGTAGTTGGCATAAAAGGCGGCGGCCGTGGTAAAGCTGGTGACGAACATGGAAAGGGCGGCGTGCTGCAGAGTGATGCTCACTGTCTCCGACAGCTCAGCGTTGGGCTTGTCGAACTTGGTGTAGTTCCACACGTCACAGAGGACAAAGGCATCGTCTGCCCCGATGCCCACCAGGATGATGAGGGCCGTGAGGTTCATGAAGGGGAAGAACTCAAAGTCGAACACCATGCGGTACAGGAAGTAGGACACGATTAGGGAGCTGATGATGGCAATCATGGTCATCAGGGTGATGAACACAGAGCGGGTGTACACACACATCACAACCAGCACAATTACTATGGCTATGGCTGGATACACGGTATCCGTCAGTAGGTAGTCCTGGAACAGATTGTGTTTGATACCGAACTCTATCCCCGTGATGGTGGTGACGCCGTCCGAGGAGTTCCAGTTCTCAAAGTTGTCCAGGTAAATGTTCATCATGGTCTCCCCTTTCTCTGTCGGGGAAAACAACATGCTGTGTTTAAGGGTGGGGATAAGGTAGTCTGTGTTCTTTGGGCTCAGGAAGTCTTTGTCCACCAGGAAATGGAGGATCTGGTAGATGGCGTTGTACTTGGTGCACTTGCGGGGGACGTTGGTGCACTTAGACTGGTCCTTCCGGCGAGTGGTCATGTCCCAGCAGTCGGGACCCAGGGTTCCGTTGTGGTAGTACTTGGCACAGGAGCGCAGGATCTTGAGGGTGTGTGACACGTCGCGCTCTGTGATCTTCTGGCAGGAGGACTTGTTGGTGAGGATGGCAACGTAGTTTCCCAGGGTCCAGCTGGGGCAGCAGGAGGCGTCAGT
Source organism: Oncorhynchus clarkii lewisi (assembly GCF_045791955.1). Classification (NCBI taxonomy): domain Eukaryota; kingdom Metazoa; phylum Chordata; class Actinopteri; order Salmoniformes; family Salmonidae; genus Oncorhynchus; species Oncorhynchus clarkii. The sequence continues at coordinate 26,524,761 of NC_092154.1, forward strand.
GGTGCGCTGGCACAGGCTCCAGTACTGAGGGTGGGAGCGCACCTGGGGACAACACAACAGGAGATAAGAACAGAGTATGACTAGAATAGGACAGAACTATTGACCCAAGGAGATCAGACTCCAGCCATAACATGACTAATATGATGGGGATTATTGCACCATTTGAAATGAGAAAATGCTGAGGCACATCTTCAACAGTGATGTTCCACTTACCCGTGTATTGTCCAAATTGCACATAGATTTAATTGCTTGTATGTTCCACAGGTTCTTCCCCTCTGCAGATGTGAATACTAATCTAGAGTATCTGTCACCTACACATACAGTAAAGAGCATCTGGTTAGCATTTCATCACAGTCGAGCATTGTCAGTCAAACCCTTAATAGACAAACAGAAGAAGCGTGAAGAGTTTGTACCTGGGACATCACAGAAGAAACTGTCTTTACTGAAGTCCCAGTCAGCTTGTCTTTTATCTCTGTCAAAGTGATCTTCAGCCCACCTGTCCTCTTGGTGACTGGAATAAAAAGTTGAAGTGTGATTACACTGTTGACATTTCATACATTTGTATAAAAGGTTCCTTTAATTCTGAAGATCTACATGAAAGAATGAGATGTAATCCACTTAAAGCATACATACTAATTTTTCACTTGGTAACAAAATGAAAAAGACAGTTAAAAATAGCGTCATTCTTAAACAAATGAAGGAAATGGTTTTAGCCCAACCCATTAGTGATGACAAAGCCAGTGATAGTGATCACTCTACTGATGTATGACACAATCATATTGTTATCATTATTTTAAATATCATAATAATAGCCAGGTCATAGAGGGATTTTCAGGGAGTGACATCCTCTGACCGAGACAGACAGGATGGCCCTTTAATCAGGAGTTTGTCAGAGCAGACTGAGGGGCTGAGGCAGAGAGTCCTGCTGACAGGTCTGGCCCTGGAGGCCCCCCAAGTCCACGCGCAAACACACACCTGCCCTTGAATATTCACCGGGCCCCCAGTGATCGGGATAAGTAATGGAAGATGGGCCTGGGATAGAACAACCTCCCCACCGATCCTTTTGCAGGATGGGATTGAGATTTAGTGTGTCTGCTTGTCTGTCTCTCGGCAGCATTCATCACTCCACTCCTGGCCTGAGGCCTAAACCTGATCTAGCCTGCTTCACTAAAGGGTTAGGAGGAAGACATCAAATGGACAGGATCTGCGTGGTTATACTTGTTACCTTTTCGCCTGCTCATCCGCATACTTGAATGGGTAGTTAGCCAGGGTTGCTTTGTACCCTGTGTTTTTCACCATGTTGTTCCACGTGACTAGTCGCTGGCCTATGGCTGTGCCTCGTGGCTCAAATCCCTGAAGAAATAGAGGACATCTTTTTAGTTTACCAGGAAATTCACCTTTGACATCCACTCAATATAATGATTTTAGTGTGTGCGAAACAATATGTTGTCCATCTTGGTCAAATAAGGACCAAGATTTTCTATGGAGAAAGTGGTGTGCTTTCCGTCGGCTCGGCCTACTCACCAGTAAAGGGTCTGAGAAGTCTGGCAGGTCTGGCACCAGGATACCCACCAGGGCACACACCACGATGAGGACTGTACACACCCCCAGGACCACCACTGGCCAATCAGCAATCAGCTCTGCATAGCTGAAGATGAAGGACAGGTATTGATTAAACACAAGGCTGATGGCTTTATAACTATATAAATATTATATGTACTGATAAGCACGCAGAAAAGAGAAGGGCACACGGATACACCAGTAGAACATCAAAAAGAGTAGAAGGTGCTCATTAAAATGCCATTATTGAATATTTTGTAGTTATTCAAGTATATTCAGTGTTCTGACATGAGAAACTACTTAAAGGCATCTTTTGTAAAGGAGCATGGGTGACTGTTAGCAGGTTCCAGGTACAGAGAGCCCTTTTCACTACACAGGAATGACAGCTCGGCTGGGTTTTGATGGACTCAAGGAGAGAGAAAAGCTTTCTTAATAAAAAAAAAATATATATATATATATTTATTTTTGGGAGGTCTTACCTTTTGGGGAACCGAAAAGGCCTTGCAGGGCTGCAAAACAAAGGGAGGTAAATCAGGTTTACATTTAGGAGTCAAAGCAACAGCCAATCAAAACCAGATTTGCCTCGGCATCCGTGCAGGGGGAACATGTTTTTGAGCAGCAATGCAGCACACACCTTGTGGGGAACAACTCGCAGTATTCAAACTAACATAACCAAAAAGAGGCCCCATTCGAGTGTAACTTTTCATTTTAAATATACCAATCAATTGTTCTTTAGGTAATATATATAAAAATAAAAAAAACATGCACAGATGTGCACGTGAATGAAGAATCTATTACGCTAACTGTTTTAGGCAACACAAATCACTTTCTTTGGGTCAGCTTTGTGTTTCTAATCTACAAAAACCCCACACACTGCTGCAGTGCATGAAGAATCTGTAAAGCTTAGCTAAAAGATTTAGAGGACTAGAGTCCCATTAGTGGTGATGTCTCCTGTGCCATAAACACAGACAGAGAGGATCTGCACTGGGCTTCCCCGTTGCCATATGAAGCTTTCAGCTGCTCTGGATTTGTCTGGACTAACCATCAGCACCTTCCCAGAGCAGTGGGAAGCCTCCGGGCTGCCGAGTGCAAGCATGAGTCAGAGGGAATCAGATACTGTCACCGGATCACACAGGCCCGGTACAGATAAGAGCAAGGCCAGAAGGGTGAGGGCAGGGGGAGAGTAGAAGTGGAAGGGGTGGGTTGGAGATGTCTTCACATGCAATATGCACAATGCTCATGACAGCAAATGACAGAGAGAGGAGATGGGGAGAGACTCACGTGATCACAGCTGTGACAGAGAAATCTGTGGAAATGGACACTGTCCTAACTTTATGTCCAAGGAAGGACATCATGATTTCTACTGCAGCCTTGATGTTTATCCACATTCTATTCACTGCAACCTGCATGAGTATTGCACTACCAGTCACAATTTGGCACAGACCTCACAGCCCACATCAGGGACTAGGTAAGATTACACACAAGAAACGAAAACAAGGAAATCAGTATCCCAAACAGGAAGTGGACTCAGACGATCCTCTGCCTCAGCCAATCACAGCGCACGCACACAGGATATTTCAGCGTGATTGGAGCAATATGGCCAAGAGATGATGTATTTTTCCTCCTTCCCTTTAAAAGGGAATCCATGGAATGCTATAATTAGTGGTTGCCATGGCACGGCGAGGCAGAGATGGACAATAGCTATTGGCGGGAATTTTTCACCACTAACAACTTCTGGGGAGGCAGTAAATCCCCTTTAAAGTTAGCTGGACATGTTAATACGACAACCAGATGTTGTATGGAACTGGCTTAGAACAATTAGCATATTCTAGACAAGGTAAGTCCCATTAACACTACCACATAGAAATGGAGTGAGACTCCTTGCTATACTTTTGCATTCAAGAAAAATAGCCAGTGATTCACCTTTTAAAATGTGACAGCCTGATCCTAACCAACAATGCCTAATGAAAAACAGATCCCCCTTAAGTTAGCATTGTTTGCCATGGAAAAGTCGAACTTAATTTATTGCTTTTCTGTGCTGTCCATTAGTTTCCATGTAGGGGCCTTGAACGGCGGAATTCGGGACAGAGATATTATGGTCCAGAATGAAGTAGAGTTATTGGAAATAGTTGGACTGGATTCATAAAACATCTTTAGTTGAGGAGCCATCAAAAAGAGCACTGCTGCCTATTTATCTGCGAGATCTGTTTTGGATCATGATTGCATTTCAGACAAATAAGATGTATTAAACAGAGGACTATACTGTGGATTCACGACAGATATCCTCAGATACTATGGCTTCCACATGAAACAAACTTTCAAATGTTTTTTTTCCCCCCTCTTTCAAAAAAGTATAGGCCAAGATTAGGAATTGAAGTTGGCATTCAAAAGACAAGCTTTGTGTTTCAATTCTCTTGTTATCCAATCTGTCAATGAGAGCAGCAATGTGAAGAAACGCAGACTAAAAATGTTTTTAAGGAGGCGGCAGTGGGGTGGGGAGGAGAAATCCGTTGACTGATGATCGCAGTCTCTAAATCCAGCAGGATGACAAACCACGAGTCTGGTTTTTCCCAGTCCCTGTTCACACAAACTCCCCACATTTCTTCCACAAACTTACAACAGTTACCCTTCCTAAATGTTATTCTATTTATCAGAAAGGGGAATGTTTATGGATCACTGGGTTAATAAATAAAGCAACTTTGGAGCAGTGGCTGGGTTAGGCTGAGGCGGCCATGTTGACGTGTGGTGGAGTGAAGGGAGGCGAGAGGGGTCAGGGGTCACAGAGCTGAGGGGGGAAAACTGCTAACAGACACGGCAGATATTTCTGGAAATCGGGGGCTGCATGAAGCTCTCAAGTTAGGGCAAGAGCAATTACTGTCAACTCTCAATTATTCGCTCCTGTGATTAAAACTCGCTGGAACACTGCACACAATTAGAGGCTCATTCAAGCGATGGAATTGTAAGATTGGCTTGAGGGTGGAATCCAAATATCAGCATGATGCATTAGGCATTACATATTGTAGCGAAATGTTGAGTAAAAAAATATATATATATATATCTCATCAGGGAGTAGCCACAAGCATGCACTTAAAGGGATAGGGAGAAACAAATGCAAAGTCCCCCCTCCATCCATTAAATAACTTGACCGGTTAAAACAAAAACATCTTAAAAACAGTGAAAATCTCCAGCCATAGTGACAGTTGTACAAATAAGGGAGTCAGATGAACTCGTGGATACCATTTTTATATCTCTGCGTGCAGTTTGAAGGTAGTTGTTTACTAGCACAATTGCAACCTAGCATAAGCGCAGTGACTGGAAGTCTATAGTATCTCATTGCACTAACGCTAGTTAGCATTGGCTCGCGAAACTCCCACCAACTTCCTTCATACTGGGCGCAGACATAAAAATGGTATCTATGAGTTCACCTGACTCTGGGAAAGTAGATAAAGGGCCTCATTGCCAAAATCCAGAAGCATCCCTTTCAGTCAGGGCTCATCAGCTTCCCCTGTATACCTTAAATAGATTATAGGTACATACAAGCTTGTAAGAAATAATACTGTAACATTGTACTTTCAAGTTAGTTACACAACTCAGGTCTCTGATAAGGTTTATTTGGAGATAAGGCCTCTGGATGCAAGCGTGTATGAGAAAATATGAGTTTGAATCAGAGATTATTGCTGTATAATAAGTCTAAGCGCAGTGTGTATGTGTGAGTGCAGAAGGGACACGGACAGCTACATCCGCCAGTGAACTGGGTCTGGAGGCCACACCTGCCATCTCCACATTCTTGGGATTGAAATATGGGCGTGTGCAAATTCCAGGCAAACAGGCCGGATTTCAACACTGTAGCCAATAGTTACAAGCTGTCCAAGAGATGTCTTTATTATCCTGTGACCTCGCTCCCTTTATAGCAACCAGCTTAACCCCCTGAGTCCAGGGGCTTCAGAACCACAATCCAAGGAATGTGAGGGTATTGCACATGCCATCACCAACCCTGCACTGCGCTAACCAGCAGACATCTTTGTCAACTAGTCCAAGAAGGGCGAATTACGCAATACACGAGTCACTATGCCAATAATGACGTGTCGTGAATTATTTAACGTATGGTGTTCAGATGTTTGCTAAATAGGCTAGGTCCATGATGAACATTTTAACCATACTAGGGTTGGGCGATGTCAACCTTTTTCCTATCGTGATTATGTATGTACCCATATGATGCCATTTCACCCCCTATTGGCCAACCAAAATTGTATTTAAAACAAAATAACGACAGTTGGGCTATAATGCAAAATCGAACGCAACTAGTTGAATCATGACGAAAGTTAATGTTGTTGAAAGCCTGGGCAGAGTCTAAGTGCAGGCAACTCTTTTCTAATATCCCTTTCTGGAGGAGGAGCTGCAGCATGGAGCAGGTTTGTTTGTGTGTGTGTGTGTGTGTGTGTGTGTAGTTGAAGTCGGAAGTTTACATACACCTTAGCCAAATATATTTAAACTCAGTTCCTGACATTTAATCCTAGTAAAAATTCCCTGTCTTAGGTCAGTTAGGATCACCACTATTTTAAGAATGTGAAATGTTAGAATAATAGTAAAGAGTGATTTATTTCAGCTTTGATTTCTTTCATCACATTCCCAGTGGGTCAGAAGTTTACATGCTACCAAATACTAATTGAGTGTATTGCCTTTAAATTGTTTAACTTGGGTCAAACGTTTCGGGTATCCTTCCACAAGCTTTTCACAATAAGTGGGGTTAATTTTGGCCCATTCGTCCTGACAGAGCTGGTGTAACTGAGTCAGGTTTGTAGGCCTCCTTGCTCACACGCTTTTTCAGTTCTGCCCACAAATTTTCTATGGGATTAAGGTCAGGGCTTTGTGGTGGTCACTCCAATACCTTGACTTTGTTATCCTTAAGCCATTTTGTCACAACTTTGGAAGTATGCTTGGGGTCATTGTCCATTTGGAAGACCCATTTGCAACCAAGCTTTAACTTCCTGACTGATGTCTTGAGATGTTGCTTCAATATATCCACATACTTTTCCTCCCTCATGATGCCATCTATTTTGTGAAGTGCACCAGTCCCTCCTGCAGCAAAGCACCCCCACAACATGATGCTGCCACCCCCGTGCTTCATGATTGGGATGGTGTTCTTTGGCTTGCAAGCATCCCCCTTTTCCCTCCAAACATAACGATGGTATTATGGTCATTAACAGTTCTATTTTTGTTTCATCAGATCAGAGGACATCTCTCCAAAAAGTACGATCTTTGTCCCCATGTGAAGTTGCAAACCGTAATCTGGCTTTTTTATGGTGGAGCAGTGGCTTCTTCCTTGTTGAGTGGTCTTTCAGGTTATGTTGATATAGGACTCATTTTACTGTGGATATAGATACTTTTGTACCCGTTTCCTCCAGCATCTTCACAAGGTCCTTCGCTGTTGTTCTGGGATTGATTTGCACTTTTCACACCGAAGTACGTTCATCTCTAGGAGACAGAACGTGTCTCCTTCCTGAGCGGTATGACGGCTGCGTGGTCCCATGGTGTTTATACTTGCGTACTATTGTTTGTACAGATGAACGTGTTACCTTCAGGAGTTTGGAAAATGCTCCCAAGGATGAACCAGACTTGTGGAGGTCTACAATTTTCTTTCTGAGGTCATGGCTGATTTCTTTTGATTTTTCCCATGACGTCAAGCAAAGAGGCACTGAGTTTGAAGGTAGGCCTTGAAATACATCAACAGGTACACCTCCAATTGACTCTAAAGCCATGACATCATTTTCTGGAATTTTAAAAGCTGTTTAAAAGGCACAGTCAACTTAGTGTATGTAAACTTCTGACCCACTGGAATTGTGATATAATTGTGAATTATAAGTGACATAATCTGACTGTAAACAATTGTTGGAAAAATGACGTGTGTCATGCAACAAGTAGATGTCCTAACCGACTTGCCAAAACTATAGTTTATTAACAAGAAATTTGTGGAGTGGTTGAAAACGAGTTGTTTTCATGACTCCAACCTAAGTGTATGTAAACTTCCGACTTCAACTGTATATGTGTGGTGAGCTGTGATGACGCAATAACTGTCTGATGAGGAACTGTCTTCAGAACGGGATAATAATTGCTTTATTTTACCTAATAAAATAGGGGGGAAAGCATTTGTTTCATCCATCATAAACCGGTGATTGAGAATAGCCTTGGCTTAGGCTACAGACTTTCATTCTGGTTATTTTTGAAAGCCACAACTTTAGGACCTTTTGTCGCCTAGAATATATAAGCCATTTTTCATAACTTTAACTCGTCTTAAGGCTTTTATGATAGGCCAGTAAGAGGAATGAGGATGGGTTAATGGCCATTTGGTTTGCAACCTCGATTGGAGGTCTGCATAACTTATTTAGCTTAAAGTTGTCATTTTTATTATTTGTTTTCTCATTATTAGTCCCTTTTTTAAAACATCTAAAACACAAGATAGTTAAGGTGTACATTACATTAACAAAAAATATGAATGGGTGTAAGCTATAGACTAAAGCCCATGCATCCGACAGACAATATTCTCTGACATTTCGCGCTGCTTTGGTGGAATTCTCCGCTCTGTCTGGACTACATTCCTCTCTTGCGTTCTGTATCAAATATTTATTGAAATAAGTTATAGCAAATAGGAACAGGCAAATTACTAGGAATGTCACTTGTGTGCTGCCCTGCTGCAAGAGGCTAAACCATCGTCTGTCACATCACAATGTCGTCACCATTGACAATAGCTGTCAATCATCATCGATAGACGATGCCACCTTAATATCGCCCAACCCCAATTCCTACATAATACCGCCAATACTAATGAATAATCACACATCTCATATCATAAACATGACTATGGATGTCATGTCAGTCTTGACACAGATTCGACGGGAGGCAGTACTAGACGAGTGTGTTATATGTTGGCCTATTCCTATGGCAGAACAACAGGTCTAAGTTACTGTTGCTGAACACATTCAGAACAAGAGGCTCCACAAGACCTCCCAGCAGCGGAACCAATCGCTTTCAGCTGCCAGCCCCAACCCATTACGTCCAACATCCGCCGTCAGACCTGGAGGACTGGGCTTCTGAAATATGGGAGACTGTGTTCCCATTTGCTGCTTGCATGACCGGGACTCCTCTACTGCACAAAGTCAAGGAGCGGAACCAACGGCAAGCAGCTGTGCTGACCAGTCATCTGCTCTCCCAGTGTCTTTATGAAGACGTCCAACAACTTAAGTCCTGGAAGCTGCCTGGTAAGGAGATCTGGACGTTTTAGCATGCTTGACATGAGCTGCCCGCCCTTAGTTGACACACTGTTACTGCTTTAGCCAACTCTATTGCAGTTGTCATGCTGGCTAAACAGTTCAATAGAATGGTAACCAGGCTAGAGTTGCCCTGCCTGTTGTGGTGGCCATTTTGAGACTAAACCTCCCACACATCATTTGGCCCAATGTCAAGGTACGCCCTCCATTAAGACTTATGTGATAAGGTGCATACATGTCTAGACAGAAAGGTAAACTCATTTTAAAAAAGCCCAAGCACCACATATTCCTCTGTTTACCTACAATATCCAGTTTCAAGCACAGCGGTGCCTCTAGCTCCTGCCTGGGTCTCTTTGATCCAGCATGCTACTGTTTGTTGCCCTGGGACTGATCTCAGAGATAATCAGATGATTTTTTTGCGTAAAGAGATCAATTTTTCACCCTTTTCATCTCCTTCTCCCCAGACATCCTCTTCACACTACTCTGTACATGTTCTCTGCTCTCTCCGGGCCATCTAAGGCCACAGTGTCTGAAGGCTCTCCAGCTCTAACCGCAGCTCTTGACAAAGAGGGTTTGGCAAGACGGCGCTGTGACATCTTAGAGGTGTCTGGTGAGCTGCAGACCACGGCCAAGGGCTGTTGGGACTGTGAGGCTGAGCGTCAGTGATGGAGTCCGACCTGTCCTCTCTGGGCTGAGAGAGTGAGTGTGAGGAGGGGGCCGGCCGAACTGGAACATTCCAACCGTTAGCTAAGTTCACCAAGTGCACAGAAGCAGGAGAAGAAAAAAAAGAGACAAAGCAAAGTGATTCATAGGAACCCTCACGTCTACAGTACATCAGAGTGACGTCAAGACACCGAGCTGCATGCATTTTCATATAAATGTGTGAATATTCATTAAATCCAGGATGAAAAATACAACAGTGTATGCTCAAAACAGGTTTTGAACTACTATAAGAACAAATGAGAGGGGCGTAGCACTGATTGTAGCACTGGAGCGAAGTGTACCTACTGGACCCATTTTGACAAAGGTCCATTATAAACAAAATAAACCATGCAATTCTGTACATACGAGTGAGCGATTATTCCTTGACCTTATATACACCACTTGGACAGGTTGTTATAAGGGCATCCACAAGGGCTCATGTTACATGCTAGTAACTATTTATATAGCATTACACAAATGTTATCAAATCTTCCATTATGCTCATTTCCCCAGGGAGCCGAGTCAGCCGTGGGAGAACCTGTAGTGCAGGCCTAGAGCCTCAGAGTGTGGAGATAATACCAGCCAGCCAGCCACAGTCAGCCTTTTATCCACATGAAGCCTCAACAACTGTTCCCTCCACCAGAAGAAGAAAAAAGAGAGCAACCTAATTTGAAGTTATGACAGAGTGCTGTTCAGATCCAGCTTTGATCCTGGTTTATAGGATAGTATGGCTCTTTGATCTTGGGTGGGTACCTTTATGGGCTTTGCTTTGCCTCATGCTCAGGGGCCATACAGTATAAAGCGGGGTCTGGAGCAGAGCCACTGGGAGCTCACCCCTCTTATTATCCACCCGCGCAGGTACGGGGGTCAGCTGCCTCACCCCCTGATTCACTCTCACCCCCCAACTCCCTCACCCGTGGACGAGAGCAGCCGGAGTAGGGGAAGGTTCACACATGGGACACACTACTAGCGTTTGTCCTTGGTGAACTTCTTCCCATCACTCATCCTTCAGGGAGGAATAAGGAAAAACACCACACTAAAGGCCACAGCTACCCCGCTCTATCCCCCCTCTTACATTATAATACTGACATTTGAAAAAGGGCGTGAACTTACCCTCTGGTCTTTAGAACTTCCTGAAATGTTCATGACTTAACAACATGTAACTTGGATCATTAAGTTGGGTTTCTTCAGGTGAAAACGTCTAACATCAACAAACGCGGCTTACAAGCTTTTAAGAGACCCAGATTGCCACCTTCAACAGCAAATGAACTGCTGAAGTAACTGGCCCAGAGGGTCCAATTGCTCAAGTTTTACAACAGGCAGAAGTGTCTCGGAGTGTCAAAGTAGGTGATAAATTGTCCCTGAGGGGGAAGAAAAAAGCTTTTTGGCCCAATTCTGTTGGTCCTGTGTAAAGGTATGCATGGGGTAAAAACATTATCTACAACATCGCAACCCTGAGCCCTGGGGGCAGAAACAGAGTAGTGTTGACCTGTTTCTCAGTGGAACTTCTCCCTGTACTCATGTAGCAGGCTAAATCATTCTCACACACACACACACACACACACACACACACACCTTGATCAGGAATGGGCTGGAGTGCGTGCCGTGGTGTACTAGGCTACTGCCTGTGCTTAACTCACTCCACATAGATGCAGACCTGTTCTAAGAAGCCAACAGAACGCTCTGGAAACTAACTGGGTAGTTCTGTGGAATTACAGGGTGGAGATAAAATAGAACCAGGCCGCTCCCTCCCTCCATCCCTGCTTTCCCTCGTGTTTTGTGTCTTTCTGGGGCAGGCGGTGCTCGTCTCTCCTTTCCCCTGATCTCCCCACAGACACCAGGGTGCATCTTTAGCAGTCAGTGTTGAGGCTGGGCGTGATGGATGTCTCTGTATAGTGGTTAATGGGCCAAATGGATAAAATGCTAGCGTGAAAAGCCCTGCTGCTACTTCACAAGGGTTCACATTGAGGACTCCAGGCTCCTCAGACCGCAGCAGGCATCGCAAACAGTTGTTATTCTTGATAATGCGCAAAGCCTTGTCAAACTGGCACCCTGAAATCCATCGCACAAAGATCATTTTCAGGCCGCCTGGCCGGTCGGGGCTTGCAGCTGTCAGACAGTTTGGGTATATGAGTTAATGTTTCCAAAAGAGATCTCTCACTGGGGAAAGATACGAGTCGTGATCTTAAAAAATAAAATAAAAAGTTTAAAGGGAAACCTTTGGGAGTTCTCAGAAATGACAGGCTATGAATTCATGTCATATTCAACTGACAGGAATTCTTAAATTCATCCAATATAATGAAACGTTCAGGCCGGATGAGGTGTCATGTTTAATACGTGTTCCTGTGCACCAGGGAAACCCCCTACCTCCAGTCAAAAAAATGTACTTGAGTACGAAATCAAACAGGCGTGAGTTAACAAAAATAGACCTTTCTATAGAAAAGGGAAGAAATGCCTGCTATCCGAGAAGGCATGAAACCAATCCAAACTTGTGGCCGCTAAAATAACAGGAATGTAGCAGGAAGCGATGCATGGGCAAAAGCCCTCCCCGGGTGAGTGGAGAGCGAGGTTATAATCATGACGTGACCCTGGATAGTTCAGTGTCAGCGGGCTCTTTGGGGGTTGTTCAGCCATGAAAGGTCAGGCCAGTCTCGGCAGCACAGGTAGGTGCCACTCTCTATCTGGGAGTGCAGCTGGAGCTGAAAAGGTGCCTTGAGAGCATTCTATCAAAACAAATTACAGGCTTGGAAGAACCCAGAGCCTGAAAACCTATTGCGATGAGGCTAACTGTAGTCAAACGGCAGCCAAACAGCTGACTTCCCAAGGTCACAGACTTATCTACTGCTCTGACTGATCGTTTCCCCCTGATCCTCAAATCATAGAAAAACAGTCACCATCTTACCAGACACTGACAATCTTAATGCATTTCCCAGACCACCATATAGATCCTTCCGCTGCTCAACCGTTCTGCTGAGCTGACCTCTTCCTTCATAGTGGATTTCCATCCTTACATCCAAGGATAAATCCATTCACTTCTCAGAGTAAAAGAGAGAGATTGAGAGAGACAGTCATTTTACAATGGGAGGATGAATACGCTGCATGTGTCTCAACAGGAGCTCTATAGTTCTTGATTGTATAGTTCTTGGACAAACACACAAAAGCCTGAAAAGCCCTGGGGAAGAAACTCCAGTGCAACCTTATCGGAAGGAGGAGGGGGTCTCCATAGCTGGGCGTAACGACCAAGTGCTGTGATCATACACATAATCCTCTGCCTAATCTTGCGGATTACAGCCTTTGAGATCAAACTGATATTTGACACGATCTTGTCTGACTGCGTACCCTCAAATTACCAAGGCATTAAAAGGCCTCTCCCTCCATGCGAAGAGGGATTCTGTGGCGCACCGTGCTCCAACACGGGGGAAAAGGAGATGCCCAAAGCCCTGAACGTCTGGGGCCAGCCAGGGACTGGGAGACTGTACCAGACAGCCAGGCTTATCCTTCTCTCTTATCTTCCAATCTCCAATCTCTCTGGAGACATTGGAGGCACAATACCACTGTAAAGGGGATCGGATTTGAGAGCAACTCAACATTGGCCTTTAATTCAAACCTGCCATCACAGAACAAGAGGGACCTGTTTACTAAATACAGAGCCGTTGAACATTAGAGAGGCACATGGCAGAGGAACATCTGCTCTTCATTCAGACATGGATTATATATATATATCTTCTTTTTTTTTAACGAAAGCCACAGATGCCAGTGAATGCATCCAAATGGCTGAAATGCTATTCTTTGCCACATTTTCCCACCCAACTGCATAATGTGCGTGGATGGAGTTTGTACCCACCCAATACGAGTACATAAACCGAAGCTCTCACAGCCACCCACAGAGAGCATCTCTCTAATGGACTTACAGGGATCTAAATCCATTTGGCAGGACATTTCCATGCGAAAAGTAAGCAAAAATATAGTCTTACACAAATCAACCTACCCGAAAGTACTTACTACCATGAAGAGGAGCTGAGCTGAGTAAATAATTACATCTTCAATATTTATATTTTATTATGTTTGCTGTGGAGTTAAATATAGAACTGTGTAAACGATTAGGAAAAGCATTAAATGGTTCCACTTTCATAATGGTTCAGTCTGTGGTTTGGAGGAGGGGTGAAAAACAAGATGCTAAATATGTCCCGGCAGGGAATGTGCAAGTCACGTGTTTTTTTATTATTCAAAACTTTAAACTCACGTGTCCCAAGACAAAACTCTACCGAAGCCTCTAACAACTAGTCATACACCGCCAAGAACAAACATATACAACTCCCACAAGAGTCAAAACTATTGTTGATTCTTAGTGTATGTTCAAAACATGTACTTGAGGGTCTTTCTCCCTCTGGTCCACCATTACAATACGGAGATGGAGCAGGGAGGAGAGACATACTTGCAGAGATGATCTAGTCTGGCTGAGCTGTGTGTTGGTACTGTCTGTTTGTCTGGGAAATAGGACAGACAGACCATCAAACCATCAGCACCTCTCCTAGAAAAGCCTCAGAGCCGATGAGCGAGGGGAGGCTTGGGAGAGGCCAGGGGGACATTCCCTGTGGATTGACTGGACGGGCTGGGGCCTGGGGAAGGACAGCGGCCCTGTATCCCCTGGGGCTCTCAAAGCTCTCTTTCATTGGGGCTTGGTGGCTCTGGGGCTGGTATTGTGCTCCCTGGGTGCCTGGCTGGCTGACCCCTCCTCCTCCCTGCATCTGCTGGCTTAGCTGACCCCTGGGCCTACAGGTTATCTCCCGAGGACAACAACCTGGACCTCCACATAGCAGAACATTCAGGACTGGGACAACAGGCAGGCAGAGGGATTATATAGCTGCATTTAGAAGTGTGTGAGAAGAGAAAGGAAGGCATTTAAAACTATGTATTAATTTCTCAATACAGGGTCCAATGCTGTGGCATGCATGTATGTACATATTCTTAAACAGTAATGTACATATGGTACTGCATATCACCCATAACATTATCGCTAAACACTGTGACTAGGGTGGTATGCTACCGTAATGTTCTGTAATTTATAACTGAATAATTTCTCTCATCTATTTAACAGTAATTTTACAATGGGTGGATTAATACGCTGCATGTGTCTCACCAGGAGATACATGCAGCGTATTTATATCACACACACACAGAGTATCAGTCAAAAGTTTGGACACCTACTCATTTAAGGGTTTTTCTTCATTTCTACATTGTAGAATAATTAGTGAAGACATCAAAACTTTGAAATAACACATGGAATCATGTAGTAACCAAAAAAAAAAAAGTGTTAAACAAATCAAAATATATTTTAGATTTAAGATTCTTCAAAGTAGCCACCCTTTGCCTTGACAGCTTTATACACTCTCAACCAGCTTCATGAAGAATGCTTTTCCAACAGTCTTGAAGGAGTTCCCACATATCCTGGGCACTTGTTGGCTGCTTTTCCTTCACTCTGCGGTCCAACTCATCCCAAACCATTTCAAATGGGTTGAGGTCGGATGATTGTGGAGGCCAGGTCATCTGATGCAGCACTCCATCACTCTCCTTGGTCAAATAGCCCTTACACAGCCTGAAGGTGTGTTTTGGGTCATTGTCCTCTTGAAAAACAAATGATAGTCCCACTAAGCGCAAACCATAGGAGATGGCATATCGCTGCAGAATGCTGTGGTAGCCATGCTGGTAAAATGTGCTTTAAAATCTAAATAAAACACAGACAGTGTCACCAACAAAGCATCCCCACACCTCCTCCATGCTTCACGGTGGAAACCACACATGCAGAGATCATCTGTTCACCTACTCTGCGTTTCACAAAGACACAGCGGTTGTATCCAAAAATCTCAAATTTGAACTCAGACCAAAGGTCATATTTCCACCGGTTAAATGTCCATTGCTCGTGTTTCTTGGCCCAGGCAAGTCTCTTCTTATTATTGGTGTCCTTTAGTAGTGGTTTCTTTGCAGCAATTTGACCATGAAGGCCTGAATCACAGTCTCCTCTGAACAGTTGATGTTGAGATGTGTCTGTTACTTGAATTTTGATGCATTTACTTGGGCTGCAATTTCTGAGGCTGGTAACTCTAATGAACTTATCCTCTGCAGCAGAGGTAACTCTGTGTCTTGCTTTCCTGTGGTGGTCCTCATGAGAGCCAGTTTCATCATCGCGCTCGCTTGAAATGTTGCAGATTGACTGACCTTCGTGTCTTAAAGTAATGATGGACTGTCGTTTCTCTTTGCTTATTTGAGCTGTTCTTTTCATAATATGGACTTGGTCTTTTACCAAATAGGGCTATCATCTGTATACCACCCGTATCTTGTCACAACACAACTGATTGGCTCAAACGCATTAGGAAGGAAAGAAACTCCTCAAATTAACTTTTAAGGCACACCTTTACATTGAAATTCATTCCATGTGACTACCTCATGAAGCTGGTTGAGAGAATGCCAAGAGTGTGCAAAGCTGTTATCAAGGCAAAGGGTGGCTAAATATATTTTGATTTGTTTAACACTTATGGTTACTACATGACTCCATATGTGTTATTTCATAGTTTTGATGTCTTCATTAATATTCTACAATGTAGAAAATAGTAAAAAGAAAGAAAAACCCTTGAATGAGTAGGTGTGTTCAAACTTGACTGGTACTGTATAATGTATTCATTTTTTATATCCGTGTCCATATTATTCAGTGTCCATCTGGTTCAAGAAGGAAAAAAAGCCTAATTAATGAAAAAAGCATCTAATCAACAATGGCATTTTCAATTCACTCTGCAACTATTGTCTTTATTCACAGCTGCCATCAAATTCTGGTAGTTTACTGGTAAACTTCAAAAGTTTTCACTAACATACCCTCTCTGTGCAACCCTAACTGTGACATGTTAGTAAGCATTCAGTCACCACCCATTCGGAAGGGAAATGCAATGAAAGGGCTTCTGTTGGAGAGGCAGGTAATAGAGATATGCCTGAGGCCACCCCATGGCAGAGAGAAGCACGAACTGGCGCACAAACACACAGTCATCACACACGTACCTGAGGCCGGCCACATTGGGCTGGTTCTGGAGGTGCTCCTGCCAGCGGTGGTGTAAACAGAGGGATGGAGGGGAGGCCTGCAGGCAGCAGGAGCAGGAGCCCGGGTGCAGTTGCAGGGCGGGAGCATGGGTCTGGAAGATGTGGCACTCCTGCTGGTTGCCGTGGCAGCACAAGGGGGGATGGAATGGGCAGCGGTGGCAGCACGGGGGAGGTGGAGACAGCGGAGGAGGCTGAGGAGGCGAGGGGGAGGTGGTGGTGGAAAGTGTGGAGGGCAGGAGCTTGGCCAACCTTTGAGAGTCTGTGAGGTGTGAAGAGGAGGTGGACGAGGAAGGGGCCCTAAGGGAGCCGTTCTGCTTGACAGCGCCCCCGTCCAGACTCACTCTGGATCTCTGCTGGGGCTCCTTGTGTGGAGGCGTTGGCCTTGGTTGGTGCCTATGCCTCTGCTGTGTTCTAGGTGTGGAAACAACGCTGCCGTCCCCTCCTTCCGTGTTGCTGAGGCTGGCACTGGAAGCTGGGCTGCTAGTGCCACTGGCCATCGTGGTAACGCTGGGTGGCATGCTGGCATTGCTGAGGAAGAGGAGGTCACCGTTGGCGTTGCTCAGGGCCATGGTCCTCTTCCTGCCGGCCTGGCGCGGGGTTTGCCACTCCTCTGCAGAAAAAAATGGGAGGAAAAGCAGACAGGCGCATAGTTAACTCTTTACTGTAGCCAGCCATGTTGACTCTATTCACACAGAGCTGATGAGCTGAGCTGAGCGGACCAGCAAGAGGAGAGCGTGGACGCCTGAGCCCAGGGAACCGTGTGGGCAAAGGGGAGAGAATGAGAGCGTAAAACGCACAAGGGTTCACGCTCAAAACTCAGATCTGAACAGAATGCAACGAACGGTTAGCAAAACAGATTATTACCTTGCTCTTTCTAGACGAGGAAGAGGTTGGGAACAGGTACAAGCGAGACGAAAGTCAAGGGATCAATCTTCATTGATTTACTCAAAGCTAAACAGCAAATATTAGTCACTTTAACCATATTTCTCTTCTTCATTGCCATTTTTGTCTGAAGTGTGATTTATAAAGTATGAATATGACAGGGTATGAATTGGCAGCCTGTGTGCAGGGAAGCCTGCGCTCTCTCTACATTATGAAATGTATAAAACGGTTTCAACAGAATGAGATTAAACAGAGGTCTCCAAGTCTTTATGATGCTAGAGTTTCAGCCCCTATGACAGAATATGTTCAGGCTATGTATATGTGTAATGTAAAATACCTTCAGTTGGGACATTTTAGAGTAAGAGGGGAAAAAAGAATGTCTGCGGTTTAACCATGATTGGCTTGACACACTTCAAAAGCAGTGAACTGCCTTTCACAGGTAATGCACGGTTGTGGTGGGTTGTGAAGTTGGAACGTTGCCCAACTCCAACCCCCGCTGAAACAGACTTGACGTAAACCCAGATGAATAAATCGCACTCAGTCTATTGTGAAGGGGAGTCCTGTGCGAACCTCATCTCCCTTTAAGACTAATGGCTGAGTTTGTCAGGAAAACCGACTTCTCACTAGTTCCCACACAATACTGTCTATTTTTGATCATTTTAATTGAAAACAATGACAGAAAGGTACTTAATTGTTACCCAGAAATGGAGATAAAAACAGCTGCAATGGGTCTTTTAAGGCTTCCTTATTTTACCGGCCTTGTAGACATTTTGCTTTTAAAAACCTTCACATATCTGTCAAAACAAACTTGACTCATGACACAGCTTACTTGCAAATAACTTTCCCTCCAAAAAAACTCACTACAGACCCATTTCTCGAAGTTCGGGTTGCCTCTATGTGAGACAGCATGCAAACACAGTACACAGTCGTAGGCTATATCAAATATTTTGATGGCAAACTAAATGTGTTTGTGTTCAACCGACACCCATTAGGATATATCATATAGCCTACTTGGCTAAACTTCATGTCCATGCAGGGAAACAGCCATGCGACGCAGTGAATGATTGTGTTCTGCGACGCCTCAACATGAGTGAGGGGGTAACATGAGACTGACAGCCAGGTCGGGTCGGAGCTGTGGGATTGGGGGGGGGGGGGAAGAACTTCAACCTCTGTCTGAAGAGCTCCGAATAGCAGGCAGTGCAGCAGAAACTCGGTTTACGTTTTCAGTCTACCATACATGACAAGTTACGAACAATGATTTTTTTTTTAAAGCTGAAAAGTTGGCAATGAAACAATTAAAAACTATGAAAAAGAGACTTATGTAAGTAGCCTGGACCTTTGTCAATGGAATTGTGATTATTCTTGGCTAAATAATCAGTTGCACAACCTAATAATGCATCCCTCTACCAGTACACATCTGCTTTCAACATTGCTCCACTGCCACAGGAATTCAGCGGGAGGCTGTGTGTGCTCCATTAGTGAGGGTTGCCATCCAGGTGAGACATCTAGGCCAATCTGCAGTCTGACACAAACAGGGGACTGTGCCCTTAGGAAATAACGGATCAATCAGTGTGGGACGGATGCCCTAAAAACAAACGCTGACAAAATGTCCTTCATTTTTAATTTTTTAGTAATAAACAATGAACTATTTATAGCTCCTATTTTCAGTGTGTATCTGCAAACACTGATCTGAAAACTCATTTTGGTTTTGAGTGCAGTGGTTTTAAGAAGTGACAGTCACTGTTTGACCGACATGAGGTCTGTGGAAACTGGAAAGGTTGAGAATAACGGGATGAGTTTTTCTGCTTTCAAGTTGAGTTCATGATTATGGGGTGAGACCTGTGCAACTACCAGGTATGCAGCAGGAGGCAAAGTACCTCATCCCTTCAATTAAAGCTAATTGACGGTAATTATGAGGACTCAGTCAAGACAGTTAATAACTTCAGCCTAATAACATCTTGGAAACTACAAGCACATGCCTGAGAGGACTACCTACGTATGAGGACTGTGGCATTCGTATTCTAGTGACGGAGAAGCTTTTGACAAGGCTGACCCTTTGGCCCATTTCCACAGCTGGGTTTTACATACCTATATGAAGTTGGCTTGCTCAAGGCTAGTAGTGTCTCATGTTAAAATAGGTAAATAAACTAGTCTGCTGTAGTAATCATAAAATCATGCTGCAAACAATCAATGTGAAGCTCAAATGAAGATAGACAAGAAATGTGTTGTTTCTATTGTATACATTAATAACCATCGTTTATTATACATAATGCATTGCTCCACAGATAAGGAATTTTTAAAAAAATGTAAATATGTTGCACCATTATGACATAGGAAACGATATAAATATTTGTCAAACGCAGTTTTTGTTAAATCTTCAAAAGTAAGCTATGACCACCATTTTTTCCCCATTTCATATATTTCTACTTTTTATACGAAGCTGCTGTCACACAAGACGCTTATCCGTTATGTCGGTATGATAATTTAGGCCTATTAGCCTACCAAATATAATGTTGATCAACTAAAGTTATGTAGGCTACACAATGAGAGGAAAAAGCGTGTAAAACAAATATTCTGAGAGGAAGCTACGCCGGTGTTCAGAAAAAGACCGGGACATCCCATTAGGCGTAACATCACTTGCCCTTTTCATTATGTCGTTCCGATACTTTGCAGCAGCGGAGACGGAATCCGCTATCTGTATATTATTATAAAACCCCTCTTTAGTACCATACACAGTAGGAACAACAGACACATATATATTTAAACCGTTTAAGATTCAGGGGTATAAACACATCCGTATTTTCAGAGGATCAATCCATAGTCGACATTTAACGGATACATAAAAAGTACACCGTTTCACAGGTTTGATACCTTATCGAAGTGTTGGAGCTCTGGATGTTTGCGTTCCGTTCGTGCTCGTCGAAGTTTAAAATATTAACCGAAAATGGCTTCGGTTTACAGTATCCACCACTTGTTCAACAAAACACTCCAAAAAAAGAGAGCAACAAGTCGCAGCGAAAGAAGTTAGTTTCTAACGGGGAAGCGGACAGGCAGAATGACAAACACATGCACCCTGTCTCGGGTAGGCGGTGGGCTGGGACTGCGCACTAGCCCACTGATAGGACGTTTATGATGCTCTGAGACTTTTAACCCAATCAGTGCCTTTGCAGCACACGACAGCTGGAGGAACGGAGGTGCATCACCACTAGGAAACAGCACAAACAACTAACATTTGAGTGTTATGAGTATCTGACTTATTTCATTATCACAACAGGAAAAGGAAAAAAATATTAGGAGCTTGTTTTAGGATGAATATGTTATTCAGTCAATCACTGACTATTATTGAGAGGTTTCTAAAGTCCCAGATTCAATCCAATCGTGCTTTGTCCGCTATGCACCTTTTAAGGGCAACGTTATCTTCACGGTAAATGCTGTATATGGGCTCAATCGGACATTGCGATAAGCACCCATTAACGCGGATCTACCGCGGAACATATTGAATCTAGGCATCCAGATGCATTTTACACAAATTCCCAGTCAGAGAACATGTGAGAGAAAAATGACCCAACATCAAGTTTACAAATTAAATTGACCAATAAAATCAGCTGTCAACAGACTACTTAAGTCGTGAAATAATCACTTCTTTGTTTAGTTTGACCTAAAACCCTTCTTTATGACCCCATCCATGGCATCACACATCAAATTAAAGATTGTACACTAGATATGTTCAGTCCTTTGGCTGTGTTGTGTATAACTTAATAATCCCCTAAAAATATACTCCCATTTACCTCATAGACCTCTCCACCCTGCCCATTCCCATTGAAATAACTGTGGTTTGATTGAAAACTCACAGTGGACTTTCTGATAATATCCAAACTCAAGCAACAGTTGGGCCACACAACAAAGTGATTACCATATCCTTTGGACTGTTTCACCCTTGTCATATCTCCATTATACCATGCAATATCACAATCTTTCCCACAAGATGAAAATGGAAGAGCTCATCTTCCAGACTCTTGGAAAATAACTTTTTGTGCTCGGAGCATTCTGCTCAGCAGGAGTGGTTCTTCATCACGTGGAATCCTGGGAAGAGAGAGGTCATACCTGGCTTTAATTTCAGCTGTCTGCTAGCATCAGGACACAGTTCATATAGCACACCATAATATGCAGTGCACTGCAGTAGGGTGCTGGCTACATGGAAAGTATCCTAGGTTTTCTATGTTTAGAACAGTTGTGTTTAACACCGTTTACCACAAGTCAACTTTCATTGAATCGTAAACTGCTGTATACATTGTGGTGTGTTATACAGTATATATTTACAATTCTGTAGCTTCAATAAGCTATCGTAATGTTACCCTAGCAGCACTTCTCCACATCCAACACAAATCTTTAGACAAACACTTTCCCTGTTTAAATGAATACGAGCCAACAATAACAATATAGCCTAATGTAGGCCTACTTGCAAAGCAGACATCCAGTAGACCTACACTACATTACGTAGGCTACAAATAGAAAATAACAAGTGATTTATAAAAAGAACAACTCAGAACCAAAAAGGTCCCATTCAACAAGAAAGCTTGTGCGTGTGACCAAACATGATTATCACCTATTAATATACAGTTGAGTACAGGCTATATTACAGGCTAGTTAGCTCTGCGTGAATAAACAGCTTTACAGTTAAAGGGCAGTGCCTATAGCCCCATTAAACCTCATGAGTGGGTAGGATTATCACACTAAAGCCTGGCGTATCAGTATCCAGCCATGCCTGTGGTGGTCATCTGCCTGGTCAGCCCAGGCCATCCGAGTCGAGCGAGGATTCCCCCTTTGAAATAACAAGAGCCTGGCTAGCTGGCAGGCCGCTGCAGCCCTGGACGGCAGAGAAACCACATCAAAGGGCACAGTAACTGGAAGGAGCTGTAATCAAAGCATACTGGTCCCAGCAATGATCACCCACAGCTCATCAAACTGACAGGGTCAGCCAACAACAAAATAAATGGAGGGAAGTAGGAAGGGAGAGAGTTGTTTCTAAACTCTTACAGGAATTGACTTGGAGTAAGACAGTTGTTCCCTGTTAAGATTTGGAGCACCAATGGAAATGTGATAACGTTTTAAAATAGCATGATCAATTGGAGCTTGTTCTTCCTAAATGCAAGGGTCAAAGTAATGTTGAAAGTACTAGGGTGACAATTTTTTTTACTGTAGACAACTGAATGATCCCATACAAAAGATACACATTCGGGTTTACACAGATGCAGAATACATTTAAGCCTATGCTTAAACAAAATGCAGCACAAATGCCCAAGGTAGAGCCAAAGCCGCTCCCTCTTGCACATTCCAAGGACATAAAACATCAAACAGCTAAGAGAGAAAAAACACGCACTGCACGAAGCCTTCCTGCTATAAATTAAACATGATCCAACTCGCTTTTGATTTGGAAGCACATTTACGGTGACCTAATAGGCAATCATGAAAGCTGAAATCAGGCAGGAACCGTCAGGTAATGTTACAACCCCATTGTGCAACCCCTGCATGTGGTAATGGGGGGAGGGGTCAGTATCTTGCAGCATTGCTCACATTGCTCTGTGGCTTCTGTGTGTCTGGATTTGGGAATACCCAGGGAAACCCAATCCCCTCTGACACCTCAAGAGTAAGGACGGACATCTCCCGCCGATTAACTCTCCCCAAGTCTGCAGGGACAGCCAGGACTTACTGCCAGAGACAGGCAAGACCCAAAGAGAAATCTAAGATTATTACAGTAAACTAAACTGTATCTGCACTAACTGAGGCCTCACGTCTCCAGTCTCCCCATGACCAAAGACAGAAGAATAGTCAATGTGCTGAATAATCCTTGTTGCCTAGTTGGAGATTCACGGAAAGCGCAAGGAATTGCTGGAGTAGCTGGAGAAAGTTAAACTACATCCAGCCACATGCTGTAGCCATATGACCTGCCTCCTTCCCGGAAGAGAAGAAAAACATGAAAATAAGATGGAAAAATCTTGGCTTGAAATAAAAGAGATAGTGGAGTGATGTAGCTGGATGGCCGTAGTGCTAATAATCTGCATTCCTCTTATAGGTGTTGATGGACAGCTTGGAGGTGTAAATGAGATCACAAGTACCTGTTCTATACTCAAATCAATGTTTTATTTGTCACATGCACCGAATATAACAAGTGTAGACCTTACCGTTAAATGCTTACAAACCCTTAACTAACAATGCAGATAAAGAAATAGAGTTAAGACAATATTTACAAAATAAACTAAAGTAAAAAATGTAATAAAGTAACAAGTAAATTACATAATATTAACGAGGCTATATACAGGGGGTACCGGTAGCAAGTCAATGTGCGGGGATACAGGTTAGAGGTCATTTGTAAAGTGACTTTGCATAGATAATAAACAGCGAGTAGCAGCAGTGTAAAAACAAAGGGGGGGGGGGGGGGGTAAATGTAAATAGTCCAGGTGGCCATTTGATTCATTGTTCGACAGTCTTATGGCTTGAGGGTAGAAGCTGTTAAGGAGCCTTTTGTTCCTAGACTTAGCGCTCCGGTATCGCTTGCCGTGCGGTATCAGAGACAACAGTCTATGACTAGGGTGTAATTGTCTTTGACAATTATTTGGGCCTTCCTCTGACACCGCCTGGTATATAGGTCCAGTGATGTACTGGGCCGTCCACGATCAGCTCCTTTGTCTTGCTCACATTGAGGGAGAGGTTGTTGTCCTGGCACCACACTGCCAAGTCTCTGACCTCCACCCTATAAGCGGTCTCATCGTTGTCAGCAATCAGTCCTACCACTGTTGTGTTGTCAGTAAACTTAATGATAGTGTTGGAGTCGTGCTTGGCCACACAGTCGTGGGTGAACAGGGAGTGCAAGTTGGCACTAAGCACGCACCCCTAAGCCCAGTGTTGAGGATCAGCGTGGCACATGTGTTGGTGATGCTTTGCCTGTTTGATGGTTTGTCTGAGGGCATAGCTGGATTTTTTAGAAGTGTCCGGATTAGTGTCCTGCTCCTTGATAGACTGATGGCAGAGCCAATGAAATTACATTTTTGTTATTTGCTGATAAATGGTTGGTCCTTTCCTTTCAAGTCTTCTCAGGATGGAATAGGCCTATTATTGTGATGATCAAGAACACACTTATTTTAGGTCACAAGGAATTACTAGGCCAAACACTTGACAATCCCAGAACACAAACCGACAAAACAACTTAGATTTGTATGTTTGGGAAGACAAGGGGAAATGATTCTTAGAACAGTGGGTTGTTCTTCAGCCTTGCTCCAGCTTTGGACTGGGACGTAACCTCCCAACCCACAACCACCCTCATAAAGCCCCTTGGCACAAAAGCAGGCCCTCTAATACAGTTGTTTTTACAAAGGATTTCACATGGTGTCAGGGCTTTGGAGCAGTGCGACTGGGCCTTTGTCCTCCTTTCGCATACAGCGGCAGTGCACCTTCTGCTTTCTCTCTCTCCACCTCAGTCCCTTTTCCACCTCTTCTCCTCAAGTGCTAGAGGAGCCACGGTATACTTCCTCTTCTGGTCATGACACAAAAAAATATATTAAAAAATGACTATATTTATCTCAATATTGAATCATTTCTGGGTACAAATCAAGTACCTTACTGTGATTGTTTTCAGTTTAAAATGGTAAAAAAATAAATATAACTTCTTAGCAAAGAGCCCTTTCTTAAACAAGGATTTTGCTAGGACTGTCTGGGAGTGGTCTGGAGAGGGGAAAACTGAAAACTAGCTGTTATTGGCAGAGGTTTGGAACCTCTCTTTCTTATTGGTCTATTAACTAATTTACTGCCGGGTGATGTCACCACCAGGCAGGCCAAAACTCCATCCCACCAAAACACGCTGAAATTTCAAGCAGTCTTTTCAAACAGCTCTTACATTAAAAGGGCTTTATCATAATATTCAAAATGTCACAGTATGATTTCAACCTCATAGTGTGGAAATATATATTACTGAGTTACAGTTGTTATGAGCAAATCAGTCAATTGAAACAAATTCATTAGGCCCTAATCTATAGATTTCACATGACTGGGAATACAGATATGCTCTTGGTCACATACAGTGCCTTCAGAAAGTATTCAGAACCCTTGACTTTTTCCACATTTTGTTAAAATACAGCCTTATTCTAAAATGTATTAAATAAATGTAAAAAACACAGCAATCCACACACAATACCCCATAATTTCAAAGTGAAGAGTGAACATTTTAGCAAATGTATTAAAAAATAAAAACAGAAATAGCTCATCTACATAAGTATTCAGACCCTTTGCTATGAGACTCGAAATTGAGCTCAGGTGCATCTTGTTTCCATTGATCATCCTTGAGATGTTTCTACAACTTGATTTGAGTGCACCTGTGGTAAATTCAACTGATTGGACATGATTTGGAAAGGCACACAGCTGTCTATATAAAGGTCCCACAGTTGACAGTGCATGTCAGAGCAAAAACCAAGCTGTGAGGTTGAAGGAATTGTCCGTAGAGCTCCGAGACAGGATTGTGTCGAGGCACAGATCTAGGGAAGGGTACCAAAACATTTCTGCAGCATCGAAGGTCCCTAAGAACACAGTGGCCTCATTCTTAAATGGAAGAAGTTTGGAACCACCCAGGCTCTTCCTAGAGCTACCTGCCCGGCCAAACTGAGCAATCGGTGGAGAAGGGGCTTGGTCTGGGAGGTGACCAAGAACCTGATAGTCACTCTGAAATAGCTCTAGAGCTCCTCTGTGGAGATGGGAGAACCTTCCAGAAGGACAACCATCTCTGCAGCACTCTACCAATCAGGCCTTTTTATGATAGAGTGGCCAGACGGAAGCCACTCCGCAGTAAAAGGCACATGTCAGCATGTTGTTGTTGTCCAAAAGGCACCTAAAAACTCTCAGACCATGAGAAACAAGATAATCTCGTCTGATGAAACCAAGATTGAATTCTTTGGCCTGAATGCCAAGTGTCACGCCTGGAGGAAATCTGGCACCATCCCTATGGTGTAGCATGGTGGTGTCAGCATCATGTGGTGGGGATGTTTTTCCAGTTGCAGGGACTGAGAGACTAGTCAAGATCGAGGGAAATATGAACTGAATGATGAAAACCTGCTCTAGAGCGCTCACGGCCACGGTTCCCCTTTCAACAGGACAATGACCCTAAGCACACAGCCAAGACAAATTAAAAGTGGCTTCAGGACAAGTTCCTGAACGTCCTTGAGTGGCTCAGCCAGAGACATAACAATCACTTTTTATAGCTACTGTTTACTGGCCTCCTGGGCCACATACAGCATTCCTCACTGAGTTCCTTAAATTTCTAATCGGACCTTGTAGTCATGGCAGATAATATTCACATTTTTGGTGACTTCAATATTCACATGGGAAAATCCACAGACACACTCCAAAAGGCTTTCGGGGCCATCATCGACTCAGTGGGTTTTGTCCAACATGTCTCCGGACCTACTCACTGCCACAGTCATATTCTGGACGTAGCTTAGTCCCGTGGAATAAATATTGTGGATCTTAATGCTTTTACTCATAATCCTGGACTATCGGACCACCATTTTATTACGTTTGCAATCGCAACAAATAATCTACTCAGACCCCAACCAAGACCCATCAAAAGCCGTGCTATAAATTCTCGGACAACCCAAAGATTCCTAGATGCCCTTCCAGACTCCCTCCACCTACCAAAGAACGTCAGGGTACAAAAACTGGTTAACCACCTAACTGAGGAACTTAATTTAACCTTGCGTAATACCCTAGATGCAGTCGCACCCCTAAAAACAAAACATTTGTCATAGGAAACTATCATCTCCCTGGTCTACTGAAAATACCTGAGCACTGAAACAAGCTTCCAGAAAATTGGAACCAAAATGGCGCTACACCAAACTGGAAGTCTTCCGACTAGCTTGGAAAGACAGTACCTTGCAGTATCAAAGAGCCCTCACTTCACTGCTGGCCGATCATCCTATTTTTCCAACTTAATTGAGGAGAATAACAATAACAATTACAGACTCCTCTTTAAATCTGGCTATTTCTCCAAAGCTCAGTTGTCCTGAGTCTGCACAACACTGCCAAGACCTAGAATCAAGGGAGACACTCAAGTTTTTTAATACTATATCTCTTGACACATTGATGAAAACAGTTATGGCCTCTAAACCTTCAAGCTGCATACTGGACCATGTTGAACATAATAAACGTCTCCCTATCCACCGCATGTGTACCAAACTCCCAAAAAGTTGCAGTAATAAAGCCTCTATTGAAAAAGCCCAACCTTGACCCAGAAAATACAAAAAACTAAAATCAGCCTATATATCGAATCTCCCATTCGTCTCAAAATGTTTTGAAAAATCCGTTGCACAGCAAACAGAAGACAAACAATGTATACGAAATGCTTCAGTCTGGTTTTAGACCCCATCATAGCACAGACTGCAATCAAAGGTGGTAAATTACCTTTTAATGGTGTCAGACCAAGGCTCTGCATTTGTCCTCGTGCTTCTAGACCTTAGTGCTGCTTTTGATACCATCGATCACCGCATTCTTTTGGAGAGATTGGAAACCCAAATTGGTCTACACAGACAAGTTCTGGCCTGGTTTAGATCTGTCGGAAAGACATCAGTTTGTCTCTGTGGATGGTTTGTCCTCTGACAAATCAACTGTAAATTTCGGTGTTCCTCAAGGTTCCGTTTTAGGACCACTATTTTTTAAATATTTTTTTTTTATTGAATATCTGAAACATACAATATACTTGCAGTGAAGCTGCTCAACAACTACACCATAAAAGTCATCCAACAGACTCCCATTCAGAGCGACACCTAGAAGCATCCATGGTCAATGCCCTGCTCAAGGGCACATTGACAATTCTCCCACCAGGCCAAAAAACATGAACCCAAACCCTCCCACAGTTCCCCAATAGCTGTCCCTCAATGACGTGATCTTCCTGTCTGGGTTGGCGCCACCCTCGGGTTCATGCAGTGGGGGAGATCTTCGTGGGCTATGCTTGTCTCAGGGTAGTAAGTTGGTGGTTTGAAGATATCCCTCCAGTGGTGTGGGGGCTGTGCTTTGGCAAAGTGGGTGGGGTTATATCCTACCTGGTCCGGGGGTATTGTCGGACGGGGTCACAGTGTCTCCCAACCCCTCCTGTCTCAGCCTCCAGTATTTATGCTGCAATAGTTTGTGTCATGGGACTAGTGTCAGTCTGTTATATCTGTAGTATTTATTGTGTCTTATCCAGTGTCCTGTGTGAATTTAAGTATGCTCCCTAATTCTCTCTCTCTATCTCGGGGGACCTGAGCCCTAGGACCATGCCTCAACACTACCTGGCCTGATGACTCCTTGCTGTCCCCAGTCCACCTGGGTCGTGCTGCTGCTCCAGTTTCAACTAGAGGTCGACCGATTAATCGGAATGGCCGATTAATTAGGGCCGATTTCAAGTTTTCAATACAATCGGAAATCTGTATTTTTGGACTAAAAAAAATTCAAACACCTTTATTTAATCTTTATTTAACTAGGCAAATCACTCAAGAACACATTCTTATTTTCAACGACGGCCTAGGAATGGTGGGTTAGACAGATTTTCACCTTGTCAGCTCGGGGGATCCAATCTTCCAACCTTACAGTTAACTAGTCCAACGCTATAGCCACCTGCCACTCGTTGCACTTCACAAGGGGACTGCCTATTACGTGAATGCAGTAAGCCAAGGTAAGTTGCTAGCTAGCATTAAACCTATCTTATAAAAAACAATCAATCAATCATAATCACTAGTTAACTACACATGGTTGATGATATTACTAGTTTATCTAGCGTGTCCTGCGTTGCATATAATCTGACTGAGCATACAAGTATCTGACTGAGCGGTGGTAGACATCAGCAGGCTCGTGAGCATTCATTCAAACAGCACTAGTCCAACGCTCTAACCACAAGGCTACTCTGCCGCCCGATTGACTTGAACCCGATCGAACATCTCTGGAGAGACCTGAAAATAGCTGTGCAGCAACACTCCCCTTCTAATCTGACTGAGCTTGAGAGGATCTGCAGAGAAGAATGGGAGAAACTCCCCAAATACAGGTGTGCCAAGCTTGTAGCGTCATACCCAAGAAGTTTCGATGCTGTAATTGCTGCCAAAGGCTCTTCAACAAAGTACTGAGTAAAGGGTCTGAATACTTGTGTAAATGTGATATCATTTATTTATTTTTTATATAAAAATGCAAAAATGTCTAAAAACCTGGTTTCACTTTGCCATTATGGGGTATTGTGTGCAAATTGACGAGGGAAAAAAAACAATTTAATACATTTTAGAATAAGGCTGTAACGTCACAAAATGTGGAAAAAGTCAAGGGGTCTGAATACTTTCCAAAGACACTGTATCTTTAAAAAAAATAATAAAATGGGCCTCAGGTTCTCGTCACAGTATTTTTGTGCATTCAAATTGCTATCGATAAAAATGCAATTGTGTTGGTTGTCCATAGCTTATGCCTGCCTATACCATAACCCCACCGCCACCATGGGGCACTCTGTTCACAATGTTGACATCAGAAAACCGTTCGTCCACATGACTACATACACATGGTCTGCGGTTGTGAGGCTGGTTGGACGTACTGCCAAATTCTCTAAAATGATGTTGGAGGAGGCTTATGGTAGAGAAATGAATATAAAATTCTCTGGCAACAGCTCTGGTGGACATTCCTGCACACTCCCTCAAAACTTCAGGTGAGAAAACTGCACACTTTAGTGTGGCCTTTTATTGTCCCCAGCACAAGGTGCACCTGTGTAAGGATCATGTTGTTTAATCAGATGTTTTATATGCCACACCTGTCAGGTGGATGGATTATCTTGACAAATGCTCACTAACAGGGATGTAAACAAATTTGTGCACAAAACTTGAGGGAAATAAACTTTGTGGATATGGGAAATTTCTGTCATATTTTATTTCAGCTCATGAAACATGGGACCAACACTTTACATGTTACGTTTAGGTCGCTCAGAGCAGTAGAAAACTGAGACTGGCACTACAAATGATAGAGCAGAGTGACAGTGGAAGGAAGGAGTCCGTCCATGTTGTTTGATCTTGGGCTTGCTGAGATGCTAACGAAGGGCTGAGACAGACAGGGCAGTCCAGCTGACCGGGGGGGGAGGAGGAGGAGGCTGGGGTTTGCCGGTGGGGGTAATGGAAAGAGACTCTTTGAGGAGCCCAAATGTAGCATTTGTTCATCAGGTCGGCTAAGCCTTTGAGGAATTGCCCAAACACAGGCAAAGCTTTCCAGAGTCAAACTTCCCCCTAGCCCCTGCTCTACAAACACAGGACAGGGCAGCTCCTCTCCGGCCTCTGAGGGGAAGGATAGGGGGTGGGAGGATGTCTGTCAAACTCTGGCCTCCGCTAGCTACCTTTTTGGGACGAGGATGTAAAATGTCTCTGGGACCCTCTGATTCCACAGCAGGTAAATCACACAGCACCGGATACAGAGGGGAAAAATCTCGCTGTGAGATCACACACCACTGTCAAAATACTGTCAGAGCGCAAAATGACTGGAATTATGGATAATAGGGTACACACATCCAAAAACAATAACATACAAAAAGTGGCTTTGACTCACGTCAGCATGTCAACACTAGGAGTGAAGACATGAACAGGAACCTCTCCCAACTTTCAGTGTCATGCATTCTATAACATCACCACCTCAATTTACAATATTGTCTTATTTCAGTGGGGTTTTCAACACAGGTTGTGCAAAAGTAATGCTGGACGTGGGCCCACCGTACTGCGACAAAAACTCTACCTTATGGTTCCTCTCCCTCTCACCAGAGCGAGACGTGTCCAAGAACTCTTGGCAGCCCGGCATCGGTCCGGTCTCTGTGCCAACACAAATGGAGTGACTTCATCCTGTGTCATCTCACTCAGCGGCCCAAGGACAAGTGGGCTTTCTGGGGCCAGGACGGAGTAGGGAAGGAGGGGGTGTATTAGCCCCACTAATGGGACTGGTTCTAGGAGGGTTGGGGCAGAGTGGAGTGGCTGGCATTTGGACTCTGTCATGCTCCCTACGGAGGGGAGTACACCAGTGAGACGGGGATTAGGCCTCTGCAGCTGCTCCTCCAGAAAAGAAAAATACAAAAATGTGTTGACATTTGAACACAAAGAGCATTTCACAGCTCTCTCTTTCCCCCCTCGTTCCCTTGTGTTATTTTATTTTTTTACACGTAAAGTGCAGACCCAGTTATTGGATCTGTTCACGGCTAAGTAATAATACTAATATACACCTTAAGGCCAGTACAGAACAGTGCATTAACCTTTCCCGGAGTGAGTGAGTAATGGCCTTCAGCCTTTTGATTTTTTTTTGCTCTTGGCAGCTAACCAGCTATACGTTGTTAAGAGGGTTTTGTAAAGAATGGCAACCAAAGTCAAAAGTTGGTCTGAGACTGGTCTAATTACGCTTTTACGGGCACTCTGCGCACTTTATGATTGGCTATAGGCCCAAGTGGATTTATTTACCATTCTTTCCAAGATAAACAATTTTACACAGGTGAATATCTTAAGTGGTTCCAAATAAAAACCAGTCCAGCCCTGAAGGCACACCGCTTCCCTCTTTATGGCTTCTGATGATCGCTGCCATATGCTAATGGGCTAGTGTCGCAAGTTTGATGGAACAAACCTTTAAAATTCTTCCCCTAACAAGCTGAAGAATCCAACAACAGAATGACTGTATACAAGTTGGGCCCATCAAGAAATGATTATAGAATATAGACCATTTTCTCAAACGTTCTCCCGGAGTTCTCTCTCAATCAGGATGATTTCTGTGGTGAGGGGTGAATTCATGAATGTAAACCAACGTGTGTGTGTGGAGGGGGTGGGGCAATAGTATCAGCAGAGAGACATGGGAACGCAGCAGTCACTGACACCAGCAGGCCACAAGATAAATGTGAGCTTTAACAAATGTAGACTATAAATACTCACGTGTGTACTCATGACTGTCACACTTACATGTGGCCCTGATACTGTAGGTGGAGGGTGGTGGGTGTGTTTGGGAGGAGAGGAGGAGCTCATCTCTAAGTCCCTATCTGTAAAAAAATTCAGTTAGAATTTTTTTTTTAAAAGGTCACTCACTCATGACTGTGGGAACTTTTTCTGACAGCCCATCCACTTAACAAAGCATCTGAAACGTTGGTGCCCCGGGCCTAAAAACAAATAGTACATCAAACGGAAACTGATACAGTACCAGGAGCCCAGAAGAAAGAGGCCTGAGAGCTACAGGTATCTCCTCACAACTCCCTGTGTTTGTGTAGAACGCCCCGACCCATCCATCCACTTCACAGCATCAGGGTACGAAGCAGACATGGACATACTTTTATATACTTCTAGTATATAGCGGACACCCCTTCAAATTAGTGGATTTGGCTATTTCAGCCACACCCATTGCTGACAGGTGTATATAATCAAGCACACAGCCATGCTCCATAGAAAAACATTGGCAGTAGAATGGCCTTACTGAAGAGCTCAGTGACTTTCAACGTGGTACCGTCATAGTTTGGTGGAGGAGGAATAATGCTCTCGGCTGTTTTTCATGATTCGGGCTAGGCCAATTAGTTCCAGTGAAGGTAAATCTTAACGCGACAGCATTCAATGACATTTTAGATGATTCTGTGTTTCCAACTTTGTGGCAACAGTTTGGGGAAGGCCCTTTAGTGTTTCAGCATGACAATGCCCCAGTGCACAAAGCAAGGTCCAAACATAAATGGTTTGTCGAGTTTTGTGTGGAACAACTTGACTGGCCTGCACAGAGCCCTGACCTCAACTACATCGACCAGCTTTGGGATGAACTGGAACGCCAACTGCGATCCAGGCCTAATCGCCCAACATCAGTACCCGACTTCACTAATGCTCTTGTGGCTGAATGGAAGCAAGTCCCCGCAGCAATGTTGCAACATCTAGTGGAAAGCCTTCCCAGAAGAGTGGAGGCTGTTATAGCAGCAAAGGGGGGACCAACTCCATATTAATGCCCGTGATTTTGGAATGAGATGCTCGACGAGCAGGTGTCCACACACCTATGGTCATGTCGTGTATGAGGGTATGTTTGTGTATGTAAGAGAGCATGTATATGCATACTTATAGGGGTGAAGGTCTGTTTGTCATTTTTCTTTTACGTGAGAAAACAAGCTGTTATTATTATTATTAAAAGGGTGGGTACAGCTTTTTGGCATTTCCACCAGCAAAATATAAGATCTTAAAAATGAAAACTGGAAAGCCGTCCAGTTCCTAGTCTTTATTAGACAGCTGTATATGTGCATAAATATTTATAAACAGTGAAATATGGCAGTAAAATGGATGGAGCAGGAAAAACACCCCGCCCAGAGAAAATGGGGCCATGCTACAGAACCTGGATCAATCTCCAGCCCATTAAAAGAAGTGGGAAATTATTAGTGACAGGCTTATTGAATTACATCATGCTTTGGGTCATCAGGCCTCCCTTAAAGGCCTTACAACGAGGGGGCGCTTTTTTCCTTTCACAGGCCTGTGTCATATGTATATACACACACACTCGCAACTACACATC
Source organism: Oncorhynchus clarkii lewisi (assembly GCF_045791955.1). Lineage (NCBI taxonomy): Eukaryota > Metazoa > Chordata > Actinopteri > Salmoniformes > Salmonidae > Oncorhynchus > Oncorhynchus clarkii. The sequence continues at coordinate 26,558,792 of NC_092154.1, forward strand.
CATAATCGAACACACACGCAAACACAGGGAGAATGTTAAGGAACAAGTGAAGGAGAGTGGTTCATAAACCACTGGCTGGCTGCCTGGCACAGCCGTGGGCCTGCAACCCTTCAGTACTCACTCAGCTACATGCTCAGCCCATTAGTCTGCTAGAGTAGCACGACCAACACCGCTTTAACTTGACCAATTAAAACACACCCAATAGAAACCCAACAGAGACAGATTGCCAGCCTGTTGTTTTCCATATTGATCCTGTTTGTTTGTTTCATTCCTTTACCATTGAAGTGTTGATTCCTACTCACTCTCATTCATTCTAACCACGACTTATTGTTTGTCTGGAGTGTTGGAAGATTATCGCCAGTGATGACTGGTCTTTGCACTCTATTCCATGATGCAAATACATAAATGACAACTTAACATTAAAGTTATATCATTGGAAAAGACGGTTGCTGGAGTTTTTTTCTAATACCATCTACGCTGTGTCAAAATGTCCCTCCTGCTTTCCCCCTCCCCTCCACTCTGTGTCAGTGGGAGAAGTGAGCCTTCCCAGTGTTGAGAGGCTCAGTGACCCTGGACTGGGCTCTCTCTGCCGTGGCAGCCGTAATCGTGCCAGCCAGAATGATTCGGGAGTGGGGGGCCCGGCCCATTCATCCCAGCACACTATGTTTTGTTGAAGCACTTCACACCTTTGGAGGAGTAATTATGGCAGTAAATGACGAGGATTTACGAGTTACAGTAAATCACAGTGTTGATCCCATGCTTCTCTCCCTCTCACCCTGGCCAGGGAACAGCCTTCGCACCGTGCGCCCTACACCGGCCTGCAGTCCTCTAGGCTGTTAATGTCAGTCACAATGGTGGCGCACGGGAGACAAAACCTGCTTTAAGGCCTTTCCAATGGAACCCGGCAGAGGCCTTTACACTGCAAAACCCCTTTTTCATTGTGTGGGCATTAAGTGAGATGTAGTACTGTACAAAGGTTTACAAGCAACTAATCTAATGTAGGATAGAAGAGTGTGGGGGAGGGGGTAGTGAGAAAGGAAATTCAGAGCGTGTCTAAAGGAAGGCTGGTAACTTGGCTTGTAAAAAAGACAAACACACACACACACACACGTCAGTGTTAGAATGTCAAAGAGGGGGGTAGAAGAACGGAAGAAAATGTGTGCCATAATGGAGTTGAAGTAGTTTTCCAAACAGAGGAGAGAGAGCGCTGACAGAAAGGATGTCTGATCACTTCAACAGTGTGAAGGATCTTAAATATACACTACTGTTCAAAAGTTCAGGGTCACTTAGAAATGTCCTTGTTTTTGAAAGAAAAGCACATTATTTGTCCATTAAAATAACATCAAATTGATCAGAAATACAGTGTAACGTTGTAAATGACTATTGTAGTGGAAAACGGCTGATTTTTAATGGAATATCTACATAGGCGTACAGAGGCCCATTATCAGCAACCATCACTCCTGTGTTCCAATGGCACGTTGTGTTAGCTAATCCAAGTTTATCATTTTAAAAGGCTAATTGATCATTAGAAAACCCTTTTGCAATTATGTTAGCACAGCTGAAAACTGTTGTTCTGATTAAAGAAGAAATAAAACTGGCCTTCTTTAGACTAGTTGAGTATCTGGGGGATCAGCATTTGTGGGTTCGATTACAGGCTCCAAATGGCCAGAAACAAAGAACTTCCTTCTGAAACTCGTCAGTCTATTCTTGTTCTGCGAAATGAAGGCTATTCCATGCGAGAAATTGCCAAGAAACTGAAGATCTCGTACATTGCTGTGTACTACTCCCTTCACAGAACAGCGCAAACTGGCCCTAACCAGAATAGAAAGAGTGGGAGGCCCCGGTGCACAACTGAGCAAGAGGACAAGTACATTAGAGTGTCTAGTTTGAGAAACAGATGCCTCACAAGTCCTCAAATGGCAGATTCATTAAATAGTACCCGCAAAACATCAGTCTTAACGTCAACAGTGAAGAGACGACTCCGGGATGCTGGCCTTCTAGGCAGAGTTCCTCTGTCCAGTGTCTGTGTTCTTTTGCCCATCTTAATCTTTTCTTCTTATTGGCCAGTCAGATATGGCTTTTCTTTGCAAATCTTTTTTTTCTTCAACTCTAGACACTCTAATTTCTAAGTGACCCCAAACCTTTGAACGGTAGTGTGTATTTAGGGAAAAACCCGCTCTAGAAACCCGCTCTAGAAATTAGACTTCAGCATGAGAGATTCCTTTCCCCCTAAAAACCCCTACTCCAGATTTAGCCAACTAGTTCCCCCTCTGCCAAATGTCCCTTTAGCCATGAGTTTGGAGTTTGGGCGAGCCATTGTTGTGCGGCCTGCTAAATATTTACTCTTCCCAGCTTTCTGAGAGAAGGGATGAGGAGAGGGTCCCTTTGTACAGGAGGGGTCAGAGACACAGAGCTGGTCCTTCCTAGCACCAGACACCAGGATCAGGCATCCTCTACTATCAATTACCCCATTTAAACCAGAGGCACAGGCTCTCTGGGAGAGAGACTAGGAGAGGGGAACCCCTTTGAGAGCTGTTTACATGGGACCACCGGCGGAACTGCCATCACAATAGACCAAAGATGAGCCAAAACAACAGCCAAAATGAACTACAGGGCAGAGTATTGCCTCTAGTTATGAATAGCCTACATCGGGCCTTTGGTGAAACCTTCTGGCAGCAAGGAACCCAACTCCTCCAATTTGCTATTGATAATCAGTAAGGGAAATTAAATCTCCAATCAGTGACCAACCAGGAGTTTCAGAGTTAGGGCCTCCGTTACTGAACACACTATACCTGCCGATGGTCGAGTCAGTTGTGAGGTGTCAAACCCAGATAGTTTGCTGTTCAGAATTGGGTCATTAATGACTAGTGACTGAGCATTAGGTCAAATAATCTCCTGCTAGGGTTGAATCATTCATGAGGTGGGTATAAATGTAGAATATTCATTTGATCACCCTGTTGTTGTAGGAAATGTCCTGCTCGGCAGGAAATGCAAACTGGTAGTTTATTATCCTTTTTGTTGTTGTACTTCTACCCCTTTTTCCTCCCCAATTTCATGATAGCCACAAGGAGTCGCTAGAGCGCGATGGGAGAAGGAAATCCCTACCGGCCAAATCCTCCCCTAACCCGGGTGACGCTCAACCAACTGTGCGCCGCCTCATGGTTCTCCCGGTCACGGACGGCTGTGACACAGTCTGGGATCGAACCCATTGCTGTAGTGACTCCTCAAGCACTGCGATGCAGTGCCTTAGACCGCTGTACCACTGGGGATGTGTATTTAAGGTTTTAAAGGGCTTCTAAAGTTTGTCATTTAAAATGTCAGACTTGATTTCCCCAAACTAAAAACGTATCAACTCCTACAAAAATGGCCATTAATTATAATCCACACAATAATTCACATTTCCTGTTGCTGCAGGGTTATTTTCCTGCTGTGAGAAACTGATCAAATTAAAATCCTAAGGGCCTCCAGGGTGGCGCAGTGGTTAAGGGCGCTGTACTGCAGCGCCAGCTGTGCCATCAGAGACTCTGGGTTCGCGCCCAGGCTCTGTCATTGGTGCGGCTGTGTTAAGAAGCAGTGCGGCTTGGTTGGGTTGTGTATCGGAGGACGCGTGACTTTCAACCTTCGTCTCTCCCGAGCCCGTACGGGAGTTGTAGCGATGAGACAAGATAGTAGCTACTAAAACAATTGGATACCATGAAATTGGGGAGAATAAGGGGTAAAATTCCCCCCCAAAATATATATATACAGACTGTATTCTTTGTGGATTTCAATGTGTCAAAGCAGAGAGGAGCTTTCTCAATACATTAATCTACAAGTGCATTGAGGAAAGTGTATCAAGATAAACAGATAATAAACTTTAAGTAGCCTAATACAACATTTTCCTCCAAAGCTGCCACAAATGAGCACTAACAAACTGCTCATCCCTCAGGTCGTTGCCAAAAGGATTCTTCATCGCTGGCCACAAAAGTGCTTGAGGGCTTAGTACTGTAGATAAACATTTCAACCCCTTCATTAAGGTAATAAACCAGTGTATTACCTGAGGCCTTAGATGATGGAGCAGTTTACAATGCTAAATGATCAAAGCCGTTCCTAACCGAGACTGCTGGCTTTCCAGAATGTTGCACTTTATAATCAGTGCCTCTCTTCACAGTCAGACGAGACGGTCAACACAGCTGCTAGATTCCCTCGCAGGCGGCAGTCATATTTTGACTCGGCGAGCTGCACCGCAACCCCCACCTACGTACACCCCCAACTCCTTACCCCCCACCCAGTCCCCTCCAGTTTTGTCTTATGTGGACCTTATTAAGAGCAGAATCATTGCAGCTGTGCAGGAAAGGTGTAAAGCATGCAGCTTTGCTCTGAATCAACACCAGACTCTGACATTACAAAACAAGCCAACAAAGCAGACCCAGCTGCTCCATTCTGTTCCTCTCCACATTTCATACATGCACAGTCAGATATTGGACGTCAACACACACACTGGCACCCACGCACAAGCCCAAAAACATACACCTGTTTATTTATTTATCTGATCGATTTTTATGCAACAAAGCGACAGTCAAAGAGAAGGACAGTGGTCAGTCTGGTCTTCAACTTGACTTTAGGAACACCTTGCAAAATGTAACAGTTGTCATCTTTTTGACATGGCTCTGTGTGTGTGTTTGTGTGTGTGCGTCAAGTCAGGTTCAGTAGGGCAGCCTGTGTGAGCTGTAGGTAAACAGATTCACCTTGTGCTTCTCACTGACCCAGTTGTAGCAAGAGCAGAAAAAAAACTGTGTTTGACTTACACAGAGAGCCTGTCTGGGCCCGCCAAGCAGAGAGGAATGGGAAAGGGGGAGAGGGTATGATAGAAAACAGAGTGTATTCACTGTGAAAAATATACTCAGAGTTTGATTACATGAAAGTTGCAATCATTATAGTCCAACAGTTCTTTGAAGACAAAGTACTGGTAACTATTAGTAAAAATTAATTATATATATATAAATTAAATGTCAAGAAAAAAGTACTGGATATGTACTTGGTTGTGAGGAATTAGGCCTATATCTTGTTAATCAGTCAAATCTGTGTGTGTTGCAAAGTAAATTGTTATGCTTGTTATATAAGAAGAAAGAGAAAACTAGGTAAAATACTTACCAGGGGAGTGATATTGTCCAACGTAGTGATGCTGTTCATGCGTTCAGATTGGAAAGGGATTCACAATGGGGCAAGCTGTAAGAGAGACAAAAGAAAACACAAAAAAAGTGAAAAAGTGAGGGTCTTGAAGCTAAACTTGATGGAAGTTTCACTCTGGCAATCTCATCATGCTGAGGAGTTGCTGGCTCTCTATGGTGATATAATGTACCTTTTGAACCTGATGACGCGTCATGTTTTATGGCTCCCCAAGCAAAGCCAGCCCTGAGCCAGTGTATGCAGCAGACTTTATAAAGAAGAACAACCAGTAAACATGCTTGAACTTCAGCCTCAAATAGGCTACCTTTCCAACAAAAACCTACAACGACAATTAGGCTACTCCGAAAAATGGTGCTAGTAAACAGCTTCATCCATTTTTAATAGGCCTCAAAAAAAGCTCTCCTCCTCACAGAAAATGCCTACAAATACTGATTCAAAACATCTCCCAACTCGCAGGCCTGGAAAACAAAAAGTTAGGAAAATCACTTTAATTGGGGGAGAAGGGGGAAGGAGAAAGTGACATGTTTCCTGGGAGTTTCAAAAGAGCCTCTCAAGCTAATGGCTGCTCCCTGCTCAACCACCTGACCCCCGAGAGGAAGGGTCACAGCAGCCCTGCCGCTCTTGCCCCATTAATAAGGTCACAGGAGGTCACTGTGAAAATTAGACACCGTCAGCAGCAGGGCTGTGGAGCCTTTTTCAAAACAGCCAGGCCCAATGACCAGCTTCCCAACAGCACAACGCTCCACCAAGAGGGGTTTGGTGGTAGGAAGGTGGGAGAAGAGGACAGGAAGATATTCCTCCCCTTCCCCAAGACAACAACTACTATGTTACCGGGAAGGAGAAGTCCTGGTGCCACCGACTGAACAGACTGCTATTGAAAGCCAACATATGGTCCACATCACCAATTACCAAGGTGTGCGAAGACAGCCACATGAAGAGAACAGCAGCCAGTGATGGAGAAAAATGTGGACGGATGAGAGTTTTTTGGTAAATTGGTTTAACAGCTTTAGGTCACAGGGATTTTACCATAAGGGACAGAAATGGGTTTGCAGTCTTCAAGATCCTCAGATTATTAATTCACCCAGCAAGCTTCAGTCCAAACTGTAGAACTGGTTAATCAATCAAAGCTACTGAACTCCTCTCTGACATAGGCCTAGGTCTCCATTCACCACACCATGACGCAAGCTTGAGTTCCATAATCCAATTGAGTTGTTCAGCATGACTTTTTTTTACAGAGACCACTTACATATTCTAGTAATGGGGGGGTGGGGGGGGGGGGGTCTATACAGTTACATATCGTATCGTTTTGACAAAATATCTCAATTACATTTTTGTGCTCGTTGGCTGTACCTGCACCAATATTCCTGTATTTTTCCTTTATAGCTTGTTCTCCATCGTCTTTATAAATAATGAGCCAACATGTTTTCATTTTCAGCACTTTTATTTCCAAGACTGATCAAAACCTTTTTGTAATGGCTCTCTTGTCCCTCTGAGCAATATGTTTGGAACATCAAATTGCAATACAATCACAGTATTGAATCACGAGTATCGAATCGCGAGTGTCGCAATACATATCGTATCGGCACCTAAGTATTGTGATAATATCATATCGTGAGGCTCCCGGCAATTCCCAGCCCTGCTATGTAGCCTGCATGTTCTATGCATGTTACCATTTACAACACACATACCATATGGTCTGTATTAGAAGGAGGGGTAAGGAACATCATTAGCATTTGACAAGGAAATACATCTAGCTTTACATCACAAAAAGACAAGCCAAGGTACTAACAAACACACTAGTCTGCCAAACAACTAAGATTGTCACTTTTTTAAGGATAGTAAGAAAACGTGCATTTTCTTTACAATTCCAGTAGAATAGCAACAGTTGGTTCTTGCGGCGACACTAATAAACAAATACATTTCCCTCTGGATTAGAGTTGGTCTCTGTTGTTGTACAAAAATGTGTCTAAGATCTTTGAGGGGAAAACCCTTCCATACTAATTTAGATGAAGTCCTAAACACAGGCCCAATTAATTCACATACATCCTGCTCAGAAATTATTTTAATCTCCCCCTGCCTGGCCACTGGACGGCAGATTCCCAGCATGGCATTAGCCAATTACTCCAATGAGGCTTGGCTTGAGTCACAGTCACCACTAATTTCCAAAGGAGTCACTCTAATTTATCGGGCAAGTTCAAAACCATGAAATCTCCTGTATACGAATCTTCTTCTGAGAGGATGCATTTGAGTTTGATGGGTATTATTCTCTGAAGATTATTTAAATTATGAAAAATGGACATTAAGACAACTAGTGTTCTTCACACTTGAGCTCAGTTCGAGGAAATCGTCCTTCAAACCACTAATTTCTATGATTAAACAGTGTTAAATAACACTAATATGCGAAAACAATATTTTATGTGTACAAAGGTTTCATTTTGTTGTTAATAACGTGAAATTTGTTGTGGAAATCTGTTGCAGCTCAAGTCGACTACAAAACCCACAATGCAATGCTCCCAGTCTGGGCTGGCTAAGTAGCGAGCTAGCTATATAGCAAAAGTAGCTACACACAATAATACCAAAGTCAAACTTCTACAGATGCACAATCGAGAGCATCCTGGCGGGCTGTATCACCGCCTGGTATGGCAACTGCACCGCCCTCAACCGTAAGGCTCTCCAGAGGGTAGTGAGGTCTGCACAACGCATCACCGGGGGCAAACTACCTGCCCTCCAGGACACCTACACCACCCGATGTCACAGGAAGGCCATAAAGATCATCAAGGACATCAACCACCCGAGCCACTGCCTGTTCACCCCGCTATCATCCAGAAGGCGAGGTCAGTACAGGTGCATCAAAGCTGGGACCGAGAGACTGAAAAACAGCTTCTATCTCAAGGCCATCAGACTGTTAAACAGCCACCACTAACACTGAGTGGCTGCTGCCAACACACTGACACTGACTCAACTCCAGCCACTTTAATAATGGGAATTGATGGGAAATGATGTAAATATATCACTAGCCACTTTAAACAATGCTACCTTATATAAATGTTACTTACCCTACATTATTCATCTCATACGCATACGTATATACTGTACTCTATATCATCGACGGTATCCTTATGTAATACATGTATCACTAGCCACTTTATACTATACTATGCCACTTTGTACTCTATATCATCGACGGTATCCTTATGTAATACATGTATCACTAGCCACTTTATACTATACTATGCCACTTTGTTTACATACTCATCTCATTTGTACATACTGTACCCGATACCATCTACTGTATCTTGCCTATGCTGCTCTGTACCATCACTCATTCATATATCCTTATGTACATATTCTTTATCCCCTTACACTGTGTACAAGACAGTAGTTTGGAATTGTTAGTTAGATTACTTGTTATTACTGCATTGTCGGAACTAGAAGCACAAGCATTTCGCTACACTCGCATTAACATCTGCTAACCATGTGTATGTGACAAATAAAATTTGATTTGATTTGATATCAGCATATGAAGTAGCTAGCTGTAAAATCGCCTAAACAAACTACACTATCAATTTAGGAGTCTAACTCTCTGAGTTCAATTTGCAGTTTGCCTATGACCAGAGCGAGTACAGAGGACATTGCTATGGAAACAACAGCCCTTTCCCATGTTTCCCACAGACACACAGGGAGCATTGTGAGATGGTACTTGAAGGAGAAACTGAGTTGAATAATTTGTTACACTGTTTAGAAGAGCACATCTAATTTTGGGCACAAATTTGTTTACATCCCTATTAGTGAGCGTTTTTCCTTTGCCAAGACAATCCATCCACCTGACAGGTGTGGCATATCAAGAAGCTGATTAAACAGGTGCACCTTGTGCTGGAGACAAAAGGCCACTCTAAAATGTGCATTTGTTTCATACAACACAATGCCACAGAAGTCTCAAGTTTGGGGGAGTTTGCAATTGGCATGCTGACTGCAGGAATGTTCACCACAGCTGTTGCCAGAGAATTTAATGTTCATTTTTCTACCAACGTCATTTTAGAGAATATGGCTGTACGTCCAACCGGCCTCACAACCGCAGACCATGTGTAACCACACAAGCCCAAGACCTCCACATCCAGATTCTGCACCTGCATAATCGTCTGAGACCAGCCGGAAAGCTGATGAAACTGAGGAGTATTGCTCTGTAGTAAAGCCCTTTTGTGGGGAAAAACTAATTCTGATTGGCTGGGTCTGGCTCCCCAGTGGGTGGACCTGGCTCCCAAGTAGGTGGGCCTATGCCCTCCTAGGCACACCCATGGCGGTGTCCCTGCCCAGTCATGTGACATCCATAGATTAGGACCTAAAGAATGTATTTCATTTTACTGATTTTCTTATACGAAGAGTAACTCAGTAAAATCATTGAAATTGTTGCATGTTGCATTTAGATTTTTGTTCAGTATTGCGAAAGTATTCGGACCCATTGACTTTTTCAACATTTTGTTACGTTACAGCCTTATTCTAAATAGTTTTTTTTATTTTTTAGCCCCCTTTCTCCGCAATTTCGTGGTATTCAATTGTTAGTAGTTACTATCTTGTCTCATCGCTACAACTCCCATATGGGCTCGGGAGAGACGAAGGTCGAAAGCCATGCGTCCTCCGAAACACAACCCAACCAACCCGCACTGCTTCTTAACACCGCGCGCATCCACCCTGGAAGCCAGCCTCACCTGGTTAGTGTGCACTGCGTCCGGCCCGCCACAGAGTCGCTAGTGAGCGATGAGACAAGGATATCCCTACCGGCCAAATCCTTCCTAATCCGGACGATGCTAGGCCAATTGTGCGTCGCCCCATGGACCTCCCGGGTCGTGGCTGGCTGCGACAGAGCCTGGGCTCGAATCCAGAGTCTCTGGTGGCACAGCTAGCACTGCGATGCAGTGCCCTAGACCACTGCGCCACCCGGGAGGCCTAAATAGTTTTTCCCTCATCAATCTACACACAGTACCCCATATATATATATATATATTTTTACCTTTATTTAACCAGGTAGGCAAGTTGAGAACAAGTTCTCATTTACAACTGCGACCTGGCCAAGATAAAGCAAATAAAATAAATAAATATGATAAATAATAACAATAAGATAAATAAGATAATAAGATAAAGATAAGGAAGATAAAGGCAATAAATAGGCCATAAATAATAAATTTATAAATATATATAGGCCATGGTAGGCAAGTTGAGAACAAGTTCTCATTTACAACTGTGACCTGGCCAAGATAAACCAAATAAAAAAATAAGATAAATAATAATAATAATAATAAAATAAATAAGGGAGGTAAAGGCAATAAATAGGCCATGGTGGCGAAGCAAATACAATATAGCTATTAAAACACTAGAATGGTAGATTTGACAGTAGATGAGTGTGCAAAGTAGAAATACTGGGGTGCAAAGGTGCAAAGTAAATAAGTAAATACAATAGGGGAAGAGGTAGTTGTTTGGGATATTTATAGATGATAATAGATAATGACAAAGCAAAAATAGGTTTTTAGATTTTTTTCTCTCAAATGTATTAAAACTTTTAAAACAGAAAGATCACCTTTACATAGAGTTGAAGTCGGAAGTTTCCATACACCTTAGCCAACTACATTTAAACTCAGTTTTTCACAATTCCTGACATTTAATCCTAGTAAAAATTCCATTTTAGGTCAGTCAGGATCACCACTTTATTTTAAGAATGTGAAATGTCAGAATAATAGGAGAGAGAATGGTTTATTTCAGCTTTTATTTCCTTCATCACATTCCCAGTGGTTCAGAAGTTTACATACACTCAATTAGCATTTGGTAGCATTGCCTTTAAATTGCTTAACAAATGTTTCTGGTAGCCTTCCACAAGCTTCCCACAATAAGTTGGGTGAATTTTGGCCCATTACTCCTGACAGAGCTGGTGTAACTGAGTCAGGTTTGTAGGCCTCCTTGCTCGCACACGCTTTTTCAGTTCTGCCCACACAGGTCAGGGCTTTGTGGTGGCCACTCCAATACCTTGACTTTGTTGTCCTTAAGCCATTTTGCCACAACTTTGGAAGTATGCTTGGGGTCATTGTCCATTTGGAAGACCCATTTGCAACCAAGCTTTAACTTTAACTAACTTGAACTGATGTCTTGAGATGTTGCTTCAATATATATCCACATAATGTCCCTTCTTCATGATGCCATCTATTTTGTGAAGTGCACCAGTCCCTCCTGCAGCAAATCAACCCCACTACATGATGCTGCTACCTCCATACGTCACGGTTGGGATGGTGTTCTTCGGCTTGCAAGCCTCCCCCTATCCTCCAAACATAACGATGGTCATTATGGCCAAACAGTTCTATTTTTGTTTCATCAGACCAGAGGACATTTCTCCAATAAGAACCATCTTTGTCCCCATGTGCAGTTGCAAAACCTAGTCTGGCTTTTTCATGGCGGTTTTGGAGCAGTGGCTTCTTCCTTGCTGAGCGGCCTTTCAGGTTGTTGATATAGGACTTGTTTTACTGTGGATATTGATACCCGTTTCCTCCAGCATCTTCACAAGGTCCTTTGCTGTTGTTCTGGGATTGATTTGAGTTTTTCGCATCAAATTAAGTTCATCTCTAGGAGACAGAACGCGTCTACTTCCTGAGCGGTAAGACGGCTGCGTGGTCCCATGGTGTTTATACTTGCGCACTATCGTTTGTACAGATGAACGTGATAACTTCAGGCATTTGGAAATTGCTCCCAAGGATGAACCAGACTTGTGGAGGTCTACAATTTTTTTTCTGAGGTCTTGGCTGATTTCTTTTGATTTTCCCATGATGTCAAGCAAAGAGGCACTGAGTTTTAAGGTAGGCCTTGAAATACATCAACAGGTACACCTCCAATTGATTCAAATGATGTCAATTAGCCTATCAGAAGCTTCTAAAGCCATGACATTATTTTAGGGAATTTTCCAAGCTGTTTAAAAGGCAAGTTCAACATAGTGTATCTAAACTTCTGACCCACTGGAAATGTGATACTACAGTGAATTACAAGTGAAATAATCTGTTTTTGTGTCATGCACAAAGTAGATGTTCTAACGGACTTGCAAAAACTATCATTTGTTAACAAGACATTTGTGGAGTGGTTGAAAAACGAGTTTTAATGACTACAACCTAAGTGTATGCAAACATCCGACTTCAACTGTAGGTATTCAGACACTTTACTCCGTACTTTGTTGAAGCACCGTTGGCAGCAATTACAGTCTCGAGTCTTCTTGGGTATGACGCTACAAGCTTGGCACACCTGTATCTGGGGAGTTTCTCCCATTCTTCTCTGCAAATCCTTTCAAGCTCTGTCAGGTTGGATGGGGAGCGCTACTGCACAGCTATTTTCAGGTCTCAGAGCTCTATGGATAATTCCTTTGACCACATGGCTTGGTTTTTGCTCTGACATGCACTGTCAACTGTGGAACTTTATATAAACAGGTGTGTGCCTTTACAAATCATGTCCAATCAATTGAAATTACCACAAGTGGACTGCAATCAAGTTGTGGAAACATCAAGAATGATCAATGGAAACAGGATGCACCTGATCTCAATTTCGAGTCTAATAGCGAAGGGTCTGAATACTTCTGTAAATAAGGTATTTTGTAAAAACCTGATTTCGCTTTGTTATTATGGCGTATTATGTATAGATTTATGAGGATTTTTTTATTTAATCCATTTTAGAATAAGGCTGTAAGGTAACAAAATGTGGAAAAAGTCAAGGGCACTGAATAAATCAAATCAAAGTGTATTTGTCACGTGCGCCGAACACAACAGGTGTAGTAGCTTACTTACAGGCCCTAAACAATAGTGTGTGTGTGTGTGTGTGTGTGTGTGTAGGTAAATAAATAAATAAAACAACAGTAAAAAGACATTTGAAAATAAGAGTAGCAAGGCTATATACAGACAGCGGTTAGTCAGGCTTATTAAGGTAGTATGTACATGTGAGTATGGTTAAAGTGACTATGCATATATGATGAACAGAGAGTAGCAGTAGCGTAAAAAGAGGGGTTGGAGGGTGGTGGGACACAATGCAGATAGCCCTGTTAGCCAATGTGCGGGAGCACTGGTTGGTCGGGCCAATTGAGGTAGTATGTACATGAATGTATAGTTAAAGTGACTATGCATATAAGATAAACAGAGAGTAGCAGCAGCGTAAAAGAGGGGTAGGGGTGGGCACACAATGCAAATAGTCCTGATAACCATTTGGTTACCTGTTCAGGAGTCTTATGGCTTGGGGGTAAAAACTGTTGAGAAGCCTTTTTGTCCTAGACTTGGCACTCCGGTACCGCTTGCCATGCGGTAGTAGAGAGAACAGTCTATGACTGGGTTGGCTGGGTTCTTTGATAATTTTCAGGGCCTTCCTCTGACACTGCCTGGTGTAGAGGTCCTGGATGGCATGCAGTGACGTACTGGGCTGTACACACTACCCTCTGAAGTGCCTTGTGGTCGGAGGCCGAGCAATTGCCGTACCAGGCAGTGACGCAACCTGTCAGGATGCTCTCGATGTTGCAGCTGTAGAACCTTTTGAGGATCTGAGGACCCATGGGACTGAGCACGCACCCCCGGGGAGCTCCAGTGTTGAGGATCAGCGTGGCAAATGTGTTGCTACCTACCCTCACCACCTGGGGTGGCCCGTCGGGAAGTCCAGGATCCAGTTGCAGAGGGAGGTGTTTAGTCCCAGGTTCCTTATCTTAGTGATGAGCTTTGAGGGTACTATGGTGTTGAACACTGAGCTGTAGTCAATGAATAGCATTCTCACATAGGTGTTCCTTTTGTCCACGTGGGAAAGGGCAGTGTGGAGTGCAATAGAGATGGCATCATCTGTGGATCTGTTTGGGCGGTATGCAAATTGGAGTGGGTCTAGGGTTTCTGGGATAATGGTGTTGATGTGAGCCATTACCAGCCTTTCAAAGCACTTCATGGCTGCGGATGTGAGTGCCACGGGTCTATAGTCATTTAGGCAGGTTGCCTTCGTGTTCTTGGGAACAGGGACTATGGTGGTCTGCTTGAAGCATGTTGGTATTACAGACTCAATCAGGGACATGTTGAAAATGTCAATGAAGACACCTGCCAGTTGGTCAGCACGTGCCCGGAGCACACGTCCTGGTAATCCGTCTGGCCCCGCAACCTTGTGTATGTTGACCTGTTTAAAAGGTCTTACTCATGTTGGCTATGGAGAGCGAGATCACACAGTTGTCCGGAACAGCTGATGCTCTCATGCATGCCTCAGTGTTGCTTGCCTCAAAGCGAGCATAGAAGTGATTTAGCTCGTCTGGTAGGCTCGTGTCACTGGGCATCTCGCGGCTGTGCTTCCCTTTGTAGTCTGTAATAGTTTGCAAGCCCTGCCACATCCGATGAGCGTAGGGGTGTGTAGTATGATAGCCCTGTATTGACGCTTTGCCTGTTTGATGGTTCGTCGCAGAGCATAGCGGTGAGTCCCACACCTTGAAAGCGGCAGCTCTACCCTTTAGCTCAGTGCGAATGTTGCCTGTAATCCATGGCTTCTGGTTGGGGTATGTACGTACAGTCACTGTGGGGACGACGTCCTCAATGCACTTATTGATAAAGACAGTGACTGATGTGGTGTATTCCTCAATGTCATCGGAGGAATCCCGGGAACATGTTCCATTCTGTGCTAGCAAAACAGTCTTGTAGTTTAGCATCTGCTTCATCTGACCATTTGTTTATAGACCGAGTCACTGGTGCTTCCTGCTTACATTTTTTGCTTGAAAGCAGGAATCAGGAGGTTGCACATTTAACATGTTGATAGAGATTTGGTAGAACTGATTTAAGTTTCCCTGCATTAAAGTCTCCGGCCACTAGGAGCACCGCCTCTGGGTGAGTGGTTTCCTGTTTGCTTATTTCCTTATACAGCTGGCTGAGTGCGGTCTTAGTGCCAGCATCTGTCTGTGGTGGTAAATAAACAGCCACGAAAAGTATAGCTGAGAACTCTCTAGGCAAGTAGTGGCCTGCAATTTATCATCATGTACTCTACTTCAGGCGAGCAAAATCTAGAGACTTCCTTAGATTTCGTGCACCAGCTGTTGTTTACAAATATGCACAGACCGCCCCCCCCCCCATCTTACCAGTGTGCTGTTCTATCCTGCCAGTGCAGCGTGTATCCCGCTAGCTGAATATCCATGTCGTCATTCAGCCACGATTCGGTGAAACATTGGATATTACAGTTTTTGATGTCCCGTTGGTAGGATATTAGTGATCGTACCTCGTCTAGTTCATTGTCCAATGATTGCACGTTGGCGAGTAATATTGACGGTAACGGCAGCTTTCCTACCTGCCTTCTGCAGGTCTGGACGAGGCATCCGGCTCCTCTGTGTCGCTTCCTTTTGCGAATAATTGGGATGTCTGCCCTGTGGGGTGTTTGGAGAATAACGTGCGAGTCCTGCTTGCTTCTGCTGTTGTTGTTGTTGAAAGAATCTTTGAATAATCCGAGGTGAGTGATCGCTGTCCTGATATCTAGAAGCTCTTTTCTGCCATAAGATACGGTTGTAGAAACATTATGTACAAAATCATTTACAAATATCGCGAAAAAAAATTGGTTAGGAGACCGTAAAACGGCTGCCATCTCCTCCGGCGCCATTTAAGCTCCTTTCGGAATGCACAGTAAATGGATGAATGTGTTATATACAAGTATGCCGATACTATCTATTGGTTGATTTGGCGATCTGGGGTGCAGGCAATTGTTTTAAAAGCATTTTGAAATAAGAGTGTGTAATCCCCGATCTCCAGCGACGAGAACCATGCAGCTATGACGTATCCTACACAATTTCCTGATTTCACAGATGGACCACTTCGAAGTTAAATCCTGGGAAAAATGTGTACTTTACCCACTGATAGAACAAGCTTCCATCAAATTGACAGTTTCATGATATTTATTTCTGGGGGTGGATTATCCCTTTAAGCTGGGAAAGAAAGCCTGTTGATTTAGCGACAAAACCATGGCCCAAAGTATTTACTTTTGCGATGACAACACAAGGGCAGGAATTCGGGCTGTGCCTGTGTATCGCAGGGTCATTTCCTTTGAGTGAAGAGCATCCTCAGACACCAGTGTGTCTCTTTTATTCCCGTGCCTTGGGGTCTGACAGGATCCTATGGCCATGTTTAACACAGGCATTCCTCCGACGCATTCACACACACACATCCCAGGGCCACATTTCTCAACCATTGCCTTGGCAACAAAATCCTAAGAGGAAAGGAAGATAGAAAAATAACAAATGGCCAGTTTGCTGAAGGAGAGAGAACGGGGGGAGGCACTCTTCAGAAGGACTTCAAAACCAGCAATGACATGAGAAAACGGTTCCCTTCTGAATCATAAGCGTTGCTTCACAGCGAAGTTTCCAATGGTCTGAATAGATTTCAAAGATAAAGAACCCTTTGTTTTTAGTTTGAAGAAGATTCAGTATTTGGTCTCTTCCACCACCAGAGTAAAGGTAGGCCTATATAAACTCACGAACGCCTTTGTGGAAGAGGTGGACTACTTTTGAGGAAATGGTTATTCCATTTTTGCTTTTAAAAAGCATTCTACCATTTTGTTTTACATCTGAGAAATGAGTCATAGCCATTTGGATTCCTGCTGGCTTACTGTCTTATTCTATTCAACATGGATGTCTCTCCTAATTGTACTGGATCAAAAGTTATGTTCCTTTCAAGTTGAAAGAAAACTTCAAAAGCCAAAGCACCCTCTATAGGTTCAACTAAACTGAGCAAAAACCAGACAGGCAGTCTTGAGAGAATGTCTCCTATACATGTATTTATTACGTTTATTTGGAACAGTGACAATGTACAGCAAAACATAAGTCTCATAAGTGAGAAATGATGCACTGCATCAGATTTAGCTTACAGCTCATTTACATCTGCAGTCCCCGATCTACATCAAGAATTACTCTAGCACTTTGCTTCCTCCTCGCCATTCACTGATCTCTTCGCTGAGTATGCTGTGCTGCGAATTTACATGCAAGTTCAACTCAATAAGTACAACAACAAAAAACATGAAAGAGCACTTAAGATGCATTTTCCTAAAGTGCTTAACAGCTAAGGACAGGGAGAAAACGCAAAGCCCAGGAAGCAGATTAACAACCGCTGCCCTTCCTGGAGCGGCGCCAAGAAGCATCTCTCCGCTGTGTCTTATTTCAACTGTTCGATTTCATGCTAGATATGTAAATTGCTTCTGAAAGTCACACTGTACACCATATGGGACTGGGTTTTAGGACAGGAAGAAATACGTAGGGATCGGATGACATGGGGATATCAACATGGGAAATCTGCAGTGATGAAAGAGCAGAACGAACCGAAAAAAAAGCAAAAAAAAAAAAAAAAAGGCAACACCAAAGCCAAAATAGACGGAGGTAATCCTTTCTAAACAAATCAAAAAAAATGGCTGGCTGAAAAAGGAGCGTATGGGATGCCCTTTGGACCAAAATCAGCCCTAAACCATAACATCCAAGCCTCAATATTGAATCTGTGAACTACTGAAATACCTTAAGACCAAAACCCAAACCAACATTTTAGATTTTAGGAATTTAGCAGTCGCTCTTATCCAGAGGGACTTACAGTTCGTGCATTCATTTTAAGATACCTAGGTAGGACTACCACCTTTTCACAGCGATATAGTAAGTACATTTTTCCAAAGAGCTAGTAAGAAGGAAAACCACACACACACAAACGTCACCTTCATTCCATAGGGGGCGGAATAGCTATTAACAAAATATTGATTATCTGTAAAGATAGACATGAATGGTGAGAGACAAACAAATATTGGGAATGACTACTATATCATTATCAGGTGACATAATTTTTCACAGGAATTCTGAAGAAAGGTTAGCCTTGACGAGGAGCCATCCTGTTAGATTCAAGTTTAATATCAAATATTTGAGTGACTGATTCCCAGTTATCCACCTACAACACATTCCCTTATCTGCATTTTCTCACACTGCAAGCCCCTCCATATATTTTCTGCAGCGAATTGACAAATAAGTGTCAGTACGCATCCGCTGACAAGGAGCAACCCTGCAGCTGTTCTTGTGCATACTGTTGGTGTTTGTGTTCCCAGGAGATGCAGACAAAGCGCTTCCAGGTCGTCCTCTAACCTGCCTTCTCATTAGAGGTCAGCATATTTGAACACAACAATGACCTGCCGTTCCGAGAGACTTAGGGGGCTAAGACGCTCAGCCGGAGGCAGTTTGACCAAATGTTCTCAATCTGTCCCATCCTTCACTGCTCACTTTCATTTACTGTGGTCGTCCATCGTAAGTTGGCCTAAGACGTCCTACCCACATCACCCACTCTATTATGAATCCTCCCTCCCAAGGCACTTAATGGCAAGTAATCACACATAAATTCCAAATAAGTGCCCAAGACAGATTTAGGGCGCTTGGAGGGTTTTTGTCCAAAGCTATTTCTAAGGTAAACAATTAGGCTGGCAGAGGTCTGGGTATAAAGATGGCAGTGCCATTGGTTGGCAGGGAGGGCAGGCTCATTAACCCAGCAAGCCTCTGCTGTGTTCACTCAAACCAGTCCAAAAGATGTGATCGGGTGGAAACTCGTGGGAGCGATACATTTCCTCGGATAAGATGGCCTAATAATGACTTCCTGCATTTAAAGCGAAAATAAAACACAAAAGCAACATGCACAATGCTGCGAAACAGCGTTTTATTGAGGCCTCTAATACCAGGAATATACTGTAATCTGTTTTTAGGGTTATGGAGACAGAGGGGAAGTCAACATCTGGTTCTCGTAGTCCACGCCTCTGGCCTGACAGTCTCTCTGACTCAATCAAGGAGAGGAACCATTTGGCAACGCTCTGAGGCCCAAAAACGCACCCCTCGTCTGCCTGTCTGTCCGCTCCTCTTCCTCTCCTTCGGGGTCATGTGAAAAATCCCAATTAACAGGAAACCCGAGAAACACCCATGTTTGGACGTGAACTTGGAATATGCAAAACACCAGGGCCGTTAACAAGTGCCATGTTGAAATGTGATAGACTGCGTCAGCAGGTCGTAAAACCCTCTCAAGATCAATGTAATTATGAAAGCTTACACAGACTTTCCGGATAAGCGGAAGGAGAGGGTTGTGCTTTCTACCAAACAAGTGGAAGGTCTCCCCACCTGCCTTCCATTCCATCAGCTACAACAATGGTGAATAAAAAACGTCCAAAACACCCAGAGGAGGGTGTCAACAAACACCCCTCATTCCAGGCCAAAGTGATGCACCCCATAAATCCTTTTGATTAGCTACAGTAGCACGGCTAAGTGCCATTTAAATCAAAACAAAAAAAGGGGAAGTCGCTCTGACCTTGAGCTTTGGAAGTGTAATTTAACTGATCGTTACAAAAACAAAGCTGGTTCTGTTTCTGGACGAAGAGAGGGATGGAAAGAGGCGGCCGGGAGGGACGAAATTGAAAGCATGCATGCATTTTTTTTTTTACAAAAATGTTTGAAGCCACCATAATGAGAATGGGGAGAGATGTTTTAGAATATTCTTTGCTTTTTTTAAAAGAATAACAGGAAGTTCATGTTTCCAAGTGAAAAATAACAGATTAAATGAACCAGAGGGGTTTTGAACAGCTTAACCAACGAGGGATTTGTGACCTGTGAGAAGTTTGTCAAACAAAGATAGGAAAATATTACTTTTAGAAGTGTGCTCTAAAATACATTTGAAATGAAATGATTTGCACATATTCACATAGCCTGAATTGAATGACTCCAGGCAGTCTGTATAATTTGGTTGAAGACAAGTCAGACTGCAAGTGAACATGCATCAAACTGTTGCGTGCTGATGAAATGAGTGTTCAGTCATAAAATGAGTGTTCATGTCTTCAACAGTACGATTAATGAAAACATCACAACAGCCATAAATAAGAATGTGATTGACCCTGGAGATAAAGCACATATTTCCCATCTAATGGCAACCAGTGGGTTCACCGTCTCCAGGGTTCCATCAAATCCCTGTGTTTACAGTACAGGAGGAATGACATGACTCAGGGGCAAGCTTGGGTGCAAGTAGACAACTGACAAAGACCAGTCTCCCATTCTAACGGATGAGGGGGCTGCCTGGTAGCATGCTATGTCCAGCAAAACACAGGAGACTCTTTTGCTCAGGTCTGCTAGCAGCTCCTTCAATACTAGCAGCTCCTTCAAAGCTAGCAGCTCCTTCAAAGCTAGCAGCTCCTTCAATACTAGCAGCTCCTTCAAAGCTAGCAGCTCCTTCAATACTAGCAGCTCCTTCAAAGCTAGCAGCTCCTTCAATACTAGCAGCTCCTTCAAAGCTAGCAGCTCCTTCAAAGCTAGCAGCTCCTTCAAAGCTAGCAGCTCCTTCAAAGCTAGCAGCTCCTTCAATACTAGCAGCTCCTTCAATACTAGCAGCTCCTTCAAAGCTAGCAGCTCCTTCAAAGCTAGCAGCTCCTTCAATACTAGCAGCTTCTTCAATACTAGCAGCTCCTTCAAAGCTAGCAGCTCCTTCAATACTTTACACTCCACAATCAGTGGCCTGGCCTGCTGTAAGAACTGCTGCAGATGGCTACAAGGTTCCACAATAGTCTAATGAGAACACATGCAGTGCCAAAGGTGGGGTGATAACCTGGAGGAGCCTGCGTCAAAGGCACCAACAGGGAAATCAGTCAGCATTAATCCCGCCACTCCCTCTAGCAGGAACCTTCAAGAGGTGCCCTTGACTCCTGGGGTGTTTCCGTGAGAGGGCTCACGTCCGCTCTGCTCTGACAGCCAGAGACGATCAAGAACAGCACCAGTGTAAGGGTGAAGTAAGACTACCACCTCCTCGCCAAGTGTGTGTGTCAGTAAAAAGCTGGCTGGCCATAAGAGCTCCTCTGAAAAGCTTTTGTTTTTGAAAGAGGGGGGAAAAAAAGACTGTACTCGTCTCTGACAAAAAGAGGTCATGAGCCAAAGAATAAAAAAATACATATTGGACGAAATGTTGGGAAACTGAGGAAATGTGCCTTTCTTCACTGTTATCACTTACGTAGACCAGGGTGGACTGAGGAGAGTAAGGGGGAAATAAAGTCAAGCTAAAGTCGAGGCCAAAAGGCATCGTCCCATCAGGTTACCATTAAAACAACAATTTCACCTTATTGTACATTTCAAATTCTGATATCTGGAGGAAGAGGAGGAGTAGAAGGAATATTGCCTTAATTTAACAGGGTTCCCCTTTGAGAACACATTCTCTTTTATGGTAATGACCTGGCCAGGAGGGTACAAAAAAACAAAACAGGAGACTCCATCTCAGGTCTGGGAGAAAGCTAGCAGCTCCTTCAATACTTCACACTCCACAATCAGGGCCCAGACAGACCATATAAATGGGGATTGAAGAGCTGCCAGTGCTACAGAGAATCACATTAGTAAACACTCTGACACAAGGCCTTGACTGTGGCTTAAACAGAGCCCCTCTTTAACCAAGAAAACTACCCTAAAGACGGGCCCTGGGCAACGTCAAGTCAGCCACTTTACTGAGCGAGGCTGAGCTGCCATTTCACTAGGAATCCATAACAAAATGAGCATCAGTTTAAAACGGGAGTGTAAGCACTTACTATATTTCTCAATGCCAGAAACGCATGTTATAGTAACTCAGAGCAAAACTCTTAAATACATTGTTATAATATCAGCATATCTAAAAGCTGGGTTTGAGGTTCTCCAAAATCGCACAACGCTCCACTGTCAGCGTCACACGATGAAATGACAAACTTCGTAAAAAGTAGGATACATTTGTGAGAATGAGGGGGGCGAATTGGGCGTCTACTTGTCAAGCCGCAGGGCCCATTTCATCCCTGAGAACTTCCATGGCTATCAACAGTGGAAGGAGGGCTTTAGGTAGAAGTTGCTTCTCAAAGTGGACGCTACAATTTCAAAGATTTTACTGAGTTACAGTTCATATAAGCAAATCAGTCCATTTAAATAAATAAATTAGGCCCTAATCTATGGATTTAACATGACTAGGAATACAGATATGCATCTGTTGGTCACAGATACCTTACAAAAAAAATGTAGGGGCGTGGATCAGAAAACCCATCAGTATCTGGTGTGACCACCATTTTGCATCATGCAGCGCGACACATCTCCTTCACATAGAGTTGATCGGGCTGTTGATTGTGGCCTGTAGAATGTTATCCCACTCCTCTTCAATGGCTGTGCAAAGTAACTGGATATTGGTGCTAACTGAAACACACTGTCGTACCCGTAAATGCAGAGCATCCCAAACATGCTCAATGGGTGACTTTGCTGGCGAGTATGCAGGCCATGGAAGAACTGGGTCATTTGTAGCTTCTAGGAATTGTGTACAGATCCTTGTGACATGGGGCTGTGAATTATAATGCTGGAACATGAGGTGATGGCGGCGGATGAACGGCACGACAACAGGGCTCGTCACGGTATCTGTGCTTTCAAATTACAATTGTTGGTTGTCCGTAGCTTATGCCTACTCATACCATAACCACACCATGGTGCACTGTTCACAATGTTGACATCAGCAAACGTTGACATCAGCTCACCCACACAACGCCATACACGTGGCCAGCGGTTGTGAGGCCGATTAGACGTACTGCCAAATTCTCTAAAACGATGTTGGATGTGGTATATGGTAGAGAAATTAACATTCAATTCTCTGGCAACAGCTCTGGTGGACATTCCTGCAGTCTGCATCTCAATTGCACGCTCCCTCAAAACTTGAGACATCTGTGGCATTGTGTTACGTGACAAAGCTGCACATTTTAGAGTGGCCTTTTATTGTCCCCAACACAAGGTGCACCTGTGTAATGATCATGCTGTTTAATCAGCTTCTTGATATGCCACAACTGTCATGTGAATGGACTATCTTGGCAAAGTATCAATGTTCACTAACAAGCATGTAAATAAATTTGTGCACAGCATTTGAGAGAAATAAGCTTTTTTTGCATATGGAACATTTCTGGGATCTTTTATTTCAGCTCATGAAACATGGGACCAACACTTTACATGTTGAGTTGATATTTTTGATCTGTGTATTACTTAATATACAGTACAGCTACATAGATATCTATTAGGGTCCATTGTCTGCTACCTGGATTTTAACGCAGTACTAAAAAAAAGAGAGAAGACCTTTCAAGTACTTACTGTTACCCTTACGGGCTACCCATTATCCCGTAAAACAACCAAGGAAATTACAAGCCAAATGTCGCCTTCGCTGTGTGTGTGTGAAGAGGTCTTATCAGAACCTGTCTGCTAAATGTGCTTTTTAAATCAAATCACTAAACAACCCAAAATATGTTTCTTCTATTGGTTGACATAGGAACATTTCTGGTCGTCCATCAAACTAGTGCAAGATGACAAAAAAAAGCAAACAGCTCACAGTAGTGAAATGAAACGCACCATTTTAAACCACAATTAAATCAAATACTTCATTTCAGCGAAAACATTGGCTACCGCTATCAAAAGCAGTATTCCTTTGAGGGGACGGAGCGCATGTTAAATCGTTTGTTGGCAGCCGCTGTGCCTTTCAGCCCAATTTATGGATGGGCTCAGAATTCACAAAGGCCTCTGTTGACTGAAACAAAAGAAATGGATTAAGCTGACCCCAAAGCCTTTCCATCCCAGTCCCACCTTATGCATAGTGACCCAATCAGCAGGCCCTCAGGGGCCAGACACTTGGGCCCGATCCAAGACTCCTGCGTACGTAGAGCCACTTCCCGCCCTCATGGTTCTCTCTGGTTTGTGTCAGTCTAATGAACAGTTTCTTAACTGTTCGGAGCCAAGCAGATGAAACTCTGGGAAGATTTACAGCACAGAGAACGAGGGGGTATGAAATCCACTCCTAGGTTCTGGCCAGCAAATACAGCTTACATTTGCACATTTTTTCAATTTATCTCTTATTGAATTAAGGGTTCAGACTCTTGGACGCCTTTCAGTAGGAAACGTAGAGGACTAAAGTACTGCAATTTTCTTAAAGGCTTCAGCTCGGACGTGATAAATGACGGGAGCCCAGCTATGGAAGCGGAGTTTCAGGCTATGAGTCAGCAATAGAGAGGGCAAGCAGGTTAGGGCCCCATCTGGCCACGATAGGAGAAGCCAACAGAAGAGGAATCTCTATAGTGGCTGGGTCTCTGACATGATCATTCAGACCATGTTTCCATCCACACAGCCTCTGAATTCCATTACTAGGCATATTCTAATGGGTCTCACTACAGAATGGATGCCAAAAAGAAGCAACCAATGACTGAAAAGGGTTCAGTCAATTAAGGCATGCCTAGTGCAGAGAGATTGAGAAAGCATAACGCTTTCATAGAAGAAGTCTGCTGGGAACTGACACCTTCAGAAAAGACTCATCGTAAAACCAAAAATGGTTGAATATTGATTGAGAGTATCGCTATTTCGGGCATACCAGATGATCTTAACAAAAATCCTGCTTTAAAAGGGGATCGCTATGTCTCTTCATTATTAGTTCTGCCATACTTAGCTTTAGTATAGATTATCATGAGATGGGCTAATTGCTATTTTGAAAGAGTGCATGCTATGCTGAAGTTTGAGCCCAGCACACAGGGAGTGAGAACAGACGCTGGCGTCTATCAGGGGGCGCCATATGCTTTAGCTGCATGGGCCAGCAAGCTCTCTAGGGACCTCCATATACCCCCATAGGCCTAACTGCTTTGGCAGACAAACCAGAGACACTATTCAGAAAACGCATCCTTGACCCTGTCACCAAACACCTGTTCCAAACATCCTGCCTGCAAGGGGAGGAGGATGGAGGGCTCTCAGCCTCAGGGCGGCTTTTTGAACTGGAGACGGACTGGTCAACCTCAAGGTTATTGATTTCTATTCTGTGTCTACAAAAGGAAAAACTCCATAGTGTGAAACCACAGGAAATAGCCTAATCTCCTCAGAAAATTACAATGGAAACAGGCAAAACAGAATAACTTAAACACATTTTAAGTTCATAAAAAGAGGCAAAACCCCAGCCTCCTGAAGTCTCTTGGAAATCACATGCAAGGTGCTGAAAGTGCCTCTTTAGTGAGTTACATATTCCATGTGCACACCATTACTCAACATAGCTTCCTTCCACCGATTCCTATGGGGACCTGGCCTTTCACTGTTAAGCACTAATGGGCTCTCACAGAGCACCTTTCTCAGTCTGCTGCAGTGTGTGTGTGTGTGTGTGTGTGTGTGTGTGTGTGTGTGTGTGTGTGTGCGCGTGTGTGCATTTCTTCCCCTCCTTTTATGGTCAATGTCACCTCTCCATCAAGATATATCCTCAGCCCCGAAAAGCACAGACTTCAATTAATGGTTGAGATTGGAGTCAAGCGGGGGCGACTGCTATATCCTCAGTCCAGCGTTATTGATTGTCAGAGTCATCTCAGGCGGAAGGCGAGACATGAATTTAAAGTGAGTCTTTGATGCATGGTGTCAGCCCAGTGCCCTGACGTCATTGACTGAATTTACAGCCTTTAGACACCAAAAGAGACATAGCTGCCAGGAATGGGCAGTTGCGGATCGGATGCCTCATGGGCCCGGACAGGCTTACACTGATGATAACTCACTGACAAAGACAAGCTGTGACTGTTCTTTACTCACACTTTACTCGCATTATTTATCACAATAACATAAAGGCCAAAACACCTACACAAAGAGGTGTTCATGCATCAAACACCCCCACCCCTATACAGTACCAAATGGATCTGTCTCTATTGACGAGGTCAAAGGTGAGAGAAATAAAAACATAGCCTTTTGAGATGGGTGCTGGGTAACTGAGCCCTGGCTCGGAGGCACATGAGCCAAATGGGATTGGACAAGCTCAAGAGCCCGGGTCAGACAGCAGTTAGAAACATGTGTCCCAGAGAAAAAGCCTGCGAGGGATCAGCATTCTGTGTTTTGTGCAACAAACCCTAATGAGATTTTTCTCTGCGGGAGAATAAGGCCCTGTCTTTGGGGATCGGGTCGGTAAGATAAACACTGATGCAGTCACCCCTCACAACCCCAGGCCTCGCAGCCAAATAGCATTCATGCGGGCCAAAGCAAGACAAGCTTTTGGAAATGTGTTAGGTTAGTGTTGGCGGGGCTGGATCCTCCTTAACGTCACTCATGTTCATGGAATATTTACAGGTAATGAAGAATGAATATTTGGCACATTTAGCTCAGACGAAGCGGAGATCAGAGTTTGATTATAGGTCTATGGTCCTATCAACAGGTACAGTATCACAAATACATGTAGAGCTCTTTCCATACTAGCCAACTAACTCCCCATCCAATTTCCCTGCAAGAACTTTGAAAGAATACAGTGTGTCCTGCAGGTAACCAATGAAACGTATTGAAAGAGGGGGGAAGTTTCAAAGAGATTTCCATCTTTCTCATCTCTCTTTGAGGTCAGTCCACCTGAACTGCATTATCTCTCCTCCCCCCCCCCCCTCTTTTCTTTCTGGGGGAAAGGGGGAGGGTGATGGTTTGTAGCAATGGTCAATTTAAAAGTCAGATAGCCATATATTACAATAACGTGCTCTGACAACTCTATTGACTCCAGTCCACATTTTTGGGGAAATAAAACAGTGGAACTAATATACAACACCTGTTTCTTTTCAGCATCCCCAGTATATCAAATATACAAACAGTGACAGCTGCGCCGCAGACTGAGATGGCAGTACCGGGCAATCTGAAAGACAGAGCCATGCGTTGTTCTCTCTGCTTTATCCTATGGGCCTAGGTCAAATAGCTGAGAGCAGAGTGTAATGGTTAAGTCTAATATTTCACATATGACTTTTGAAGAGCACCATGCACTATCGATTTCTTCCATCTAAGCAGAGATTCAGAGAAGCAGCCCTATCGGGAGCCTGGTTTCAATTATGGGCTCCGTAAAGCCCTGTGATAGAGAGCTGACGTGATATACTGCCTGGTAGAGGCCAGGATCCATCCCATCCGCCTGCCTGCTGACGACCCACATGCCATTGTACCAGGTGAACGCTGACAGAAGTTTTATACAGAGACCATCAAGCAAGGACAGGTTTATAATAGAGGACTGTGATATAGTGAGGTGACATAAGATGGTGCTCTATCCCAGTACCTAGGATGGTGTCTAGAAATGAATATCGTAAACTTCAGCCTAGAATTGATGGAGGGATTAATTCAGCTGTAACCGAAGGTTAAAGACAAGTGGATGTGAAAGTAGTTGAAGAGACTTTGGAGTTCTTCCTCATTTGGAAAAGGAGAGGAAAACAGATATAAAAGAGTGGCAGTTGAATATAAAACTGTCGGTTATTAAAAATGATCTTAGAAATTGTTCCAGTTCCACTACCTTCAAAATCACAGGCCAAGAGCCTCTACAAAAACAATGGTGAAATAAATCAAACTGATTCCGTTTACCTTATCTTCCCAATGCTAAAAGACGCATTTGTCATATAGTCAATGGCTACTTTGCTGAGGTCACTAAGTAGGCTTTGCCTCCAGAGCCACTGGCTTGAAGTTAAAAGGTCATGAACTTGCAGGGAACTTCAGGTCGAGTTGACTCATCGTCCCATAGATGATCTAAGGCCTGGATATAGTCTAATTACTCCAGTCTCAGTCCTTTCAATCTGACAGTTGAAGTCATGCAATCTTGCTCAATCTCAGCATTTCCAATAACCAAGGGATATTTCCATAGTGATTCCCATCAGTTCTCCTACACAAAAAGACTCAATTCCACATAAGAGATACAACTTTACGTGGTTTATCCATGCCACGTTTTAGTATGAAATCGCTACAGGGAGATTAGAAATGGCAATGTGTTTGACTCAAGTGGGAGCAGGGGCTAGATCCACCCGTCTCTCTCCTTTTCATCTAGATGAGAGCCTCTCAATGATATCAGCTGTAGATGGCAAGTGTGCAGTCAAGCCTTTAGTGGCACCAACCAGTCCGTTTCACCCATGTCACCGCAAGATGGAAGATGTCTTGAGCCAAACTAGATAAACTAGGAATAGCCTCAAAAACTGGAGACATTGAATATTGGCAAAATAACCCCAAAGATCTCTCCAATTCTACAAATGAACATGAAGGGGAATTGGGCTTCTGAAAATGACATTTCAAATGACCGTAAGAAAGCTCTATGGCGCGTCCTGAGAGTGCTGATAGCTCCAGATCACCACCACGGGACTGGGGCATATACAGCAGTACGTCTAAAATGAGGCCATGAACAGCTGTTAGAGCCAGATGTCCGGACCAGTTGTTCAACGGTGGCAGGGGTGGAAGAGGGTTTGGAAAGATACCCTTCCGAGATGCTCCTCCTATATGACAGACACTCCAGAGAGGGAAAAAGTAACAGTCTATGTGAGTTCTGTGCTGGAGTTGGCCAGGCATACTAAACTCGAGGAATTTACAATCAAGGCCATAGTCCAGAAAGCAGTCCACAAAAGGGAGCAGTTGTCTGTTAAGAGGACAAGCTATACCAAAGCCCTGACCTCTCCGTTTAACTATTAGCGTTTCACCAGGATATTTTAGATATTAATGAAACCTCTTTATTGACCAATTAAATAGCTAAGCAGACACCAAAACAAAACTTTTGGCCTTACAAATCTTCAAAAAAAAGTGTCTCTAGTGATTTACTCTCCCTCTCTTAATTTAAACATTTATTAATTGATTAGGCTACAGGCATTTTAATATGGTTGACATTACAGTGGCATTCCACAATAAGACACAAGCCATCTTTAATCATCTAAAAAAAACGAACTATCCTTACAGATACTTCATTATTTTGGGTCACATTTTTCTTCTGAGCACCTGGACACAATGCAGAATGTTAAGCCCAGGGGCAGGAAATAGGTCACGGTTCCCTGAAGACTAGGCCCACCTCCAGCATCTAGGAAACTTCGACCACCCCTCCCTATCCACCAGCCAGGATGTGCTCCCCTCTCCAGCATCTAGGAAACTTCAACCACCCCTCCCTATCCACCAGCCAGGATGTGCTCCCCTCCTCTCACGTTAAAAGTCCCTACGATCAGAGTATATCTCTGAGTTGATGCCTTTTTCAGATTATTGTTTGAGTCCTCACAGCAGTCCACAAAAGACCTCAGGCCTGATCACATGATTTTATATCCACATTTTTATTTTGTTGGTTCAGTTAACTTGGTGTTCATGAGGAAAAGTAAACATTAATTGGTTGATGATTCCATTGCAAAAAAAACTTACAAGCTAAGGCAAATTATTGCCCCCCCGACCCGGAAATATGAAATCGTACTGGGGTTTCTCCTACCACAGCTTAGACAAACTCTCTCGTTGAGTTAGCATATGACTACCCCCTTGTGGGCATAGTTGAAAACAGTTCAATTCTGTGTGGATTTCATCGCCTGAGACTGATCTACTCTAAGTTTATCATTTTGAACAAACTATTTTTTTAAGGATTAAAATACAAACATACTCCATTAGACTAAACAATAGAAACTGTTGTGAAGACTGAGCCTACCTTAGGGCATCTGACTGGCCTGTTTGTATTCATGTGAAACATGCAAGGGGACTGTTTAAAATGTATTAAAGGTTTTTAGAACAAGGCAGAAAGTAATCTCTGTGCTCTGGCCTTCAGTTCTGACAGCATATGATCTCATTCCACTGGTCTCTGGAATCACTGATTAAAAAAAACACAACATTTGCAAAGTAGAGTTCTAATCAGTGGAATATTCTGAGATTCTCTGCGTTCTTTAACCTCAGAAGGCTATATAACAGAAACACTGTACAATACATAGGTTAGTGACATGAGTGGATAAGGGAAAAGTCTCTAGAAGAAAAGGGATCGGCATTCCTCTTAAGATGATATAAGTTCAACTGCAAAGACAACATGTTATGTAAAGCATTGAACTGTATCACTACCATTTATTAAACAGAGGTTTAAGAATTCAATGTTGACCATTTGAGAAACACAAAACCACATCATCCATTTAATGACATGCAGAATCCACTCATGTTTTGTTTCTCAACTGATGCTGGCTATTGCCTTTGCAGTTCTTTCAAAGACCGAAGTGGAGACAATAGCAGGCATAGCCAAAAACCCAGCATTCAGACTTACGTTCAGAGAGCAGGAGGTGAAGTTCTGCCACAAGAGAAATTAAGCCTACCCCATTCTGTTTTCTCAACTGTTGGTCTGTGATGTAATGGGCTGGCCATTCTCATCCCAACAACTTTATCTAGAGGGGGTGAAAAATGGGGTCATCCAGCAGCCGTGTTGGGAACTGGATAGTGTGTAACCCCAGGAAGAAGACCCCCCATCTGTAGAATTTACTCCCGTAGTAAATTGTGAGGCATCTGTGCTTGGGCAAACAGACCTACTGGGACTCCCTGGGCCTCAGATTCAGGGATTCTCCTTTAATGATGTGGAGAGCAAGGAGAAGCCACATGGCTGTGCTAGAACCATCCCACTGCCCTAGGCCCTAGGGGGACAGGGGCCACAGAGCAAGGCTCATGTCTCAATGTCTGCATCAAAAAAAATATATGCATGTTCCTTCTCCCTGGGTCCGTGTAGGCTAACCACTCACACAATATAAAAGCAGGCTTTCTGGTTATTTCTGTTGTGGAAACATTATTTTACAAAAGTTAGGCCAGACTAATGTGTATGAATCAGATTCTGAATTGTATAGGTCTAACAAAGATTTAAATAAAAACCCAGTTTCAATGTTATTGAAGTATATCTTGTACCTGGAGATTGTTACATTTGTGAAAGAGCTGGCAAAAATATGTGATTACTATGCCCTTACTAGTCTTCTCTGACTCAGTCCCGCAAACACTAGGCCTAGTTACCCAATTAGAACAGCAAACACTCAGCTAGGGAGCTGTTGGTTATTTTCATGTTCATAATGTTAAGTAGGCATTAGAAATGGATTATTGAGTTAATGCTTAAGAAACACTTCCACAAACAAACTACAGTGTGGGGTACCCAACTACAAGTGCCCTTCAATTAGCATAGCCAAGCTGTGTTTACACTAGCATAGCCCCCTAGAACTAATGGATATACCAGAACTGAGCTGACCCTCACAGCCAGACCCATTCTTTTGTGATTTATGTTCTGTTTGTAATAAAGCTGGACGAGGCAGCATTACATTAAATCAGGAGTTTCATCCTTCCTTCTTTACGTCTCATAGCACGAGCCCAAAAAAGGTACTTCTGGAGGCATTGGGTGTGTGCGTCAAAGGAGTCGATTTAAATTAGTGCTCCTACCAAGAGTTTTCCTTGCAAAGAGTCGGAAGCAAGGGGCACTTTCAGGTAGTGGTGGCAATAGAGAGCAATAGTAATGGAGTATTTGTGTAGGCACTAACTCCTTCATGGCTCATTGGCCAAAGCCTATGGGGAAATGAATGGGGGTTTTGGATAAACGCAGAAAATAAGGTATGTGGTAAACACAGGCTTAGGAGATCTTATACGTTTTGTTCTATAATCTTCACCAGCTAACATAACTTTTGTGAATTTATGTCATCAAAACAAGCACAGAAAGGCTTCAGAATTCATACATATTGACTAACTGATTATCTCAGAGAGCAAAATGTATTAGATCTCCTAATCCCTATTCTTTCCACCATACAAATGGCCGAACAAACCAGAGGTAACTCATTTCCGTTTTTTTAGGACTACAAGCCGGCGAGCTCTATGTATGAGGAAACCAACACAGATCAAGAATAATGACTTCAAGCCGAGCTCGTGGGTGAATTAATTTTGAAATTGGAACTCCCTCACCATTTCACACCCTACATGCAGGTGTTCAAATAAATGGCTGGAGTGAAAGTGATGTCACTGCTTTATGACAATGCAAGATCAAAGACCAATTACAAACCACATTTAAAACATTTCAGATAAAACAGCCGACACGAGACGTTGCAAATCCAGACCGTTCAAAATAAACCAACTTTGTTCTAAAACTGTCACGTCTCATCTTAGAAAAACCCAACTAAAAACTTTGACATAGGCTATAAAGCCTACATTGGTTAAAAGGTATAATCCTTAGTTGCTACATCCATTTTTGGATTTATAAAATAATGATATATAGGCATACCAATTGATTTAAAAATAATAATTTTTACACTGAACAAAAATATAAATTCATCATGCAAAAGTAGTGTTGGTCCCACGTTTCACGAGCTGAATTTTTTAGATGCACAAAAAGCTTATTTCTCTCACATTTTGTGCGCAAATTTGTTTACATCCCTGTTAGTGAACATTTCTCATTTTCCAAGATAATCCATCCACCTGACAGGTGTGGCGTGGCATATCAAGACGCTGACTAAACAGCCTGATCATTACACAGCTGGACCTTGTGCTGGGGACAATAAAAGGCCACTAAAATGTGCACAGATGTCTCAAGTGTTGATGGGAGTGTGCAATTGGTATACTGAATGCAGGAATGTCCACAAGAGCTGTTGCTGAGGAATTTTATGTTAATTTCTCTACCATAAGCCGCCACCCAAGTCCTTTTAGAGAATTTAGCAGTACGTCCAACCAGCCTCACAACGTGTATGGAGTCGTGTGGGTGAGCGGTTTGCTGATGTCAACATTGTGAGCTGAGTGCCCCATGGTGGAGGTTGGGTGATGGTATGGGCAGGCATAAGCTACAGACAACGAACACAATTGCATTTTATCGATGGCAATTTGAATGCACAATTTGAGACACCATGACGAGATCCTGAGGCCCATTGTCGTGCCATTCATCTGCCACCATCCCCTCATGTTTCAGCATGATAATGCACAGCCCCATGTCGCAAGGATCTGAAGACAATTTCTGGAAGCTGAAAATGTCCCAGTTCTTCCATAGCCTGCCAACTCACATTAATGTGTTGAAAATCCGAAATTGTTTACATAGTCAACTTACACACAGCTCTGACACATACACATTCCACCAGGGGCTTTTCATAGTCACCAAATCCAGAACAAATTCAAAAAAGCGTACAGTATTATATTGAGCCCTTATTGCATGGAACTTCCTTCCATCTCATATTGCTCAAATAAACAGCAAACCTGGTTCCAAAAAACAGACAAAGCAACACCTCACGGCACAAAGCCTCTCCCCTATTTGACCTAGATAGACCTAGGGTGTCTTTTTAAAAATGTATGTAGTTCTGTCCTTGAGCTGTTCTTGTCTAATGATGTTCTGTATTATGTTTCATGTTTTGTGTGGACACCAGGAAGAGTAGCTGCTGCTTTTGCAACAGCTAATGGGGATCCTAATAAAATACTAAATACCCATTGAGCATTTGTAGGATGCTCTGGATTGACGTGTACGACTGTGTGTTCCAGTTCCCGCCAATATCCAGCAACTTTGCACAGCCATTGAAGAAGAGTGGGACAACAATCAACAGCCTGATCAACTCTCTATGTGAAGGAGATGTGTCACGCTGCATGAGGCAAATGGTGGTCACACAGATACTGACTGGTTTTCTGATCCACAGTCCTACCTTATGTAAGGTATCTGTGACCAACAGATGCATATCTGTATTCCCTGTCATGTGAAATCCATAGATTAGGGCATAATGAATGTATTTAATGATATGTACATACTACCTCAATAAGCCTGACTAACAGGCGCCTTGTTACACTTTTTTCAAATGTCTTTTTACTGTTGTTTTATTTCTTTCCTAACGACACACTTATTTTTTTCCCACACCATTGGTTAGAGCTAGTAAGTAAGCATTTCACTGTAAAGTCTACCTGTTGTATTCGGCGCAAGTGACAAATAAACTTTGATTTGATTTAATTTGACTTCCTTAACTGAACAACACCTCCACTTCGCTGATCCTCAACACCGAGGCTCCACAAGGGTGCATGCCCAGCCCCCTCCTGTACTCCCTGTTCACCCATGACTGCATGCCCAAGCACGCCTTCAACTCAATCATCAAGTTTGCAGACGACAACAGTACTAGGCTTAATTACCAACAATGATGAGACAGCCTACAGGGAGGAGGTGAGGGCTCTGACAGTGTGGTGCCAGGAAAATAACCTCTCACTCAACGTCAACAAAACGAGATGATCGTGGACTTCAGGAAACAGCAGAGGGAGCACCCCCCTATCCACATCGAAGGGACCACAGTGCATAAGGTGGAAAGCGTACAAATCACTGACAAACTGAAATGGTCCACCCATACAGACAGTGTGGTGAAGGTGCAACAGGAGGCTGAAGAAATTTGACTTGGCACCTAAAGCCCTCACAAACTTTTACGGATGCACAATTGAGAGCATCCTGTCGGGCTGTATCACCGCCTGGTACTGCAACTGCACCGCCCGCAACCGCAGGGCTCTCCAGAGGGTGGTGCGGTCTGCACAACGCATCACCGGGGGCAAACTACCTTCCCTCCAGGACACCTACAGCCACAGGAAGGCCAAAAAGATCATCAAGGACAACAACCACCCAAGCCACTGCCTGTTCACCCCGCTGTCACCTGGAAGGCGAGGACAGTACAGGTGCATCAATGCTGGGACCGCATCAAAGCTGGGACCGAGAGACTGAAAAACAGCTTCTATCTCAAGGCCATCAGACTGTTAAATAGCTACCCCTAGCACATAAGAGGCTGCTGCCCTATATACATAGACTTGAAATCCCTAGTCACTAATGTTGACATATTTTGCATTCCTCATCTCATATGTATATACTGTATTCTATTGTATCAGTCTATGCCGCTCTGACATTGCTCATCCATATATGTACATATCCTTAATTCCATTCCTTAGAATGGAATTACTTACATTTGTGTGTATTGGGTATATGTTGTGAAATTGTTAGATATTACTTGTTAGATATTACTGCACTGTCGGAGCTAGAAACACAAGCATTTCGCTCCACCCACAATAACTT
The DNA here is from genome assembly GCF_045791955.1 of Oncorhynchus clarkii lewisi. NCBI lineage: Eukaryota > Metazoa > Chordata > Actinopteri > Salmoniformes > Salmonidae > Oncorhynchus > Oncorhynchus clarkii. The sequence goes on from NC_092154.1 coordinate 26,593,750, forward strand.
CTGCTAAACACATTTATGTGACCAATACAATTTGATTGCCTTGAGTTGGGAGCAATCAGCCAACGAAGAAGAAAATGGGCAACTTTAAAATGGGGATGGCCTCTGTGGCGCTTCCCATGCTGTGGGAAGTGATGGCACAGATACAAAGATGAGTCCTATCTATCTCTATGGCGCTATCTGCCCTCTAATTGGCTAGAATGGTCCTACCTGATCTCGCCTCCCTTCTGATGCCATGTATTTCCATTGTTAGAGCGGTCAATTGACTGTCTTGTCAATTTAATCTAGCATCCTACGCAAACACATGATGCTTTTTTTTCCACAGTAGGTAACTAACGTTAGCTAGCAAAGGTTACATGTACACATAACTAGCAATGGCAAGCTAAGCTAGCAAGGCTAGGAGGGGCAATGAATGTAATTAGTTGTTGCAGTATATTTTGCCAGCAGTCATAACACAGGGATTATTTAGAACAAAAGAGTAAAAGCATGTACGGTTTCTTACTTTAGTTCATCCCGACAAAGATGGGTGCTTGCCTGAGTGTAGTTAGTCAATCAAATAGCAGTGTGTGGAAAAACTAGCACCAGACACTATGTGTAAACGATGCGCCTCTAACTTCCGGTAGGCAGCGTTTTTTCCTAATGACTTTCAAAATAAGAGTTGTGCAGAAGTGTCGACTAAGATATAAAAAAAAAATGTTTTTTTTCCGTCTTTTTTAACTCTCATAGCAACTGACCTGAATTAAATAACGAGATACATTGAATTATATATATATAAATGAAGATGTATGAATATGTATCAAATTTAATTGTTTCGAAAATCAAAAAAAATCTAATAAATAAAAAACACTAGTACCTGTACACTGAGTACCATGTCTCTTCAGCTAACGTTACAGTCCTTGTCATTGCCAAAGAGACTGGCCTTTCGGCAATCTCAACATTCAATAGAGTTAAATAGCAATGGCGTCTTTTTGAAGGCACAATTCCGCCATTGCTCATTGCTAGAAATAAAGTTAGTATTTTCCATGACATGTGGACCCTCAAATAAAACAGCAAAGTAAAAAACAAACATTCAGCTAGGCAAGTTGTTGTATGTTGTTGAGATGTAAAATCAAAACTAAGATGTGTTTGGAATTGCAGTATGTATTCACTTTGAGAATTTAGAAAGTAAGCTAGGCATAGCCACAAGAAATAAAGGTGCTGCAGCACCCCCTAAAAAATCAATATGAAAAAAAAAATGTGAAGTACCAGTCAGAAGTTTGGCACCTACTCATTCAAGGGGTTTTCTTTATTTGTACTATTTTCTACATTGTAGAATAATAGTGAAGACATCAAAACTATGAAATAACACATCATGGAATCATGTAGTAACCAAAAATGTTAGAAAATATATTTTGATTTGTTTTTGAGATTCTTCAAAGTAGCCACCCCGTTGCCTTTGACAGCTTTGCACACTCTTGGCATTCTTTCAACCAGCCTCGCCTGGAATGCTTTTCCAACAGTCTTGAAGGAATTCCCACATATGCTGAGCACTTGTTGGCCGCTTTTCCTTGAATCTGAGGTCCAAATTATCCCAAACCATCTCAATTGGATTGAGGTCAGGTGATTGTGGGTCAGGTCATCTGATGCAGCACTCCATCACTCTCCTTACACAGACTGAAGGTGTGTTTTGGGGTCATTGTCCTGTTAAAAAACAAATGATAGTCCCACTAAACGCAAAGCAGATGAGATGGTGTATCACTGCAGAATGCTGTGGTAGCCATTCTGGTTAAGTGTGCCTTGAATTTGAAATAAATCACAGTGTCACCAGCAAAGCATCCACACACCTCCTCCTCCATGCTTCATGGTGGGAACCAAACATGCGGAGATCATCCGTTCACCTACTCACAAAGACAGAGGTTGAAACCAAAAATCTCAAATTTAGACTCATCAAAGGACAGATTTCCACCGGTCTAATGTCCATTGCACGTGTTTCTTGGCCCAAGCAAGACTCTTCTTATTGGTGTCCTTTAGTAGTGGTTTCTTTGCAGCAATTCGACCATAAAGGCCTGATTCATGCAGTCTCTTCAGAACAGTTGATGTTGAGATGTGTCTGTGAAGCATTTATTTGGGCTGCAATCTGAGATGTGGTTAACTCTCATGAACTTATCCTCTGCAGCAGAGGTAACTTTGCGTCTTCCTTTCCTATTACGATCCTCATGAGAGCCAGTTACATCAGAGCGGTTTTTGTTACTGCACTTGAAACTTTCAAAGTTCTTGAAATTCTCCAGATCAACTGACCTTCATGTCTTAAAGTAATGATGGGACTGCTGTTTCTCTTTGCGTATTTGAGCTGTTCTTGCCTAATATGGACTTGGTCTTTTACCAAATAGGGCTATTTTCTGTATACCCACCCCTACCTTGTCACAACACAACTGATTGGCTCAAACGCATTAAGAAGGGGAAAAAAATCCACAAATTAACTTTTAACAAGGCACACCTGTTAATTGAAATGCATTCCAGGTGACTACCTCATGAAGCTGGTTGCGAGAATGTAAAGTGTGCAAATCTGTCATGAAGGCAAAGGGTGGCTACTTTGAAGAATCTCCATAAAAATATACTTTGATTTGTTTAACACTTTTTTTGGTTACTACAGTACATGATTCCATGTGTTATTTCATAGTTTTGATGTCTTCACTATTATTCTACAATGTAGGAAGCAACACTGATTGACAATACATTTCACATGCTGTTGTGCAAATGGAATAGACAAAAGGTGGGAATTATAGGCATTTAGCAAGACACCCCCAGTAAAGGAGTGGTTCTACAGGTGGGGACCACAGACCACTTATCAGTTCCTATGCTTCCTGACTGATGTTTTGATCACTTTGAATGCTGGCGGTGCTTTCACTCTAGTGGTAGCATGAGACGGAGTCTACAACCCACACAAATGGCTCAGGTAGTGCAGCTCATCCAGGATGGCACATCAATGCGAGATGTGGCAAGAAGGTTTGCTGTGTCTGTCAGCGTAGTGTCTAGAGCATGGAGGCGCTACCAGGAGACAGGCCAGTACATCAGGAGACGTGGAGGAGGCCGTAAGAGGGCAACAACCCAGCAGCAGGACCGCTACCTCTGCCTTTGTGCAAGGAGCACTGCCAGAGCCCTGCAAAATGACCTCCAGCAGGCCACAAATGTGCATGTGTCTGCTCAAACGGTCAGAAACAGACTCCATGAGGGTGGTATGAGGGTCCGACGTCCACAGGTGGGGGTTGTGCTTACAGTCCAACACCGTGCAGGACGTTTGGCATTTGCCAGAGAACACCAAGATTGGCAAATTCGCCATGGGTGCCCTGTGCTCTTCACAGATGAAAGCATGTTCACACTGAGCACATGTGACAGACGTGACAGTCTGGAGACGCCGTGGAGAACGTTCTGCTGCCTGCAACATCCTCCAGCATGACCGGTTTGGCGGTGGGTCAGTCATGGTGTGAGGTGGCATTTCTTTGGGGGGCCACACAGCCCTCCATGTGCTCGCCAGAGGTAGCCTGACTGCCATTAGGTACCGAGATGAGATCCTCAGACCCCTTGTGAGACCATATGCTGGCCCTGGGTTCCTCCTAATGCAAGACAATGCTAGACCTCATGTGGCTAGAGTGTGTCAGCAGTTCCTGCAATAGGAAGGCATTGATGCTATGGACTGGCCCGCCCGTTCCCCAGACCTGAATCCAATTGAGCACATCTGGGACATCATGTCTCGCTCCATCCACCTGTTGCACCACAGACTGTCCAAGAGTTGGCGGATGCTTTAGTCCAGGTCTGGGAGGAGATCCCTCAGGAGACCATCCGCCATCTCATCAGGAGCATGCCCAGGCGTTGTAGGGAGGTCATACAGGCACGTGGAGGCCACACACACTACTGAGCCTCATTTGGACTTGTTTTAAGGACATTACATCAAAGTTGGATCAGCCTGTAGTGTGGTTTTCCACTTTAATTTTGAGTGGGACTCCAAATCCAGACCTCCATGGGTTGATACATTTGATTTCCATTGATAATTTTTGTGTGATTTTGTTGTCAGCACATTCAACTATGTAAAGAAAAAAGCATTTAATAAGAATATTTCATTCAGATCTAGGATGTGTTATTTTAGTGTTCCCTTTATTTTTTTGACAAAAAAGTAGTGGTGGGCCTTTTACTAGTCCTGTATTGGTGGACCAATATAGCCTTCTGTAGCACAGCCCCAAAATGTTTTTAATTGCCGCAATACATCTGTTTATTGCATAAATCATGCATGCATTGGATTGCAATGCTGGTAAAATCATCCAGTCCAGTTTAATTTATTACAGTGTAGACTATACCAAGTGTAGGCTATGACATGTGGTCAGCGGCCGATCAAAATAGTGGCACAAAGTCTGCAGGGGGTACAGATTAGTTGTCTATGCATTCTAAAAGGAAAAGGTTCCTGATGTAAAATATAGGGGATTGAAACTGAGGTAACCCCTATAAGATCTTCAAAGAACCCCTTTTAATGGATCCTCAAATAACCTTGTGGTGAAATACATAACAATAACATTATTTTAGTTCCCAGTGTATATGCTTTTAGTGTCAAAGCAGAATTAAAATATGATGTAAACTCCTCTGGCGTATTGATGTTCTCCTTACCCATAGCCAGAATGAATCCCCCCAAAATGTAATTATACAGATTATTAACAAAACATGCACACAACAGTATTCATACCTTGGTTTTTGTGGTAAATGTGAATGGAAAAAACACTTTTCATACACATACCGTGTCCATAATGTGGAGGCCTATGGGATATTCACTGAAGAGGTAAGGGAGAAGAATGCTAAATGTGATCTGCAAAACATACCAATAGACATACCTTTGTATGCCTCCTCCTCTGTATAGCTGCAGACAGACAAAAGTGAGTAGTTCAGTCATCTACACCCAATATAGCTAGCCTTCAACATATTCTTATAGCTTACATTTTTTAACTTCTTTGTGGATTGAGATCCACTGAATTGTGTCCATTTTCTGTTTTAGAAAGATTTGCACACGTAAGATAGATGGTATCATAAAACAATAATATAGATCATACAAGGGACAAACCTTACACTCTAAAAAATAAAAAGCTTCCTGGAGTATCCTTTAGGGGTTCTTCAAATTTAAACTGTGGGGGAACCCCTATAAGATTAACAAAGAACCCTTTAAAGGGTTCTTCACAGAACCCCTTTTAATGGATCCTCGAAGAACCTTTCAGGGTACATTATTTAACTACCCCCTATCATTTTTAGTATTGTTAGTAGTAATAATAATACACATAATATTTTAGTTGTCAGTGTTTATGATTTTAGTGGCAAAGCAGAATAAAAATATCCAAATATGAGGTAAACTCCCAGCAGAGCCCCAAGTCCAATGGGAATATCCTCTAGCATGTTGATGTTTTCTGTATCCATGGCCAGAATTATTTTGCAGTGGATGGTGACCAAGCAGGTTCCCTGTCTTATTCAGAGGTGTCGGGAGGGTGACATCTGTGAATCCCAAAAACAGTATTTATATAGACGATTAACAAAAACATGCACACGACCGTATTCATACCTTGGTTTTTGTGGTAAATGTGAATGAAAAGTTTTGATAATGGTTCATACACATACCTTGTCCATAATGTAGAGACCTATGGGATATTCATGGGAGAGTTAAGGGAGGATGGTAAATCTTATCTGCATAACATACCTTTGTATGCCTTGTCTTTATACCTGCAGAGACAAACGTGAGTAGTTCAGTCATCTGCACCCAATATAGCTAGCCTTCAACATGCTCTTATAGCATACATCTTACCTCTATTGATTGATATCCATGGAATTGTCTAATTTCAGTCAGAAAGATTTGCATATAAAAACAGATGGTATCATCATAAAACAATATCAATTTAGATCATACAAGGGACAAACCTTACCTTAAATTGAGATCTTAATATTGTTCAGTTAAGTGCCTTCACCTGCTGTCCTTTCAAATCCAAATGTTTCAGTTGGGCAGTTAGGTTCCTGCAAGAACCCCCACCAACTAAGGTGGTTCCTTGATGAACCCCAACTACTATTGGGTTCTCGGAAGAACCTTTTGGGGGCAGTTTTCAGTGCCAAGTATCTTAAGGTTCTTCGAAAAACTATGAGGATCTTAGAAGAACCGTTGTTGAACCACTAATTTTTAAGTGTAATGCGGTTGCATTTTGGCTTCTGCCCAGATGGATGAAGCCAGCCACCGGTTACAGACCTAACACAGATCTTACTTGCAGTGGTGTGGTGCACATTTTTTTATTATTTGACCATGCCGGTCATTTATGAACATCTTGGCCATGTTCTGTTATAATCTCCACCCGGCCCAACCAGAAGAGAACTGGCCACCCCTCATAGCTTGGTTCCTCTCTAGTTTTCTTCCTAGGTTTTGGCCTTTCTAGGGAGTTTTTCCTAGCCACCGTGCTTCTAAACCTGCATTGCTTGCTGTTTGGGGTTTTAGGCTGGGTTTCTGTAAAGCACTTTGAGATATCAGCTGATGTACGAAGGGCTATATAAATACATTTGATTAGATTTTTTAGATGAGGGAGCACAGAAAATGTAAATGCCATTATTTCCTCAATCAAAATTTTGTACCGAAAGACCGTCCTATGGGTTTTCACTCCAACCCGTTGTAACTCACCCATTTCATTTTATAAACCAGCTAATTATTAGAATCAACTGCGCTAGATTAGGGTTAGCATGAAAATGTACATCCTGTACCATCCTGATAGTTCTCCAGGAACAGGGTTGGAGATATAAAATATGCATAAAACACATCCTCCAATTGTATCGTTTGCCTATGTTCACACATATTGTCTCAAGAAAATGTTATATTTTCAATACCCTCAAACACCAAATTAGGCATACCTAATTTCAAAATAGGCCATGATCACTGGCAATCGTGAATGATAATTATTCAAGTTTTACCGATGAAACTGCATCTGCATGCCTATCATTTGATTGATTTCAATACGTTTCATGGGAATAGCCTATGCATTTCCATCTTCTTGAACTACTGTTTCGTGAGTTACAGCAGATGACGTTAAATATTTGCCTTTATTGTATATTGTTTCAATCAAAGCATACAATATATACTGCATTGTGGCTCAGTTTTGGCGCATGATATATATATTATTTTATTATTCAGCTTCAGCTAACCATCCTAACATTTCATTCGAAATTAGATGTTTTGGGGTTTTAGGCCTGCTATGCTATTCAGTTGTTATATAAAATACTAACTAATCGTTGTGTGACCTTGCAAGACATTGATTCAGCTTTGATCTAACTTTATCACTTCTCACTATGGTGCTTGTTTAGTAATCTATTCGTAATAATAAGTGATGAGTAGGACTATTAGTCATAGGACACAGATCTTGAGGAGATATTTTAAATGAGGAGTGCCCTTAGTTGTTCAAAAAGGACAGCGCTAAATAAACTGATTTGATTAGCTTGAACACATGGTTGCAATATACCCGTCACAGAATAAAAGTAAACAGAGGGTCGAACTATCAAATCATATAAATGATTTGCTTAGATTTAATCAAATCAATTGACCAAGTTGTGAACATAAGTCATTACTACATAGAATTGCAGAAAATTCATTTTAAAACAGCCATAAAAATCAAGCTTTTGGTGTGGTGTATTCATGCATCTCAAACTATAACCTAAAGGTATTATTTCTTCCAACTTGTCCCAATTAACATTTCCAATTAAATCATCCTGACATAGCCTACCCTAACTGGCCCTGCGTCTCAGCCAATAGTCAATATAGGCTAAAGATTCCAAGCAGGGCTACCGCAACTTCCAGAGACGGTGAGGCTCTTAGGCTTTACGGTGGCCACTGGTTTGGGTGTCCTCGGCAGAATGGTGTCACTGTAACCAAGTGGTCACATATCGTTCAGGGTTCCACTGCGCAAGAGCAGGTTGGTGGAGTGTTATGAACATCAAGGCACAGGTAAAAAAAAAAATCTCAACGTTCTATTGTTGTCAAATCTCCAATGGGCCTCTGCAGTGCACACATGTAACCTACAGATCATCATCATTCGCCAGAGAGAATACAGGGAAGAATGGATTAGCTAAAGAGACTGGTACCAGGTTTCCAGTCAAAATTCATGAAGGAAAAAAAAAAAGATAGTGATAGACAATGTTAGCAGTGCGATTAGGTTTAAAATCAGATTTTAAGAGAAATTGTATTAATCCTGTATGTGGGGGTTTATGACTGTGGCAACTGGTGACGACCCTGGTACCCAGGCTAAAATAACACTGGCAGTCCAACCGCTTTTAAATTTGGAGTCTTCCAGACAAATCAAATAAGACTGAGTGAAAAACAACTATTTTTGCAAGTATTAACAATTTAAATTGAGTTAGATGAAATATACTAAATGTTTTATAATTACATTTACATTAAAAGCAAGCACACACTTATACACACATACAGTATCTACTCCAATAAAAGCTGCTCTGCCTCCTCAAGAGCCTTCTCAGTTTCTTCAACTTCCAAGGAGAAATTATCCCTCTCCTGCACGAGATGCTCCCGAGCCTCCATGAGATCCTTCATGGACTTTTGAACTTCCTGGAAATTAACAAACAATGACCATTTCAACAAGCTCTAGCTTGAACAGACTTACCAGAGGTTCCCGATGGGCAAGTGCCTTTGAGAGCTTAATGTCTTAAGCTCTCAAAGGCACTTGCCCATCGGGAATACACACAGGATTAATTATGCTTATGTCAAAGATAATGAACTTACTGTTAGTTGTGCACTTTGTTCTGTTGCCATGTCACCAAATGTCCACAGTTCACTTAACAGATCCCGGAATATATTCTGCATCATAGGAGATTTTAAAAATGAGGTCTACATCCATAAAAATAAATCACTACATACAATTACAAAGCCAGATTCCTGCAAACAAGGTCCTCTGTAACATTTGAGTCTAAAGGCATTTTCACACAGATTTGTGCTATAGTTCGAATCAGAGTTTGATTATTTGATACATTGTATTTTTTCCCCCATTTGGTCTGGTTGGTTTCACAATGCCAAGTGTCAATGCCATGCAAGTAATTTGTTTATTGGACAAAAATGCTCACCTTAAATCCATCTATGATTATCATGAAGCTCACTTGTGCGTCCCAATCTTCAAATTACTTTCATATGGGGGAGAAAAAAAACGCAATAGCCACTAACTGCAATGTGAATAGGATATATTCAGTAGCCCATATCGCCGGTACAGCCCCCCCGTCTCCTCTAACCTGCATCGAATGCACTCAAATGCGCTGCTACTAAAAATAATGTTTCAGAGATATCAAGTTATGATGCTGCAAGCATTTCATCAAATGCTCACAGCCAACAATACTGCACGACTGGTTATTTTCCTGTGTTTGGTCCGAACTGCATTCTCACCTGCAGCGAACAGCCCCACTGTACGAATTGAATCGGAGCACCCTCTGTTAGCGAACCCCGGTGCGTTGTTTAGTGCCCTCCAGAGTGCGGATAGATTCACAACAGTCCAAACGAACTGAACTAAGGGAGTAAACGCACCAAAGTTGGAAAAAATGTACCAAACAAATCTGGTGTGAAAGCCTCCTAAGTAATAACAGACTGTTCAACGATATTGATGAAAAAAGAAGTGAAAGTCCTTACCACCACCACTCGTTGTTGATCCTCATTTTGCGGTGCAGATTCTCCAATTCTCTCTCCCAAAACTGAGAAATAAAGTCATAAAACTAATTAGGTGTCCCCTTTAATCTTTGGATTAATTGTCAGAGTAGAGAACACACGATTTTGTATGGGTTCAAATTCTACAACAACTAAAAAGTATGCACCATATGCATTTCAGGTAAAATAACAACCCAATGTTTATCTCCCAGGACTATTATCTAGCAACAGCAAGCTAGCTAAACGACTTGCATATCATAAACCGTCTCAAATAGAACCCAGTTCTATTTTAATGGCTGGCTACAAACGTAACGTGGCCAGTCTAGTCAGGATGTAATGATTACCTGGATCAATATTTCCAGCGACTAGTAGCGCATGGCAGTCCTTCAGATGTTTCTTGATGTTGGTTCCTTGGAGGTCACTGTATTGTTGCTCCAGCTGGGCGACTTTTAGCTGCAAAATTAAATGAAAAGAGAGACAATGAGTGCACAAGATAGCCCTGAACAGAAGAGATAACATTGCACTCTTCTTGAGACCATTCAACAGCCCATAGAGAAAACCTAGTGCAGTTATGCTCACATATACGTTTGGAAAGTAGTGAATCATCCCTTTAACAAACTTACCTGTGTTTCTAAATTGTTTTTCTGCAGTTCCTCATTGGCTTCCACTAAAAGTTGATTCTGACCCTCCAGTTCTGACTGCTGCTGTCCATGTCTGGTGGAAGCTCTATCAAAAGACAGAATACTATGAGCATTTTTTATTAGCAATTGTATTTCTCCCAAATTTAAAAAAGGTTAAAAGGGAAATCTTACCCTTTATGCATTTTGGTTACAAAATTATTTCTGGAAAAAAAGAGAAAGCTAGTGGGTCTTAAAATGCCCAAACAATTAGATAGCCAGTTATCTCCCCTTTGTTAAATGAAAGTGTCCTTGGTACGTTCTCTTTGTGAGGCTTAGAAATAGCTGTTTTTGGAACTAAACTGACGTCTGACGGTATGGATGTCGCTTTGAATTCGTATTTATTGGCAGTGCTCTTCATTTTTGCAGCACTGCCATCAGGTCACACACCTGAAATAGAAGAAATATCAAATGAAGACAATCCAGATTCTTGCTAGTTACGTTTTTGCCGAATGACAAACACCTTGAAAAAGGGGCTTGAACTGAGGTGCGAATGCAGGAACTGAAGTGTAGGAAACTAATTACTTCAACTAACTCTGTCCGCATCTAGTAATTTAATGCAATCATAACGGTTTATTATAAAAAAAAACATTGTGATAAATATACTGAACAAAAATATAAAACAACACGGAACAATTTACATTTTACTGGGTTAAAGCAAATCAAAGTTTATTTGTCACGTGCGCTGAATTTAATTTTACCCCTTTTTCTCCCCAATTTCTTGTCTCATCGCTACAACTCCCGTACGGGCTCGGGAGAGACGAAGGTTGAAAGTCATGCGTATACCAATATTCCAATATACAACCCAACCAAGCCCGCACTGCTTCTTAACACAGCGTGCATCCAACCCGGAAGCCAGCCGCACCAATGTGTCGGAGGAAACACCGTGCACCTGGCAACCTTGGTTAGCGTGCACTGCGCCCGGCCCGCCACAGGAGTCGCTGGTGCGCAATGAGACAAGGATATCCCTCCCGGCCAAGCCCTCCCTAACCCGGACGACGCTAGGCCAATTGTGCGTTGCCCCACGGACCTCCCGGCCGGTTGCGACAGAGCCTGGGCGCGAACCCAGGGTCTCTGGTGGCACAGCTGGCGCTGCAGTACAGCGCCCTTAACCACTGCGCCACCCGGGAGGCTCAGGTGTAGATCTTACAGTGAAATGCTTACTTACAGGCTCTAACCAATAGTGGAGAAAAAAAAAGTGTGTGTGTAGGTAAGTAAAGAAATAAAACAACAGTAAAAAATACATTTGAAAATAAGAGTAGCAAGGCTATATACAGACACCGGTTAGTCAGGCTTATTGAGGTAGTATGTACATGTGAGTATGGTTAAAGTGACTATGCATATATGATGAACAGAGAGTAGCAGTAGCGTAAAAAGAGGGGTTGGCGGGTGGTGGGACACAATGCAAATAGTCCGGGTAACCATTTGGTTACCTGTTCAGGAGTCTTATGGCTTGGGGGTAAAAACTGTTGAGAAGCCTTTTTGTCCTAGACTTGGCACTCCGGTACAGCTTGCCATGCGGTAGTAGAGAGAACAGTCTATGACTGGGGTGGCTTGGGTCTTTGACAATTTTCAGGGCCTTTCTCTGACACCGCCTGGTGTAGAGGTCCTGGATGGCAGGCAGCTTTGCCCCAGTGATGTACTGGGCCGTACGCACTACCCTCTGAAGTGCCTTGCGGTCGGAGGCCGAGCAAATGCCGTACCAGGCAGTGACGCAGCCGGTCAGGATTAGAGGTCGACCGATTATGATTTTTCAACGCCGATACAGATTATTGGAGGACCAAAAAAGCCGATACCGATTAATCAGACGATTTTTTTTATTTTTTATTTGTAATAATGACAATTACAACAATACTGAATTAACACTTATTTTAACTTAATATAAACATAAATAAAATCAATTTAGCCTCAAATAAATAATGAAACATGTTCAATTTGGTTTAAATAATGCAAAAACAAAGTGTTGGAGAAGAAAGTAATATGTGCCATGTAAAAATGTGTGCCATGTAAAAAAGCTAACGTTTGAGTTCCTTGCTCAGAACATGAGAACATATGAAAGTTGGTGGTTCCTTTTAACATGAGACTTCAATATTCCAAGGTAAGAGGTTTTAAGTTGTAGTTAATATAGTATTTATAGGACTATTTCTCTCTATACCATTTGTATTTCATATACCTTTGACTATTGGATGTTCTTATAGGCACTATAGTGTAACAGTATAGCTTCCATCCCTATAGTGTAACAGTATAGCTTCCGTCCCCCTCCACGCCCCTACCTGGGCTCGAACCAGGAACACATCGACAACAGCCACTCAAAGCATCGTTACCCATCGCTCCACAAAAGCCGCGGCCCTTGCAGCACAAGGGGAATAACTACTCCAAATCTAAAAGCGAGTGACGTTTGAAACAGTATTCGTGCACACCCAGCTAACTAGCTAGCCATTTCACATGGGTTACACCACATTAGGCTGATAGGCTTGAAGTCAAAAACAGCGCTGTGCTTGCGAAGAGCTGCTGGCAAAACGCACGAAAGTGCTGTTTGAATGAATACGGGCCTGCTGCTGCTCAGTCAGACTGCTCTATCAAATCAGATTTAATTATAACATAATAACACAGAAATACGAGCCTTTGGTCATTAATATGATCGAATCCGGAAACTATAATTTCGAAAACAAAACGTTTATTATTTTAGTGAAATACGGAACCGTTCGGTATTTTATCTAACGGGTGGCATCCCTAAGTCTAAATATTCTTGTTACATTGCACAACCTTCAATGTATGTCATAATTACGTAAAATTCTGGCAAATTAGTTCGCAATGAGCCAGGCAGCCCAAACTGTTGCATATACCCTGACTCTGCGTGCAATGAACGCAAGAGAAACGTTAGGGCGTTGGACTTGTTAACTGTGCAGTTGCAAGATTGAAACCCCTTGAGCTGACAAGGTGAAAATCTGTCGTTCTTTTCCTGAACAAGGCAGTTAACCCACAGTTCCTAGGCAGTCATTGAAAATAAGAATGTGTTCTTAACTGACTTGCCTAGTTAAATAAAAAGGTAGAAATAAAAATTTAAAAACGGAAATTGGTGCCCAAAAATACAGTTTTCCGATTGTTATGAAAACTTGAAATCGGCCCTAATTAAATCGGCCATACCGATTAATCGGTCAACCTCTAGTTAGGATGCTCTCGATGTTGCAGCTGTAGAACCTTTTGAGGATCTCAATACCCATGCCAAATCTTTTTAGTTTCCTGAGGGGGAATAGGCTTTGTCGTGCCCTCTTCACGACTGTCTTGGTGTGTTTGGACCATTCTAGTTTGTTGTTGATGTGGACACCAAGGAATTTGAAGCTCTCAACCTGCTCCACTACAGCCCCGTCGATGAGAATGGTGACGTGCTCGGTGCTCCTTTTCCTGTAGTCCACAAATCATCTCCTTTAGTCTTGGTTATGTTGAGGGATAGATTGTTATTCTGGCACCACCCGGCCAGGTCTCTGACCTCCTCCCTATAGGCTGTCTCGTCGTTGATCACTGTTGTGTCATCAGCAAACTTAATGATGGTGTTGGAGTCGTGCCTGGCCATGCAGTCGTGGGTGAACAGGGAGTACAGGAGGGGACTGAGCATGCACCCCTGGGGAGCTCCAGTGTGGCAAATGTGTTGCTACCTACCCTCACCAGCTGGGGGCAGCCTGTCAAGATTCAGTTGCAGAGGGAGGTGTTTAGTCCCAGGTTCCTTAGCTTAGTGGTGAGCTTTGAGGGTACTATGGTGTTGAACACTGAGCTGTGGTCAATGAATAGCATTCTCACATAGGTGTTCCTTTTGTCCAGGTGGGAAAGGGCAGTGTGTAGTGCAATAGAGATTGCATCATCTGTGGATCTGTTTGGGCAGTATAAGGTTATAAAGTTACAGTTCATATAAGGAAATAAATTAATTAGGCCCTAATCTATGCATTTCACATGACTGGGAATATACATATGCATCTGTTGGCCACAGATACCTTAAAAATCAGTCAGTATCTGGTGTGACCACCATTTGCCTCCTGCAGCGCGACATCTCCTTCGCATAGAGTTGATCAGGCTGTTGGTTGTGGCCTGTGGAATGTTGTCCCACTCCTCTTCAATGGCTGTGCGAAGTTGCTGGATATTGGCGGGAACTGGAACATGCTGTTATACACGTCAATCCAGAGCATCCCGAACATGCTCAGCGGGTAACATGTCTGGTGTATGCAGGCCATCGAAGAAATGGGACATTTTCAGCTTCCAGAAATTGGGTACAGATATTTGTGACATGGGGTCATGCATAATCATGCTGAACGAGGTGATGGCAGCGGATGAATGGCATGAGGTGATGGCAGCGGTCAATGGGCCTCAGGATCACGCCAAGGTATCTCTGTACATTCAAATTGCTATCGATAAAATGCAATTGTTTTTGTTCTCTCTGTAACTTATGCCTGCATATACCATAACCCCACCGCCTCCATTGGAAACTGTTCGCTCACACGATGCCATACATGTGGTCTGCGGTTGTGAGGCCGGTTGGACGTACTGAAAACGACTGAAACAACGTTGGAGGCAGCTTATGGTAGAGAAATTAACATTCAATAATCTGGCAACAGCTCTGGTGGACATTCCTGCAGTCAGCATGCCAATTGCACACTCCCTTAAAAACCTGACAATGTGTTGTGTGACAGAACTGTACATTTTAAAGTTACCTTTTATTGTCCACAACACAAGGTGCACCTGTGTAATGATCATGCTGTTGGTTATTTTTACACCATTTTTCTCCCTAATTTCATGATTACTATCTTGTCTCATTGCTGCAAAGGCTTGGAAGAGGCGACGGTCGAGTCATATATCCTCCGAAACATGACCCTCGAAGCCACGCTTCTTAACATCTGCTCGCTTAACCCAGAAACCAGCTGCACCAATGTGTCGGCGTAAACGCTGTTCAATTGACGACCGAAGTCCGCCACTAGGAGTCGCTAGAGCGCAACGAGCCAAGTAAAGCCCACCAGGTCAAACCCTCCCCTATGTGCGCCACCCTATGGGACTCCAGGTCACGGCCGGTTGTGACACAACCTGGGATCGAACCACAGGGCTGTAGTGACGGCGCAACACTTTAATACAGTACCTTAGACCGCTGCACCGCGATCAAGCTGTTTAATCAGCTTCTTGATATGCCACATCTGTCAGGTGGATGGATTATCTTCGCAAAGGAGAAACACTCAGTAACATCTGTACACCAAATTTGAGAGAAATAAACTTTTGTGCATTTTGGGGGTCTTTTGTCAACTCATGAAACTAACACTTTACATGTTGCGTTTATTTTTGTTCAGTAACATTAACGTCATATATTGACAGTCCTAACATTAGGTCTATGTTATCTAGCTGCTACAATACTAGTTAATACGCTTGCTAACGTTAGTGGCTCAATTCTTAGGGTATCTTGGCTACAGCTAGCTAGCAAGCTAACGTCACGCTTCCTTCACCGTGGAGTTTATTCCGCTAACGTTAACTATCATCAGCATCAAGGAGAAGTAGTAAGGTAGCTAACTCTCATTTACACCTCCACACCCACAGAATAAAACAATACTTAATGGATAATTATTCCGACGTATCCAATTAGTAATAAAACAACGCTTCCTTACCGTGTACTGTACTCAATGACAAAACCAAAGAAACTCACTTTTTGAAAAGAGCCCAAAGATTTGAAAAAATATATATATTTGAAAATTGTGGGAACGTCACTTCCGTACCACTTGGTTTCAACACAAGTTATTTATTTTTTACCTTACCAAAGTATTTTACAGTAAAATAATCTTGCTTCTCAGATAAAAAGTATCCCCCTTTAAAAATCTAATTGTATTCGACACATATAAGGTGCAGAAAAATGAGTATGTGCTAGCCGTGCAGTTCATTAATCAATATCAATATTAATGATACAAGAGTCAAGTCAAAAATAACAAGTAATAGAAGAGGTAGTAGGAGTAGTAATAGTGGACTGTATTTACACTGTATTTACAAATATAGAGTGGGTGGTGGCTTGATCATGGAGTAGAGTAAATTACATATAAATACTGTTGACTGTGTGTGAGAGAGTTCTGAGTGCGTGCTTGTGTGTGTGAGTTTATGGGTTTGTGTGAGTTTATGGGTTTGTGTGCGTGTGTTTGTGTGTAAATGTGTGTGTAGGGGTTGGATGTGTGGATAGTTAGTGCAAATAATCTCCGAGGTGCAGGTCTGTGCAGGGAGACAGCCAGAGTTAGCAGTATATCATTCTGATGGCCTGGTGGTAGAAGCTGTCTCGGACCTGGTGGTCCGAGACCCAATGCTCTGATACAGCTTGCCAAAAGGTAACAGAGTGAACAGTCTGTGGCTCGGGTGACTGGAGGGGCAGGGAGCTCGCCCCCAGGGATGTATTGGGCCGCCCGCACCACCACTTTGTAGAGCCTTCCAGTTGAGGTCGGTGCGGTTGCCATACCAAGCGGTGAGGCAGCCAGTCAAGATGCTTTCGATAGTGCAGCTGTAGAACGTTTTGAGGATCTGAGGGCCCATGCCAAATCTTTTCAGCTTCCTGAGGGGGAAGAGCCATTGTCGTGCCCTCTTCACCACTGTGTTGGTGTGTTTTGACCATGACAGATTCTTAGTGATGTGGACACAGAGAAACTTGAAGCTCTTGAACCGCTCCACTACAGCCCCATCAATGTGAATGTGAGGGTGCTTGTCCTTCCGTTCCCTGTAGTCCACGATCAGCTCCTTTGTCTTATTGACGTTGAGGAAGAGGTTGTTGTTCTGGCACCACACTGCCAGGTCTCTGTTCTCCTCCCTATAGACTGTCTCATCATTGTTGTACCAGGCAGTGATGCAGCCGGTCAAGATGCTCTCGACTGTGCAGCTGTAGAACTTCTTGAGGATTCGAGGTCCCATGCCGAATTTCTTCAGCGGTGTTGAGAATTAGCTTGGCATAGGTGTAGTTGCCGACCCTCACCACCTGGATTCAGCCTGTCAGTGATCCCTTCCAACTAGATTTGTTGGATGAAACAAATGAACAGAATACCCTTTATTATCAACATTTTTATTGTTGCCTTTGTGTTTCTTTTACACATAAACTGGGAACAGTATCAATGGAATAACGGAATAAAAAACAGGTCCTGGCCCTGCCGATATGAGTTGTTTTGGAGTAAGTAGGGCTAAAATAACAAGTGGAGTCCAGGGTGTTTACACGTTTATACTTATTTCCAGCGTTCGATGTAAAAGTGGCGGAAGATTTATTGACGTCCAGGGGTGGCAGTATAACGTTTATTTCCACACAACCTAGATAGCGTAAATAAGAAGGTTATCTGACTGCGCATGCTCAAGAGAGGGCGGTTAAATTCAAAACCAACAACAGCTTTGACGCTTAATAGCTGGCATCTAAAATTGTACTTGAACAACTAGTAGCTACACGGTACAGTAGTTTTGTGGCAAATTAACAACGTATTATCTTTGCAATGTTTTAACATTAATGTGTTCAAGTAGACTAGATGGCTAAGTTAACTAGCTAACGTTAGCGCTTGACTTGTGACACATCTAACGTTAACGCTTCTTGCTAACGTTAGCTAGCTAACCAGCTAGTTCGCTAGCTAAGTATTTTAATAATTGTCATTCAGTGTATTAGCAAACGTGGCTAGTTAAGTAGATTTGTGTATTTTTCTTTCACACATCGAGCACTCAGTTATCAATGTGAACGACGATTGCTAGCTAGCCAGTTAACGTTTATTTTAATGTATTTATTTCATAACTGTCGGCGAAGATGGAGCCGCCTGATGCTGCATCAAGGACGGAGTGAGTGATAGCCCAATTGTAGTTCACTAACTTTCCAATTTTATTAAGCCATGAAGTTATCCCTGGCCATGACCTCACTCTCCGAAGGGGTCTCAGGGGGGTGGGATATGCTAAATGTAAAATTATATTTTAATTCACACGTTTAATAATACACACTTTTACATGTGTGAAATAGGACAAATGTAATTATTGTTACGTGTCTCGTGTATTTCAAGTATAGCGTTAATATTACTAGGTACGTTAACTGCTTGGGTTTGTTTTCTAAATTGCAACAGTGATCATGTTGGATCCTCCAAACGGCGTATTTCTTCGGTTAGTACAACAGTTGCTCATACAACTATTTAGTTTGAGAATGTTTTGTCAACCATTTTAACAGCACGTCTCTGAATTAATATTGTATCCACATCTAATTAGATCCTGAAAGTTCCACGGACATCTATCAAATTCACTGGCCCAGAGCTAGAGGAGAGTCGGGTAAAGACTAAATAGATAGCAGTTGGGGAAATTGTGAATGTCTCTGTCATTTTACTCAATGCATTATTGTCTTCACAAGGTGGAGGTGGTCAAGCCAGTAGAGAAGAGGATCTCCAGAAGAGTCAGTTTTGCCACTTCCAATGATGTTCTACTGTTTTCAAAGTAAAACGTTTTCACTGTGCCACATTTGGAATTTAAACTACAATACCATGAAAATAAGAAACTTATAAAACAATGTTATTACCTTTTCGTTATCAGAGATGTGAAGAATGGCTCCCCTGTCCGGAGTCCTCTAAAAAACCTCACAACTAGTAAGTAAGCCTACTGTATGCTTGAGACATTTCTTGTTTTCTTCTCAATGTAGAGCAGCATATGATGCTTCACAATACTGTATTTAAGTGAGGAGGCTCATGCAAATGTTTGTTTCACATTGGCTGAATTGTTTTACGTGACTGGTTTTGCAATTGCTAAACAGTGAAAATGTGACTATTAACTCGGGCAGTTGGGTTTGTTTTACTTTCAATTTATCCAACCTTTCAAAAAATGTCCATGTTTTTTCATGTAACGTATTTACAACTGAAATGCAATTTGATTTAACAGCGGCAGAAAACATAAGCATTCATACGGGTTCCATTGATGGTTCTCAACCAATCACAGGTATGCCTAAAATCTAGTTATTAAGTCGATTTTTTGCATTCTCACTAGGTACTGTATAAATCACTCAGTGACCACCAAGATGCCTAACTGTTATGCACCTTCATTTGTAAATGTAGGCATGGAAACCTTGTTGAATGCTCCCCTCCATGTTTCACAACAAAGAAATAAGGTAAGCTATGACTGAGAAATGTGACTCTTTAAATTAGACTTTCAATTGGCGTAGCTACATTCTTCCCATGTTTATATAGGTACATAGAAATTCATAACAATAAAATATAATACGAATAGTATTTTAACTATTGCCAAAAACCAAGGTACATTGACAATTATTTCATTGACCATGCCAGTGCGCTTCTTACCTGTGTTAATTGCTGTTGCTGTGTACTTACCTATTCATGAGACGCTAAAGTCATTGTTTCTCCTAATAGGAAAATGTAATGTTCAACCAGGATGATTATGGGGAGAAAACAATGATGTTCACAGGAGAGGACACAGCATTTATGGATATGACTCACAGTCACACAATACTCATCGCCAATGATTCAGAATCATCAGTTGTTCTGCCAAATGAAATCAATGTGACTACACCTACCTGTGGAAACAACATGGATTTTACTTTTTCAATGGAGAAAGGTAAAACTGGGTGTTTTCAGGACTCAACAGAGAATTATGCCCCGTTTAAAAACCCTTCCGCCTTAGCCAGAGGTATAGATCCAGAGTTTGAACATTTCCTTGCCAGTATAACGAAGTCAAGTGGCCCCATGTGTAATCCAATAGCTCCCAAATCCTCAACTACTGTGGCATTCCACAGAGCTGCATCCCCTCCAGAAAAAACGAACAACAGACGTTTCCTTGCTGCGCTCAATGCCCGCAGGTCAGGAGTTGATCAAGAGAATCAGCTCCCAGCTTTGTCAGCAACGGGGGGAGACTGTACAGTGGGCTCAATTATCCCTCAAAGGCAAGGGCCTCAGTTCATGAATACATCTACGATGCAAACTGAACAAGATCATATGGATCTGACAAAAAGCCATACCACTTTGATAGATGGCAAAGGAGTTTTTCAGTGTGTGCAAACTGTAAGCTCTGAAGAGCAACGGCTTAGGGGAAGCACTTTCAGCCAGGTAACTGTCTCTACTGATCCAGATGAAATGGAGTTGACCAGGAGCCAAACTGTTGCCATTGACTCCAAAGCCATTTGGATGTTTGGGCCAAATCCCTCTCAGAAAATTGAAAGGAAAAGTGTGGTCTTCACATCAGATCCCAATAAATCCCAGATTTTCTCAGGTGATGACCATGGCATGGAAATAACTTCAGCTCTCAATGTACCTCTCCAGGAGAATGTGTGTGCTCCGACCAAGAAAGGTGAATCATCACCCTGGATGTTTCCCCCAGAAAACAGAATCCCCTCCGTTCAGCAAAATCAACAGACCTTTCATAGCACCTCTTATCCATACTCAGATGACATGGAGATGACAAGATGTCAAACAGTTGCCATTGATTCCAAAAGTGTAGCCCTAACGGAAATTCCCTTACTAGGGAATTCAAGGAAGAGTTTGTCTTTTATGCCAGCCTCTCACAGAGGTGTGTTTTTTTCAGAAGATGGCAATGGTATGGATCTGACTGAGGCCCTCACTGGAAATATTGTGTCAAACAGCCATATAGCAATTAATAAGCCACTACAGAGCTTGTTCCCCACAACAGAGATGTCCTTTCACTCTGATCTGAGTACTAACATGGAGATGACTTCAGGACAGAGAAGTAATAAAGTATGGGAGCCTGCATCCTCTGATCCTGATGACATGGAAATCACAAAAAGCCTAACTGCTGTAATTGATTCCAAATATTGTGTGATGGAGAAGCCTTCTCTTAGCAAACCGAAGACCAAGTTTGACCTGGGTCTATCCTATGTGCCACCATCTATGGAATATGGCAATTTCTCAGACGATGCTAACAGTGTGAAGAGGGCGCTGGATCAGGTTAAAGGTTTTTCTGTAGCCATATCGGATCCTGATGACATGGAAATAACTAGAAGTCAAACTGTTGCCATCGACACCAAAAGCCTCAATGTGGTCAATCGCACGCAAAACACAAGGAAAAGTATATCCTTCATGTCAGCTTCCAACAGACCCAGTCATATGTCAGAGGATGACTGTGGTATGGACATGACCAAATCTCTCACTGTATCTATAGATCACAGAAATGGTCTGAACGTGACAGATGAGACCACTGGCAGATTGTTCCCCATATCAAAACACCAAAAGGAAACATTTGAGAAGAGCCTGATTAGAGCAGAGCTTAGTACAGATGACATGGAAATCACAAGGAGCCAAACAGGGGTTATTGACACCAGAGGTTTTGGTGGTGTAACTCCTTCACTCCAAGGTGGTAGAGGAAGATTTGTCAGCTTTTTGGATTCAAATAAAACTCTTATTGGGGAGGACAACAATTGTATGGAGATGACTCAAGCTCTCACTGCACAGATATTAACAAATGTGTCACATTCTGCCCATGGGGGTGAGACCTTAGCTAGGATGTCCACAATCTCAAAGACAAATTTCACTGGAGCAAAGGGCAATCATTTCGTGGAAGTGGGTCACAAACCTGATCAACATTGGGCATCAGATTCAGATGACATGGATATGACGAGAAGTCAGACCGCTGTAATTGAGTCTGAAAACATCAAGATGGGGAATCGTGACCCTTTCAGGGGAAGGCAACGTTTATCCAGTGTGAGTAAGACCCTGCAGATGGTTCCTCCGGCAGAGCAGAGTGCACGTGGTGAGATTACGTTTCAGTTAGGTGTTGAAAGCCTCTGCAGTAAAAAGGCACCTACATCTTCTGACTCTGATGAAATGGAACTGACAAGGAGCCAGACTGTTGCAATTGAATCCAAAGTTATTAACATGATGTTTTCCCCTGAAACAAATCCACCTTTAGGGAATGTGTCAATTAGTCAGGCAAATTATATGGAAGTGAAACGAGTAGCAGAAGCGACACGTTGCAGAAATAATCCTGTAGCTGTACCCTCTAACCTGGAGGAGAAGAAAATGGCCAGAGATGAAACTGAAATGTTTTCTGAGGATCATGAAATGGAGATGACCAAGGCTGTCACAACGCAAATTGAACAACATGCACCTACCAATGTGAAGGGCCCTTCATCCACCACAAATGCAATTTCCTTGTGTCTACCGGAGGGTCACCCTAGAGAAATCCCCACTAACCTTACAGAACACTTTGACCTAAAGGGATTGGCAGACCGAAATGATCCTGATTTGAAAGATGAAGACTGCTCCTTTATTCCTAACCATCCAGAAAGCTCTCCCATTGCCTCTTCAGTCTCAACAGAAGATAATGTACCTTTGAAGAAGGCAAAGACCAGGCGAATAAGTTTGGCAGATCTGCAGTTGAAACTTAATCATATGAGCCGCATGATAAATGAATCCACTGAAGTGATGGGTAGCTGCACTGCACCTTTATCTCACCTGATGAGGACCTCTGACCAACACAGTGTAGAGACAGAATCCTTCTCAACTGTAGACTATGGGTCTAAAACCATGGGATTAATGACTGAGAGACCAACAAGTGTCAACTTGGAAGACCATATTATTCACAATGACAAACCTAATATGACTGCTCCTTTAAACTTGAAAAGTAAATGCCTTGCATTTGGTGGTTTCCTGCCCAAACTCCCACAAATAGCCAAACCCTCTGAATCAAACCAGTCCAATAACGTGACAGGTTTTGGGAAACTTCTGAAGAAGAATAGCTTGGGTGGCACTCATGAACTGAGGAGCAACACCTCGATGGAGAACATTGACGATGAAGTGCTTCCAGACATTAGCAGTGAAGAGGACTTCTCAGAAACTATGGGCACCAAGTCACCTCAGAGGGTCGACGACAAAGGAAATATTTTCTTAGGCAAGGTGGTCAAGGATGTTGTGGAGCATGAGGTCTTTAAAGAGCCGATCCTAACTGTTACCCAATGTCAGAAGAGGCCCCTACCAGAAGAGGGCCATGATGACTCCATGGATGAGGTAAAGAGGAATAAGCCATCAACAGAAAACAACATCAGAGAAATGGTAAATACTGTTTTTCATTTAATCAGTTCACATTTATTTTGTTAAATGTATTCAATACGAGTTAATACATTTTATTTTTTCACATTTTATCCTGACAGATCCCCCACACACCGGTAGTTCAGTGGGACAGTACCTGTACAGGAGCTGCAGCTGATGGCTCCAGCAGCAACTCCAACCTCCGATGTGAGGGCACATTTGAGTCGTCAAGTGAGTTTTGAGACGCTTTTACTGCTCATTTCGACTGTCTCATTCAAACATTCATCATCACCTTGGCTGTCTTGATCCCTTTTAAAGTGCATCGTCTAGGTTAGGTAGGCAATACTAACTTGATGCCATTTTGCAGCTTACAGACAAAGCCAATTCGAGTCCCTGCTTGACAACACCGGGGACTACACATCTGATGGACTGAAGGTATGTCAACAACTCCCTTTTATATGGACTTTTCCTGATACCATTTCCGATATACTGTGTTTTCACTGCTCTGTCACATTTAATTTCAGAAACTCCAAGATGGCAGCATTACAGTGGCTGAGTTCCTGAAGCTCTTCAGCATCGACTTTGTCATCCATAAACCTCGACAGAGTATTCTGCCTGCGAGAGTAAATCCTAAACCTTTGTCTTTAGAATTTAATTTTGACACACACACAAAAAAATACTAACTTTTGAGGAATTATTACAAAGAATAATACTTACTGACGCTCACAATAAACATAGGTGCTAAATACAGATTTTCATCTCCTTATAGATTGTGTCGGATCTCGATCGCAAAACAGAGGACTTGTTAATCGAGAAACATATCAACCGTCCCAAACAGAGGGTGTATGAGACAGACTGCCAGATACTCACAGAAATGGTGGAGGGGTATGTTTAATTATGCATGTCATTGTGACACTTTACATAGCATTTTATTTACCGTAAGATGAAGTAAAAAAATAAATAAAAAAAACAATGCTCAAATCTGTAACCTGCTTAGTAAATAACAAGCCATGTGTGTTCATCCATTTGGTGTACTTTCTGATTTCAGGTTGAAAGCACGTCTGAGAGACCAAGACAGTCTTCTGCAAATTGTTAATGGAACACTTTGGGAGGCGGCGAAGGGCTTTTCAGATGAAGAGGTATTTAATTTATTGATTTCCCTCTTGCTATTACTAGTCAGTTTAATCCATTTTGGACCACCCCTCTTGATGTTGTGGCTTATTTTCCCCAGTTGCTGCTTGTTGGTTCAAAGTTGAAAGAGAGGAGGACATTCTTCAGAAAGAGAAGCAAAGTGCGATCTCATGAAATGAAAACAGTTTTGTACTCTGACCTTGTGCACACAACTCGGGTAAGACCCCTGATGAGAACAAAAATCCCTTCGCTTTGTTGCTCGTTACCTTTGACTGAAAAATACTTACGCTTTCCACATTTGTGTGTATTGTGTGTGTGTGTAAAACTCGGCTAATAAACTGTTTCATTGGCCTCCCGGGTGGCGCAGTGGTTGAGGGCACTGCACTGCAGCGTCAGCTGTGCCACCACAGACTCTGGGTTCGCGCCCAGGCTCTGTCGCAACCGGGAGGTCCTAGGGTGACGCACAATTGGCCTAGTGTCGTCCGGGTTAGGGAGGGCTTGGCCGGTAGGGATATCCTTGTCTCATCGCGCACCAGCGACTCCTGTGGCGGGCTGGGCGCAGTGCACGCAAACCAGGGTCGCAAGGTGCACGGTGTTTCCTCCGACACATTGGTGCGGCTGGCTTCCGGGTTGGATGCGCGCTGTGTTAAGAAGCAGTGTGGTTGGGTTGTGTATCAGAGGACGCATGACTTTCGACCTTCATCTCTCCCGAGCCCGTACGGGAGTTGTAGCAATGAGATGAGATATAAGCTACTAACAATTGGATACCATGAAAAGGGGGGTAAAAAAAAAAAAAACTGTTTCGTTGATGTCCCATTACATCTTCACAGGAGGCACAACATAACTTGAGAGGAAATATTGAGAAGACCGATCAGTGTCTGAGAGACCTTGATGAATGTCTACATGACCTGGAAGCTGGTATATTGGATTTGAGTTCATCTCCTTTTGAGCCTTTCATATTCTCTACTGTAATTCAATTTGAACCAAGGGACTTAATATCATTTTTCACAATGCATGCTTGTCTGTTAAGATAATTGAGGTATTAGTGGTGGTAATTGATTTTGAATTTGAGGTTTTGTCATGCTTATTCTTTCTTCTGTCTGCCACAGAACTTGCAGCTGTGGAGGGCACAGGGGTAGAGGACTGTGAGCCAACCTTGAAAGCAAGGCAGCAAGGTAACGTATGACGCCACAATCTTTTTTAAATGAAATGTTTCATTTTTAATCAATGGTGTGCTTGGTATTTGACATTTTAATGTTGAATTACGTTCTATCAGGGTTGGAGAAGGTCAACAAAGCAATTGCTAAAAGTGAAAGGTAAGTCTACATGGCTTGAATCATAATTTAGTGCAAATAAATTGGATTTTTCTTTGTCGTCGCCAGAGCTACGGTCTCTATTGAGATTTTAATTTGTATTACTTTACTGCCTTCCACTGGATGTGCCGAGAAATGGAAACCATTTGTTTTTCTCCACAGGCAAATGTGTGAATTGAAACTACAGAAGATAAACTCTGTGGACAAAGTGGACAGACTCCGAAAGGAAACTCTGGAACTTGAGAAACATATTGCCATGCTGGATAGGTCCGTTTCTCATTTTCCAGATATTTTTCCTCCCTGCTTATACACCTACTATTCCATTCAACTTTGAATGACACTTTTGGCCTCTTTTGGTTTCAGAGTGAATGAATGGAAGTTTGTGCAGAAAGATGACATGAAGACAGTCTACAGCTTTCTCTACGAGTCCTTGCTGTTGGAGGTGCAGTTTGAGAAACCTAACGGTATGATGTAGTGCTATATATTCCTTGATAGTATAACTTTCCTTGCACCAAAAGTGCTAGTATGTTTATAGTAGTTTTGCTCTGCAGTTTTTTTTCCGAAGGGTTGCTTTAAGACAAATGTCAATATTTTTGTAATGCTTTGCTCTTTTATTTAGGAGAGGTCTGTGAACAGACTGAGCGTAACATCATGGACATCACATTTCAACGCCAAATGGATGGTGGGAGAAATTAAGCTTGGACACTAATGTAGAATATTTTCTTGGTTCTCGCCACACACAGGACTCTTGCCTTTCCAACTCAGCTTTTCTTTCTTACAGATGAAAAGTCACAGTGCTACTCTCGGCTTGTACACAATCTGCTATGCCAGTACATAGGCAGTGAAACCACTTGGTTCAAGAAGTACCCCACCAGTCGATACATTCCCGTGGTAAGTGTGAGGCTTGGTTTAAAGGGACGATCCACATGACGTGAAGTCCAGAAAAGGGGTTGGTGTTTTATTGCATTGCATGTCCACAGAGGTTCCGTTTTGGCTGTATAATATCTGATTCTCGCTCTCCAGCTGCTGCATGATGTGGGTCTGGTGGTAAGCCGCTGTCGCCTCCTGGGAGAAGAGATCCACCTGATGAAGAAGTGGGGCGCTCTGAGGCTGGACATCCTGGACATCAGCTGTGTGGACACACAGTAAGCTCAAACACCATAGAAATACAACTCCTAGACTGGACAGATTCCCCATCAGACCACCAGAGAATATTGACTTAAATGTTTCTAGGGAATTTTATAGATGTAGTTCCATATAACAGCTTTCTGAATGCAAAACTCATTATTGTTTTGTCCTCTTTATTTCAGAGTTCGAATCCTGTTCTCCAGTCTCAAGTCGTTTAGTAAGTTTGAGATGACAGTAGCCGTCACCTCCGCCTACCCCTTCGGTCTCTTTCATGTGCAAAACTTCCAAAATCACATTGGAAACGCAACGTAAGACTTAATATTTGTCTTCTGACACACATTTTGTTTCTAGTTTTACTTGTACATTGTTGCAACAGTGCACCTTTTAACAACTAACACTATAATACGTGTTTTTATATACAGAAAAGACCAGGTGGAAGACATTGTATCATCAGTCACACCAGCCAAGAACTACTTGACCAAGATTGTCAAGAGGATCCATGAAAGTCTGCTGTGCTGAGACCAGTTCCAGTCAATGGCTATTCTATGTAGTGCAGGGCTGCCCAACCCTCTTCCTGGGGATCTACTGTCCTGTAGGTTCAGTCCAACCCTAATTTAACACACCTGATTCTACTAAGTAGCTGCTCAACAAGACCTTGACTGGCTGAATCAGATGTGCTAAATTAGGGTTGGACTGAACCTACAGGACAGTAGATCTCCAGGATGAGGGTTGGGCAGCCCTGATGTAGTGAATTAAAATGTGTGTATGTTTCAATTTCATTTGTAAATGTTCAATGCCACATTGTCTTTTGTTTTAATTGTACATGTTTTCTACCATAAGTTTTGATAATTTGTATAATTTTTGTTCATAAGGGATCAATAGTAATAGTTGGCCATTTCAAACATCTTTGATGTATTTCCTCTAGCAAAACTATGGCAAGAATTACAATAACTGAAACAAGCTTGAGTACAATAACATTTAGTCTTTGTTAATTGTCTGAATCATTATTAAAATGTAACTGCAACTTTTACCCATGTTTTCTCTGTATGATAACAATCACTGGTTTAACATAAAATTGTTAACCTGGCTCTTCAGTTTTCTCTCTGAACAAATGGGGGTTTCAGATCATATCTGGCCGTCATACAAATATATACAGTACCAGTCAAAAGTTTGGACATCTACTCTTTCATGGGTTTTTCTTTTTACTATTTTCTACATTGTAGAATAATAGTGAAGACAAACTATGAAATAACACATGGAATCATGTAGTAACCAAAATAAAGTGTTAAACAAATCAAAATATATTTCAGATTATTCCAAGTAGCCACCCTTTGACAGCCTTGCACACTGGCATTCAATCAGCTTCACCTGGAATGCTTTTCCAATAGTCTTGAAGGACTTCCCACATATGCTGAGCACTTGTTGGCTGCTTTTCCTTCACTCTGCGGTCCAACTCATCCCAAACCATCTCAATTGGGTTGAGGTCAGGTGATTGTGGAGGCCAGGTCATCTGATGCAGCACTCATCACTCCTGTCATCAAGGCAAAGGGTGGCTACTTTGAAGACTAAAATGTTAACACTTTTTTTGGTTACATGATTCCATATGTGTTATTTCATAGTTTTGATGTCTTTGTTTTTATTGTACAATGTAGAAAATAGTATAAAGAAGAACCCTTGAATGAATAGGTGTATCCAAACTTTTGACTGGTACTATTTATCATTTCATAGTATGGAAAGTCAACAGGATTTTTACATTGGGCCGATTTGATTATGCTGATCCGTGCGGCACCGGGCATAGACCCGTTAAGTAATTGGGCAAAAGCAGGGAGGGAGGCACGCCTTTCTCAAATCAAACCGCGCTGCTCAGTCATTTTGTCAACTAGTTTTCATTGGGAAGGCAGATATAGCATTTTTATCAAAAGCAATCTCTTTTGCATGAGAAAACAGAATCCTAGTAATTACTACACATTGCTTTATTACCTCACTTGTTTTTGAGCCGATTTTGGCGTGGGCTTTGAATGGGTCTCGAATGCAATCAACTTTCAGCCAATCGAAAACACGCCTACACTGGCGTGCCTGGGTGGGATTAATCAAACCCCCTCAGTGAAATTACTGGTATGCTCATATGGCTGCATCTCAATAGTCTACAGTGGCCTCCTCTCATTGTCTCCTCTGATTTGTAATGTGTCGTAATATTGTTTTTAAAAAAAGGCTGTCCTGCTCCCCTCCTCTCTTCCTAAATTTCCCGCACAGTCCAGTTAGTTTGGCTGTTTGGCCTTAGTTATCTTAGTTTTAAGGGATCCTGAGTGGCGCAGCGGTCTAAGGCACTGCATCGCAGTGGTAGAGGTGTCACTACAGACCCGGGTTCGATCCCAGGATGTATCACAACTGGCCGTGAACAGGAGTCCCATAGGGCGGTGTACAATTGGCTCAGCGTCGTCTGGGTTAGTGGAGGGTTCAGCTGTGTTAGGCCGTCATTGTAAATAAGAATTTGTTCTTACCTGACATCCCCAGTTAAATAAAGGTTAAGTAAAAAAATAAAATAATCCATAGCTGCCATTCCCAACCAATCAGAGTGCTTGAAAAGGCACATCTGGACACTGCACCCACCCACGCACACATCAGAGTGTTAGACACATTTCTGAGGACTGTTGTGGACAGTAACAAGAATACATTAATTGGGTGTGTGCATCGTAATGTAAGTTGGAGGTGGG
This sequence comes from Oncorhynchus clarkii lewisi, assembly GCF_045791955.1. Classification (NCBI taxonomy): domain Eukaryota; kingdom Metazoa; phylum Chordata; class Actinopteri; order Salmoniformes; family Salmonidae; genus Oncorhynchus; species Oncorhynchus clarkii. The sequence goes on from NC_092154.1 coordinate 26,623,387, forward strand.
TTTATTGGATTTATTTTTTACATGTGTAATAATGGGTAATTACCACAAATGACTTAGTAACTTTGATCAGTTTCAACCATATGTTCTATTGTACCGTTGTTACTATTATTTCATGTTGGTGTTGCCAATACTGCTTGGCATATTGTTCATAGAATGTAGCCTTGTGCCCATTGCCATACGTGTCATTGTTTTATTGGTAACATAGTTTTCATATGTGTATGATACTGTAGTGCTTACCATAGTAGCCTTAGTTAATTCAAGTGGTTGTTGCGCTTCTCCCAGACAGGTCTTGGAGGTCATTGTTTTATTGGTAACATAGTTTTCATATGTGTATGATACTGTAGTGCTTACCATAGTAGCCTTAGTTAATTAAAGCGGTTGTTGCGCTTCTCCCAGACAGGTCTTGGAGGTCGCACATACGCAGAGTAATTTGCGACCCTGTGGCTCAAGGGCAGATCAGATAAGACCTCAGCACAGCAGGCTCTCGCACCAGGCCGGAGAGAGAGGGTGCCATAAGTCTTTATTTTGTCAGTCTCAGTAATAGGTTTCTCTTTCTCTGACAAGAGGTTCATCTTTAGGTTATTGTTTATGCTACTAAGATTATAGCCCTGTTTATAGCTGTTATAATAGCGTAATATTATGGTTATTCATTCATGTTCATATATCCTGTCTATATAGCATAATTATCATAATTATCACGCTTTACTGATACTGTTATGTATCAGTAATTGTAATTGTCGAACCACAATTCATTCGGATTAACACAAATCCTATTCCACCAAGATTCACTCCCAGTCAAGATTCATATGAACTGACCAAAAGTATGTGTGTGCTAAGAGGAAAAGGAAAACAACCCTTAAAAGGTTGTCAGCATTGTTCTTACCGCACATCCTGTGGAGGGTCAGAACCCAAATCACAGTCAACATAATTGTACAAGCCAGTGAGGGCATTCACAGCTGACTGCTCAGATGGATGACGGCACACCAGCCAAACGTTTTTAGAAATAGCAAAAGCCTTGGTTATATAGTGCTTACTGACCACTACATTTAGCTTGCTTCCATATATTGATTTTTCAGATGCAGATCAAGGGAATGAAACGGGAGTGAGGAAGTACATGTTTTTCATTGGGATGCAGCCCAACACTGTCCAATCCCAGCACTCGAGGGAAGGGTTAGCGTAATTACGTAGCCTGTTAAACAAGTACGTTGACTAGCGAGCGGGAGATTTTAGTTCAAGCAATAAAAACTAGAGGTAAGTGGACGCTGTTATCTAACGTTTGGATAAATCCTATCCCATGAATTCTGGTTCGACATGAGCTAGCTACTATTTTGAGTTAAACATTTGGATGTAAGCCAAGTCACTCACAGACATGCCAGATCATGTAATTCAGTAGCTCAGCTGAACGAATTAGCCTAATAATGCTAGGTAACGCTACATTTCATGAATATCAGTCACATTCAAAGACTGTACAAGTCTCTAAACAAGAAATACAACACTTACTAGTAGGTGAACTAGCTAGCTAAATCTTATTTCACTTAGTAAGTGAATAATTCTTTGATTACTAGATGCATGAACAGGCTGGAAAGGTCAACATCAACAACTTGACCAGCTAACGTTACTGTACTGTACTCAACTGTTGGTTGCAATTTCCGGTTGTGTAACTTCTGTTGATAGTTAGAATAATTTCTTATTCCCGATCGGGGAAAAAATCCTGTCGTGATCAAGTGTGTTTCAGTAACTAACACAATGGAAAGTAATATTTGCCTCGCAGTTGTTTTCTCCTCAGTGAAAAATACTTGTTTACTAGCTATATAGAGTTATAACTCTTGCACCGTCAAAACGTTCTCCCCTTTGAAAGACATACCTCACCTGTCCATAAATCAAGATGGCTGTGAGGAGCGAGGCCAGAGTGGAGGTAGAGGAGGAGGAGAGCTTTGGACCACAGCTACTGAGCAGACTTGAGGTAGGTGTTGGTGCATTTTTTAAATATTTTTTTTAACCTTTATTTAACTAAGCAAGTCAGTTAAGAACAAATTCTCATTTACAATGACGGCCTACATTTGCAATGTTTCCTACACAGCAATGTGGCATCAGTGCCAGTGACATAAAGAAGCTGGAGGATGCAGGCTTCCACACCATTGAGGCAGTGGCCTATGCCCCCAAGAAGGAGCTGCTTAACATCAAGGGGATCAGTGAGGCCAAAGCAGACAAAGTTCTGGTTAGGTCACCTTCATTTTCCAATCTGAGTTTTTATTTTCTGCTCATTTTGGGTTGCCCACAGTTCACATTAGGTCTGATATTATGACTGTGGCTGATCTTCCTCTATGGTATTTTCTCCAGGCTGAAGCTGCCAAACTAGTGCCCATGGGCTTCACCACAGCAACAGAGTTCCACCAACGTCGAGCTGAAATCATCCAGATCTCCACTGGATCCAAAGAGCTGGACAAGCTGCTACAGGGTGAGGCTGGGATCTATGCCAGTTACCTAGATTTTTAGAACTGTTGTCATGACTCGGGACATGATTTTTGAGTTGCCCAGATGTATTTTTTGTCATCGTGTGCGTGAAAAAGGCTTTCTCTCTCTCTCTCAGGTGGGATAGAGACAGGCTCCATCACAGAAATGTTTGGAGAGTTCCGGACAGGAAAAACACAGCTGTGCCACACCCTTGCAGTCACCTGCCAGGTACTTGTGATGATGCCATTTTTTTCCCCCATACTAATAAAGGCAGACTTGGCTGTATACTCCTATCTCATACCAATCACATCTGCTCACAGAATATGACGATAGCACTCAGAACATTCCGTTTTTGATCTATTGTGCTTTTCCCCAACTCAGTTGCCCATTGACCAGGGTGGTGGAGAGGGAAAAGCCATGTACATTGATACAGAGGGGACCTTCAGACCAGAGAGGTTACTGGCTGTAGCAGAGCGGTGAGTTCTCTCATGGATCAACACAATAACAATGGAGTAACTACTGGGTTAAATGACACTGACAGAGATTGAAATTTGGAGCCACACTATTCCTCTACAGGAATAACGGGCATCAATTTCTGTCTGTTCAGAGTTACCATTGCAAATGCAGTACTTCCTTCAAAAAGCTGTATCACACCAGAAGATACTGTTGTCTTTTATTAGGTATGGACTTGTTGGGAGTGACGTTCTGGACAACGTAGCCTACGCTAGGGCCTTTAACACAGACCACCAGACCCAGCTGCTTTACCAAGCCTCAGCCATGATGGCAGAGTCCAGGTCAGGCCCATCTCCCTCCCTCTTCCTGAGGTTTCCGACCATTCAGATGTTTTTCCATTTCTCACATTAATTGCTTTCCTTCCATGTAAATACTGTTGTTTATGACATGAATTAGTGATCTGGAATAATGGCAGTACCCTCAAAGAAATCCTAGTAAAGTACTCCTACCTCTAGTCTGCAGTGCTATAGGTCTCTAACCATATGGCCCCTTCTCTCTCAGGTATGCCCTGCTGATAGTGGACAGTGCCACAGCCCTCTACAGAACCGACTACTCCGGGAGGGGAGAGCTCGCTGCACGGCAAGGCCACCTGGGACGCTTCCTGAGAATGCTGCTAAGGCTAGCAGACGAGGTAAGTCCAGGGCTAGAATTACAGGGGTTTTGTCTGGTCGCTGAACTCCTTACCTATTGTGTCGGTCTAATACAATATGTTTATATCAGCAATGTTCTGAACCCTTCTCTGTACATCCATTTGATGTTTTTAGCGTTCATGGTATGGTCGTAACGCAAAAAAATTGTTTTGACTCTCGCCTTGTCACAGTTTGGTGTTGCTGTGGTGATAACCAATCAGGTGGTGGCCCAGGTAGACGGTGCCGCCATGTTCTCAGCAGACCCTAAAAAACCTATCGGGGGCAACATCATGGCACATGCCTCCACTACGCGGTGAGTGGCTCCATTGACTCTCTTGTACTACTACTTGTACTCTTGTTCACATTCTCATGGTTTCAAACATAGCATACCAGTCATTAAGCCACTGGGTTCTAAAAGAATACAGCTAGCTATCAAGCTAAAAACCGCTCCTTGTTTTCAGACTGTACTTGAGGAAAGGCCGCGGCGAAACAAGGATCTGCAAAATCTACGACTCGCCCTGCCTCCCTGAGTCTGAAGCCATGTTTGCCATCAACGCAGATGGGGTGGGTGACGCCAAGGACTGAGCTCAGATGGCACCATACCAGGGAGTGAGAGCATGGCTGCATGTGGCTATGCCCCTCACTCGCTACCATAGACTTGCACAATGGCAGCTCTTGTGTTTGTGTGTACACACTTCCCTGAGGTAAGAGCTAAGAAAATGACTAATAGGGAGATGCTGGCCATAACTGTTGTGTTGATATGATTTTGGACTGTCCCATTACTGAGGGAAGAATGCATTCCTACAGTACAAGAGGGTACTGTGCATAGAGAATGTTGCCTATTGCCCTAAGGAGCACAGTGATTTGCCCATGCTTAGGCTTACACTGGATACTCATTTTGTATTATACAGTATATGGGCCTATAGCGGCTTTGAGAATCAGAGGGAGCTCAACTTCACAGAAATGTGACATTTTTCACCAACCCAATGGACTTGTAAAATAATATTTCTATCTAACTACACTGGTAGACGTGGACATATTTAGATGTATGTTTGTGGTATTGTTTTGTTTGATTTTGTTTTTCGAGGGTGTCTGATTTTTCTACCAGTGTTTTTCATTTAAACCATCTTTGGATTTGACATTCAACTACATCAATAGATCAATTCTATTTATTTGTCAAACATCTGCTCTTAATAGAATAAACATCAGTACATGCCCCCTTACTAACAAGGTTTGACACCCTTAACGACTACATTTTCTCTATTTGTTTGTACGTTCAAGAACCATAGTTTCTGTATAAGACTCATTGTATTAAAATTTTTTATCATTAGATCTCCTGACTACATATAAGTTATTTTAACTCTGTTTACATGATTCCACCAATTGACATGGCATCCATTTGAAAGGACTGTGTATTAGAATGTTAAAGTAATATTTCTGTATCACAAAAAGACATCTCAGCGGTATTGACACCAATTGAGCTGTCATGGGACTGCAATATAATGGCTTAAACCATATTGAACCATGTCACAGTGACGTGATATGAAGTGGCTTCTGAAATTGACACCTGTAATAAAGAGGAGCAAAAATAAATAATTCAAATACTGAGCTATATTGTTTACTAAGAAATTGGGGGAAATTATATTTTGTAATAATACAATTGCTCAGAGACATTTTAGGGTCAAATTTAATACCTCACCTTGCGACGATTAAAAAAAATATATATATATATATTCTGCTTATGCACCCTTATTTTGATGCAAAACCCACCACTGGTGTGCATGGCCAAAGAGCTCTATTTTCATGTCATCTGACCAAAGCACCTGTTCCAATTTAAGGGCCAATTCCGTTTAGCAGACTCCAGGCGTTTACATTTGTTGGATTACATGAAAATATATCTCTTTGGCCATGCACACCAGTGGAGGGTTTTGCATCAAAATAAGGGTGCATAAACAGAAAAGAAACGCATACCTACTGTAAAATATAGTGGTGGAACTTTGTTATGGGGCTATTTGGCTTCCACTGGTCCTGGGACCCTTGTTAAGGTCAATGATGTCATGAACTTTACCCAGTACCAGGACATTTTAGCCAAAACCTGGTTGTCTCTGCCAGGAGGCTGAAAGTTGACCGCAAGTGGATCTTCCAGCAAGACAATGACCCCAAGCACACTTCAAAATCCACAAAGAAATGGTTAGTAGACTACCAAATCAACATTTTGCCATGGCCATCTGTCTTTAGACTTGAATCCCATTGAAAACCCGTGGTTTGAATTGAGAGGGCAGTCCATAAGTGCAGACGAAGGATATCAAGGATCTGGAAAGATTCTGTATGGAGGAATGGTCTAAGACCCGAGTGGTGCAGTGGCACTGCATCTCAGTGCTAGAGGCGTCACTACAGACACCCTGGTTTGATTCCAGGCTGTATCACAACCGGCTGCTTTCCTCTCCAGACAGCCAAAGCAGTCTTCCTCTCCAGACAGCCAATAGTGGAAACCGAGACACGTTTTAGTTAGCATAGGATTGGGTGCACACTAAAGTCTTTTAAATGAACCCCCGAGTCGCTATGCATTGATACTTATAAAATGTAAATTCTTAGACTCTTACCATGTACATATGTTTGTCTTGTTTTATTTGTTTGCTAATCAATAATTGTTTAATAAAATATCAAATAAAACCACAGACAAAAACATTTTAAAGTAGGAAAGCATAGCAAGACAGAGGTTAATTTAAAAAAACTTGTCTGCTGCAACTCTGTGGAGGAATTCCTGTACTTGGTAACAAGTCAGCCCCATGTCCCAACAGACTCCCATAGTTGCGGTGATTCCATTGATTTATTTGTTGCGTGAAATGAAAGGGTTCTAGAAAAACATGTTTTTCAATGTCCATTAATATTGCTCTGCAGTCTGCACAGAATGACAAGTTTACAGACAGTTTGTTTAATCTGTCTGTCATTTTCTCTGTAGCACAGCCTTGAGGATATTAAAGATAGTATCTGTGTTGGTGATGCCTTCTCAATGCAGGAAATTGCTGATTTTAGTCAGTACACACACAACTCACCCAGCTCCATCAACTGAAGCATCCCCAAACCACAGAACATTATTTAGCCACACAGAGAGACAGCAAAACGTCCAACACCTGGGAAGCTAGGAGCCAGAAAGACCAACATATTGGGGAACAACTTGTGAGTAATTTGCGTAATTTACTGCTTTTTAAAAGAAGCTCAGAATCTACAGAAAATGTGTAGTGTAAAAAAATGTGTAGTGTAAAAACACATTCCTTAGTGTTACTTCATGGACCCTAACTATGCTTTCTCCATTTACTGAATTTCTGTATGAATTTACAACAAATACCCAAACACCACAGTGTTGGTTTATAAATGTAAAACCTTTGGCTGCCATGGATTTACATTGTGCAAATGTATAGTACTAATGCCATGTGTTCTCAGTCAAATAATGAGATCATTGCATTTCCAGTTGGGAGTACCATGTGGACGAGCCTCCCCGGGCGGTTCTGGACAAGCTGGAGAAGGTGGTTACCATGTGGTTACCATGTGGACGAGCCTCCCCGGGCGGTTCTGGACAAGCTGGAGAAGGTGGTTACCATGTGGACGAGCCTCCCCGGGCGGTTCTGGACAAGCTGGAGAAGGTGGTTACCATGTGGTTACCATGTGGACGAGCCTCCCCGGGCGGTTCTGGACAAGCTGGAGAAGGTGGTTACCATGTGAACGAGCCTCCCCGGGCGGTTCTGGACAAGCTGGAGAAGGTGGTTACCATGTGGTTACCATGTGGACGAGCCTCCCCGGGCGGTTCTGGACAAGCTGGAGAAGGTGGTTACCATGTGGACGAGCCTCCCCGGGCGGTTCTGGACAAGCTGGAGAAGGTGGGCTTCTCTGTGGTGACCATGACAGGCGTGGGGTAAACAATGGTTTGGTGTCTGAACAGGGACACCATCATGTGAAAGTTGTTACTAACCACTTGGTCTCGCTGCAACAATGCATGAGTGTTTTCACCAGTCAATTAGACCTGAACTACTGCATTCACTGTGTGTTTGTTGATTGGAGGGGTGTCTATGGTCAGTGATAACTTGGGTAAGGATTCACTGTGTGTTTGTTGATTGGAGGGGTGTCTATGGTCAGTGATAACTTGGGTAAGGATTCACTGTGTGTTTGTTGATTGGAGGGGTGTCTATGGTCAGTGATAACTTGGGTAAGGATTCACTGTGTGTTTGTTGATTGGAGGGGTGTCTATGGTCAGTGATAACTTGGGTAAGGATTCACTGTGTGTTTGTTGATTGGAGGGGTGTCTATGGTCAGTGATAACTTGGGTAAGGATACACTGTATGTTTTTTCTCTAGAACATATGTCGGTGTAATTTAATTGTTGATTATATAATATGACGTGGCTACAGTATTAGATGTGCCTACAGTACTGATGTCATAGTGTATTTACAGTAAAATATAATTTGGAGACATTCAAACAAATTGCACTTTGATGAAGCTACATTCACTACTGTACTACTGTGTTACTAAATTGTTGCTTGTGACAAATCCTATAGTATGTTGCACATTTGGTATCATGTATTTTTTGAGGCCTCAATAAATCATAAAATAAAAATAGCCCAGTTGTGTTTTTGTGTTATGTTTTCTCATCAAATGCTATTTATTTATGACGGCAATGTTCCAATCTACTGTATTCCTCTTGCAAACGTGTGGCCTGATTGGTGGAGTGCTACAGAGATGGTTGTCCTTCTAGAAGATTCTCCCATCTCCACAGAGGAACTCTAGAGCTCTGTCAGAGTGACCATCAGGTTCTTGGTCACCTCCCTGACCAAGGCCCTTCTCCCCCGATTGCTCAGTTTGACTGGTCGGCCAGCTCTAGGAAGATTCTTGGTGGTTCCAAACTTCTTCCATTTAAGAATAATGGAGGCAACTGTGTTCTTGCGGACCTTCAATACTGCTGACATTTTTTGGTACCCTTCCCCAGATCTGTGCCTCTACACAATTTGCAAACATTTAGAAAAAACTGTTTTCACTTTGTCATTATGGGCTATTGTGTGTAGATTGGAGGGGAAAAACAATTTAATCAATTTTAGAATAAGGCTGAAACGTAACAACATTTGGAAAAAGTCAAGGGGTCTGAATACTTTCCGAATGCACTGTAGATCCTTTGTAGTCAGCAATAGGGGAGTGATGGCTTCCCACAAGAGCACAAAATGTGTACAACTCTAGATATCTTTGAAAAGCGAGTCAGATAAAGAGCTGTTTTTGGTCTTAAAGGAGCACTGTTTTTTAGGCTTGAATAAGCTAAGTAGCCAATATGCAGAGGGTAGCATAATTTGTCTGGTTCTGATAATGGTATGGGAATAATAATGCATTTTATTTTGTAAAGTGGTTTCTTGCATCACACATCACAAAAGCATTTCCAGTCACCTCCTTATCTGGAGAACAAGTGGATTAACAGGTTAATGTCAAGCCCTGCATGTTTTTTCAAACTTCTCATGGAATGTAGGTCTACATTGAACACCACACATTGGCTACTATTGTAGGCTGAATGATAGAACAGCTATTTCCATGATAAAATGTTATGGGATGCATTATCTCCATTGTTTTTGATGGTAGGCAACTCTGGTAGGCCTACATTATGATCGACTAGCCACAGTAACCTACTTGAACACTGTCAAAACGGAAACTGAAAGCCGGGCACAGCCTCAGTACTCACAGTAAATGCTTGCTGGAAGTTGCACAGAATTTTCCACAACATTCAAGTTTGCGCTCAGCAGACCTGAAATTTGCTCAGTGCCGAAAAAAATGAGAGGGAACACTGGTCACTGGCAAAGTAAGTTTTATTATTTGGTTGTTTGCTTGCTCTCTTTCCACAGCCCACAGTAACAGTAACTGACACAAGTGAACAAAAGAGCTTATCTGGTGATTGGCATTCCATATTGGCTACAGCAGGTCTATGGAGTGCAATGTGTGAGAACCTGCCTCTGTGCATTTTTCACAAGCTTCAGATTCATTTGGCATTGCTCATCTCCTTCCTTCTGCTGCTAAGGAGAAATGTGTATAGAATCTAAACGGTCCTTAAATGGTAGGTTATATATTCATTTTGGTTGATATTTGATTGATACCCTTCAGAGAGACAGCATGTTCTTAAGGTGTGAGAAAGAGAGTTTGTTTTCATATTAGATCAAGCTGATTATGCAACCAGTCCTTATCTAATGAATGTGAGAAGCAAACAGGGTTTGGAATGCAGGTCCCCTGACCATGTGTATCTAACAGCCGCCTCTAAGAAATCAAGGTGTTCAACTGGTGATTTTGTAATGCAATTCCTTTTTAATATTGGAGGGGTACATTTTTTCACTGGTCATGATCTGTAAAAGCCCAGGACCAGACTGATCATTTACTTTGCAAAACAAAATGTTGTGCGCCTTGAAAAGGCACAATTCAGAAATGACCATAAAAGTCTATGATAATGCTCAAATCCACAAATTGGCAAGAAAATGAGAAAGACATTTATCAATGCATGATATAAGATGCTCTGAGTCAGTGTTTGTAGCATACCATTATCATCGTAGTGAGAGATGAATTACATCATTTAGGACTATTATGGCAAGCTGAACATTGTGTCTGAGCAGAGAATAACTTTTTAATGAATACCGAGTGGATTGAGGAAACGGAGGTGGTGTGTGTTTGGAGAGGAGGGAGGGCCGGCCCTAGCTTTTTGGGGTATAATATTTTAGTGGTCCCCCTCGATGGCAGAGAGAAACAAAATTGTTTTATTAAAGCTAATTTTCTGCAATTCTATGCATTTTGCCATGGGGCATAAAGAAACGTTTTGGTTTTAAAGCACATTTTATGCAGTTCTACACGTTTTGCCATGGGGCAGAGATAAAATGTTGCAATTTTAAAACTAATTTCATGCAATTCTACTCATTGTGCAATGGGGTGAATATGAAATAGCTTTAAAACTGCAAAAATGTTCCTGCAATTCTACACATTTTTCCATGACTTGCCATGTCATGTTCATATGATATCTGAGTGAGAGTGACTAACAAAATCAATGTCGGCCCCCTGGAGGTTAGGGCCCCTGGGCACATGCCCTGCCGGCCTGGTCAGTTATTCGGCCATGATTACTACCACGTGTAGGTAGCTGGCTAAACTAACTTTCTAGAGAAAAAAACTGCTGAAGCACTACCAAATTGTACCTTGTGTATTGTAATATTCTAACTCTCAACAGGAAGTTGAGACCCACAGGGCAAGTGATATAATCTAGAACACTTCCCCCTTTCCCTGCCTTCGTTGAAAGAAACCCTAGCAGTGAAGAGTTCACCTGAGCGTCATACACCCCTCCTCTTTTGTCACACCTCCACAATAAGAGCTGACCCTCTATTCCAGAGATTATTGGGACTAGAGGACTACCTGAGAGAAGACGGTCACAAGAGAGAAGACGCACAGACAGAGATATTGATAAATCAGGGTGGAGGGACCGAAGGTTTATCACTTTAAACTAACACAACCCAGAGACACAGGTGAGCTGATAAGGCAGTCTAGCTCAGTTTGTGTGTGCTTTAGGGTAGTAGACCTTGTCAGTGTTTCAGAGTCAGGGGCGCTTTTCGCACATGGAACGTCTAGAGAGCTGTGTGTTCTAAAACTGTAGAGAAGAGCGAGAAGAGCAAATATACTGAGAATGCATAGAAAGACTGCTTCCTGTTCACCTCACTTGTGTGGAAACAAAGATAGACACCGGTAAGCTTTTAAGACTTTTAAGCAATAAGTGAATGAACAAACAATGTGTGGCCTATATACTGTAATGGCTTTAGTTAGTGGTTCACGTCTTGACTTAGTGTCAGTGGACCAACTAATTGTCCAAATAAATGATTATTTCAATCTGGACACAACAGTTGGCCGTTTTACTGTTCCTTTGCTCAGCTTACCTGAGGCACTATCTCTGACACATTGTCCTCGTGGCTGTCTCTTTAAAAGCCCCATACAAATATTAGATGTAAAAACGAAATAATTGTAGATCCATTGGAACTAAGTTGTTAAGGATCCATGATCGGAACTATCAGGAAGATTATAAAACCTTGTACTAACTGTACAGAAAAACAGCCCACCATGGGGATTTCAACATTGTCTGAAAAATAGGCCAAATTCCTTAATAGCAGCATTTTCCTCAGATGCTTTTTTGCTATGACTATAAAATACAAATAAGACAGCATCAACTTCACATTTTAGGCAAATTAGGAAAGTCCCTAACCAGGTTGTCTTCCAGTCAGGAGTAAACCATTTTCCTTAGAATTCTCAAGGCACTGTTCCTTTACAGGTAACATGAAACACTGCCCTGGGGAAAAACGCTCACCTTCTTAATGAGAAGAAATGTGATACTACCAGTTACAACAAGCCACGACTGCAACACTGTCTCAAACGTTCAAGTAGCTTTAGACACATAAACATAGTGTGAACAATGACAACGAGTGAAACCAAAGCTAAAGCAATCACAGAAACACCAACAGTCAAAGAAAAAAGCATTTTTATCAGGTCAGAGATAAAAGTAATGGCCCTGAAATAAAACAAGTCTCCAAGGTTACTTATTAACAGACTAATGTGCCTCAGTGTTCACTTTCCAGTACAAGAGGTTGTTTAGACTTTTCCTTCCACGAGACAAATAATTCAGCATTCAGCACTCTTTAGGCATCAATTCTTACTAGATTAAGGTCACACCCATGACAAAACCTTTGTGCCGCAAGCTGTGTGTGTGAAGTTACACATGTATACAAGAAAAACAGGTTATTTTATTATACAGTCATGGCTGCAGTTACCAGTCCATATATGGCCATTGCTAGCTACCGATCTCAACCTGGAATCCAATTTCATGACAATCGTGGCAAATGATCATGATGATCATAAAAATTGTGGCAAAGGTTGTTTAGCATGGGCATTTTTAGGCTGTGTAGCTATGAAATGCCAAAATAAAAAATAAACAAAAGAAGGAGTATCAAATCATTTGAAGTGAGTTTTCTTAACCTAGTCTGTTTGTCCTCACATTTTCAGAGCTGCCTAAAGGTCAACTGGACCCTTCAACTGAGTGACCTCCACTTCAGCCTAAAAGTGTTGAACTCACTGACAGTACACGCCATTAAGTCCAAGATGCCTCTGAAGACCACCTTGTACCTCAAATCAGCCAGCATGCGCTGGCCCCGCAAGCAGAAGCGCCGTGAGCTGCTATCAGTCAACATGATCAGCCTACCCTTGGGTGACTTCCGCCACCTCTCCCACATCGGATTGGATGCCCACGGAGATGTCTTCGGCGACCTCGCAACCTTCCAGCGGACCGGAAGTCTCATCCTCCACAGCTCTCAAAGCCACCAGGACCTCTACTCAAACATCACCCCCAATGAGACCCCCCCACCCCCACCCAAGCCCCCACGCCTCCTCAGCCCAGAAGAGATGGATGCACAGGCCTCCAAAGCCAGAACCGATCCCCAGAGGTGCCTCTTTCTGCCTTTACTGGATGTTGTGGAGGTGGTGGCGCATGACAGGTTGCACCACGAAGAGGAGGTAAAGCAGGAGCAGGAAAAGAAGGAGGAGGGAGGGTTAACGATGGGGCCGGATGGATCCGAATTGAACACGGCCCCCCAACAGGCTCCTTGTCCCCCAGTGGAGGCCCCTCCAGGGGTCGATGAAGACTCGTCTTTTGTCCTGAACCTTGACTTGGGGCCGTCCATACTAGAAGACGTGCTGCAAGTGATGAACCAGCTTCACCAGTGAGACTTTGAGAAGTGTGGCCCTCGTGTAATATATTTTATTCTAAGGGCCTTTCAAGAAACACAACATATATAGGGGAGAAAGGGGTTATGTCATGGATGGAAAAATGAGCTGGACTATTTTCAATTGCCAGGATGCTAATTGGCACATTTATTTTTAATTACTGTCTTCATAGAAGACAGATTGTATAATATTTTCTTATTTTGGATGCAAGATGATATGAGCCTCTATTGTTAGTTTGGCTAACTAGAGCAATGTGTCATATCTGGGTCAACGCTTTGAATAGTTGCCTTTCTCAGGTGAAAGCTCTGTGAGCCAATGACACTCCACCTGGATCATGTGACTTTTGTAACGCAGGTGTATAGAGGAGACATGTTGTGAAAGGTAAGAAAGACAGACGGTAAACTACTTATGAGACATAGCTCTGAGGCAGATGTTTATCTGACAACTTCTATTGTGAAACACTGAAATAAGACTGGTGGATTTTGCTTTTCAATGTTTAGGCCTACTATACAGGGACAATGAACACTAGCTCTCCCATAGTCAGACATATGCAGTAGCAATAAGGACAGAAGCTGGGTCATTCTACGAAATGAGTCCCTTTTGCGTCCCTTTGATATTTTAAGTATAAATTGTGCACCAATCTAACATTTTAAAAGACTTTTTTTACATGAATCAATACTTGCTAAAGTGCCAAATCTATGCACCCTCTGTGACTTCTCGGAAGATTTTAACCCGCTTAACTCCAACATTTCTCCAAGTTGTCACCATCATTGTAAAGCCCTAGTTGTTTGGTTGCTTCGACAAAGTAATTTCTACATGTGATTATTGATTCATTTTTAGGTAAAAAAAAAAAACGTGTCCCTCATTTTAAGGTCAACCCTGTTAAGTGAACTGAACTCTGGTGTTAATATGGTGAAACTGTTACTTTAAAAAAAACATTGAACATCTAATAGTCAAATCATAATGTAATTTCAGTTTTTTTGTGTGTTGAAATACTGAGTGGGTCAAGCATAACACGTCAAACTTGTTACCCATAGATTGACAATTACACATTTTTGTATAGCTTGCATTCAATTGCTCCTTCCTGTTGCACACAACAAGCTTCCATTCCTCATGTCACAAGGGGATTTATTGCTGATTTAAGATGAAATCGTCAACCCTGTTTATATCGCAGAATGTTAAAATTAGTTGAAATAAAATGTTATTTTTGGGGGGGACCAAGTTGCACTACCCAAAAGGGACTTATTTCTAAAACGACCCAGCAGACTCACAAGAGTGTAGGCCTATTTTATATTTCTTGTTTTTCTTACAAAGGGGAAAGTTCAAATCTATTATAAGTTATTACAGGGTTTATGGTGTGACTGTGAACAGTATCAGTCTATAATAAATGTCTTTAGAAAATTAAAGCTCACCGACAATCCTCTCGTTCCTCATATCATAAACTTTTAGATATAATTTTGTTTTGGCTAAGGTGGAGCATGAACTCTGCCCGGCACAAGGAAATCACATTTGTGCACAATCTGTAAGCTTTCATTTGTACAATAAAAACCATAAAGCCAAGTAAAGATGCCTCTTATCGTTCGCATCGCTGAGCCAATCTTATTCTTTAACAACACTGCCACCTACTGGTGCCCTATCTTCTAACAACTATCACATCAGTTTGTCATTCCTCACCACCCGATGGCAGTATTTCCCAGCCTTTTATTGGGTGGCATGTAGTTTACTTCATTATTTAACGGTCAAGTCGGTACATGGCGATTATTTGATAGATAGATAGATAGACACATCTTTATTTATCTCACTCAAGCTATTTGACAGAAACTGAAATCAATGATAATCCATACATCTAATTTGCCCAATAACAAATAAAAATGTAATAAGAAACTGATGAATTTATTAGCTATATACTCAATATGGCCATCCATCTTTATAGTATGCTTTTACCACACTCAGACAGTTAGAATTTGGCAAATTTTCCTCCCTGTATCCTATTTAATATCCTACATTTTGTTCACTCTACTCTTGGGATTCAGAAAATCTCAACAATGGGACTGAGGCACAACCACACCATTGATTCTCTTCCACATCTGTGTGTGAGATAACATGAATCAGCTTTTGTCTGGGCCAGAATCACTATGTCAGGCTAGATCTACATCCCACTGCTGACCAGGGAAATGTCTAGGATTTGAAGACATTGGGGGCTTAGCCCAAAGCCAGTAGGGGGGTCCGGAGATGTCCTTCCCTAGTAAGAGAAAAGGAATTTCAACAGCTAAATGCATGAATTTGCTGCACTTTGAGATGAACATTGAGAGATTAGATCTTTTTCAGGAAACTTGCACTTGCCACAGCAGACACTGCCAGTACTCAATTACAGTAGCTACTTTGGGTCTCGCTACTCTGGAACACTCTCTATTCTGGAACACATACAGTACCAGTCAAAAGTTTGGACACACCTACTCGTTCCAGAGTTTTTCTTGATTTTTACTATTTTCTACATTGTAGAATAATAGTGAAGACATCCAAACTATGAAATAACACATGTGGAGTCATGTGGTAACCAAAAAAGTGTTATAAACAAAATATATTTTATATTGAGATTCTTAGCCACCCTTTGCCTTGACAGCTTTGCACACTCTTGGCATTCTCTCAACCAGCTTCATGAGATAGTCGCCTGGAGTGCATTTCAATTAACAGGTGTGCCTTGTTAAAAGTTGATTTGTGGAAAGTCTTTTAATGTGTTTGAGCCAGTCAGTTATGGTGTGACAAAATAAGGGTGATATACAGAATATAGCCTTATTTGGTAAAAATCCAAATCCATATTAAGGCAAGAACAGCTCAAATAAGCAAAGAGAAATGACAGTATAATGAAAATGGCTCTCATGAGGACCGCCACAGGAAAGGAAGACCAAATAAATGCTTAAGAGTTCAAGTAACAGACACATCTCAACATCAACTCTTCAGAGTAGATAACCTGGCCTCCACAATCCCCCAACTTCAACCCAATTGAGATGGGTTGGGATGAGTTGGATCACAGAGTGAAAGAAAATCAGCCAACAAGTGTTCAGGATATGTGGGAACTCCTTCAAGACGAGGTACGATCACGAATATCCTATCAATGGGACATCAAAAACTGTAATATCCTGTTTCACAGAATCGTGGCTGAATGACGACATGGATATTCAGCTAGCGGGATATACGCTGCACCGGCAAGTTAGTGGGCAAGATGGGGATGGGGGTTCTGTGCATAGTTGTAAACAACAGCTGGTGCACGAAATCTAAGGAAGTCTCTAGATTTTGCTCGCCTGAAGTAGAGTATATTGGGATAAATTGCAGGCCACACTACTTGCCTAGAGATTTTTCAGCTATACTTTTTGTGGCTGTTTATTTACCACCACAGACAGATGCTGGCACTAAGACCGCACTCAGTCAGCTGTATAAGGAAATAAGCAAACAGGAAACCACTCACCCAGAAGCGGTGCTCCTAGTGGCCGGAGTCTTTAATGCAGGGAAACTTAAATCAGTTCTACCAAATTTCTATCAACATGTTAAATGTGCAAACAGAGGGAAAACAATTCTAGGTCACCTGTACTCCACACACAGACGCGTACAAAGCTCTCCCTCGCCCTCCATTTGGTAAATTCGACCACAACTCTATCCTCATGATTCCTACTTTCAAGCTAAAATTTAAGCAGTAAGCACCAGTGACTCGGTCTATAAAAAAGTGGTCAGATGAAGCAGATGCTAAACTACAGGACTGTTTTGCTATCACAGACTGGAACATGTTCCGGGATTCCTCCGATGGCATTGAGGAGTACACCACATCAGTCACTGTCTTTATCAATAAGTGCATCGAGGACATCGTCCCCACAGTGACTGTACGTACATACCCCAAACAGAAGCCATGGATTACAGGCCACATTCACACTGAGCTAAAGGATAGAGCTGCCACTTTCAAGGTGCGGGACTCTAACCCGGAAGCTAATAAGAAATCCTGCTATACCCTGTGACGAATCATAAAACAGGCAAAGCGTCAATACAGGGCTAAGATTGAATCATACTACACCGGCTCCGACACTCGTCTAATGTGGCAGGGCTTGCAAACTATTACAGACTACAAAGGGAAGCACAGCCGCGAGCTGCCCAGTGACACGAGCCTACCAGACGAACTAAATCACTTCTATGCTTGCTTCGAGGCAGGCAACACTAAGGCATGCATGAGAGCATTAGCTGTTCCGGACGACTACGTGATCACGCTCTCCATAGCCGACACATGGACAAAAGGTACACATATGTGAGAATGTTATTCATTGACTAAAGCTCAGCGTTTAACACCATAGTACCCTCAAAGCTAATCACTAAGCTAAGGATCCTGGGACTAAACACCCCCCTGCAACTGGATCCTGGACTTCCTGACAGGCCACCCCCAGGTGGTGAGGGTAGGTAGCAACACATCTGCCACGCTGATCCTCAATACTGGAGCCCCCCAGGGGTGCGTGCTCAGTCCCCTCCTGTACTCCCTGTTCACCCACGACTGCATGGCCAGGCACGACTCCAACCCCATCATTAAGTTTGCAGACGACACAACAGCTGTCTCACCGATAACGATGAGACAGCCTATAGGGAGGAGGTCATAAACCTGGCCGGGTGGTGACAGAATAACAACCTATCCCTCAATGTAACCAAGACTAAGGAGATGATTGTGGACTACAGGAAAAGGCAGACCGAGTATGCCCCCATTCTCATTGATGGGGCTGTAGTAGAGCAGGTTGAGAGCTTTAAATTCCTTGGTGTCCACATCAACAACAAACTAGAATGGTCCAAACACACCAAGACAGTCGTGAAGAGGGCACGACAAAGCCTATTCCCCCTCAGGAAACTAAAAAGATTTGGCATGGGTCCTGAGATCCTCAAAAGGTTCTATAGCTGCAACATCGAGAGCATCCTGACCGGTTGCGTACGTGCGTACGGCCCAGTACAACACTGGGGCTAAGCTTCCTGCCATCCAGGACCTCTACACCAGGCGATGTCAGAGGAAGGCCCTAAAAATTGTCAAAGATCCAAGCTACTCCAGTCTTAGACTGTTCTCTCTACTACCGCATGGCAAGCTGTGCAGGAGTACCAAGTCTAGGACAAAAAGGCTCCTCAACAGTTTTTACCCCAAGCCATAAGACCCCTGAACAGGTAATCAAATGGTTACCCGGACTATTTACATTGTGTACCCCAACCCCTCTTTTACGCTGCTGCTACTCTCTGTTTATCATATATGCATAGTCACTTTAACTATACATTCATGTACATACTACCTCAATTGGCCCGACCAACCAGTGTTCCCGCACATTGGCTAACCGGGCTATCTGCATTGTGTCCTGTCACCCGCCACCCGCCAACCCCTCTTTTACGCAACTGCTACTCTCCGTTCATCATATATGCATAGTCACTTTAACCATATCTACATGTACATACTACCTCAATTAGCTCGACTAACCGGCGTCTGTATGTAGCCTCGCTACTTTTTTAGCCTCGCTACTGTATATAGCCTCGCTACTGTTACTTTTCACTGTCTTTTTACTGTTGTTTTTATTACTTTACTTAACTATTGTTCACCTAATAACTTTTTTTAGTTTTTTTTTTGCACTATTGGTTAGAGCCTGTAAGTAAGCGTTTCACTGTAAGATCAACACCTGTTGTTCGGCGCACGTGACAAATAAAGTTTGATTTGAAGACTGTTGGAAAAGCTGGTTGAAAGAATGCCAAGAATGTGCAAAGCTGTAATCAAGGCAAAGGGTGGCTAGTTTGAAGAATCCCAAATATAAAATATAGTTTGACTTAGTACATATGTAATTTCATAGTTTTGATGTCTTCACTGTTATTCTACAATGTAGAAAATTGTAAAAAAAAAAAAACCCTGGAATGAGTAGGTGTGTCCCAACTTTAGACTGGTAGTGTATATCAACATACTTAGCTTGCCTATCAACTAAATATACTGTTAAATAACTGATACCCACTAGCCTAAGGATGCTGAGTGCTAACGCTAGTTTATTAGCATATTCAACCTTGATGCTGATGGAAACTAGCTAGTTAGCTACAAACAACCCTACACAAACATGTGGCTAACTCTGCTGCTGCTGCACTTTGACTTTCTGGCTGTTCTGCCCTCTCCACCCCTGCCTGCTTGTGCTTAACCTGCTAGCTTTTTTTGCCTCTCTTTCGGAAGAAGTTCTGAATAGCATTATGCTCTGTGCTATACTACAGACAGGCGTTTTGTTGAATGATGACATTGACATCTAACCAGGGACGTATCACAGCATCTACCGTGTCACTTCAAAGGCTTCTTGCGATGCAAACTACTGGGTTTCCATTAGGTAACACAGCCACAAAGTCAGAATCCACAGCCAAAAAGTTAAAATTGGCTACAAAAATGTGCTTTGTGGTCTTAATTCAAGGTTAGGGCTAGGCATAATGTTAGCAGTGTGGTTACGGTTAGGTTAAAAATATGATTTAAAAAATATAAATTGTGGAAATGGGCAGGGTTTAGCCATATTTATGACTTTGTTAAGAAGTGACAACCCTACTACATTTAAGCAGATGCATTTATCCAGAGCAACTAGGGTTAAATTCCTTGCTCAAGGGCACATTGACAGCTTTTTCACTTAATCAGCACAGAGATTTGAACCAGCAACCTTCAGGTTACTGGCCCAACACTCTTAACTGCTAGGCTACCTGCCTAACATGGTATTCTATATTGTTTATTTTTGTCATAAGTTTGTCAGTAATTTATTTTTTTCTTATATACTGAATAGTGCAAGTGATCTGTGGTTATGGAAACTCTTATCAAACTGAAAAAATATATAAAATCTAGATATTTTTGACCATCAAAAGGTTCAGGGCTGGACCAAAAACATCTGGGGCTGAAGCCACTACTGCTGACTCATTCAAACACACAGCTGTCCTTGACAGGTCTCCCTTTTAGCAGTCTCTTTCACAGGCGTGGTAGAAGCCTGGGCATGGCATAGGTTATCCTTTAGCAAACCTCCACTGTTCCAAAGACATTTGCTGTGTTTGTTGACATGGTCATTGTATTGTAATAATTAATCCACGCTACAGTCTTATCATCATCTGGGTTCGCTTAATTTTCCGTTCTTTAAAAATCGAAATAAAGGTAACTGATTAAGGGTTATAGTCTGTTTTTATCGACTTAGTTAAATGCCGGATGTGTGAGAGATAACGATTGCAGTCAGCATGACTCAATGTTTACACACCCAGTGCTGAAAAATCTATTCAGCTTTAATCAAATTTGGAAGCTAAACTACTGTACCTTTTGGAGGAGCAGTGAAACAAAAGTTCCAAATACAGATCCCATCACAGGCTGAATAAGAGCAGCATTCTTCAATATATCATGGGTTAGGACAACCACATAAAAAGTTTATATTTGGAGAGTCATGTTTTCTCTAGTTACCCAGACAGCCTGTGTGATTGACTGACTTTGAACTTGAATCGTCTGTGTGCCCCTAGAATGTGTTAACCCGCTGAGCTAAAGCATAGTGGCCCACTCCTTATCATTGATCAGTTTACTGTTTTAAGGAGAACGTCAAGGTGCCTAAGTAGGCCTATGTTTTGAGGGACATCTTCCTGTAATGTGCATTGACTGACCCAGTCACAACAACATGATTATCCATTATCCAAACTGGCATGGTCATGTTCGTATATGAGCTAGGTTGACACTGGCAGGTAGCCTGTAGCAACAGGATAGAGTGTATCTTACGGACTGTTGAGATGAGGATTGCTTCTTTATGACTATCTATCATTAAAGGTGGGTATCTATCTATGCATGGTTGGCATTCCAATGACAGGTGGTAATACCGGAAATGCATTGGGCATGGTACATAGAAGCATAGCCGTAACTAGGGTCTGAGTTTTAGTGAGGTCCAGACAGGTGGCTCATTAAAGCTCATTTACTGCATTTCTATATAATTTAAAAACTCTAAAATGCTATTTGGAGAACAGCAAAAACTAGGAAAAATAACCACTGCAATTATCACATTGTCACGACTTCCACCGAAGGTGGCTCCTCTCCCTGTTCGGGCGGCGCTCGGCGGTCGTCGTCACCGGTCTACTAGCTGCCACCGATTCCCTTTTCTTTTCTGTTAGTTTTGTCTTGATTGTTTTCACCTGTTACTTATTTGTTGTTAATTATGGCCTATCTAAACTTCCAGGGCCCGCCTGCTTTTGTGCGGGCTTATTCTCACTGTCAGTGGGGAAATTGTTTTGATTATACGTATTTTGCTGTCTGTTATTTTCCCTGGTTTTGGGGACATACCTGATTATTGGTCATTTGATCTGTTTTTTGGCTAGACCAAGCTTAATAAACGTTTGCATTGGAAACATTGCTGTCTGCGCCTGACTCCACACCCACCACTCCTAGCTATCCATGACACTCATTGGTTGCTGGAACTTCATTCACCTCAGTCGATCTACAAACACATAGTCAATTAGCTATACAATTAGCCACTACACATTAACTCACATTAACTCAGCACCGGGATTAAAAAATATAATTTAATAATACATAGATCTGTTAGCAAAAAAAAACAGATTTAATTAACAAAAAGTTAATAAATGAGTTAGCTCTACATAACTTTTTGTTGCAGTTTTACAGCTGATTTCCTTGCAATTCTACAAATTTTGCCATGACTTATGTAATGTTAATATATCTAAGTGAGAGTTAACAAAATAAATTGGGGCCCCCTGGAGTTCAGGGCCCATGGGCACATGCCCTGCGTGCCTGATCGGTAATTGGGCCATGATTACTACTAGTTTAGATTGCTGGCTAGACTAATTTACTAATCTAAAAAATTGTTTACTGACATGGGCTAATTAAGTGACAGTCAGTGAGTGACATACAGGTTAAACATGAGGAAAACTGCTGAAAATTCAAAGAAATTACAATGTCCTCATATGTAGTTATAGCCCTGCGTACAAGGCATGTCAGGTAAGGAGAGCACATCGCCTGCATGAGCATGTATAGACTTGTTTTGAAATGTCTGTTCTCACTTTACCCTCCTGTGACCTAGCCTGGGTGGATTTGACTATCAGACGGCTTTACGTTTCATGTAGACCTAGACCCTTCACCCTTTATCTTAACCTATACAACCCATACTTCTCCAGCTAGAATAATGTTGAAGACTTCCTTATAGACATTTAAAACTTTTCAAGTGTACTCCTACACTTAACATGTGTGAATAGTGAGGTCAAGCACCAGGGGTAAAATAATTTTTATCTTGGATATTCGATTTTCTCTTGTCAATAGCTATTGAACCAAGCATGCCATGACTATGAAGACGGTATATTCTGAATCAGGAGTTGATGGAAAACAATATACCTTTTTTTGTGTGAAAATAAATTAAATACAATTTTTGGATTTCAATCTTCAATAGCTCTTACAGAAAAAGGTGGCATGACTATGAAAATTATATGTTCAGAATCAGGGGAGGACGGAGAAAAATCCACTGCTTTATTTTGTTGTTGATATTCATATACAGTACCGGTCAAAAGTTTTAGAACACCTACTCATTCAAAGGTTTTTCTTTATGTTTTACTGTTTTCTACATTGTAGAATAATAGTGAAGGCAACAAAACTATGAAATAACACATATGGAATCATGTAGTAACCAAAACGAGTGTTAAACAAATCAAGATATATTTTATATTTGAGATTCTTCAAATAGCCACCCTTTACCTTGATGACAGCTTTGCACACTCTTGGCATTCTCTCAACCAGCTTCATGAGGTAGGTAGCAGGTAGCCTCGTGGTTAGAGCGTTGGGCCAGTAACCGAAAGGTTGCTGGATCGAATTCCTGAGCTGACAGGTCATCTGTCATTCTGCCACTGAGCAAGGCAGTTAACCCACTGTTTCCTGGGCGCTGAAGACGTGGATGTCAATTAAGGCAGGCTCCTGCACCTCTCTGATTCAGAGGGGTTATGTTAAATGCGGAAGACACATATCAGTTGTACAACTGACTATCCTTTCCCAATAATAAGAAGCGACTTGCTTGGGCCAAGAAACATGAGCAATGGACATTAGACTGGTGGAAAATTGGTATTGAGTCCAAATTCGAGATTTTTGGATCCAACCGTGTCTTTGTAACTATGCAGTAATCAGAAACTTTCTGTCCAAAAATTATGCAGAAAACTGTATCCATGCTTTTGTCACTGTCACGACTTCCGCCGAAGTCGGTACCTCTCCTTGTTTGGGCGGCGTTCGGCAGCCGACGTCACCGGTCTTCTAGCCATCGCCGATCCACCTTTCATTTTCCATTTGTTTTGTCTAGTTTTCCCGCACACCTGGTTTACATTCCCTCATTACTTGACGTGCATATAACCCTCTGTTCCCCCCATGTCTGTGTGTGGAATTGTTTGTTGTAAAGTGTATGTACACTTCAGACTAGTTTGCGATGGGTTAGTTCAACCCGTAATTTGTTGTTCTGGGTGCAGTTTGTTTTGCCTCATTAAACTGCTCCTGTTGTTACCCATTTCTGCTCTCCTGCGCCTGACTTCCCTGCAGCCAGTTACGCACCTCTTACAGAATTCCACACCTGAATATGGAGTCAGCAGGAGCAGGTGCCCCTGGTATAGGGGTCAAGGAGCGCGTCCGGGAGCACGTGGCGATGCTCCATCATCTCGGCGCTGCCATGGACAGTGTCGTCTAAACCATGGACCGCTGGGAGAGACAGGGAGTTCCTCCAGTGCCTCCAACAGCACAACAAGGATCTCCACTACTCAACCCCCCTGCACCTGGTCCCAGTGGGATTTGTCTCGCCCTTCCCCGGGAGTACAATGCGACGGCTGCACGCTGCCAGGGTTTCGTGCTGCAGCTGGATCTATACCTGGCAACCATCCACCCGTCTTCTTCGGGCCGTGAGAGGGTGTCCACCCTCGTCTCGTGCCTCTTGGGGGAAGCCCTGGAGTGGGCCCACGCTGTGTGGGGAGAAGGGGACGCGGCGCTCGACCACTTCGAGGATTTCACTTCCATCTGAGGCAGGGGACGAAGAGCGCCCAACAGTTCGCAATGGACTTTCGGACCCTGGCCGCGAGATGGAACAACAGGGCCCTGATCGACCACTATCGCTGCAGTTTGCGCGAGGACGTCCATCGGGAGTTGGCCTGCAGGAACACCACCCTCACCTCTGACCAGCTGGTGGACCTGTCCATGTGGCTGGATAACCTGCTGGCGACCCGTGGACGTCCAGAGCGGGATCTGTTGGTTCCATCCCCCAGCACCACTGCTCCGATGCCCATGGAGCTGGGAGGTGCTGCTCTCAGGGAGACCGGAGGAGAAACCTTCACGTGCACCATCTGTGGCCGCAGAGGTCACACTGCCGGTCGGTGCCGGGTTGGTTCCTCTGGGGTTCCTCTCGAGGCAGCAGGCAGGGCACTCTGGCGTCACCCCAGGTGGGCCGGCACCATTCTCACCCAGAGCCCCTGTTGCACACCTGTTTTGTATGTTACTTTTCCTGAGTTTTCCCCGCATTCCCAGCATAAGGCGCTCGTCGATTCAGGCATGGCTGGGAATTTCATAGACCGATCATTCGCCCATATTTTAGGGATCCCCATTGTTCCAGTGGCTATGCCCTTCCCAGTTCATGCCTTAGACAGTCGACCATTAGGGTCAGGGTTGATTAGGGAGGCCACCGCTCCCCTAGGCAAGGTGACGCAGGTGGGTCACAAGGAGAGAGTCAGTCTCTTCCTCATTGACTCCTGCGTTTTCCGTAGTGCTAGGCCTACCCTGGTTAGCCTGTCATGACCCCACTGTTTCATGGCAATGGGGTTGTCGCGAGAGTGCTCGGGGAGGTGTTTAGGGGTTTCCGTTGGTGCTACTACGGTGGAAAGACAAGACCAGGTCTTCACCGTGCGTATTCCCCCCGAGTATTCCGATTTGGCTCTCACCTTCTCCAAAAAGAAGACCACTCAATTACCACCTTATCGTCGGGGGGATTGTGCGATAAATATCCTGGTAGACGCCGCACTTCCCAGGAGTCACGTGTATCCAATGTCACAGGCGGAGACGGCGGCTATGGAAACATATGTCTCCGAATCCCTGCGTCAGGGGTACATTTGGTCCTCTACTTCACACGCCTCCTTGAGTTTATTTTTTGTGAAGAAGAAGGAGGGGGATCTGCGCCCATGTATTGACTATCGAGAACTTAACCAGATCACTGTGAAGTACAGTTACCTGCTACCTCTCATAGCCAAAGCTTCTTCACGAAACTAGATCTCAGGAGCGCTTACAACCTATCCAGTATCCAGGAGGGAGACGAGTGGAAGACAGCGTTCAGTACCACCTGAGGGCATTATGAGTACCTTGTCATGCCATACGGGTTGATGAATGCTCCGTCAGTCTTCCAAGTCTTTGTGGACGAGATTTTCAGGGACCTGCACAGGCAGGGTGTAGTGGTGTATATCGATGACATTCTGATATACTCTCCTGCACGCACCGAGCATGTGTCCTTGGTGCGCAGGGTGCTTGGTCGACTGTTGGAGCATGACCTGTATGTCAAGGCTGAGAAATGCCTGTTCTTCCAGCAGTCCGTCTCCTTCCTAGGATACCGCATTTCCACCTCAGGGGTGGAGATGGAGAGTGACCGCATTTCAGCAGCGCGTATTTGACCGAGCGTTTTCTAGGGTTTTCCAATTACTACCAAAGGTTTATCCGGGGGTTTTGGTGAGGTAGCGGCTCTCTCTGGGATAGGAGCCGTGCACTCTCAGCGCTCGGGTACGCCACCGAAGCTCCGCCCTTGGGCCTTCTTCTCGAGGATGCTCAGCCCGGCGGAGCAAAACTATGATGTGGGGGACCGGGAGCTGTTGGCTGTCGTCAAGGCTTTGAAGGCGTGGAGACATTGGCTTGAGGGGGCTAAACACCCTTTTCTCATCTGGACTGACAACCGCAATCCGAAGTACATCCGGGCAGCGAATCCTCACCAGGCAAGGTGGGCCATGTTTTTTATCCGTTTTGTTTTCACCCTTTCATACAGACCAGGTTCCCAGAATGTCAAGGCAGACGCATTGTCCTGGCTGTATGACACAGAGGAGCGGCCCATGGATTCCACCCCCATACTCCCGGCCTCCTGCCTGGTGGCGCCGGTAGTGTGGGAGCTGGATGTGGACATTGAGCAGGCGTTACGTGCAGAGCCCGCTCCCCTCCAGTGTCCCGCTGGGCATCTGTACGTTCCGTCTGCTGTCCGTGACCGGCTGATCTATTGGGCTCACACGTCACCCTCCTCTGGTCATCCAGGTATCGGTCGGACAGTGCGCTGTTTGAGTGGGAAGTACTGGTGGTCCACCTTGGCCAAGGACGTGAGGGGTATGTTTGCTCCTGCTCGGTGTGCACCCAGTGTAAGGCTCCCAGGCACCTGCCCAGAGGTAAGTTACACCCCTTACCCGTTCCACAATGGCCATGGTCTCACCTGTTGATAGATTTCCTCACAGATCTCTCCCTATCACAGGGTAACACCACAATCCTGGTCGTTGTGGACCATTTCTCCAAGTCCTGCTGTCTCCTTCCCCTGCCCGGTCTCCATATGGCCCTTCAGACTGCGGAGGCCTTGTTCACTCATGTCTTCCGGCACTACGGGGTGCCTGAGAATATAGTGTCTGACCGAGGTCCCCAGTTCACGTCGAGGGTCTGGAGAGCGTTCATGGAGCGTCTGGGTGTCTCGATCAGCTTTACCACAGGTTTTCTCCCCGAGAGTAACGGACAGGTACGAGAGAGAAAACCAGGATGTGGGTAGGTTTCTGAGGTCTTATTGCCAGGACCGGCCGGGGGAGTGGACGGCGTTCGTGCCCTGGGCAGAGATGGCCCAGAACTCACTTCACCACTCCTCCACTAACCTCTCCCCCTTCCAGTGCATACCTTCGCATCAGAGTCAGACCGAGCCTCCTGCGGGGGACGACTGGTTCCGGTGCGCGGAGGAGACATGGGACGCCGCCCATGTTCACCTTCAGCATGCCGTTCTGCGCCAAAAAGCCAGCGCAGTGAGCCGCAGTGAGGCGGACAGGGCTATTGTCACCGCAGTGAGGCCCCGTTGTTCTTGGTCTGGCTCTCGACCTGAAACCTGCCCTGTCGGAAGCTGGGTCCGCAGTTTGTGGAACCGTTTAAAGTCCTGAGGAGACTGAACGAGGTTTGTTACAGGTTACAGCTCCCCCCAATTACCGTATTAACCCCTCGTTCCATGTGTCTCTCCTCAGGCCGGTGGTGGCTGGTCCGCTCCAGGAGTCTGATGTGCGGGAGGTTCCCCCGCCCCCTCTGGACATCGAGGTGGCCCCGGCGTACGCCGTTCGCTCCATACTGGATCCGAGGCGTCGGGCGAGGGGCCTTCAGTACCTCATGGAGTGGGAGGGGTACGGTCCAGAGGAGAGATGCTGGATTCCAGTGGAGGACGGGTTGGACCCTTCAATAATGCGGGAGTTCCACCGTCTCCGTCCGGATCGCCCTGCGCCTTGCCCTCCGGGTCGTCCCCGAGGCCGGTGTCGGCGCGCTGCTTGGGCCGCGTGTCAAAGGGGGGTACTGTCACGACTTCCGCTGAAGTCGGTTCCTCTCCTTGTTCGGGCGGCGTTCGGTAGTCGACGTCACCGGTCTTCTAGCCATCTCCGATTCATCTTTCATTTTCCATTTATTTTGTCTTGTTTTCCCGCACACCTGGTTTACATTCCCTCATTACTTGTCGTGCATGTCTGTGTGTGGAATTGTTTGTTGTAAAGTGTATCTGCAATTCAGACTGGTTTGCGATGGATTAGTTCAACCCGTAATTTGTTGTTCTGGGTGCAGTTTGTTTTGCCTCATTAAACTGCTCCGGTTGTCACCCATTTCTGCTCTCCTGCACCTGACTTCCCTGCAGCCAGTTACACACCTCTTGCAGTCACTTCTAGGTTAGACTATGCTCTACTTTCCGTCTACCCGGATAAAGCACTAAATAAACAGTAAATAAATAGTTAGTGCTAAAGACGTCTGCTAGAATCTTGACTAGAACCAAAACATTTGATCATATTACTCCAGTGCTAGCCTCTCTACACTGGCTTCCTGTTAAGGCAAGGGCTGATTTCAAGATTTTACTGCTAACCTACAAAGCATTACATGGGCTTGCTCCTAGCTATCTTTCCGATTTGGTCCTGCCTTACATACCTACAAGTACTCTAAGGTCTCAAGACGCAGGTCTCCTTATTGTCCCTAGGATTTCTAAGCAAACAGCTGGAGGCAGGGCTTTCTCCTATAGAGCTCCATTTTTATGGAATGGTCTGCCTATCCATGTGAGAGACGCAGACTCTGTCTCAACCTCTCTTCAGTAGGTCCTATGATTGAGTGTAGTCTAGCCCTGGAGTGTGAAGGTGAACGGAAAGGCACTGGAGCAACAAACTGCCCTTGCTGTCTCTGCCTAACTCATTCCCCTCTCTCCACTGGGATTCTCTGCCTGAAACCCTATTACAGGGGCTGAGTCACTGGCTTACTGGTGCTCTTTCATGCCATCCCTAGGAGGGGTGCGTCACTTGAGTGGGTTGAGACAATGACGTGATCTTCCTGTCCGGGTTGTCACCCCTTTGCTGGTGACACTGTCTGTGATTTATTTAGAATTCAAGGCACACTTAACCAGGATGGCTACCACAGAATTCTGCAGCGATACGCCATCCCATCTGGTTTGCGCTAAGTGGAACTATAATTTGTTTTTCAACAGGACAATGACCCAATACACCTCCAGGCTGTGTAAGGGCTATTTTTACCAAGAAGTAGAGTGATGGAGTCTTGCATCAGATGACCTGGCCTCCACAATCCCCCGACCTAAACCAAATTGAGAGGTTTTGGAATTAGTTGGACGGCAGAGTGAAGGAAAAGCAGCCAACAAGTGCTCAGGATATGTGGAAACTCCTTGAAGACTGTTGGAAAACCATTCCAGGTAAAGCTGGTTGAGAGAATGCCAAGAGTGTGCAAATCTATCATCAAGGCAAAGGGTAGCTATTTGAAGAATCTCAAATATAAAATATATTTTGATTTGTTTAACACGTGTTTGATTACTACATGATTCCATAAGTGTTATTTCATAGTTTTGATGTCTTCACTATTATTCTACAATGAAGAAAATAGTAAAAATGAAGAAAAACCCTTGAATGAGTAGGTGTTCTAGAACTTTTGACCGGTATTGTATATACAGTGCATTTGGAAAATATTCAGACCCCTTGACTTTTTCCACATTTTGTTACGATACAGCCTTCTTCTGAAATTGATTAAATTGTCCCCACCCCTCCTCATCAATCCACACACACAAGACCCCATAAAGACAAATCAAAAACAGGTTGAGACATTTTTGCAATTTTGTAAAAAATAAAACTGAAATATCAGATTTACATAAGTATTTAGACCCTTTACTCAGTACTTTGTTAAAGCACCAGCCTCAAGTCTTCTTGGGTATGATGCTACAAGCACGCCTGTACTTGGGGAGTTTCTCCCATTTTTCTCTGCAAGTCCTCTCAAGCTCTGTCAGGTTGGATGGGGAGCGTCGCTGCACAGCTATTTTCAAGTCTCTCCAGTGATGTTCGATTGGGCTCTGGCTGGGCCACTCAAGGACCTCCAGAGACTTGCCCCGAAGCCACTACTGCGCTGTCTTGGCTTTGTGCTTAGGGTTGTTGTCCTATTGGAAGGTGAACCTTCGCACCAGTCTGAGGTCCGGAGCGCTTTGGAGCAGGTTTTCATCAAGGATCTCTATGTACTTTGCTTTGTTCATGTTTCCCTCGATCCTGACTTGTCTTTAGAATAAGGCTGTACCATAACAAAATGTTTTTTTGGGGGAGCTTTAAATCTTCCATAGCTCTTCCACAGAGCCCCTATGACAATGAAAATGGCATATTCTGAACATGGGGCAAATGGAAAAAAAATCCACAGGTTGTTCTTGTTGATGAAATGTCGTTATTTTGTCCCATATCACAAGTTGTGGAAACTGAAAGCAGCGGCAAGCTGCTAAGTGGATGGGAGTGACTGAGATTCGAAGCAGATCGACATAAGGAATAGCTTCGCCTTCATCGCTGGGACTGCCTGTGTCTGCGACGGCAGGGCTAACTCCAACTACGCTGACTACAGCAGCAGCTTTGTCATCGAGTTCGGCTCCTTTCGCTCTCTCATCTGACGGGGCACTGCCTACTTGGGAGGTCTGGACCGATCGCCGGGAGCAGCGGTCATACGCTAATCTGCTTCTCACAGGCCTGTGAAAGACTCAACGACTTGTGTGAGGGGTGGGAATTCCCTTCTCCGGCCGTTGTATTGAACAGTTCATTGGCAAGAAATGTCTCAGTCCCTGGAGCAAAGATGTTGTGCTATCTGGGAGCACAAGTACAGGACATTAATAAGCTGCTCCCAAATATGTTAAACCAGCATCAGGAAATTGAGTCTTTCATAGTTGGTTCATTTGGTATTCAATGACATTACAAAGGGCAGCTCAGAACAGCTGAAGATGTATTTTAAAGAACTGATTGGCTCACTCTGCCATCCCTAAATCGTGGCATTGAACGTTCAGCAGACTTTTAGTCCTACATAATTGGCTACGAGACTATTGAAGCTCTGCGGGTGTTACATTTATTGACACTTTTGATACCTTCTGGAAACAAAGCTCATGTTATAAGGAGGATGGGATCCACCCACATCATTTGGACTCCTGGATCCTTTCACAGCAATTTAAGGCTGCGTTGAAACAATGACTTATCAATGACTCAAGCCCAGCTCATTTAAGCCCTACCATTGTGTCGCTGAGTTGTCATAATGCTTCAGTAAATGTACATTATCCCAGAGGGGCTGAAGGACTTAATGTAAGTACCCTAATGTATGTCCCTCTTACTGTCCTAAATGCTTCTGCTGATCCTACAGCTATTGTATGCAGTAATCATGTGCCTATGAACCAGAGTTATACTGTTGACAATGAGGCGGTGTCCTCTAGCAGGAAGTCCACTGTGTGCAGCTCACCCTGCACTAACGTAAATAACCTGAGCATGTCTACCTCTGCTAAGCTTCCGAGTAAAGCAATAAAAACAGAAAAGTGCTAAAAATAGCCCACATTAACATATGTAACTTAAGAAACAAGGTTCATTAAATCAATAATTTGCTAGTAACAGATGGCATTCATGTTCTGATTTTCTCTGAGACTCAATTACTAACTTTAAACATCAGCTATCTGAGCAGCTAACAGATTGCTGCAGCTGTACATAGTCCTTCTGTAAATAGCCCACCCAATCTACCTACCTCATCCCCATATTGCTTTTATTTACTTTTCTGCTCTTTTACACACCAGTATCTCTACTTGCACATCATCATCTGCTCATTTATCACTCCAGTGTTAATCTGCTAAATTGTAATTACTTCGCTACTATAGCCTATTTATTGCCTACCTCCTCACGCCATTTGCACACACTGTATATAGACTTTCTTTTTTTCTCTATTTTGTAATTGACTGTACTCTTGTTTATTCCATGTGTAACTCTGTGTTGTTGTATGTGTCGAACTGCTTTGTTTTATCTTGGCCAGGTTGCAGTTGCAAATGAGAACTTGTTCTCAACTAGCCTACCTGGTTAAATAAAGGTGAAATTAAATTAAATATAAAGAAATGAGGCAAAAGAAATGGCAACTAATTCTGGCTGCACAACCGATTGGCTAACATACTGCAAATTGAGAAATCATGTGACTAAACTGAATAAAAACAAGAAGAAACTACACCATGAAACAAAGATAAATTACATAAAGAATGATAGTTAAACGCTTTGGAGCACCTTAAATGAAATTTTGGGGAAAATGGTAAACTCCGCTCCGACAACTTGGATGGAAAATTACTGAGGATAATAGCGGACGATATTGCCACTACTATTTGCCATATCTTCAATTTAAGCCTACTAGAAAGTGTTTACCCTCAGGCCTGGAGGGAAGCAAAAGTAATTCCCCTACCTAAGAATAGTAAAGCCCCTTTTACTGGCTCAAATAGCCAACCAATCAGCCTGTTACCAACCCTTAGTAAACGTTTGACCAGATACAATGCTATTTTACAGTAAACAAATTGACAACAGACTTTCAGCACACTTATAGGGAAGGACATTCAACAAGCACAGCACTTACACAGCGATTGGCTGAGAGAAAATGATGATAAAAAGATTGTGGGGGCTGTTTTGTTAGACTTCAGTGCAGCTTCTTACATTATCCATCATAGTCTACTGCTGGAAAAACATATGTGTTATGGCTTTACACCCCCTGCTATATTGTGGATAAAGAGTAACCTGTCTAACAGAGCACAGAGGGTGTTCTTTACTGGAATGCTCTCCAACACAATGCGGGTAGAATCAGGAACTGCAGCTGTCTAGGCCCAGTGTGTCTGTGTATGCGGATTACTCAACACTATATACGTCAGCTACTACAGCGACTGAAATGACTGCAACACTTAACAAATAGTTGCAGTTGGTTTCAGAATGGGTGGCAATGAATAAGTTAATTCTAAATAGTTTAACATTGTATTTGGGACAAATTCACTAAACCCTAAACCTCAAATCTTGTAATGAATAATGTGGATATTGAGCCAGATGAGGTGACATATTGATACAACAGTCTGTCCATAACAAAGCACTGCTCTGCCTTCTTAACAGCAAGGTAGGTCCTACAGGCCCTAGTTTTGTCGCACCTGGACTACTGTTCAGTCATGTGGACAGGTGCCACAAATAGGGACGTAGGTAAATTGCAATTGGTTCAGAACAGGGCAGGAAGAGTAGCAGCTAATAGGGATCCAAAATAAATACATAATATAAAATGAGACATTCTGAATCAGGGGAAGATGAAGGCGTTTTTTTTGGGGGGGGGGGGGGGGGGGGGCTTGAGTTAGCTTGTTCCACAATAGGTGCATCCACTATTTATTTGGCCCTAGACATACATTGCACCTCTCAGGCTAATGTGACTGTTTCATCTAACTTGGCATGGAAATATGATGACATTGCTAAAGTAGGCAAATAATTAGTTGGAAACAACTTATCCATATTATGATGAGATCAAATATTAGGTACAGATATCCAATATGAAACCAATTTTCCCTCAGTATGACAGCCCTTTTCATATTACCTAGTCTAGAACATTTGAGAAGATGAATGATATAACAAGAGCATTGAGCCATTGAACAACTAACAGGACGACTGGTCCAAACTGGTCCATTTCGCTGAATTCATCAAAATCCAGATGTGTGGGTGAGGAGGCGGAGCTATGTTACTCTCTACCCTCACAATTTTTGTCACGCGCAGTCCGTGAGATGCAGAGAACAGCGCAGCAGGGTTTGGACACAACATTCTATATTCCATAGTTTCTACTAGAACGCAGGAATTGTGGGAAAGCGGTTACTTTTCGATATAAGTGTTGCCTTCGATTTGCTGTGGAATTCGTCCTTCGTGCAGGCTAAGGGACTCAGTAACGTAAGAGTAACACATTTCATAATGAAGACTTTATGGGAAAAAAATTGTAGCATCTGTAATTTGTTCAACTTAAGCAATTGTACGGAGAGAACCACATCACTCATTAACAATAACTTTTTGTCCAACATATGATAGTTGTATACTGTACCATGATGCGAATTCTACTGTCTTGCTCGTTCATAGCCTGGGCAAACAGCCTAGACTCAGGGGTAGACGTAACATAGTAAATGTAAATCCGGGATACATACTCTAATTAGTATGATGCTGTATGTTAAGTTCCATTGGTACTAATTTGATGATGTCCATCATCAATTTCGTATGTTATGAATTGGAATTCGTACAATATGTCACGAATCTGCAAAAACGTATGATTTGTTACAAATCCAATTTGTGGTAGCTGTAGTTAGTTAGGGTGGCTAGGTTGCTAATGCTAACATTAGCTAAGTGATTAACTTTAACTAGGCTAGGGGTTAAGGATACGGGTTAAGGGTTAGGATTAGCTAACATGCTAAGTAGTCACAAAGTAGCTAAAAAGTAGTAAATAGTTACAAAGTTGCAAATGAGCTAAAATGCTAAATTAGCTAAAAGTTGTCTGTGAAGTTATTCAAACACGAACCATTGGGTTGCTAGACGTTCACGTTATATATGCCTATCCTGACCAACCACCTTACTTTCATTTTTTGCCTTAGGTATCCTTCTGTCTATTGTAACCATACCAAACCTAACATTATACTAATTATACTAATTTGAGTGTGTTAGATTTACATGTATTATGTAACATCTAGTGTGAGAGACCAGGCTGGGGCAAATGTGAAGTTCCATTGCACACCTTCAATGTTCTGCCACTTTTGTGTCAGGCTTGTGAAGATAGCAATGGGCACAATATGTCACAAGGTAGCCTATTTCTTTACTACTAATTTACCAATTAGTAGTAAAGATCAAGATATATGTACAAATGTTAGTATGGGATTGTGTCTGTTCCTAGAGAACTGACATTGCACTTCACATTTGGTGATTGTTAGCCATATCTTTGACTAAGACGAGATACAAAGAACTCAGATTAGAAAACATATTTTCTTTTTAGTCATAGATATGGCTAGGTGATAGTGTGACGTGTATGTCTGTTTAATGACTGGATTATGTAAGTGGGCTATGTCCACTGAACTCTAGAGGGACTAATTTGTTCCTATGTCCATGTATTGTTTACATGTGTGAGTGACACAAAGGGACGGACACAAGGGGGCAGTCAGTGCTACCATGGCATGCCCATCTCACATACACAGCTGACCATGACAGTCTGGTGTTTCTACAGGCACATAGGCTTTACAGATCAGATGAGATGGGGTGTGTGCGTTATGTGTTGTATGCAGTTGTGCATGCGGCACAACCATGCACTCTGTAAACAAAATAAAACACAGCCACACAAATGCGGCCAATTAGATGTATGTGTTTGATTCAAAATCAGGGTCATTAAATATTGTGTGGATGAAGGGCAGATTGAATAAAGAGAAAAAATACCTTAAAAAATCCATAAATGTATAATTATTGTGCAATTTATATCTATAGGCTATAGGTTTTTCTTTAATTATTTTAAGCTAAATGGCATTAGTGCGTAAGCCTATAAGCTTTAGGGCCTAACTGTAGGCGTGCCAAATAGTCTACACGCCAATCGCCACATGTTTTTGGGAATGGGAACTCGTCAATCCACAGAGGCAAAAAGGACAATGTCGCAGTTTAATTAGAGAAAAGCTGTGAAATGGAGAGTTGAAAATAAAGAGGGACAGAAAAGTAAATGTTTGGGAAAGATTTGGTGAAATGGTAGGCTAAAAGAGGATGATAGCAGCTATGTTAGGACTATATGTGATGATTGTGAAGAGCCATACAAATTCAACAGTCACAAGATGGGGACTTCAAATAGGGAAATTCAAGGGAACTGTAGCCTACTGTTCAGATGGGTTAAATCTTCAGCTGTCTTTGACTGTAGCCTACAGCACATTTTCTATATTAGTGGGCTAGGGCCGGGTGCTGGCCTCAGATTTTCACCTTATCACATATAATCTGGTGGTTGAAGATGGGTTATTAGCAATTGCGGAAGGGTCCGGGTGACCCGGGCACCACTAGTGTTGGCATGGTGATGCTGACTAACAATCTGCTGACTGGGTCCCAAAGGGTGATGCCCTGGATTTATAGGGAAGAGGAACTGCTAGTGGAGATCCTCTGCTGACAAAGGTGCACATGCAGCTAGCTAGAAGGTCAACAGCTGTTGATTATGTTACTGCTCCCAGGGGCGGACTTAGTGATTTGGAGGCCCTATGCCGAGGCCAGTCTGAGGCCACTGCCCTTGTCTATAAAACACATTCATGGCTACTGAACGAAGAGCTTTTCGGGGGGTGGCTCTTTTAGATGAATGAACCAAAATGAAAAGTCTAGCTGAAAAGATTTGAAATGCCCTTCACTAGTAAGGTTTTTGTATCACTACATTGAACAGCAGTGGGCAATACTTTTGGTCCGAGGGTCACATTGAGGTGTCAGTTTTGTTCCGGACCCATTTGTTAATCAAAAGCAATTTGCGGGCCAGAAAAGGGCAGTTATTTTTAAATAGATAAGTCCATTAACATTTCTACATGTTTTCTATTTAGTTTTAGATGTTCAAGTTAGGGACCATAGACAACTCATCTTTTGCCCCATTATGGTGTCAACTCATCCCAAACCATCTCACTTTTTTTGCATCAAACCGTGAGTGAGTCTCATCAATCGGTAATAGCTTCCGTTCAAAAGCTGGAGCCAAATTCAAAGAAAACAAAAGGATTTTGAGATGCGCCAGATGATACATTTTTATGAACAAAACAGAAACCGCTCCGTTTACTGCTAATAGCGTACCTCGGAGGTAACTCACGAGTGGAGGAAGGCCTCAAGTGGAGGAGGCAAGATAACAGAGAAATTATGTATTATTAAACTAAATAATGGCAAGTTCACGAGGCCCCTGATGGATGCGAGGCCCCAGGCAATTGCCTTAGTTGTGTAATAGTAAGTCCGCCACTGACTGCACCAGATATGATATTGTTATAAAACCATTCCTTTGCATGAGATGAGCCAAGGTTTATTAGGTTTCAAACTTCCATGGCTACAGAACATCTTTATTCAGGTCTTTTATAGTGATTCCATCATCATAAACTGCATAGATTGCTCAGTTGCTCTGTAAGCATTTAAGGAGGTCACATTACATAGCCCATGGCCTGGTTCCTTATTTCACATGACTCCAGGAAGATTCTCTCTGCCAGGGTCATGCTGGTCTAGATAATGTTGATGTTGACAAGAAGTCCAATTGTACAGTATATCCAGCACTCCAGGAATGTCATGCTACACATTCTAAGGGACAGAATGCGCGTAAATGACAGTGGGGTGTGAATGAATGAATAACCAGAGTTTCTGCATAATTTGCATGCGTATCACATCCGACACAGTACTGTACGTCTTAGACTGCAAACACATCTGTGCTCGTGCTGTTTAGTTCCTGAATTGATTTAATTCAGTTGAACCCAACCTTGTTGATAACTGCATGGTATTGCCATTGAGGCCTCTATATGAACCAATAATGATCTCTGGGCTCTTTCATAAATCTCTGTCAATATAAACAAGCAAATCCATATAGATGACCCCAGGTCAACTTTGGGAGGAATGTGACTGAGAGAATAACACAACAAAAGTTAATAACTCTTTCCTAAAGAGTCTTTTTCTCTGTCTCTCTGTCTGTCCCCATCCCATCTTAAGCTGCAGGAAATATGTCTGTTTCCTTCAGCCTTTCCCTTCCAGGCAGCATAGAAGCAGAAGCCTGTTCAAATAATGTACCCTTTCAGACCAGGGATTCCTGTATCCACGGTAATGTGTTCTCAAGACTATGTCATTGTAGCTCCCGAAATTCCACAACTTGTTGAATGTCAGCATGTGCTTAGTTTAGGAAACGAAGCATGAACATTCCAGTCACATG
Source organism: Oncorhynchus clarkii lewisi (assembly GCF_045791955.1). Taxonomy (NCBI): domain Eukaryota; kingdom Metazoa; phylum Chordata; class Actinopteri; order Salmoniformes; family Salmonidae; genus Oncorhynchus; species Oncorhynchus clarkii. Next base: position 26,661,201 of record NC_092154.1, read on the forward strand.
GCAAGACTGTTTTCCTATAATGCCACTGAGTGTGGATTGGTTGTTACTTGTTAGCCCTGTATGCATGTGCTAAGTTAGAGGTATGGTGTCATTCCGGTTGGACAGGAAGCCTGAGGATTAGTGAGCAGCAATAGGGAAAAAAGCCATCAGCACAGATCAGGATTTTGTGTTTATGGAAAATCTTAGCCTTTCTACTCCAGCACCACTGGAAAGCGCAACATTAAAAACCTTCAAACTGACCTCGAAGTTGATGTCACAACTTCAAATAGACACACACGTGATGTCATAATGTAGCTTCTGTTGCAAACAGTTGCCTCAGAGTTTATTCATTAATTATTTTTTCTGTCAGTAGTATATTTCAAGCCTGGCTTGGATAATCAATGCAAACGGATGCAGAGTTTAAAGGCACTGTAATAGAGAGAGAGTGGACAGAACACAGACTACAGCAGGAGGATATGATTCACTAGCCTGAACTGTGTGAGTCACATTTCCTCAGTAGGATGTCTCCGCAGTGTAGTGCAGAGGGCATTCTGCACATTGAGGTTTCTGCTCATGTGGACCCCACCCATTCTCAGAACCGTGGTCTCTTAAAGGAGCACTTCATTGATTTTCTTCTCCCTATGCTAGAAGGAGGATACTCCAACCTCACCAATACGTCTGGCATGGATTCTTTGCATTCTTGTGCAATCACTGGAATGTGGATTTATCTACCATAGGGCAGTGGTAAAGGAATTTCATTGAGACTCTGATTTTTCACTTTAAAATGTATTCCAAACAAAAACAATTGATTTCAAAGTTTAACAAACCATACAACTCTATGCACAATGACTACTTTGAACAATTTACACAGTAAAATAAAAACATTTACTGGAAAAACTTGTAAATGAAAAGTTTGGTAACAGTTTTATTCTGTTACCAAACTTTGCATCTGCACAGTTTTTCCTGCAAATATGTTTTTTGGTAAATCTTCAGTGGAAATTGTTAAAATTAGCACAATTGGTGCAGCTCCACTTGAGAAATGCCTCATCGAGGTAAGAGTCTGCCACTTGCTTTAATCTATGAAACACACCAATTGACAGTTTAAGATGTCATACCACCTGAAGTTCCTATTTGTTACTACTGGTTTGGAAAGACTCCGGCATCTAACAAAGTTGAGAAACAAAGAAAGGGTGAGTGAGAGAGGGAGAAAAGGGGAGGGTCAGGGAAAAAGAGTCATAGAAAGAGAAATAGAAGGAAGGAAGTGTCCGAGAGAGAGACAGACAGGACAAAAATGTTTGTGTGTGAGGGGGAGAGAGAGACGGAGCACTCATATCAGATTCACTGCGAAGTATGTGATCATGTAGGCTAACAGGCCTGAATAGCTGACTGGGTCACTCTAGGGTTGGGCGGTATCCATATTTTCATACCTTTATACTGTTCCTGTAGCATACCGGGGTATATGGTATTACCGGCAGTGCACATATGGGGCGTTATTTCTTTCCAAAAGAAAACATTTAATAAAAAATAGGCATCAGGGATCTTCATCCAGGAGGGGGTTGATTGTCTCTACTGTAACCAATCTTGCAAGCTGGTCACTTAGCCAGCAAGTTAGCAAACCAAATAAATAGCTGGAGCCCTGAGCTGGAGATAATACATTTGGCACGTTTTAGATAGTTAACTTATAGTTAGTTCTAAGCAGTGGCTTATAACTCATGCTTGACGGTATTGAAAATCATACCATCGGTATTTTATAATACCCTGGTATACGGCAAACACGGTATACCGCCCAAGCCTAGGTCACTCCCTGTCTGTCTGTCCTCACAAAGTTGAGTGGCTGTAAATGTGCCAATCTGTCAGTCACTAATCTATGTCCCAATGGCACTGAATACTCTTTAAACCGCAGCTCCAAGCAACAATGGGACTGAATCAGTATACTCACAGAGCTGTTGCAAATTCAGCAAGTATGACACCAAATGTACTATGCATTATCCCATATTATGCTGATGGCTGTTGGTTGCAGCAAATTTTACAGAATGGCTTTTCAATTGAACCTGACTATACAAAAGCCTTTAACTTTTTCAATCAAAGTCAATGGAGGCTCGGTGATCGTCTATTAACTGTCTTGTCTATCAGTAAATGCCCCTCTTCTCACATTCGTCCATGACAACTTTTCACCTCCTTTTTGTGGTGGCCCATGGGGCTTAATTTCTGCCACATGCTGTCCATCTCCAGTTGCATGACCTGCAGTCAGATCTTACGACCTCAGTGAAAGACACAGCGATAGTGACTGATATTTGAGCTTTCTGTCTGGGACAGGGCATAGGCCTACTAGTAGTGTGCCCTCTATAGAACTCTGTCCAAACAGTCACACTCAGAACTGAAGTGGAAGTGATAGTTCACCCAACTTTAATTTACGTTTAATCTTCATCTTATACTGAAAGTGGTACAGTTGAAGTCGGAAGTTTACATACACTTAGGTTGGAGTCATTAAACTTGTTTTTCAACCAGTCCACACATTTCTTGTTAACAAACTATAATGTTGGGAAGTCAGTTAGAATATCTACTTTGTGCATGACACAAGTCATTTTTCCAGCAGTTGTTTACAGACAGATTATTTCACTTATAATTCACTGTATCACAATTCCAGTGGGTCAGAAGTTTAGATACACTAAGTTGACTGTGCCTTTAAACAGCTTGAGAAAATTCCAGAAAATGATGGCATGGCTTTAGAAGCTTCTGATAGGCTAATTGACATCATTTGAGTCAATTTGAGGTGTACCTATGGATGTATTTCATGGCCTACCTTCAAACTCAGTGCCACTTTACTTGACATAATGGGAAAATCAAAAGAAATCAGCCAAGATCTCAGAAAAAAATTGTAGATCCACAAGTCTGGTTCATCCTTGGGAGCAATTCCAAACGCCTGAAGGTACCATGTTCATCTGTACAAACAATAGTACGCAAGTATAAACACCATGGGACCATGCAGCCGTCATACTGCTCAGGAAGGAGACGTCTTCTGTCTCCTAGAGATGAATGTACTTTGGTGCGAAAAGTGCAAATCAATCCCAGAACAACAGCAAAGGACCTTGTGAAGATGCCGGAGGAAACAGGTACAAAAGTATCTATATCCACAGTAAAACAAGTCCTATATCAACATAACCTGAAAGACCGCTCAGCAAGGAAGAAGCCACTGCTCCAAAACCGCCATAAAAAATATTGTACTTTTTGGAGAAATGTCCTCTGGTCTGATGAAACAAAAATAGAACTGTTTGGCTATAATGATTATCATTGTGTTTGAAGGAAAAAGGGGGAAGCTTGCAAGCCGAAGAACACCATCCCAACTGTGAAGCACGGGGTGGCAGCATCATGTTGTGGGGGTGCTTTGCTGCAGGAGGGACTGGTGCACTTCACAAAAGAGACACCCCAGCAACTAGCAACTAATCGGGATGGCCGATTAATTAGGGCCGATTTCAAGTTTTCATAACAATCTGTAACCGTCATTTTTGGATGCCGATTATGGCCGATTACATTGCACTCCACGAGGAGACTGCGTGGCAGGCTGCCCATCTGTTACGTGAGTGCAGCAAGGAGCCAAGATAAGTTGCTAGCTAGCATAAAAAAAAAAAAACAATCAATCTTAACAATCACTCGTTAACTACACATGGTTGATATTACTAGTTATCTAGCTTGTCCTGCATTGCATATAATCAATGCGGTGCCTGTTAATTTATCATCGAATCACAGCCTACTTTGCCAAACGGGTGATGATTTAACAAGCGCATTCGCGACAAAGGCACTGTGGTTGCACCAATATATACCTAACCATAAACATCAATGCCTTTCTTAAAATCAATACACAAGTATATATTTTTAAACCTGCATATTTAGTTAATATTGCCTGCTAACATGAATTTATTTTAACTTGGAAAAATGGTGTCACTTCTTTTGTGTTCTGTGCAAGCAGAGTCAGGGTAAATGCAGCAGTTTGGGCCGCCTGGCTCGTAGCGAACTGTGTGAAGACCATTTCTTCCTAACAAAGACCGTAATTAATTTGGCAGAATTTTACGTAATTATGACATCACATTGAAGGTTGTGCAATGTAACAGGAGTATTTAGACTTATGGATGTCACCCGTTCGATAAAATACGTAACTGTTCCGTATTTCACTGAAAGAATGAACGTTTTGTTTTCAAAAAGGATAGTTTCTGGATTTTACCATATTATTGACCTAAGGCTCGTATTTCTGTGTTTTTATTATATTATAATTAAGTCTATGATTTGATATTTGATAGAGCAGTCTGACTGAGTGGTGGTAGGCAGCAGAAGGCTCGTAAGCATTCATTCAAACAGCACTTTCCTGTGTTTGCCAGCAGCTCTTCGCTGTGCTTCAAGCATTGCGCTGTTTATGACTTCAAGCCTATCAACTCCCGAGATTAGGATGGCAATACTATAGTGCCTATAAGAACATCCAACAGTCAAAGGTATATGAAATTCAAATGGTATAGAGTGAAATAATTCCTATAATAACTACAACCTAAAACTTCTTAACTGAGAATATTGAAGAGTCATGTTAAAAGCAACCACCAGCTTTCATATGTTCTCATGTTCTGAGCAAGGAACTTAAACGTTAGCTTTTTTACATGTTACATATAGCAATTTTACTTTCTTCTCCAACACTGTGTTTTGGCATTATTTAAACCAAATTGAACATGTTTCATTATTTATTTGAGACTAAATTGATTTTATTTATGTATTATATTAAGTTAAAATAAAAGTGTTAATTCAGTATTGTTGTAATTGTCATTATTACAATTATATATATATAAAAATCGGCCAATTAATCGGTGTCATCTTTTTTTGGTCCTCCAATAATCGGTATCGGAGTTTAAAAATCATAATCAGTCGACCTCTACAAGCAACAGCAACCAACTTCTGCATTTTAGACAATGCTAACGCTGCATTCATAGCATCTCATATATTCGTAAATGTGAACATACAACTGGGAATAATCCACTTCAATGCCCCTCCAAATCTTAATTGATAGGTGGAACTCTTGTGTCATTTCATCCTGAGCTCCGACTTCTCCCACATGATGAACTCTGACGTCACCTAGGCTCTTAGAGAAAAAAGGGTTCAAAAGGGTTCTTCGGTTGTCCCCATAGGAGAAACCTTTTTGGTCTCCACTCTGTGAAAAGGGTTCTAAATGGAATCCAAAAGGGTTCTACCTAGTACCAAAAAGGGTTCTACAAAGGGTTATCCTATGGGTTATCCTATAGATAGCACCTAGTATACTAAGGAAATTACCTCAATAACAGCATTATTTGCTGTTAAATGCAACAACAAAACATTATTTATAAAAATACATTTAGTTAATATTGTTTCTGAACACTATAAATTGGTTATGAGCATGATAGCTGTACTTTTTGTTTATGGTTGACACAGCTTGTTTGCCATTAGCCAATTAGGGGTTCTCACCAAGTTCAAAGCATGTGAATGGACACAACTTGTTGCTCCCAGTTCACAAGTAGGATTTTCAGAGTTTCAGCATTAAAGGATGTTTGTTTTTCTTTTACGCTTCCTGAGTTCAGAGGAAGTTCCTCTTCGGGCAGTTCCTGATGAGTTCCTCTTCTTTTACCCCCCCTGAGGTCAGAGGAAGTTCCTCTTCAGGCAGGTCTTTGACAATGGAGACCCTGCTTTCACGATCTCCAATTTTAGTGTTGTGTATCTTTCCAATAATGCTTTGTAGTTCCTCCAAATCAAACCAATGCATAGTTTACAGACTTATTTTTACATTTATTTTCAATTGTTGTGGGTCTCTGTTTCACTCTTATGTGTCACAACACGAACATTGCCCGATTTTTCTCTACCTCTAGCTCACCTTTATTGGTTGCCATGGCAGCCAAGGCATCCAAAGGGAAGTGGGAGGCCCTAAAGGAGCATCTGACCAGCAGCCCCCCGGACCCAGATGCTCACCTAGAGGCCAACTTGGAGAACGCAGATCCAGAGCTATGCATACGACTGCTACAGGTACCCACGGTGGTCAACTACTCAGGGCTGCGGAGGCGTCTGGAGGGGAGTGACCAGGACTGGATGGTGCAGTTCCTGGAGCTCAATGGGCTGGATCTGCTGATGGAGGCCCTGGAGAGGCTGTCTGGCCGGGGTTGTGCCCGCATCGCTGACGCCATCCTCCAGCTCACCTGTGTGGCCTGTGTGAAGGCGGTGATGAACTCCTCCGCTGGGCTGCACTTTATACTGGACAATGAGGGATACGTCAGGACCCTGTCACAAGGTGAGAAAGAAGGGTGGCAAGAGTTTTGGCAAAGGCCTGTCTGTCTGCCTGTCTGTCTGTCTGTCTGTATGTCTGTCTGCCTGTTGGAACATGATCTCTTTTTTTGATTGGCAGCACTGGACACGTCCAACACCATGGTGAAGATGCAGGTGTTTGAGCTGCTGGCAGCCCTCACCATGTTCAACCCACAGGGACACCACCTGGTCATGGACGCCCTGGATCACTATAAAGTAAGGTGTAACCCTGCCATCACCTTTTTTTATACAGAACAGCATAAATATACACAAAGACAAATTCTGATAATTATTTTCATATGGTTTACTTTCAAAGCAAATGTCAGCTGAAGCAGCATTGATACCCCCTTGAATTCATACAAAGTATTAAAAGAGGCCTATGAAAATGTATTGTACCTCGTCTAAGATAAGGAAAACCTACTTTAGATAAGGCATCTATCTCCCTGCTCTTCATGAATTAGGGATGCTGACTTATGTTATCTTCATAACTATATATCTTTGTCAGAGTGTGAAGATCCACCAGTACCGCTTCAGCGTCATCATGAACGAGCTGCATGCGACGGACAACGTGCCCTATATGGTCATCCTCATGAGTGTGGTCAACGTGATCATCTACAGGGTACAGGACCTGAGGAAGAGGGACAAACTACGCAAAGAGTTCATCGGTATCACTACCTCTTCATCATGATTTTTCAACAGTCACATACATAGAGAAGCACGGGTGTGAATGGAAGAAAAGAAACAAGGAGACCCTGCTTTCACTACCTCCAATTTTAGTTTTGTGTATCTTCCCAATAATGCTTTTTCTTATTTAGATTCACTTATTGTTTCTTGAGAAAGGTTTCCATTGCCATGTATATGTCTACTTGACCTTCCAATACTGTTGCCCAGGAAACGGAGAGGCTTAAGGAGTGTCTGTAGCCCTTTAAAGATCAACCATGCACAAATGTATTACTAGTAGTACCACAATAATGCTTATATACTGTAGCCTACATGGTGTAGAGTGCTTCATATGTTGAAAAATCTATCATAATGATGAAGATATTGCAGTCGTTATAAACAATGGCTTGAATACAGGAAATAGAGATGGACATTCATAGAATTAAGAATTAGAGTACTAGAATGGTCATGAACCTTCTTATGATGGCGTTAAGGTCAGCCATTTTGGTCAGGGAGTTGGTCAACCATGGTTTGCCCGTGCTGCGATAAGATATTGTGTAAAATAATGAATTTGAAGAATTTATCTGCACAGTATGTTTGTTAGTTTGATATCCAGCCAGTTTTAGAGGAATGATTCCATTAATTTGTTTAATTGCCAGTATGCCAATATCCAAACAATGCAGTCCACAGCCATACGCTGGCGGAAATCAATAGATGATATGACTTAGAAAAGTTGTAAATGCAACAAGCACTGATATTGTATCAAATAATAGGGCGGCAGGTAGCCTAGCCGTTAGCGCAGTGTGATAGTAACCGAAAAGTCGCTGGTTTGAATACCCGACCCAACAAGGTGAAAAATGTGCCGATGTGCCCTTGAGCAAGGTATTTAACCCTAATTTGCTCCAGTGGCGCTGTACTACTATGGCTGATCCTGTAAACCAACACATCTCACTGCACCTATCAGCAAAATAGTAAAACATATTTTTTAGATTTATTATATATACACTGTATACACAATAGCATGTTGACATGTTCTGTTTAAATATATTTTAGATGATTTTTATACAAAAAAAATGGTATAAAACCTGTTTAAACAGTATTTATAATTATATGACAATATTTTAGTTTGACAATAATTGTATTACACAATTTATGATATATATCACATGCCTTACTTTATAAGTAAAATCAGGATTATGCCTCTACTGCCATTAATTCAATTAGACTGGTTTGGATTTCTCCCTGTCCAATATGGCTGCCATTTTCATCCCATTGTAGAACTTTTAGGATTTGTAACATAGCCACTCTAGTAATTGAATAGGATCTCTATGTGGACATGTCAAACTGAATGAAAATGTCTAACTGTGATTTATTCTTTGTCTCGCAGGGCTACAATTACTGGATTTACTTCCAAAACTGAGGTAAGTTGAGTCTTTTGCAAAATACATTTTTATTTATTTCAAATATATATAAACTTTTTCGGAATAAGCAAATGCTCTGTTATGCACAGCACACCAATTTTCTTTCACACTGTTACTTGTTTTTTCCTGTGGAAATACGTATTTGTGTATGTTTGTGTGTGTTACAGGGAGACGGATGATGTGGACCTGAACATCCAGTGTGAGACCTTTGAGGACACCATGGCATATGATGATGCTGAGATGGAGAGCATGTACGGAGGTATTGACATGAGCAGTCACCAGGAAGTCTTCGCCATACTCTTTACCAAAGTAAGCACCAATTAAGGGTGTATTTATTTGTAAATTAAAACCCACAGCAGATAATACAAGTAATTTAACCCCCTCCCCTCGCTCCAGGTGAGTAGCTCCCCTGCCTCGGTGCAGTTGCTGTCCATCCTGCACGCGCTGTTGTTGTTGGGGCCGGAACACAGCGAGGTGTGGCTGGCCCTGGAGGCCCTGGCTGACCGTGCTAGTCTGCTGGCACAGGAACGTGAGTCTGAGATCAATCACCTTCATAGTCCATAAAAACATAATTTTCACCATTTATTTAGTGTGGCCATGTACATGTTTTGGCTGGTTTATATTATGTCACTCTGACATTGTCTCTGTGTGTGTGTGTGTTCTTTAGCTGAAGTTGACTCCACCGAGCGCTTGATGGAACGTCTGGTGTCCTCCAAGGCTCAGCAAGGGTTACCTAAGGTCAAGGTCAAGACCACAGACAGGGGCGTTCAGATAGACTTGAGAGAAAGATTGACCGATCATTTAGTCGTCCTCGTTAAAGGATCTACCTCCCCTGTTGCCACTGCACCCCCCCCTCCTTCTCCTCCTCCACCACCACCACTACAAGGCATGGCAGCTTTCGGCACACCCCCACCGCAACCTCCACCCCCACCACTTCTTGGCTTCTCTGGGATGCTGCCCCCTCCCCCTCCCCCGCCTCTCCCCGGTCTCCCTCATACCCAACCTCATCTACCAGGGATGGGGTATGGGAGTCCACCGCATCCCCCACCCCTGCCTGGCATGGGTCCCCCCCCACCACCACCCCTACCTGGCACAATGGGTCCCTACCCACCACCACCACCACCCCTGCCTGGGATGGGTCCCCCACCACCACCACCCCTGCCTGGGATGGGTCCCCCACCACCACCACCCCTGCCTGGGATGGGTCCCCCACCCCCACCACCACTGCCTGGTATGGGCCCCCCACCTCCCCCTTGTGGCGGTGACATGATTATGGCCCAGAGTGTGCAGACGCTGGGCCGATCCTACTATGCCCCTCCACCCAAGGCGGGCCGCTGCCCCACACTACGCATGAAGAAGCTCAACTGGCAGAAGCTGCCATCCAGAGTGGTGACTGGTAAGGGACCTGTCAGATTGTGTCACCATTGAATTAAACCAACAAATACAGTTGACCCTGACAAGTGCAAATTTGATACATTTCAACTCAAGGGTGTAGTGTATAAGTCATAATTCAAATACTGTACACCATTTTGTTCTTTTGCTCCAGACAGTCACTCCATGTGGACATCGGTACAGTCAGATTCTCTGGAGCCTGACTACTCCAGTATTGAGGAGCTCTTCTGTCTGCCAGTGACAGAGTCAAAGGCCAAAGGCAGCGCCCCTGCGGTCAAAAAGGAGCCCAAAGAGGTAGAGAGAGTAATCAATGTGGTCTTACCCCATCTCATTAGACTTTGAAATGGCCTTATAATCTCACTCTCTCTTCTCCCTTCATCATTATTGTCATTTTCCTTAACACATCCCCTGTTTTAATTTCAAGCATCACACTTTTTCTCCATCTACAGATTTCTTTCATCGATGCCAAGAAAAATCTCAACCTGAACATATTCTTAAAACAATTCAGATGGTGAGTATTTTCAGGCAAGAAATATGAAGAAGAGAGTCTTAGTAAAGGAGGCAACACAATAATTGATAGGTACTGTAGAAGAGTGTTGAAATACAGTGCCTTCAGAAAGTATTCGCATCCCTTGACTTTTTGTTGTGTTACAGACAGAATTTAAAATGGATGACATTTTGTGTCACTGGCCTACACGTACAACTCTATAATATCAAAGTGGAATGATGGTTTTTGAAATTTGTACAAATGAATTCAAAATGAAAAGCTGAAAATGTTTTGAGTCAATAAGTATTCAACTCATTGTAATGTCCGGGATGTAGTGGAGGAAGAAGTCAGACGCAGGAAACAGAGAGTTCAGAGTAGCGATACTTCTTTATTCACCACACAGGTGAAAACGACGCCACTCAAAAAAATGCCCCAAAACACAGGGGAACTAAACAGTATACACGTATACGCAAAACCGTGACTTACAGGCATGCACTAGAGTACACATAAAACAATCCCGCACACCCAGCAGGCGGGCCAGCTGGATAATAAAGCCCAACTAATTAACCTAACTAAACACAGGTGTAACTAATAAACAGACAAGGGGGAGGAAAAGGATCAGTGGCAGCTAGTAGGCCGGTGACGACGACCGCAGAGCGCCACCCGAACAGGAAGGGGAGCCACCTTCGGTAGGAGTCGTGACAGTTCGGTCAAGCCTAAATAAGATCAGGAGTAAAAATGTGCTTAACAAGTCACATAATAAGTAGCATTGGACTCACTTTGTGTGCAATAATAGTGTTTAACATGATTATTGTATGGCTACCTCACCTCTGTACACCACACATACAATTATCTGTAAGGTCCCTCAGTCAAGCAGTAAATATCAAACACAGATTCAACCACAAAGACCAGGGAGGGTTTCCAATGCTTCGCTTTGAAGGGCACCTATTGAAAAAGAAGGAAGCCTGTACAGAATTTAAATATTTCAAAATATGCATCCTCTTTGCAATAAAGTAAGTAAAGTAAGTTTTACTAAAGTAAAACTGCAAAAAATATGGCGAATAAATTAACTTTATGTCCTGAATACAGGTTAAAGTCTGCTTGAAAGAGCCGCTAACCTAGCTAAGCTGCTAACGTTAGCCATAAAGCTAACAAAGTTAGTCCCAGATGAGTTTTCCAATGGGGCCCTCTTTGTCTGGAGAGGTAAATGAACGGTTCCAGCGCTGTAGGAGTTGTATCTATTATTCTGTGTTTTAGGACAAACTGGATCACTCAGAGTTACAATGCGGCAATTGTTTGCTTGTCAAGGATTATAGGCTTGAGGTGGCTTCCTTGATCCCGCAGGTAGCCAGCCTACGTAAGAAATTGGGGAAAAACGCAGAGTGAAATGTTTACCTTTTCTACGCCGGTTGCTAGATGGCTTCCGCACATGTTGGATGCATCTCCGTCTTGTCGTTTGTCGTTATCGGACTGGCCGGTGTTGCCCGGAGTTTGTTCGCCAGGGGAGCCATCTCCTGCCTCTTCTCCCCAATCTGATAGCGGAGTCGAAGGAGCACAGCAAGAGGAGCATGGCAATCAACAATGGTCGCATGTCACGAGCCGTGTAAGCCGAAGATAGCGGCCTGCCGCAAAGCAATACTACACTCCCAATGAGAGGCCTGGAGTAGATACAAACAACGAATAGTTTCACCGCCCTGGGGCCTGATCTTCCTGCACCTTCGTCACTGGGGTTACCTGTGTCTGCAGCCGCTGTGCCTACTCCGTATGGGCTTCAGGCAGAAGTCATCACACTTTTTGATGTATTGTGACTGCAGTTTCCTCTGCTTGGAGCAACAGTGAAGTGGGCAGGGCAGTATGGATTTCTTCTCTTACATCTGCAAGCAGAGTCTGAACATCAAACAGGATGGCATTGTCTCCCTCAATCTGTGCAATGACTACTGCTATAGGTTTCAGGAGTTTCAGGCTGCTTACCACTCTCCCACAAAATAAATCATCCAGGAGGATGCTCTTGATGGGGTTGTCCATATCGGCAGACTGTGATATGGACATTTCTTGGAGAGACTCCTTCCCCTCCAGGAGACTGTCAAACATGATGACAGCACCACACCAAAAGGTGTTGCTGGGCAGCTTCAATGTGGTGCTCTTATTATTCTCACTTTGCTTGGTGAGGTAGATTGCTGCTGTAACTTGATGACCCTTCACATACCTAACCATTTCCTTGGCTCTCTTGTAGAGTGTATCCATTGTTTTCAGTGCCATGATGTCCTTGGGTGGGTGTGATGTGAGGGTGGGACTCCTCCACTTTAGACCAAGCAGCATTGTCTGTGAAAATACCTTCTGTGGTTAAAGGTCATTGATGACTGCCTTTAGCTCACCTGCAATGTAGAGACCAGTGTGTCTGTTGTCCCTTGTGTCTGTGCACTTGTAGAATACTGGTTGAAGGGTGGAGATATAGTTCATTATTCCTTGCCCACGAACATTCGACCACCCATCAGAGATGATTGCAATATAGTCTGCTTTCTCTATGATTTGCTTGACCTTCACTTGAACTATGTTGAACTCTGCATCCAGCAAATGAGTAGATAAAGCATGTCTGGTTGGAGGGGTGTATGCTGGGCAAAGAACATTCAGAAATCTCTTCCAATACACATTGCCAGTGAGCATCAGAGGTGAACTAGTTGCATACACAGCTCAAGCAAGACATTCGTCAGCATTTCTCTGACTATGTTCCTCCATTGAGTAAAAAAAACTTCTGATTCCAGAAGGACAATGAGCTGTTGCTACTGATAAGGTGTCTGATTCATAATTTTCACCTCAAATAGAAGTAGAGGGACTTTTGTCAGAGGCTGCTTGTTGTGAGCGCTGAGGGAACTTTATGCACTTGGCCAGATGATTCTGCATCTTTGTTGTATTCTTCACATATGATTTGGCACAGTATTTGCAAATGTACACAGCTTTTCCTTCTACATTAGCTGCAGTGAAATGTCTCCACACATCAGATAGTGCCAGATCAGATTTATTTTGGTAAAAAAACACAAAATAAACCCTATGTACAGATAAATAGTTAAGCAGTTAGATTAAACAACTCCTTTGTAAGATAAATGTTTTCAAATTAAACATGTATGGAAACAGGTGAATTAACACTCCTCATTTAGCAGGCTCAAGCAAGCTAGATCCCACATGGTAGCAAAAACTAACTAGCAGAAGTGGTTAGTTAGAAATAATTTAAACACACTTTGCTGTAGGCTACTATTTACTAATTAAGAAAAAATAATGCATGTCAAATAAAATATATTCACATCACCGAGTATAGTAATCAAAACTTACCAGAAAGAATGTAATCCTTGGCTTAGACAGTGTAGTAGTGTGGGCTCAATAGCATCTCATTAGGGTGGAAGATCTTAAGAATCAGCTGTACATGTGATGGAAGAGTGCACTGCACATGTGATGGAAGAATGCAGAGGGTTGCAATTCCATTGAATTGGGGATAGTTTAACCAAAATATGCCACAAGACCTAGAATTGCCTTAAAAAAGGTTCACTGTTATAAGCTTTTTTGAGGAATTTAATCAAAATTCACCAAATTCCAGGGCTTAAATTCCCATGGAAAATGTCGTACAAATTCCAGAAATTTACTGGAAAGTTTCCAACCCTTTGCAACCCTAGTTAAGAGGGATGAGGCAAAAGGAATGGAAAATAATTCTGGCTGCACAACCGATTGGCAAACGTACTACAAATTGAGAAATCATGTGACAACTGAATAAATAGAAGAATAAACTACACTATGAAACAAAGATAAATGACAAAGAATGATAGTAAAAAGCACCGTCAATGAAATGCTGGGGAAAAAGGCCAACTCAGCTCCATCATTCATTGAATCAGATCATTACAAAACTGACTGATATTCCCAACTACTTTAATCATTTTTTCATTGGCAAACTTGCCAGCAACATGCCAGCCACAAACGCTGACACTACACATCCAAATATATCTGACCAAATTAGGAAAGACAAGAATTGTAATTTTGAATTCCTTAAAGTGAGTGTGGAAGAGGTGAAAAAATTATCTATCAACAATGACAAGCCACCGGCCGGGGTCTGACAACTTGGATGGAAAATGACTGAGGATAATAGCGGACGATATTGCCAGTCCTATTTGCCATATCTTAAATTTATGCCTACTTGAAAGTAGGAGGGCAGCAAAAGTCATTCCGCTACCTAAGAATAGTAAAGCCCCCTTCACTGGCTCAAATAGCCCACCAATCATCCTGTTACCAACCCTTAGTAAAGTTTTGGAAAACATTGTGTTTGACCAGATACAATTCTATTTTACAGTAAACAAATTTACAACAGACTTTCTGCACGCTTATAGGGAAGGTCATTCAACAAGCACTGCACTTACACAAATGACTGATGATTGGTTGAGAGAAATTGATGATAAAAAGATTGTGGGAGCCATTTTGTTAGACTTCAGTGAGTTTTTTGACATTATCCATCATAGTCTGCTGCTGGAAAAACGTATGTGTTATGGCTTTACACCCCCTGCTATATTGTGGATACAGAGTTACCTGTCTAACAGAACACAGAAGGTTTTCTTTAATGGAAGCCTCTCCAACATAATCCAGGTAGAATCAGGAATTCCCCATGGCAGCTGTCTAAGCCCCATACTTTCTTTCAATCTTTACTAACGACATATCACTTGGCTTTGAGTAAAGCCATTGTGTCTGTGTATGCAGATGACTCAACACTATTATACATGTCAGCTACTACAGCAACTAAAATGACTGCAACACTAAACAAAGAGCTGCAGGTAGTTTCAGAATGGGTGGCAAGGAATAAGTTAGCCCTAAATATTTCAAAAACTAAATGCATTGTATTTGGGACAAATCATTGTGTAAATTTAGCAAGTTGAGGTGACTAAACTGCTTGGAGTAACCCTGTATTGTAAACTGTCATAGTCAAAACATATTGATACAACAGTAGCTAAGATGGGGAGAAGTCTGTCAATACTAAAGTGTTGCTCTGCTTTCTTGACAGCACTATTAACAAGGCAGGTCCTACAGGCTATAGTTTTGTCGCACCTAGATTACTGTTCAGTCTTGTAGTCAGGTGCCACAAAAGGGGACCTTTGAAAGGTATTACATGTTGAAAATCACAGAGCTTTCTGTTTAAAACAACTAGCACACAGTTCAGAAACCCATGCATACCCCACAAAACATGCCACCAATGGTCTCTTCACAGTCCCCAAGTCCAGAACAGACCATGGGAGGCGCACAGTTATACACAGAGCCATGACAATATGGAACTATTCCACATCAGGTAACTGATGCAAGCAGTAGAATCTTTTTTAAAATTTTAAATACAGATAAAAATACACCTTCTGGAACAGCGGGGACTGTGAAGAAACACAAACATAGGCACAGTCACATGCATATATACACATTATATTTGTGTTGATTTTGTGTTGTAGATATGTGGTACTGGAGTATGGGCCTGAGGGCACACACTTAATGTGTTGTGAATTCTGTAATGAATGTACTCTGATGTTTAAATTTTTTTTTATAACTGCCTTAATTTTGCCAGACCCCAGGAAGAGTAGCTGCTGCCGTGGCATTAACTAATGGGGATCTTTAATAAATACAAATACAAAGTGTTATGTTTGCAGTAAATCCAACACATCACTGAGTACAACGGTTCATATTTTCAGGCATGGTGGTAGCTGCATCATGTTATGTCATTATGGGGTATTGTGTGTAGATGGGTGAGATAAAAAAAAATCAATTTAATCCATTTTGAATTCAGGCTGTAACACTACTAAATGTAGAATAAGTCAAGGGGTATGAATACTTTCTGAAGACACTGTAATTTGTATGTCCCCTAACAGCTCACATGAGGACATTGTGGCCATGATCCAAAAAGGGGACCGCTCCAAGTTCGATGTGGAGGTGCTGAAACAGCTACAGAAGCTACAACCAGAGAAGCATGAGGTGCGTGCCGGCACAGGAATCCCTGCCAAGTTCATTGGTTCATTTCAAGCGGCCACACTGTATTTCTAGATCTAAATACATTTCCCATTTTGATAGGGACATAATGTTGGGAACCAAATGTTTGTTGTCAGTTTATGTTCATAGAAAGTTTTTTTTCTTCCCACCACTCAGATGGATAACCTCACGTCCTACCAGGGAGAGAGACAGAAGTTAGCTGGTGTGGACCAGTTTTATCTCCAGCTCCTAGCTGTTCCTTGGTAAAGTTCTCCACCTTTTTGCTGTTCAATGAGCTAGGACCGATTCACCCTGGATGTTGACCTTGGTTGTGTGTATGTGTTTGACCCCCAGCTATGCCCTGAGGATCGAGTGCATGTTGCTGTGTGAGGAGATCAGCTCAGTGTTACAGATGATGCAGCCTAAAGCCGAGCTGCTGGATGAGGCCTGTGAGAGTAAGTCCAGGCACCAGGCTGGCTGCCCTACAACTCTCATCACCCCTACGACTAATTAAAATTCCTTTTATTTAATTCTCTTTAATCGGTTATTATTTCTATCCTATAAGGTCTGAGGGTGAGCACTCGACTGCCAAGCTTCTGCAAGCTCATTCTGGATGTTGGAAACTTTCTTAACTACGTAAGAATCCATAACATGTGATGCCATATAGTACTAAACTCAGCAAAAAAAGAAACATCATCTCACTGTCAACTGTGTTTATTTTCAGCAAACTTAACATGTGTAAATATTTGAATGAACATAAGATTCAACAACTGAGACATAAACTGAACAAGTTCCACAGACATGTGACTAACAGAAATGGAATAATGTGTCCCTGAACAAAGGGGGGGGGGTCAAAATCAAAAGTAACAGTCAGTTTCTGGTGTGGCCACCATCTGCATTAAGTACTGCAGTGCATCTCCTCCTCATGGACTGCACCAGATTTGCCAGTTCTTGCTGTGAGATGTTACCCCACTCTTCCACCAAGGCACCTGCAAGTTCCTGGACATTTCTGGGGGGAATGGCCCTAGTCCACACCCTCCGATCCAACAGGTCCCAGACGTACTGAATGGGATTGAGATCCGGGCTCTTCGCTGGTCATGGCAGATCACTGACACTCCTGTCTTGCAAGAAATCACGCACAGAATGAGAAGTATGGCTGGTGGCATTGTCATGCTGGAGGGTCATGTCAGGATGAGCCTGCAGGAGGGGTACCACATGAGGCAGGAGGATGTCTTCCCTGTAACGCACAGCGTTGAGATTGCCTGCAATGACATCAAGCTCAGTCCGATGATGCTGTGACACACCGCCCCAGACCATGACGGACCCTCCACCTCCAAATCGATCCCGCTCCAGAGTACAGGCCTCGGTGTAACGCTGACTCCTTTGACGATACACGCGAATCCGACCATCACCCCTGGTGAGACAAAACCGCGACTCGTCAGTGAAGAGCACTTTTTGCCAGTCCTGTCTGGTCCACCTATGGGTTTGTGCCCATAAGCAACTTTGTTGCCGGTGATGTCTGGTGAGGACCTGCCTTACATCAGGCCTACAAGCCCTCAGTCCAGCCTCTCTCAGCCTAATGCGGACAGTCTGAGCACTAATGGAGGGATTGTGCATTCCTGGTGTAACTCGGGCAGTTGTTGTTGCCATCCTGTACCTGTCCCGCAGGTGTGATGTTCAGATGTACCGATCTTGTGCAGGTGTTGTTACACGTGGTCTGCCACTGCGAGGACGATCAGCTGTTCATCCTGTCTCCCTGTAACACTGTCTTAGGCGTCTCACAGTAAGGACATTGGCCATGTCTGCAGAGTCAGTAGAAAGGCCTCTTTAGTGTCCTAAGTTTTCATAACTGTGACCTTAATTGTCTACCGTCTGAAAGCTGTTAGTGTCTTAATGACCGTTCCACAGGTGCATGTTCATTAATTGTTTATGGTTCATTGAACAAGCATGGGGAACAGTGTTTAAACCCTTTACTGTGAAGTTATTTGGATTTTTACCAATTATCTTTCAAAGACAGGGTCCTGAAAAAGGGACGTTTCTTTTTTTGCTGAGTTTATAACCAAACACAAAAAAGATGGTCTCACAACAACGTTGTTAGTTGTTAGTGAGAGAACTGTCTGTCTATCTCTGTTCTACAGGGGAGCCACACGGGGAACGCGGAGGGCTTCAAGATCGGAACCCTGCTAAAGCTCACTGAGACCAAGGCCAATAAAAGTCGCATAACTCTGCTCCACCACATCCTACAGGAGGCGGAGCAGAACCATGATGACCTCTTGAACCTTCCAGATGATTTGGAGATCTGTGAAAAGGCTGCTGGGTATTGGAAAAAGCTGTATACAACATTGTGGAGTCTAATCAAAGCTTCATACGGAGGCTATGCTAACCTTACCACGTTTATTGTTTACTTCCACAGTGTGAATCTGGAGTCTATCCAGACTGAGGTGAGCTCGCTCATCAAGCGATTGAAAGATTCAGAGAAGAAGGTGGCTTCCTCTTCTGTGGAGGACATCAAGGAGCAGTATCTAACGGCAATGCAGGTGGGTTACAATACCTCTCCTCACCACCAGAGAGCAGGTGACTTTGTAGTTTCGCAAAAGCTCCCCTTTAATGGTTTTAGAGATGTGTGACTTCATCGTGATTGTTGCCAGATCATAACTAAATAAATCCCCCTGAATTGGCTGTCTACTCTAGGGAAGCCTGGAGGCCTGCAGGGAGCTGGAGGAGAGGTTTTTCTCCATTGACAGGAAGAAGGAGGATCTGGCACTGTATCTGTGTGAGGACTCATCCCGTCTCTCTCTGGAGGAGCTGTTCAGCACTATAAAGACCTTCAGGGGACTCTTCATCAAAGCTCTCAAGGTGAGAGAAGCAAATAACTAATGGACCTACTTAACCTATTGACGTTCCTATATAAAACCATTCAATTTAAGTATATCTTTCTGTGTTTATTCCACAAACCGGGTCATACATTTTGACTGCATAGGTCCTCCAATTTTGTTCAGAGATTAAATACCACATTGCTATTGTTTCACATTCTGGATACCTGTATTACTGTGTTTTCTCTTGCTTTTTAAAATCCCAGGACAATCAGACCCGCCGAGAGCAAGCCATCAAGGCAGAGAAGAGGAAGAAACAGCAGGAGGAGGAGGATTCCAAGCGACCAAGAGGGGATAACGGGAAGATAAGTGAGTCTAACCGCCAGCCAACACTCCAAATAACACTGTTACCTCAAGGCACTCCCTGGTGACTATAGTCATAACTCAACAGTGTCCCATTACCAACATCATAATCCTACATGGATCATTTGTAGCTTCTGAAAGGGATTCTCCCTGGCTGTGTCTCAATAGTCTTCAGAAGATCCCTTTCCTCGTCTCCTCCTCCTTCATCTGCAGAAGAACTGGGGAGGTGAAAGCATTGCTCACAAAATAGAAGGTTTCCATTGCCTTTAACTGTCCAGTCTTTCAGTGCAGATTAAGGAAAGGAGACTAGGAAATGATGCCACTTTCTAAGGACAGTTGACACCTATAAGTGCATGTTTGATAATTGCAATTCACCAGTCCAAATTCAAACGCACTACCAGAGCATTGCATGTATCAGGGTGGACTGTTTTGAGATGAACCCTCTGTCCCTCAACCCCAGTTCGTAAAGCCCCCCCAGTCCAAGAAGAGGGCTGCATAATCGACCACCTGCTGTCTGACATCAGGAAGGGCTATGCACTGAGGAAGACCAGGCCCCGGGCTGACAGGACAAGCCTGCCCTCTGCAGACAAGAAAAGGGACAGCAGTCTGCCGGGTGAGCATGAGGATGGGACTGGCCATTGATTCTGCTGCTGCCTTGAGCTGTTTGAAAGATATTACAAAGGCCCTGTCCAGAAACACCCTCTTACCTCTAAGCACTAGGCACTTGGGTAGATCTGAAAGGCTTGCATGTAGAATGTAGAAGAGGTTTGTAGAGGAGGTAAATGTAGTTAGTTATGCTTTATGTTACTATCTTTAATGAATAATTGTCCTTTCTCTCCTCCCCTAGAGCAGGGCACACAGCCTGAGGGATTGTCTGCTATAGATGCTAAAGATGGAGATGAAGTTGAAAAGGTGACATCACCCAATGACCAAAGACAACAAGACAGAGATTCAGTCGTAGGGGAGTCCTCATCCGGCCTCCCCACACACCCATCACTCATATCACGTTCACCCGAAACCTTAGGCCCCTCAGACCTCCATACCACCACCACCAAGGACCAGGGAACCTGTGATCACACACAGAGTGAGGACCTCAAACCTGGGATGGATTCCTTGGCTGACCGCCTGGTCGAGGAGGAGTCCCCAGAGGTGGAGAGGGTTAAGGCTGCTGATTCAGAGGTTGAGGATGTGAACAGGAATGCATTCTCAGCTGGTGGGGATGTTCCAAAGAGCGGAGACACAGAGATAGATGGGAACCAGGAAAGTGGAGCTGATGGAAAGGGGTTAGAGGAGAGTCAATCATCAGAGTCCCCCTCAAACACAGCTGCTGGTGACGCAGAGCCCAAACCACAGGCACAGAAACGGGAGGATACAAAGAGACATAGAGAAGGTAATGTCTTCAGAACTAGCCTCATCTCGATAGAAAATGAACCATTCTTGCTTATCTTGATTTTTTTTGTCCTGTAAGGAAAACTTTGTTTCTTGTCTTTAATTCCCTAAAAACAGACATGGGCTATGGAAAAGGCCACACTAAACCTAAAAAGAGTTGTGTATTACATTGAGGTAGGTTCTCCTCCTTTCAGGCTTTTCAGAATCCCAGAAACAACATCCACTAACCCTGCATGGATCTAACCAGGTCATTGGTGGGGCGTCAGGTAGCCTAGTGGTTAGAGCTTTGGACTAGTAACCGAAAGGTTGCAAGATCAAATCCCTGAGCTGACAAGGTAAACATCTGTCATTCTGCTCCTGAACAAGGCAGTTGAAAATAAGAATTTGTTCTTAAAACTGACTTGCCTAGTTTAAAAAAACGTAATAATAAATTGGTGATTTATGGGTCCTGTTTCACTGGTTTCCTTTCAATTCTGTGTCTTGTCCATCCTGCATATCCCTCCCCTTTCCTCAGTACCTTTCATACACCAGTTACTGTTCCTGCTCCAACTCTCTTCCATGTCTGGGCGGTATGTGGTGTGGTTAGCCTGGCTGGCTATGTGTTGGTGCTTTATGGATGACTCCCAGGGGCTTTTTGTTGGTTGTATATTGTCTGTCAGCTAGCACTGGGTGGTTGGAGATTTGTAGGCTTGCCATCATTGGATCCCCCCAGTACCCAAGGTGACCTTATGATGGGAGATGTGATACACCTCGCGCCTGGCGGAACGCATACCGACCTACTGAACACTGCAGGACCTCAGCCGAACTGCCTGTTCTCCCTACCAACAACCACCACCACACACAAACACATGCACGTGCACACACACACACACACAGAGTAAATCATTGAATTAGATCAGATCTGGGCCAGTGGTTTTGTGGGTCATTTCTAGGTTGTTATTGATTCACTCGGTTTAAGCAACATTTTGTGTATGTTACATGTAGTGCCTAACAAGGAACAAGTCTCTATAAAAATGATGTTGCATTTGATGTTAAGAACAACCCACTGGGCAAAGACGCCATCTATTCCACATTGGTTCAATGTAATTTCATTGAAATGGCGTGGAAACAACAATGATTCAACCAGTGTGAGCCCAGTGGGAACTTACTACTGCAAACTAATCCTTTTTACCAGATTTTCCCCCATTTTTTGTTTATTTTATGAATTTTTGCCCCCATTTTTATTTTATTTTATAAATGAACATGTCAGGGAAGCAATTTGTCGTCAGTGTGCTGTAAATCTTTGTCACTCTGCTATGGGATGTTAAAATCACAGATTAAAATATCTGACCCTAGATCAATTGTTAGGCGACAATTCTACCGACTTCACCTGAACGTACACAGCTTCACTAAAATCCCACAACATCAAGCTTAACCTATATTTGTGTCCTTGTCTCCATTGTTTGGGGGTGCTTCCTTTCCATGCGCTCTCATCTTGTTGATTTACTTTACTTATTCCTTTCAGCTCCTAGTGTAGCAACGGGTCTCAACTGTCTATCGTCTTGTATTCTGGGTGAAATTAAATTAGCTATAGCTGTGTGGTTGGTATATGCAACAACACTGATTCTATCTTGTATCTCTATTTCTAGGTGGACGCAAGAAGAAGGACAAGGCCAAAGGCAAAAAGAAACAATGACTGTTGACGCCATCTTCCAGTGCTCCACCCCTGTCTGCCAAACAAATACTATGGTATACATTAACATTATACTGTACTTACAAATATCTATATCAGCCATGCATGTTTTTCCTACTTTTTTCAACGAACCTAGGTGATGCTTGTTTTTCAAAATGGAGACTTCCTTATTAACCCCTATAGTGGGGTCTTTGTATGATTTACTACATCAATAACAGGATTTGACAATGATATGACAGGAACTGCTTTGCAACCAACCCCAGGAAGTATGGATGATGATGATGATGATGGGATAATTTGCATGTTACAATTTCATCATGGACATTCAATGTATTGGACACAATTTCATTGAAATATTATACATTATTTGACAATAATCAACATGTCTATGTATAGAATGTTTCAATTTGATACTGAGACAAATGTTTACAGTAGGTCTACATGTTATGTTTACTTGTTGATACAGACTCTCATTTCATTTGGCAAATAGAGGGCCCCTCATTTAATTTAGCAAATAGAGGGCCCCTCATTTCATTTAGCAAATAGAGGGCCCCTCATTTCATTTGGCAAATAGAGGGCCTCTTTTGCCTACAGCCAAGCATTGTTGTAATGACTGTAATGAATATTGGTTCATGATCAGTTAGCCATTAAATATAAAGGTAACAGCATAGATAGACCATAATAATAAACTCACCTGTTTTTCCAGACACAACAATGTTATAGTGATAATTTGCTCTAGTCTCTTTTGTAACAGTTATTGTTTCTTATCGCACTCTGCATTAACACTGTCATTTAAAAAAGGCTATGCTAATCAGGGATTTAGTAGGCTATAAAAATACTCTAATTACAATAAAATTATCTGATACACTCCCATGCATTTTTTTATTCGATTTCTCTATCTCGTTTATATGTGTGCTAATAGCTAGGGACAGTATGTTCACAGTTAAAATTGTTGCATATGGTGGTTCAACATACTGTGCGCAACGTGTGCGAGTAGTTTCATCCAAACGAGACTAGCGCTCGGAGAATGATTAGGCCTACACTATATGAATTCTCATTGGCTCTCGCTTTCGTGGTAGTCTTGACCAACGGATAAGGGTCTGACGGTAAATAGAGACACGAGGTCATGTGCAGTCTAGACTACGGTTGGTGTACCCCCTCGTAATCAGGCGGCATACCCGTTTTTGGTTAGACCGAATTCTTCTTGAGCACTGAGGGGACATTTTTCTCATCACATACGAGTTGTCATTTTACTGCGAGCTGTGCGCTGGCGTAGGATAAATATGTCTCACAAAAGTTGTTATACAAACCCTGGCACAGGGGGGAAGCGACCTCGAAACGACAAGGGGAACAAGGTGACAGTTGTACTTGGTGCACAATGGGGCGATGAAGGGAAGGGGAAAGTGGTCGATTTGTTGGCGACAGAGTCGGACATCATTTGCAGATGCCAGGTGAGGAAATAAAATACATAAAGAAATGTACTCATTGTTATATGTGTCTGCGTTTTTCTTTATTTGAGAAGTTTACACTTGCAAGACCTTTATGTTTATTTGGACACATTGTTTTACGCACCTGTTAACAATTCCAGCTGTTCCGCTGTGCATCTCTATGCAATGTCAGTCAGTGTAAAGTAGGTGCCATTGTGAAAACTATCTATTGATTCATAGTGCCTTAACGTTAATTTTGTTTCCAGGCGCATGAGAGAAAGCAGATTGGGCATTAACTATTTCAATGCAGCACCGTGAAATGTTGGGTTGAAAGACCCTGTGTTTATTCAAGGAAATACCTGTCTGTTGTAACATGAACCCGGCTCAACAGGAGTTAGGAGCTCTTTTTATGTGCTTAAGGGCTCTTTATATTTGCTTAAGGGCTAGGGCCCTTTTTTCAGAATTTCTGCCTGACTGACGTGCCCAGGACCAGCAATTGGTACCATTGGATAGAAAACACTTTGACGTTTGTAGAATGTTAAAATAATGTATGAGACTATAACATAATTGATATGGTAGCCGAAAATCCCCTGCTCTTTCAATGGAAAGCTATGGGTCCGATGCAATTCCCTCTTCCAGAATGCAATTCCTAAGGCTTCCACTAGATGTCAACTCTTTGTTCAAGGTTTCGGGCTTGTTTCTTCCAAAACGAGGAAGAATTTTGAGTTTTGGTACAAGGAGTCACAGTTGGAAATCCGTCTGTGGGTGCACACTTGCCAATTTTACTTTTCTATTGAACATACTTCTTTCCGTATGAAATATTATAGTTTAATTAGATTTTAGGGTACCTGAGGATTGATTAGAAACGTAGTTTGGCTTGCTTTAACAAAGCGCTTTAGCGGTAGCTTTTTGGACTCCTTTGTCTGCATGTTGAACGAGTGGATTACTGAAATCGATGGTGCCAACTAAACAAACTTTTTGGGATATAACAAAACGACCATTACTATTTCCTACATTGTAGAATAATAGTGAAGACATCAATAGTATGAAATAACACATATGGAATCACATAGTAACCAAAAAAGTGTTAAACAAATCTAAATATATTTTACTTTTGACATTCTTCAAAGTAGCCACCCTTTGTCTTGATGACAGCTTTGCACACTCTTGGCATTCTCTCAAACAGCTTCACCTGGAAAAATGCTTTTCCAACAGTCTTAATGGACTTCCCACATATGCTGAGCACTTGTTGGATGCTCTTCCTTCACTCTGCACTCCAACTCATCCCAAACAATCTCAATTGGGTTGATTGTGAAGGCCAGGTCATCTGATGCAGCACTCCATCACTCTCCTTCTTGGTAAAATAGCCCTTACACAGCCTG
This sequence comes from Oncorhynchus clarkii lewisi, assembly GCF_045791955.1. Classification (NCBI taxonomy): domain Eukaryota; kingdom Metazoa; phylum Chordata; class Actinopteri; order Salmoniformes; family Salmonidae; genus Oncorhynchus; species Oncorhynchus clarkii. Next base: position 26,686,471 of record NC_092154.1, read on the forward strand.
GAGGTGTGTTGGGTCATTGTCCTGTTGAAAAACAAGTGATAGTCCCATGAAGCGCAAACCAGATGTGATGGCGTATCACTGCAGAAGGCTGTGGTAGCCATGATGGTTAAGTATAGAGGTAGACCGATTATTATTTTTCAATACCGATACCGATTATTGGAGGACCCAAAAAAGCTGAAACCGATTAATCTGACGATTTTTTATTTATTTATTTGTAATAATGACAATTACAACAATACTGAATGAACACTTATTTTAACTTAATATAATACATGAAAATCAATTTAGCCTCAAATAAATAATGAAACATGTTCAATTTGGTTTAGATAATGCAAAAACAAAGTGTTGGAGAAGTAAAAGTGCAACATGTGCCATGTAAGAAAGCTAACGTTTGAGTTCCTTGCTCAGAACATGAGAACATTTGAAAGTTGGTGGTTCCTTTTAACATGAGACTTCAATATTCCAAGGTAAGAGGTTTTTAGGTTGTAGTTAATATAGTATTTATAGGACTATTTCTCTCTATACGAATTGTATTTCATATACCTTTGACTATTGGATGTTCTTATAGGCACTATAGTATTGCCAGTGTAACATTGTAGCTTCCGTCCCTCTCCTCGCCCCTACCTGGGCTTGAACCAGGAACACATCGACAACAGCCACACTCGAAGCAGCGTTACCCATCGCTCCACAAAAGCTGCGGCCCTTGCAGAGCAAGGGGAATAACTACTTAAAGTCTTAGAGCGAGTGACGTTTGAAACGCTATTAGCGCACACCCAGCTAACTAGCTAGCCATGTCACATGGGTTACACCAGCCATTAGGCTGATAGGCCTGAAGTCATAAACAGCGCTGTGCTTGGGAAGAGCTGCTGGCAAAACGCACAAAAGTGTTGTTTGAATGAATGCTTACCAGCCTGCTGCTGCCTACCATCGCTCAGTCAGACTGCTCTATCAAGTCATAGACTTAATTATAACATAATAACACACAGATATACAAGCTTTTGGTCATTAATATGGGCGAAATCCGGAAACTATCATTTCGAAAACAAAACGTTTATTATTTTAGTGAAATACGGAACCGTTCGGTATTTTATCTAACGGGTGGCATCCCTAAGTCTAAATATTTTTGTTACATTGCACAACCTTCAATGTTATGTCATAATTACGTAAAATTCTGGCAAATTAGTTCGCAATGAGCCAGGCGGCCCAAACTGTTGCATATACCCTGACTCTGCGTGCAATGAACGCAAGAGAAATGACACAGTTTCACCTGGTTAATATTGCCTGCTAACCTGGATTTCTTTTAGCTAAATATGCAGTTTAAAAAATATATACTTCTGTGTATTGATTTTAAGAAAGGCATTGGTGTTTATGGTTAGGTACAGTCGTCCTACGATTGTGCTTTTTTCGCAAATGCGCTGTTGTTAAATCATCCCCCAGCGTTGCATCGATTATATGCAACGCAGGACACGCTAGATAAACTAGTAATATCATCAACCATGTGTAGTTATAACTAGTGATTATGATTGATTGTTTTTTATAAGATACGTTTAATGCTAGCTAGCAACTTACCTTGGCTTCTACTGCATTCGTGTAACAGGCAGGCTCCTCGTGGAGTGCAATGAGAGGCAGGTGGTTAGAGCGTTGGACTAGTTAACTGTAAGTTTGCAAGATTGGTTCTCCGAACTGACAAGGTGAAAATCTGTCATTCTGCCCCTGAACAAGGCAGTTAACCCACCGTTCCTAGGCCGTCATTGAAATTAAGAATGTGTTCTTAACTGACTTGCCTAGTTAATTAAAGGTATAACAAAATTTAATTTTTTAAAAATCGGCGCCCAAAAATACAGATTTCCGATTGTTATGAAAACTTGAAATCAGCGCTAATTAATCGGCCATTCTGATTAATCGGTCGACCTCTAATTAAGTATGCCTTGAATTCTAAATAAATCACAAACAGTGTCACCAGCAAAACACCCACACACCATCGCACCTCCTCCTCCATGATTCACGTTGGGAACTATACATGCGGAGATCATCCTTTCACTTACTCTGTGTCTCACAAAAGCACGGCGGTTGAAACCAAAAATCTCAAATTTGGACTCATCAGACCAAAGGACAGATTTCCACTGTTCTAATGTCCATTGCTCGTGTTTCTTGGCCCAAGCAAGTCTCTTCTTATTATTGGTGTCATTTGGTAGTGGTTTCTTTGCAACAATTCGACCATGAAGGCCTGATTAATGCAGTCTCCTCTGAACAGTTGATGTTGAGATGTGTCTGTTACTTGAACTCTGTGAAGCATTTATTTGGTCTGCAATCTGAGGTGCAGTTAACTCTAATGAGCTTATCCTCTGCAGCAGAGGTAACTCTGGGTATTTATTTTGTGTTGTCGGTACTCATGAGAGCCAGTTTCATCATATCACTTGATGGTTTTTCCGACTGCACTTGAAGAAACGTTCAAAGTTCTTGAAATTTTCCTCTCAAAAATAAAATATATTTAGATTTGTTTAACACTTTTTTGGTTACTACGGTATTCCATATGTGTTATTTCATAGTTTTGATGTCTTCACTATTATTCTGCAATGTAGAAAATAGTCAAAATAAAGAAAAACCTTGCAATGAGTAGGTGTGTCCAAACCTTTGACTGGTACTGTAAATATTTTTGCAATAGTGAGGCACCGCCCCTAATGCTGTAATGGACGGGCTGCCACTGAGTCCGTCAGCTCACACTTTATAGATTGCTAGGTAAGTTAGTCTAGCCAGCTATCTGAACCTTGTAGTAATTATAGCAAAATGCTAATTGTTTTCTCCAAATCTTGCTTAGGCCTCCCAAAAAGCTAGAAACGGTCCTGACTGAAAGGGATACATTACTTATTTATTGGAAAGGCTCCTGTCAACATATTGCAACCAATTAGGGTGACAGTGTGGTTTCTGGGATTTGGACCCTTGTTAGTCCCCCTGTCAGCGCATCCCTTTACAAATGGATCACAAGCCTTTGACAGTTTGCATCCATCGTGTCAGTAGCTCCAGACCCCTTTCTATGGGATACAGCTTATAATGCATTCCATTATGCAACTCTAGCCCCACTGACGTGGACAGTATACACACTGTATCTCTCCTACTTCTGACACCGATGTCACCCAAGGGAATTTAATCCGTGTTATAGTTATGCAAAGTGACAGAGACATGTTGGCTTTCGTCTGTGTTCTCTGATTAACACTGGGGTCTTCGGAATGTTTTGAGATAAAAGATGTTAAAATCAGGAATCAATTTTAGCAGCTTCAGCATGTTTACCATTTGGTCACAAAAAAGTTACTGCAGTGGAAAAATACAGTGTTTTCCCCTGGCGTTTCATCCAAATTTATCTTGACTCTCTTGAGATGCTTGGGACGTTAAGTGACCACTTTGTCCAGCGACAACACAAAACTACAAGTCAGAGATACAAAATCTCCCATCAATTGGACGCCGAAATATTCTCTATCCGGTATTCAAAACCATGGCATTTTTGAAGAGTGGTGTTCAGTCATCCTAATTGAGAGTGTTTGGCAGTGAAAATGGGCAGCAGTGTCCTAAGGTCACTCAATGCTATCATTCTGAGTTGTCTGTGTAGATAAGGCTGTTTTCATGGATTTTGTAATGAATTATGTTATTGAATATCGCCAAATGGTGTTTAATCTCTGAACTTTTGTTGGCATGTTTGACTAACGTAAGTATTTTTCTAGATTCATTCTTTCATACTAGCCTCACGTTGTTCACTCCGTATTCATTTTCAGTGCTCCGGTGGAAATCATTTGAATCAAGAACATTCTGGTCCTTTGACTGGCTTTGACTGGCAACACTAGTCTTTTGTCGGAAAGTAGCCTTACAAATATGGCAGAGCGTATTTATAGTAAGTTTCTGCTGATGACAGAGATGTCTTCATGTTTATTTACTGTAATTGGCAGAGGTGTTACACGTGTTGGTTAACATTAGCACATTGGGATTGAGACGGGTATTGGTAAACCTGACAGCAAGTCTGTGATCCCACTGGTGGAGACGTAAGAGAGGTTCCTGCAGAAAGACAGGATTGAAATACAGCTGCAGAGGGGACACTGGAAGTAACAACATACTGTACACATCACATTTAGGACAATGATGCAAGGTCCTTAAATGCAACGTTTAACATCCTCAAACAAAGATACTTCAAATTGTGTGTATTGTGATTTTTTTTGATATTACTTGCTAAATATTACTGCACTGTTGCAGCTAGAAACACAAGCATTTCGCCTACACCCGCAATAATATCTGCTATACATGTGTATCTGACCAATAAAATGTTATTTGATTTAAGTGTCAGTTTGGGATGCCCCCATTCCTCCAGTGTGCCTGCCAGCCTAGGGGATAAAGAGGAGTCACATGCCTGGGGAAGCATGGATACATGAGAAGGGCAGACTGCACTCCACTCCCCATATCCCAGACTACATGGAGTACGTGTGTGTGGGGGTGTCGTGTCACCTTGTCCCGATCGTTGCTGCTGCTAAAATAGCCTATAGTCTAGTTCTGCAGACTGCCGGTTAGTTTGATCTGGGAAAAACGATTTCTCCAGGCACCCTTCCCCCAGGGCGTGTTATAGAGTGACTAGTCAGTCTTGTGTATCTGCAGGCAGGGGGGGCTGGAACAGAGAAGAGGGGATTAGGGGAGGAGGGGATGGCCTAGATAGGGGAGGAGGGGATGGCCTAGATAGGGGAGGAGGGGATGGCCTAGATAGGGGAGGAGGGGATGGCCTAGATAGGGGAGGAGGGGATGGCCTAGATAGGGGAGGAGGGGATGGCCTAGATAGGGGAGGAGGGGATGGCCTAGATAGGGGAGGAGGGGATGGCCTAGATAGGGGAGGAGGGGATGGCCTAGATAGGGGAGGAGGGGATGGCCTAGATAGGGGAGGAGGGGATGGCCTAGATAGGGGAGACTTGTTGGATTAGATAAAATAACCCATACGTTTGTTAAATTCCTGAGTGCCCTCTGTTCTTCTTGTTTTTCGGACCACAGGGCGGTAACAACGCAGGTCACACGGTGGTGGTGGATGGGAAGGAATATGACTTCCACCTCCTCCCCAGTGGGATCATCAACTCCAAAGCTGTTTCTGTGATCGGTGTGTACATTTCTATTCCCTATCACCAGCAGTTTGCCACTGTTCACCCTGACCAGTCACTCTGCTCTTTGGTTTGCCAGGAAGATGTAGGCCTACTGTCAAATCATTCAGTTCCAGTCAAAAGTTTGGACACACCTACTCAAGGGTTTTTCTTTATTTTTACTATTTTCTACATTGTAGAATAATAGTGGAGACATCAAAACTATGAAATAACACATGGAATCATGTGGTAACCAAAAAAGTGTTAAGCAAATCAAAATAGATTTTAGATTCTCGAATATAGACACCCTTTGTCATGATGACAGCTTTGCACACTCTTGGCACAAACCAGATGGGATGGCGTATCGCTGCAGACTGCTGTGGTAGCCATGCTGGTGAAGTGTGCCTTGAATTCTAAATAAATCCCAGATAGTGTCACCGGCAAAGCACCATCACACCTCCTCCTCCATGCTTCACGGTGGGAACCACACATGTGGTTACCTACTCTGCGTCTCACAAAGACACAGCAGTTGCAACCAAAAATCGCAAATTTGAACTCAGACCAAAGGACAGATTTCCACCAGTCAAATGTCCATTGCTCGTGTTTCTTGGCCCAAGCAAGTCTCTTCTTCTTATTGGTGTCCTTTATTAGTTGTTTCTTTTCAGCAATTCGACCATGAAGGCCTGATTCACTCAGTCTCCTCTGAACAGTTGATGTTGAGACTCTGTTAAGCATTTATTTGGTCTTCCTTTCCTGTGGCGGTCCTCATGAGAGCCAATTTCATCATAGCGCTTGATGATTTTTGCAACTGCACTTTAAAAACTTTAAAAGTTCTTGACATTTTCCGTATTGGCTGACCTTCATGTCTTAAAGTAATGATGGACTGTCGTTTCTCTTTGCTTATTTGAGCTGTTCTTGCCATAATATGGACTTGGTCTTTTACCAAATAGGGCTATCTTCTGTATACCACCCTTACCTTGTCACAACACAACTGGTTGGCTCAAACACATTAAGAAGGGACAAAATCCACAAATGAACTTTTAACAAGGCTTAATTGAATTGTTAATTGAAATGCATTCCAGGTGACTACCTCATGAAGCTGGTTGAGAGAATGCCAAGAGTGTTCAAAGCAGTCATCAAGGCAAAGGGTGGCTACTTTGAAGAATCTCCAAAATAAAATACACTTTTTTGGTTACTACATGATTCCGTGTGTGTTATTTCATAGTTTTGATGTCTTCACTATTGTGTCCAAACTTTTGACTGGTACTGTATGTAAAAATCATATCAAATCGCATCTATTTTTACACACAACATCCCTTCTCTCTCTGCAGGGAATGGTGTGGTCATTCATCTGCCAGGCTTGTTAGAAGAAGCGGAAAAAAATGAAAAGAAAGGTTGGAAGATTCAGATATCAATGTTAAGTGGAGTAATTAGCCTATAGTTTGTCTTAGAATGTTCACATTGATAATCTATTTAGAAAGGAACAGCAGTCAGCAGATGAGAGGACAGAGGGATTTTGCCTCACTATTTTATGTTTCCTTCCCACAGGCCTTAAAGACTGGGAGAAGAGACTGATCATATCAGACAGGGCCCACATTGGTAACTAACTGTCTCATGGGAAAACAGCTGCATTTAAAAGAGAGGGCAAAGGACATGTCGTTCAGATAGCACTTAAAACAGACAAACAAGATAGCACTTAAAACAGACAAACAAGATAGCACTTAAAACAGACAAACAAGATAGCACTTAAAACAGACAAACAAGATAGCACTTAAAACAGACAAACAAGATAGCACTTAAAACAGACAAACAAGATAGCACTTAAAACAGACAAACAAGATAGCACTTAAAACAGACAAACAAGATAGCACTTAAAACAGACAAACAAGCACAGTAACGGATGTGATTATTGCTGATTGTTCGCAAATCAATTGCTAATTGATGTATATGTTTGTACTTCGTGTCGTTGGTGTTGTGACAACAGTTTGTCAACAGTTGTTGCAGATAATTATAGAACCTGGAGATGCATTTATCCCATAGACTCTCATGTTGCTCACATGTTCCAGTGACACGTTATGCTGTTGTGTTTATGTGTCCATGGCGTGAAATAACCTGTTTACCCTTTGGACAGTGTTTGACTTCCACCAGGCAGTCGACGGGCTCCAGGAGGTACAGAGACAAGCACAGGACGGGATAAAGTAAGAACAGTAAATTACACCTTTTTTCTGCAGGGCTCAAACAACACTACTAAAAAAGTACACAATTGCATTATTTTAGTAAAGTTAAGATACCTTAACAGAAAATGACTCAAGTAAAAGTGAAAGTCAGCCAATAAAATACTACTTGAGTAAAAGTCTAAAAGTATTTGGTTTTGAATTTACAGTACGCAAGTATCAAAAGTAAATGTAATTGCTCAACTATACTTACTGTAGGTATCAAAAGTAAAAGTAAACATAATTTCAAATTCCTTATATTAAGCAAACCAGACTGAATTTTTTTTTCTTGTTTTTATAATTGACCTATATCCAGGGGAATACTCCAACACTCAGGCATAATTTACAAACTAAGCATTTGTGTTTAGTGAATCCGCCAGTTCAGAGACAGTAGGGATGAGCAGGGATGTTCTCTTGATAAGTGCCTGAATTGGACCATTTTTCTGTACTGCTAAGCATGAACAATGTAACGAGTACTTCTGGGTGTCAGGGAAAATATATGAAGTAAAAAGTACATTATTTTCTTTAGGAATGTAGTGCAGTAAAAGTTGTCAAAAATATAAGTAGTAAAGTAAAGTGCAGATACCCCAGAAGAGAAACATAATTAGTACTTACATGACACCACTGAATAATGCATTGTAAGACTTGAATCATGATTCATTACAAAGGCACACAACGCTTGTAATGTCCTATTAAGCATTACCTGCAGGCTTTAAGTAAAGTGTTACCAGATTAAGTGTTTTATTAGCATTCCTGTAGTGTTGAAATATTATTTTCCTCAATTCTAGTGTTATAATTCAACATTTACTTCATACAGTATTGGAACCACAAAGAAAGGCATCGGACCGACCTACTCTAGCAAAGCGTCACGTACGGGGCTGCGTATCTGTGACCTTCTAGATGATTTCAAAGACTTTTCTACGAGGTAAGGTTATGGGGAGGACCAGTTGGCATTTGGCTCTCTGGACAATAGGAACATTTATAATGAAAATAACAGTATATTCATGTTCTTCTGATGGTGACTTGGTTCTAGGTTCAAGAACCTTGCTCAGCAGTACCAGGCCATGTTCCCCACACTGGTGGTAGATGTTGATGGTCAGCTGAACAAATTAAAGGTGAGTTTCATGAAGTGCACTTTTTTACGTGTTTGTTTGTGTACACTATGTGTTGACATGGCGATGGGGTAAACAATCCCCCTCAGCTAGTAGAAAAAGTATGTCTGAATTGGGCATACTCCTAACTCATCATAATCATCATCACCCCATAATGACCCTGAAATGTACCACATAATGGGGTGATGTCTAAATTTAGCATCGGAGAAGCAGATGACAATTACAGTAGCTCTGCTCTCATGATCCATCTATCCATACAGTAGGAACAAATCTCACCTATGCACCCTGTCTAACCTTTTAGGAGTATGCTGAGCGGATAAGACCCATGGTGCGAGACGGTGTCTATTTCATGTACGACGCTATTAATGGACCCCCTAAGAAGATACTGGTGGAGGGCGCGAACGCTGCCCTGCTTGACATTGACTTTGGTAAGGAAATACTATACTCCCCTATGGCTGACCGTACGAGGTGGGTATAGATGCATGAATATGAGTAAGCACTGTTGGCCCGAGAATCATGGTATGTTCGTAGGCATGGTATGTATCCTTAGAGTAGGTTTGTGTTTGGGTCTACACAGTCCTTGTTTACACCTGTTGACACCACATATAGTCATTATAATGGAATAAGGACATTTCAAAAGTAGACATTGCCCGATAGTTCTGGGTCTGGTGCACATCCAGGAGGCTATCACAAATGCATTCCTTTAAAATCTTGCGCTCATCTCCCAGGTACATACCCATTTGTGACATCATCAAACTGCACCGTGGGTGGTGTGTGTACAGGACTGGGCATCCCCCCTCTGAACATTGGTGATGTGTACGGGGTGGTGAAGGCCTACACCACTAGGGTGGGCATCGGGGCGTTCCCCACTGAACAACTCAATGTGAGTCGAACCCCAAACATGATACATTAAATACAAATTAGAGGAGATCTATATTGTAGAACATGATGTTAGAATTCAACTCGAAGTAGTCAAGTCTACACAGAATAGAGTAGTTGATTGCTCAGACCAGCTTCTCTACTGTCATCCGTTCTTACAGGAGGTTGGGGAGCTGCTGCAGACGCGGGGCCATGAGGTGGGCGTGACCACAGGGAGGAAACGACGCTGTGGTTGGCTGGATCTGGTCATCCTGCGTTACGCCAATATGATAAACGGCTTCACGGCGTGAGTTTCACTGCAGGGTTTGCCCTGCCCTACGGTTGTGCAGTCCTGTATTTTTAATAGAAAAGTTGGGCTACTTTGCCACCTAGTGGATCTTATTGGGAACTTTAAGCTTAGATGCCATTTTTTAATTACATGTTTATTTTTTATTGAACCTTTATTTAATTAGGGGTTGACAAGAGATTAGAGATATATGTTACGTTTTTACCCTGTTTTCTTCAATAACAGGTTTGCATTAACCAAACTTGATATCCTTGATGTGATGGATGAAATCAAAGTGGGAGTGTCTTATAAACTCAAGGGCAAAAAGATTCCCTATTTTCCAGGTAAGACTGACAAGACAAGTGTACATATTCTCTTCATACATGTATACGTGGTGAATCAAACAAAGAAGATGATGTTGGCGTTATAAGATTCATTTGGAAATTGTTAACACGAAACCTTTCTCTATATTCTGTATGACCCATGTCCCCATAGCTAACATGGACGTCCTGCAGAAAGTGGAGGTGGAGTACGAGAAACTGCCTGGCTGGAAGAGTGACACCTCAGCCTGTAGGAAGTGGGAAGATCTGCCAGGCAAAGCCCAGAACTACATTCGCTTTGTGGAGAACCACGTTGGTGTACCCAGTAAGTATTCTCTTCCAAATGCAGGACTTACATGTTATTTTAAAATTCAATAAATCAATATGGAATCAACTTTTTCTCTTTCCAGTCAAATGGGTTGGAGTGGGCAAGGCCAGGGAGTCTATGATCCAGACGTTCTAGGACACAACAAGACCTTTGTCCTTCTTCTCTCCATGAAGGTGAATTGAGGTGGTATGGCTTTATCTTCTCTGGTCAGATTTCTTCTGTTTTGAAAATGTTTTTTTTTTTTTTAAGGGGCTGCAGCAGCTGCACAGACCCCAACTCCTGGACTAACAAACAGGTTCAAATGAGAGTTTGTGCAACCACCATGCTCTACTATACATGGTTCAAAAAGCACAATAACGTGAGCAAATAATAGTTATATTGATTGTGTCACAGTAGTTCTTCTCTGTTGCAATTTACAAACCATGAAATTGTCTTAGGTGAGTTCAAATAGACTTGTTTCTGTTCCAATTACGTTCTTTGCACTGATCCAGCATTTTCGTCTTTTGTTGAATATTGTTTTGATTTGATATTGCCGTCATGTCAGCTAACCTACGTTGTTTAGACTTTAATTAACATTGGCCAGTATCTGCTGTCTAATATAGTACTTGCATGCTAGAACTACAGCTGATATGTCAAACTATTTTGAACAATGCAATGTGCAATGGCCAGAAGGAGGTAGTTGTATGACATGTTGTTGTCAAGGTGGAAGTCATGTGTCCTGATACTTGTCCATGAACTGAAGTGCAATACTGTATTTTGCTGTCCACACTATGTTGAAAAATCACAGGGAACTTGTTATTTGCTTCTGTGACACATTTGGTTATATAAAACAAATGTATTGTTGTAGCAATTAGAGCTCGGTTTCTATGGATTTTTCTGCCAGTCAAATTGATTTTTTCCCAGTAATAGTATGTCCCCCATTGACACTGTACTGTAACAGCTAAGAAAATGACACTGTGAGACCTAAGAAGTTTTCTAGTGCAAGACTTTTACAAGTGGAAATCTGATATGCAAATAAATCTGCTACATCACATACATTGATCTGTTGTGTATTATCTATGTTTTGTTTGTCTAGTTTGAGAAACAGATGGCTCACATGTCCTCAACTGGCAGCGTCATTAAATAGCACCCGCAAAACACCAGTATCAACGTCAACAGTGAAGAGGCGACTCCGGGATGTCTGTTTCTCAAACTAGACACTCTAATGTACTTGTCCTCTTACTCAGTTGTGTACCGGGGCCTCCCACTTCTCTTCTATTCTGGGTAGATCCATTTTGCGCTGTTCTGTGAGGGGAGTAGTACACAGCGTTGTACGAGATCTTCAGTTTCTTGGCAATTTCTCGCATGGAATAGCCATCATTTCTCAGAACAAGAATAGACTAATGAGTTTCAGAAGGAAGGTCTTTGTTTCTGGCCATTTTCAGCCTGTAATCGAACCCACAAATGCTGATGCTCCAGATACTCAACCAGTCTAAAGAAGGCCAGTTTTATTGCTTCTTTAATCAGAACAACAGTTTTCAGCTGTGCTAACATAATTGCAAAAGGGTTTTCTAATAATCAATTAGCCTTTAAAATGATAAACTTGGATTAGCTAACACAACATGCCATTGGAACACAGGAGTGATGGTTGCTGATAATGGGCCTCTGTAAGCCTATGTAGATATTCCATAAAATCTGCCGTTTCCAGCTACAATAGTCATTTACAACATTAACAATACAGTATCTACACAGTCTTTCTGATCAATTTGATGTTATTTTAATGGACAAAAAATTAGCTTTTCTATCAAAAACAAGGACATTTCTAAGTGACCCCAAACTTTTGAACGGTAGTGTACATCTCTGGCTCACCCCTCTGTCAAGAAAAGATAACAGTAGGCAGAACTCTGGCGAATACTGGGGAATTGACATCATGTACCGCACTGGATTATTTAAATTGGCTGCATATCTCTACAGTCTGAAGGGGTTTCCTCTTTCTATCTCCTTACCTTTATCTGCACCATTCTGAGAACACAATAGGTGGACATAATACATAGGAAAATGTCATTCAAGGGACTTTCTTTCCACCTGTCAGAACCTGAAATCCCTCTATTTATTTGGCATCGGTGTGGATAGTAACCTGCTGGTGAGTCAGTGGTGATGGGAACATTGTCTCTATTTAGTCTCATCAGACAGGCCGGTACGACTGCACCGCCATTCACTGCTGAAATAGTGGCAATGAGGCTCCTGTTTGGCCATTTCAGGTTATCAGATTAAGACCCTTTGAAATCAAATCACAGCCACTTGTCCCTTTTACCACACCTGGTCCCCATGACCCTCCCACCTGCTCTTGAGTGTCACCCCAGAAGGCCACCGCCACCCGCTGTCACTTCCCTGAAAATAGCCAGAGACCGTGACCCAGGGATGGGCTGTGTCATGAGAAGGTTAGAGCATATTAGATACAAGCCTGCTGGAGTTTCTCATCCGGTTAGCAGGGGGCCATTGTGTCTCTTTTACTGACATTAAATCCATAGTTGCTATGAGAAAATGTTCCTGGAACTGTGTCCCTGCAGGGGAGGAACAGGAGGTATTTTCACCTGTTTCGCTACTTAACATCTCTTCCTCTCCTTGTACATTTATATTTATGTGTTTGTGCCTTCTTTTCTGGATGCTTGTTGTTATACCTGTTGTGTTCCTCTGGTCCAGCAGGAGCCAATACTAACGTAATGTTGAAGCGAGGTCATATCTTTGCTTCTGGCTTTATACTGGCTGTTGGAAAACTTTTAATTACCGATATTGAGGAGGATGTCCACGTTCTTTATTTCTTGTAATGTAATTTACAACATGCTAGAGTCTGGGTTTCAGAAGCACCTCAGAGAGATATGTACGAGCTAAAATGGCTCTGATTTCAAACAAAGCCATTAAATCCCACATAGAACTTGAACAGTTGAAGCACAATACTTAAATTGAGGTGAGTTACATTGCAATTACTTTAGATTGTAGTTGCATTACTATTACATCGTTGTTGTAGATTGATACTGTAGGTGTGTCTCAATTACAATAACCTTCCCAGTAGGACCCTCACTATAAGTGGGCAACACAGCAAAGACAGATTGGGCTTGAAGAGAAAAGGTGCTCTGTGTGGCTTTCTTTCACAGACTGGCACTCAGTATTTTGCACAGTAGGGGTGTCGCTGTCTTCTGTCACACCATCTGCCTCCAATTCTGCTGTTGCTCTATCTTTCTATTCACCTCACATTCTTCCTCTCTCTCTTGCTTTCTCTCTTTCTCACTCTCCCTCTTGCTTTCTCTTTCTTGCTTTCTGCCTCCCCCTCTCTATCTCTTGCTTTCTCTCGTTCTTTCTCTCTTTGCTTCATCTGGGAAAACATCCAGTCATAATAACACTCAAAGACCTGACAGATATTAGTGAAAAATAATTTGTTGCAGCTTGAGTTAAAACATACAGTAACCATACTGTGGTTTTGCCATGGAAATTCCTTTTTGAAGAGGTAGCGATGTGTAAAAGTGAAAGCTGTGGTCAATTAAAGTGTTAAATGACACCTAAAACAGTTCTCGGCAGGTGTCTGTTGCTTTGGGCAATACCGTATTTCTCTTTTAGAAGAAAACAAAACCTTGCATCACTAAATGTGTCATCACAAAGACCCAAGGGAGAAACGGTTATCTTCTCATTAATTGGATTTAAGAGCTCTATTTTTTTCTGGCTGTGTGTAATTGTAAGAAAAACACTTCAGGGGAGAAGAAGGTGCCAGATGCTTTGGCAATCTGACCTTTGCTTTGGGGGGCTGAGTTCTTACCGGAAAATATATACATATATATATATATATATATATATATATACACAGTGCATTCAAAAAGTATTGAGACCCCTTCACTTTTTCCATATTTTGTTACGTTACAGCCTTAAATTGTTTCCCCCCACATCAATCTACACACAATACCCCATAATGACAAACAAAACCAGGTTTAGACATTTTTACAAATGTATTAAAAAATACACTGCTCAAAAAAATAAAGGGAACACTTAAACAACACAATGTAACTCCAAGTCAATCACACTTCTGTGAAATCAAACTGTCCACTTAGGAAGCAACACTGATTGACAATAAATTTCACATGCTGTTGTGCAAATGGAATAGACAACAGGTGGAAATTATAGGCAATTAGCAAGACACCCCCAAAAAAGGAGTGGTTCTGCAGGTGGTGACCACAGACCACTTATCAGTTCCTATGCTTCCTGGCTGATGTTTTGGTCACTTTTGAATGCTGGCGGTGCTTTCACTCTAGTGGTAGCATGAGACGGAGTCTACAACCCACACAAGTGGCTCAGGTAGTGCAGCTCATCCAGGATGGCACATCAATGCGAGCTGTGGCAAGAAGGTTTGCTGTGTCTGTCAGCGTAGTGTCCAGAGCATGGAGGCGCTACCAGGAGACAGGCCAGTACATCAGGAGACGTGGAGAAGGCCGTAGGAGGGCAACAACCCAGCAGCAGGACCGCTACCTCTGCCTTTGGGCAAGGAGGAGCAGGAGGAGCACTGCCAGAGCCCTGCAAAATGACCTCCAGCAGGCCACAAATGTGCATGTGTCTGCTCAAACGGTCAGAAACAGACTCCATGAGGGTGGTATGAGGGCCCGACGTCCACAGGTGGGGGTTGTGCTTACAGCCCAACACCGTGCAGGACGTTTGGCATTTGCCAGAGAACACCAAGATTGGCAAATTCGCCACTGGCGCCCTGTGCTCTTCACAGATGAAAGCAGGTTCATACTGAGCACATGTGACAGACGTGACAGAGTCTGGAGACGCCGTGGAGAACGTTCTGCTGCCTGCAACATCCTCCAGCATGACCGGTTTGGCGGTGGGTCAGTCATGGTGTGGGGTGGCATTTCTTTGGGGGGCCACACAGCCCTCCATGTGCTCACCAGAGGTAGCCTGACTGCCATTAGGTACCGAGATGAGATCCTCAGACCCCTTGAGACCATATGCTGGTGCGGTTGGCCCTGGGTTCCTCCTAATGCAAGACAATGCTAGACCTCATGTGGCTGGAGTGTGTCAGCAGTTCCTGCAAGAGGAAGGCATTGATGCTATGGACTGGCACGCCCGTTCCCCAGACCTGAATCCAATTGAGCACATCTGGGACATCATGTCTCACTCCAACCACAGACTGTCCAGGAGTTGGCGGATGCTTTAGTCCAGGTCTGGGAGGAGATCCCTCAGGAGACCATCCGCCACCTCATCAGGAGCATGCCCAGGCGTTGTAGGGAAGTCATACAGGCACGTGGAGGCCACACACACTACTGAGCCTCATTTTGACTTGTTTTAAGGACATTACATCAAAGTTGGATCAGCCTGTAGTGTGGTTTTCCCCTTTAATTTAGGTCCTGAGCGCTCTGGAGCAGGTTATCATCAAGGATCTCTCTGTACTTTGCGCTGTTCATCTTTCCCTCGATCCTGACTAGTTTCCCAGTTCCTGCCGCTGAAAAACATCCCCACAAGATGATGCTGCCACCACCATGCTTCACCGTAGGAATGGTATTGTCCAGGTGATGAGCGGTGCCTGGTTTCTTCCAGACGTGACGCTTGGCATTCAGACCAAAGAGTTCAATCAGAGAATCTTGTTTCTCATGATCTGAGAGTCTTTTATGTGCCTCTTGGCAAACTTCTAGCGGGCTGTAATATGCCTTTTGCTGAGGAGTGGCTTCCGTCTGGCCACTCTACCATAAAGGCCTGATTGGTGGAGTGCTGCAGAGATGGTTGTCCCTTTGGAAGGTTCCACAGAGGAACTCTGGAGCTCTGTCAGAGTGACCATCAGGTTCTTCTCTCCTGATTGCCAGATCTAGGAAGAGTCTTGGTGGTTCCAAACTTCTTCCATTTAAGAATGATGTAGGCCACTGTGTTCTTGGGGATGTTCAATGCTGCAGAAATGTTTTGGTGCCCTTCCCCAGATCTGCGCTTCGACATAATCCTGACTCAGAGGTCTACGGACAATTCCTTCGACTTCATGGCTTTTGCTCTGACATGCACTGTCAACTGTGGGACCTTATATAGATAAATGTTTTCCCTTTGTCATTATGGGGTATTGTGTGTAGATTGAGGACATTTGTTTTATTTAATCCATTTTAGAATAAGGCTGTAATGTAACAAAATGTGGAGAAAGTGAAGGGGTGTGAATACTTTATGAATGCACTGTAAAGAGAGAGAGAGAGAGAGAGAGAGAGAGAGAAAGAGAGGGTGAAAGAGAGAGAACGAGTGAGGGGGGTCAATATACAGTATAATATACAGTAAAGGTTTGCTCGTTAATCCATTTCTGTTGATTACTTTAAACAACAGTAATACTATAAAAGCCAAACTCTCTGTGTCACAAAGTAAAGAGGTATGGAAATAAACAACCTACATATAAGCTTCCTGATCTCATAACTAAACAAATTATGACTGATAATGAAAGTGTAGACATTTAAGGAAATATAGTTTCTTTTTGAGACAAAGTCTGTGAGACAGAACAGTTAGACAGCAGTAGCCTTGTTAAGCATATAACTACTCCAAATGAGGTCAATGAACCAAAGTGGTGTCACAGAACACTGAAAAGTGTCCGAGTAGTTTTCCAATAACAAATAGCTCATGAAGCACGGCTGTGTGTGTGTTTCTCGTAGTTGAGCCAGCTGAATGGAGGCCTTTTGTCCTGCTGGCAGACCCACTCTGCTCTGACTTCTTGTTTACCGGCTGAGGCTCTGACAGGGGATTTCCTCTGTGGCAAAAAAAGAATCCCTAAATCTCATCATGGAGGCTTTTTACCGAAACTGTGTTGAAGTGTTGTCATTGTGGCATTACCTTTATTACACACTTACACCTTTATTACACACTTTCATGTGTACTATGAGTAGGCACACACACACTACTCCCCACCCCACACACACAAACGCTGCACCATAATTCTAATGCACTCCCTCCCAATTATTATGGTAAATATGTGCCATTCATGTAACCTATCAAGAAAGAAGAGCCCAACTAATGGTTTGCTAAACTGTATACTGTAAGTAATTACCTTACATAACTAATGGGTATTTTTCTGCATAAATTATAGACTCATAATGGGTATTAATTCTCATTTTAGCAATAATGATGATAGAATATTCTCTCAATTAAACAAAATATTCTCTCAATTACCCGTAAATACATTAGATAGATACAAAGCAAGTTGTTTCTGCCTACAGTAAAGTGCTCAATTTTATCCTCATCATCCCGTACAACGTTCTAGTTTAACAACACAGTCCCAGAAAACGTGGCATTTTGCATCTTGAGTGACACACTCAATGCAACGCACACACTGAACTCTTGAAACGGGTGAAAAGGCAAATGAGGTTACGGTACAGGTATAGAGTTGGCTTTAGGACCCAGGAGCGATTCAAATGTCGTTCAGACATAAGGCTCGGTTGGTTTAATGGGAGAAAGGCTAGACTTCTTGTGCACGAGGATACATTAACGAATACGCATGGACATATCTGCTGATAAATTGTCAAAGAGTCCAAGCAATGGCCCGGAATAACATTTGAATTGGTTAAGGTACAGTACTGTGTTTGATTTCTTATTTTGTTGTTTCAGTCTTCAGTCATGCCAGAAAGGGTAGTTCCCATTGTAGTCAGTGGGATGCGGATATCTTCTTCACCCAATCTACTGCTAGGCCTAGAACTGTAAAAAAAAAACGAGCCAAAATATGAGAAATATTTACAATTCGGGATATTGTTCCACTTAGCCGACTGTGTGTAATGTGTAGCTTTGTGACGCATAGCTCATTTCCACAGTAATGCACGTTATTACATTTCTTACATTATATTTACGAAGGGTTCACATAATTACTATAAAATCTTATTTTTTTAGGTGTCGCGCACAGTGCTCGGGAAACTAAAGTCATTTCTCTGTCATTAATTGTTATGTTAGTAGTACATTTGCTTTATGCCGCTTGGCATCATTTGGCCACAGCAAGGAGTGTAAATCCGCCGTACAGCGTTATTAGTGAGAAGTCCAATAAGTTTTCCAACATCTTTTTGTTCTTTGGTGAAGCTCAGCCTATTCACTCATTATTGTCTTGTAGCCTAATTTAGTTGAAACTTCGTTCAATTATTTTATTGATGAACCTAAAATAACTGACCGGGACTTGAAGGTTGTTCCATTGATATATTTTCTACATAGTAGGCTAACCATTGAGAATAAGGGAACCTGCTTTTTGCAGTAGGCTAACACGTGTGCTGTAACCCTACTGTACCAATGGCCCCCACTTATTGCGTTATAGTGTGGAAACGTATCCATATCGTGTGTCAACCCTAAAAGTTTGGCTGAAACGTTGTATTCAAACGGTGATTTAATTACAAAATGTATTTCATGAAAAGCAACCACTGTATGAAGTTCTAAATTACCTATTTTACTGCATAAAAAATATAGGATTTCACACTGTCTTTGTGTGATAGATTTGTGTCATGACATGCCATTTGCAAAAATGATGTGATGTTAAACTGTCAGATTTACAGTGCATCTGCCTATTCTCAATTATGGATTTTGCCATAGGTGAGGAAGTGCAGTAATCACCATGATTCTTTATGATTTTTTAACTTTTACTCCATATTACTTAGAGAACAAAATATAGAAAGTTTAGGAGATAGTGAGATTGTGTGTTTGTGTTGAAGCATTTAAAAACAAGATGTGATGGACAGAGGCTAGTATTCATTATCAATCTCCAGGAATAATTGAGCTGAAATTATGCCTACAGCAAAAATACCTCTCAAAACACTACAATTACATAACAGAAAAATTTACTTAAAACCCTTACACTGACAAAGTGACCAGTGAAAATGTAGCAAGGCTTTCCTCTGGTACCCAACTCAGCATCTTTCGATACCAATGTCCAAGCCAAGGGCAGGGTTATTGTGAGCATAATGAATAACACGCAAATTAAATCAGACACCACGCACACACGTTGTCTCTCTCACACAACTGCTATCTCCTCTTAGACATGCTCCTAAAATCTAGTGTGTGTGGATTACCTTGAGAAGAGAGAGAGCACACACTAACAAGGAGGTCAGACAGGATTCAAGGCAGAGTTGTGGTGATGCCAGGGTACCACTGACAGTTTTTCGGAGGAGGAAGGGGGATCATAGTGAGGCTTAAAACAAACAAGTTGCCATGAAAATAATCCATTCCAGTTGGGAACAGTTCTCCACTAAATGTCAATATCTTTGTTTGATCATGGTCATTACTCACAGTTGTTGCTAAACATGGCAGATAAATAATTTTGAAGCCAGAAATGAGATGGTTACGAACGTCTCACATATAACGTGTGTGCCTGGGGTTGTTTTGAGGAACAGGAGACCTAAAACATAATACAAAGACTGAAAAAACACACCAGAGGATGGAGAGTGCAAGAGACAGGCTGTGACAACTTTTTGAAGTAAGCAGCAGTGTGAACTGTTTGCCCTGTGGATGTAAATACCTCATATTTGGTTGTAGCCTGAATATGAGGAATGTCTCTGGAGTCTGCTGCTGTAGCACAGACAAGCGTATTGTGCCGGTCAGCGAGCCAAGAGGTTCAGATGTACTATCAGACAATGTCAACCGCGCGCACACACACAGACATACACACAACCTCCAGATCTCATGACATTTTGACAAGGGGTCCACCCTCACCTCTTACAACCCTCAAAGCATTTCACTGTCTCTGTGTGTTTGGGAAAGATAACCCTTTGAATCCCATCAGAGGTCAAGGAGTGGGGCAGCATGAAGGATATCAGTCAAACAACATGTCAGTATTTGAGTCTTTCAACCCAATTTATTGTCTAGACAGATGAGGTCTGGAAGAAACGTCTAATCATGGCTACTTCTCAAGGGTTTACGAATTAACTAGCCACAGCCACCTTAAAACAGCCACTTCTGTTTGCAATCCATAGTCAGTCTCTTTTGAACTCTTTCTCACGCACAGACATCCAGTCAAGCTTACAGCGCCAGCCTAGTTGTTACACCCAGTAATAGTCTCTCTTAACTAAGCTGAGTGTATTTCATATGCTTATGTTTTACAGGGAGGTAAAATATGCTGTACACTAATTGCATAAATAAGCACTCTTTTACCCATCTTCACGCTCCTCAGGAAAAATGTGGCGACTCACTCAAGGTGGTCCATTTGAAAACAAGGGGGGGTGGTGGTTGCTTAGTTACCTAACATAAAAACAAACAACAATCTAAACACTGTAATTCAGAGGCGAACCACCCTGTCCAAAGTCATTAGAATTCAAGGAATGGATCTGGAAATGAGTTTTATATTTGGGTCCTGTAAATGCTCCTTCTATGCTATTCACCCAATCATTGTTCCCTTTTGCTCAGCCTGTTCCCGAACATTAGCAATTAATGCAAAGAATGTTGACAGCCTACTGAATGTGAGGATGTTGACAGCCTGCTGAATGTGAGAATATTGACAGCCTGCTGAATGTGAGAATATTGACAGCCTGCTGAATGTGAGGATATTGACAGCCTGCTGAATGTGAGGATATTGACAGCCTGCTGAATGTGAGAATATTGACAGCCTGCTGAATGTGAGGATATTGACGGCCTGCTGAATGTGAGGATATTGACAGCCTCTTTTAAACAACTCCTAACAGAAGTTACCTCCACACTGATTACATGAGTAACGTTTGTCACGTTTCTGTCTCAATTGATTCTGGCAGATTATTCAAAGTTGCCAGACATGATTGGAAACAACAGTCAATCTGAAGAAAGTCGCACAACACAGGATTGGGGGTCTTTCTTTAGAATATTGTGTACTAGAAGATGAGGGATCATTAGCTAACATGGTCAGTGGTCACCTGGTTAGTAACCAAACAGAACAGCAAATAAAATAGTATGTCTAGTATGGGCAACGTGGCTGACTCTTGTATTTGCATCATTTCACCCATTTAGTGGAATGAACCTGGGGAACTCTACCTGTCAGGAACTGTACCTGGCAGAAACAGCTGCTACATGTATGAGTCGTTAGGACTAAGGGTGATTCCACATAAAAGTCCTCCCTCAGCCTTTACACTGCACACACTGGCTCATGCATATTATCTACCGTCTGCAGTTTCGGGCCTGGCAGACTTTGTGTGTTAACTCAATCCGTTGACAAAACTGCAGGTTTATTTTCCTGCTATCATCCTTTTCAAGGGCCAACATCTCCTGTACTTTGAAAGGCACACTTGCACAGAGCCGCTGCTGGGATGCACCCTATTCACCATAAAACCCTGCTACTCCACATGTTAATTAATGTCAAGGCATGTCCACTGACATCCCCCAAATCCCAGCTGTGGATGTGCAGCTGCGTGGCATGAAGAAGAGTCCATCCTCTTTCTTGCTGTATTTTATACACTCCCTCTCTCTTCTCTGCAGCAGCTTCCCTGGCTCCCTGACACTGGGGCGCGTGGTGCACACTCCACCATGACGAGGCCACAAATGTCGAACTAGGCGTGGCGGTGGCAGCCCTAAGGGGCCTCTGTTTTTCCTCTTTCCCTCTTTCTTTCTTTCCCTCCCTCATTTCCCATTCCTCCCTCTCGTTCTCCCTCCCTCTGTATCAGTCTTTCTCTCGCTCCTACTCTTTCTCCTTCTTTCTTCCTTCTCTCCTCCCCTCCCTCTCTGGCTTGGCCACGTGACCAGCTGTGAGGGCGTTGGGTTCATTCGAGTGCTGCAGTGTGTGTGTGTGTGTGTGTGTGTGTGTGTGTGTGTGTGTGTGTGTGTGTGTGTGTGTGTGTGTGTGTGTGTGTGTGTGTGTGTGTGTGTGTGTGTGTGTGTGTGTGTGTGTGTGTGTGTGTGTGTGTGTGTGTGTGTGTGTGTGTGTGTGTGTCTGAGGGAGCGAGTGTTTTGGCCATGGGCCAAGTCTCTTTTCCCCTTAGCAGCCAGCCGGCAGTGGCGGGGTGGGCGGGTGGGGGGGACGTGCAGGCGTCTTTGGGAGGGGTGGAGCGCTCTGGGCTGCAGGAGTGTGCATGAACCAGGAGGAGATGTCAGTGTGTGTGTGTGTGTGTTGTATGTATGAGACATTTTTGTGTGGTTTTGGTACGGTAGCATTTGTTAGAGTTATTAGTCTGGTTTTGTGTGTGCATGACATGACCATTTGTATCAGCCTGTAGGTGTTTTTGTGAGAATGTGTTTACTGCACATGTTTCTATGTGCTCCCATGTGTTGGGCTGCATGCTGTTGATAAGGTGTGAGAGGAGTGAGTGTTTCTGTTTCTTACATGTTTTGTATGTCTGTTGTTGGATGATTTAGTGTTAGCTGTTTTGTGTGCATCAATGTGCTTCTGCTAGCATAATACGAGTGTGTGTTTGTGCATCCGTGTGCTTCTGCTGGCATAATACGAGTGTGTGTTTGTGCATCCATGTGCTTCTGCTGGCATAATACGAGTGTGTGTTTGTGCATCCATGTGCTTCTGCTGGCATAATACGAGTGTGTGTTTGTGCTGCACGTTGGGGCAGGGGAGTTAACCACATGGGCAAGAGGGCTGTTGTTAAAGATTTCTGTCGTTTACAGGCAGGAACACTGTGGTCTCTTTCTGTGCGTACCAAGGAAATCGGAAAGGGACCATCGCGCTCTCCCAGAAGTTTGGTTGATGCGTAAAATCTGTGAATTCTCAAAGCAAAAGGGTGTGATGGGTCCGCACTAAAGAATGTCACATAAAGCTTACTTCATTTTTGACCTTTTTCAACTGTTTGAGTACTCGCACTACTTTTTTTTTCTTCCAGTACTCTTAATAATAAATAAATAAAAGCTGTTTTTAGAACACATTGCCTGCACTGGAATTTGTTTGTGGTGAATTTGTCTACATGCCTAGGTTTCCCATGCTCGGTCTTGGGGACCCAAAGGGGTGCACATTTAGTTTTTGCCCTAGTACTACACAGCTGATTCAACTAATCATCAAGCTTTTATCATTTGAACCTTCAGCAGTGTGGTGCTTGTTTGTAGGAGCCTATGGCTGTGCAATGGCATAGCCTTGTTTTGTTAATTTAGCAGACAAGATGCTCTTATTTCCCGAGCCCTTATCACAGTCAAGACACATTTTCTAGTAAAAAATAGAATAGAAGTGATGCACATCTCCTGTCTGGAACACTTATTCTCAAACAGTGATCATTTGAGAGTTGAAAAAAATTTTTTAGGGGTACAAACCAAAAAATCGGTCTTCTTTTCGATATACAGACATTTTTGATATAGTTTATCCTGACTGTTAACAATTCCACATTGGGACACCAGTGTTTGGTGAGTAGGTCTATTCTTAATGATTCTGATGAAAATATGAACTTTGTCTTTATCAAAATAATGTTTAGCATATTTTCAGTCTGGAACCTGTCTATTTAGGGTGGTTATACCCTAGTCTAACCAATTATAAATGGCACTAGCAATTTGCAAAGTAGGGGTCATCACTAGCTACCACAGCCACAAAGTCATAAACAATAAATTGTTAATCATAAACCCTGCCTGTTTCTAAATCAAATCAAATCAAATGTATTTGTATAGCTCTTCGTACATCAGCTGATATCTCAAATTGCTGTACAGAAACCCAGCCTAAAACCCCAAACAGCAAGCAATGCAGGTGTAGAAGCACGGTGGCTAGGAAAAACTCCCTAGGAAGAAACCTAGAGGGGAACCAGGCTATGTGGGGTGGCCAGTCCTCTTCTGGCTGTGCCGGGTGGAGATTATAACAGAACATGGCCAAGATGTTCAAATGTTCATAAATGACCAGCATGGTCAAATAATAATAATCACAGGCAGAACAGTTGAAACTGGAGCAGCAGCACGGACAGGTGGACTGGGGACAGCAAGGAGTCATCATGTCAGGTAGTCCTGAGGCATTTCTACAATTTCTCTTTTTAAAATCAGATTTTAAACTTAACCCTGAACCACACTGCTAACCTTATGCCCAACCTTTCATGAGTTTTTCTAATATAGAGACTTTGATTTTGTGACTGGCAGCTAGTGACAACCGCAAAGTAGCTGAAGCGGGAAATTACGCAATTGTTCCAAACTTGCAGCTCATTATTGTAACACATATTTTGCTACTTCAGTCAACCAGTCCATTTTACATTTGTGATAAAACTGTCGTCATCCCATCAGTTAGATATGTTTTTAAAGGCATTTATTTCTGTAGGCACACTCCAGTGTGTAGAGGGAGCGCTCGGAACACAATTGAGTGAGACACGGAGGTGTAAAGGCTTTTAGGGAGCAGAATGTGTGATGCTTGGCTTGGTTAGTTTTTTCTTGTGTCCCGCAAATGCACAGGTACAAATGGAACACTAGAGTTAAAGTAAATGACAACATTTTGACCAAATAGTTTTACGGTATTAGACTTTCTTTAAAACATTTGTTTATTTTTTATCTCTAGTTGAGTTTTGACGTCTGTTTGAGTACTTGATTATTCATGCCCACCCCTACCAGATATTAATGGGTGGTGGGTGTGTGTGTAGCAAGGAGGAAGAGGGGTGTATGCTGGGGGCAGCAGGATTTTTATCTGGAATTAGTCTACCTTTTACCGTCTCTGTTCTCATTGGCTAGTCCCAGTCAATAGGGCCCTTGCCCCCCCTTGCTATCACTGGATCATCTCAAAGCAATTCCTCTGGTCTGCCTATAGGTCCATCTGAGATTCATTACACTGTACATTCCATTCTGGGTGAAAAAACGTGACTTCAAATCAAATGTACAGTCGTGGCCAAAAGTTTGGAGTATGACACAAATATTAATTTTCACAAAGTCTGCTGCCTCAGTTTGTATGATGGCAATTTGCATATACTCCAGAATGTTATGAAGAGTCATCAGATGAATTGCAATTAATTGCAAAGTCCCTCTTTACCATGCAAATGAAATGAATCCCCCAAAAACATTTCCACTGCATTTCGGCCCTGCCACAAAAGGACCAGCTGACATCATGTCAGTGATTCTCTCGTTAACACAGGTGTGGGTGTTGACGAGGACTAGGCTGGAGATCAATCCAGATTGATCCCCAATCTGTCATGCTGATTGAGTTCGATTAACAGACTGGAAGCTTCAAAAGGAGGGTGGTGCTTGGAATCATTGTTCTTCCTCTCTCAATCATGGTTAACTGCAAGGAAACACGTGCCGTCATCATTGCTTTGCACAAAAAGGGCTTCACAGGCAAGGATATTGCTGCCAGTAAGATTGCACCTAAATCAACCATTTATCGGATCATCAAGAACTTCAAGGAGAGCGGTTCAATTGTTGTGAAGAAGGCTTCAGGGCGCCCAAGAAAGTCCAGCAAGCGCCAGGACCGTCTCCTAAAGTTGATTTAGCTGCGGGATCGGGGCACTACCACTACAGAGCTTGCTCAGGAATGGCAGCAGGCAGGTGTGAGTGCATCTGCACGCACAGTGAGGCGAAGACTTTTGGAGGATGGCCTGGTGTCAAGAAGGGCAGCAAAGAAGCCACTTCTCTCCAGGAAAAACATCAGGGACAGACTGATATTCTGCAAAAGGTACAGGGATTGGACGGCTGAGGACTGGGGTAAAGTCATTTTCTCTGATGAATCCCCTTTCTGATTGTTTGGGGCATCCGGAAAAAAGCTTGTCCAGAGAAGACAAGGTGAGCGCTACCATCAGTCCTGTGTCATGCCAACAGTAAAGCATCCTGAGACCATTCATGTGTGGGGTTGCTTCTCAGCCAAGGGAGTGGACTAACTCACACTTTTGCCTAAGAACACAGCCATGAATAAAGAATGGTACCAACACATCCTCTGAGAGCAACTTCTCCCAACCATCCAGGAACAGTTTGGTGACAAACAATGCCTTTTCCAGCATGATGGAGCACCTTGCCATAAGGCGAAAGTGATAACTAAGTGGCTCAGGGAACAAAACATCAATATTTTGGGGTCCATGGCCAGGTAACTCCCCAGACCTTAATCCCATTGAGAACTTGTGGTCAATCCTCAAGAGGAATTCCCAAGAGAAATTCTGACAAACTCCAAGCATTGATTATGCAAGAATGGGCTGCCATCAGTCAGGATGTGGCCTAGAAGTTAATTGACAGCATTCCAGGGCGGATTGCAGAGGTCTTGAAAAAGAAGGGTCAACACTTCAAATATTGACTCTTTGCATCAACTTCATGTAATTGTCAATAAAAGCCTTTGACACTTATGAAATTGTCACGATGTTTGTAATAATGATGGTCGGACCAAGGCGTACTTCGAGTTCCACATACTTTTAATGAATAAAGTGAAACTTAAGCAAATACAACACAAATAAAGAACAAACGAACCGTGACAAACAATGCAGTGCGAAAAGGCAACTAAACATAAACAATATCCCATAACCCACAGGTGGAAAAAATGCTATTTAAGTATGATCCCCAATTAGAGACAATGATAACCAGCTGCCTCTAATTAGGAATCATGCAAATCACCAACATAGAAAATCAAACATTGAACCCCACATAGAACATATAAACTAGAACAACCCCCCCAGTCCCACCCTGACCTACTCTACCATAGAAAATAAAAGCTTTCTATGGTCAGGATGTGACAGTACCCCTCCAACGCAGAATAAGACTCTGTCCTTGGAGCTGGACTGGAAGCCGTGTTTAGACTGGGCATCGGCGCAGGGGAAGGCTCCGGCCATGGAGCTGGAGGTTTCGGACCATTTACCGTCTCAGGAGGTTCCGGACCGTGGACCGTCTCAGGAGGTTCCGGACCGTGGACCGTCTCAGGA
This sequence comes from Oncorhynchus clarkii lewisi, assembly GCF_045791955.1. Lineage (NCBI taxonomy): Eukaryota > Metazoa > Chordata > Actinopteri > Salmoniformes > Salmonidae > Oncorhynchus > Oncorhynchus clarkii. The sequence continues at coordinate 26,713,396 of NC_092154.1, forward strand.
GGTTCCGGACCGTGGACCGTCTCAGGAGGTTCCGGACCGCGGACCGTCTCAGGAGGTCCCGGACCGCGGACCGTCTCAGGAGGTCCCGGACCGCGGACCGTCTCAGGAGGTCCCGGACCGCGGACCGTCTCAGGAGGTCCCGGACCGCGGACCGTCTCAGGAGGTCCCGGACCGCGGACCGTCTCAGGAGGTCCCGTACCGTGGACCGTCTCAGGAAGTCCCGGACCGTGGACCGTCTCAGGAGGTTCCGGACTCTGAAACGTCGCCGGAAGCTCTGGACTGGGAAGTGTCGCCAGAAGCTCTGGACTGGGGAGGCGCACTGGAGGCCTGATGCGTGGGGCCGGTACAGGTGGCACCGGACTTGTGACACGCACTTCAGGGCGAGTGCGAGGAGCAGGAACAGGATGCACCTGACTGGAAAGGCACACTTGAGGGAGAGTGCGAGGAGCAGGAGCAGGACACGCCTGACTGGGAAATCGCACTTGAGGAAGTGTGCGAGGAGCAGGCACAGGACGTACCTGACTGGGAAGGCACACTTGAGAGAGAGTGCGAGGAGCAGGAACAGGACATACCGGACTGGGGGAGGCGCACTGGAGGTCTGATGCGTGGGGCCGGTACAGGTGGCACCGGACTGGTGACACGCACTTCAGGGCGAGTGCGGGGAGGAGGCACAGGACATACTGAACTGGGGACATGCACTTCAGGGAAAGTGCGAGGAGCAGGCACAGGACGTACCTGACTGGGAAGACGCACTTGAGGTAGAGTGCGAGGTGCAGGCACAGGACATACTGCGCTGTGAAGGCGCACTGGACACCTGGTGCGTATAGCCGGCATCAATTGTACCGGAACTATAACACACTTCTCAGGACGAGTACCGGGAATTGGCAAAGGACGTACTGGGCTGGGAAGGCATACTGGAGACCTGGTGCGTATAGCCGGCATCACTTCTACCGGAACTTTAACATACGGAGAGCTGACTCAGGTGGCTTTAAATCGATAACACGCTCCTTATGGCAAATGTCGTGCAACCTCCACCAATTCAATAACTCTCATTTCTCTCTCCTCCACATTCTCCCTCAACTCACTGACAGTCTCTGGTTCACTCCCCTCAACTTTCTCCGACCACTCCTCGCTCAATCTGTCCCAATATTCCTCCTCAGTCTCTGACTCAACCCTCAGCGTCGCCGACCACTCTGTGTGCCCCCTCCCCAAACAATTTGGTCTGTCTTTTGGGCTTGCGTCGTGGCCGCGAACCCTGGTGTCGTCGCTGTCCTTCCCTCACCTCTTGCGTCTGTTTCCACGGAAGGCGATCCTGTCCTGCCAGGATTTCTTCCCAAGTCCAGGATCCCTTCCCATCCAGAATCTCTTCCCAAGTCCAGGATACTTCCTCCTCCTGGGCACGCTGCTTGGTCCTTTTGTAGATGGGATATTCTGTCACGATGTTCGTAATAGTGATGGTCGGACCAAGGCGCAGTGTACTTCGAGTTCCACATACTTTTAATGAATAAAGTGAAACCCAAGCAAATACAAAACAAATAAAGAACAAATGAACTGTGACAACAATGCAGAGTGAACAGGGAACTAAACATAAACGATATCCCATAACCCACAGGTGGGAAAAATGCTACTTAAGTATGATCCCCAATTAGAGACAACAATAACCAGCTGCCTCTAATTGGGAATCATACAAATCACCAACATAGAAAATATAAACTAGAACAAGCCCGAGTCACGCCCTGACCTACTCTACCATAGAAAATAAAAGCTTTCTATTGTCAGGACGTGACAGAAATGCTTGTAATTATACTTCAGTATTCCATAGTAAAATCTGACAAAAATATCTAAAGACACTGAAGCGGCAAACTTTGTGGAAATTAATATTTGTGTCATTCTCAAAACTTTTGGCCACAACTGTACAGTTAGGGGCCTGTCTGATTTGTTGAAGACTACATATGTCTTCAATGCGCCTTAAAACATCACAACGGATGTAGTCTGACCTATAGTGAGTTTGTACATCCTATGGAAATGTGCGTTTTATGTTGACGGACAGTTTCCCACAAAGTCTAATCACTGAAAAAACACTGTCTCGCAATCTCCCCCTTCCTGGCTTCCTCACCTTAACCTCTGCTTAGTCCTGTCAGCATTCTTTCTGTGCTGTGCAACGTGAGTGTGGTTTGACAGTGGGGCTCCATGTACTGCAAGGCAGCAAGCAAAAAAGGTCACTGCAAGGTCTCTAACTTCATGTTTGCCTCAACGCAGACAAAACATGCCTCTGGGAGCTGTGTACGACCTCCTGGTGAACCCCTCCGGGTTTGTTCGCTCTCTCCTACAGGCAACTCATTACACGAGACATTGCATACACACAACCTCTTGACCCTTGGCTTGCCCCTTTGTACTGCACAGATTGAAGCCCTACCAGGGCTTTAGAATAACGTGTAGATTTCTAATATTTTGCAATTCACCTTTTGTTGTTGTTGTTACTGTGGGGTAGCCTAACTAGTTAGATTTGACTGGCCAATTGCAACCACCTTGCATAGTGCAGGATTTCTTCAAACTCTACCAATGGGAGATGACAGCCTTTAAGCAGCCTTGCTTGCAACCAAAAACCCACAAGAGTAAACCTGCAGATCCGTCGATCTCATGTTTGCTTGATTTAGTTACACATTTTAGATGTGGACAGTTCAGGGATGTTTTATTTTCCCCTCTTGATAAGAAATTACTATTAATACAAATTATTAAAGTAATTGTCCAGTGTTTCCAGATTTCTATGAAGTTTGACTTATATGAGTGAAATAGTTTTCCTTACCAACATTTTTGGAATGATGTATGTTAAAAGCAGCTTTTCCGTGTTGGAATAGTGTGAGCGTATCCCAACAACAGAATGGTGTGGGCGTATCCCAACAACAGAATGGTGTGAGCGTATCCCAACAACAGAATGGTGTGAGCGTATCCCAACAACAGAATGGTGTGGGCGTATCCCAACAACAGAATGGTGTGGGCGTATCCCAACAACAGAATGGTGTGGGCGTATCCCAACAACAGAATGGTGTGGGCGAATCCCAACAACTGAATGGTGTGGGCGTATCCCAACAACTGAATGGTGTGGGCGTATCCCAACAACAGAATGGTGTGGGCGTATCCCAACAACTGAATGGTGTGGGCGTATCCCAACAACTGAATGGTGTGGACGTATCCCAACAACAGAATGGTGTGGGCGTATCCCAACAACAGAATGGTGTGGGCGTATCCCAACAACAGAATGGTGTGTGCGTATACTGGTCATAAAATAATATTTATACTGATAGTAGGCTGATTGGCCAGCTCATCCTCCTCAGGAGTATGACATACTTTATGAGGAAATAGCAAACATTTTTTTAATGGTCTGTTTTATATACAGTTTAGGGTGTTTTGTTGTGTGTGTTTTTTCTTCAATTTATGCTTTGGCCACAAATACAGGATCAGTCAACAACATTTATATGGGTATGAGTTAACAGAATAAGAACTTTTAAAAGTACATTTTCACTGGACAGTTACTTAGCACTTGTATTGATGGTTTAACTGGAGCTCCCCTGGATATAATTTGGTGACCACCGATGGTTGCAATAGGCCTGGAGAGAGGTTTTCAAATGAAGAAATCAGAACATGGCTAGCAGCTAGTTAGTTAAACAGAACCAAATAGTCTGGTGGGCTACGATCGACTGAATTGCCATTTTGTAAACATACTTGCTCCTCCTGTCTTTCATGTCTGTTTGTTTTGGGCTTCTGAACAGTTCACTATGGGCATCTGTTATTTTTTATCCTAGGTGAAATGATACTTGATCGGTAGATCAAAAACATGAAGCTGCATAGTAAAGACAGTTTCAGGTTGTTTTATGTAATTAGCTGCTAGATGGAGCATGTAGTGTTGTGCAGTGGGGAGGGGTGTTCTGTCTGGGCTTCGTCTACAGAACTGCTGCCTCCTTCCCCAGCCCTGTGCCTTGAAGTCATTGGATGACATCTTTACCATCTCAGCACAACCACATCAACATGCTATAACCATCCTGTAATTTGTATAGACGTGCAGAAAATGTATATCTGGAATGCATCCATTTCCATACAGAGTTTGACAGTAGCAGTAGAAACACTTGGCATATTGCTGTGCTAGACAGCACCTGCTGTCTGTTGAAGCCATATTAAATCATGTGAACCTGCATTAACCCCTCTCTATATCGTACAGATCTTCTGCCAATGCATTCATAAGCTCTTTTCATGGCTAGTCATATCATTCTGATGAACAGGGGTGTCATTTAATATAATATCATTGGGTTGCAGTCAAGGGGCAGGATTTCAACAACCAGAGGATTTGGACAAATAAAGATCCGCAAGGCTCAGCAACGGTTCTCTTTATTTTTTAGCCTAGCACTAATATTAATCATGGTGATCATAGTGTAGTTATAGTACAATATTATAATTTTTAGGCCTACCAATGGAAATCTGAAATGTCCCTAATTCCTTGAATATACCTGATTTAGTTTGGTCTAACAGCAGAACACCCAACCTGTGAACCACCTTGATTATTATTTAATTTCATACAACGGGTGGTTCTAATGCTGATTGGTTAAAACTGCATTTCAGCCGGTGTCTTTTCTGTTCCATCTGACTGCACAATCCACTGTCTCATCAGCCCAGCCAGGCAATTTGTAAACTTGATCTCCACTATAAAAATACGTTACCTCACATTTTATTTTTAGACTAACACTTTGTTTTCTACAGCGGAGGTTTGTATAAACCTAGCTGTCTGGCTCTCTGACATTCGATCTCAAGCTGTCCCATAGTAATGAACGTGTCGGGATGAGACAGACAGGCAGGCAGCTTTTCTTAGCCATTCGAAATCATGAAACAGCTGGCATAATTTTTATGGCTATATATATATATATATATATATATATATATACACACACAAAAAAATGTCAATTGAGAAAAGAAAATGAAACGAAGTGCAGCTAGCTTGTAGTCTTTCCAGCTTAATTTTGAAGTGATTGTATTAGTTGTGTTGTTGACTAGCTCCTCTGAACAACAGTGTCCTGATGAGAGAGCACATTTTCTATACCAGGTGAAATCGCGCCTATGGATGCATCCAAATAAATGTCACTAGAAAACTGCTTAAACAAATGCAGCTACTGTTCTGGCTGCACTGTTTGACATGACTGTAAGTTAGCTGTAGTTGGCTAGCAAGCAAGGGATAAGAATGTTGTCAGCCAGTATGGAAATGGAACATTTAGATTGAAGACCTGTGTCGCGTCCATAGATACAGTACAAAAAGACTGAACGACTGGGTCGCGTCCATAGATACAGAACAAAAAGACTGAACGACTGGGTCGCGTCCAAAGATACAGAACAAAAAGACTGAACGACTGGGTCGCGTCCATAGATACAGAACAAAAAGACTGAACGACTGGGTCGCGTCCATAGATACAGTACAAAAAGACTGAACGACTGAGTTGCGTCTCTGGCAACCAAACCGATAGAACGAACGACCAGCTGGCTTGGCTAGGAACTCTAGTTCTGTGTTGGGACTATATCTTGTGGAAGGATGAAATAGTATGAATACATTTATCAAAAACATTTTTTTAATGAAAATATGTCGATCTTTATTTGAATATGTTGGTAACTCGGTTTGCCTTCCCTTGACTTTGTCTGGGGCCTAACAACACCCGTGCCAATATATCCTTCAAACACCGGCTTCAAGGGCATTATCACTTAAACGTATTAAATGATCTTATTTGGCATTGCACAAAGTAGGCTATATATCCAAGGGACAATTTTGGTGCAATATTTCCACTGTTGAGGGATACGTGAGGGTGGTAGCCATAACAAGGTAAAAAGATATGACAGCTGCTAAACGGTCTGCATAGTTCTGTGTCTTGGTGCCATCCGAGTAAAGACCCGGTCTTCTAATTTAACAAATAAGGCACGAGGGGGTGTGGTATATGGCCAATATACCACGGCTAAAGGCTGTTCTTACGCACGATGCAATGCGGAGTGCCTGGACACAGCCCTTAGCTGTGGTATACTGGCGATATATCAGAAACCCTGAGGTGCCTTATTGCTATTATAAACTGGTTACCAATGTAATTGTAAAAATAAATATACGGTCTTATAGACCACGGCTGTCAGCCAATCAGCATTCAGGGTTTGAACCACCCAGTTTATAATTACAAATACCAGACACTTGTTCAGTAGGGTGCAACGCTACAGAAAATACAGATAGAAGTGGCAACACTAAATGAATTTGTCCTTATTCATGTGTAGTAAAACTGTAATTACTCTAACATTGTATTTTGTTACATAGTGATTTAATAATGGCTTTGTAATTGTATAGTAAATGATTTTCTGGAATAATAACTGATTGCCATTTGTAGTCCTTGTTTCTTTGTCTTTTAATGTTGCTTTATCACTGCCTGTGGTGTGTTAATATATGCAGCATTGAAAAATGTGTAATAGGGTGTCCTAGTTCAAATCCAGCCTGTCTCTTTGTCTTACTCCAATAGGTAACCAGTGCTGTCTGAAACCTTCCCCAGCACTAGACCGCTTCTGATTTGAGTGAAGGGGACCAGAGTGTCCTCTCCTTCTGTGGGACTCCCTCAGTGGACAGAACCTCCCCCTTACCCCCATTCCTCCACAGACCACCATGGGCGAAGTAGTCATTGTGAAGGAGGGATGGCTTCACAAACGAGGTAAATACATATTCCCTCAATCTCCCCCACCCTCTTAACTAAGGCTTTGGAAATCACACAATCTTTCATTGATTCTTCCTGTTTTGATATAAAATAAGTGTAGATTTCTTTGTTGATTTTTCTGGTCATTTTTGCATCTTTTTCAATTAGCCAACCTGTTGTTTTTGGACAGATAACCAGGTCTACAATGCAAGTGATGCAATGTCTATGGTCCTCAATATTGTTTACGGTCTATAAGAATGTTTACTGTTCTGAAGTATTTAATTGCCTCTACGAAGGTCCATAAAATGTTTGTTACTGACACCTACGGCCTGTGAATACATCCTCATAACAAATCTGTTAGTGCACACACACTAGTAAAGGTTATATCAGGACTTAGGTGGGTGAAACAAAATATTTGCCCTTTTCTGGATAGAAATGCACTATTAAATTCAAAGGGTTGTTTTTCAACCATTTCTATTGTTTTGGATTAGTCTGTGTGTAGGTTGAACTCTGGGTCTCTGCTGTGACCCAAGCCAAACCTTGTGCATGTTTTCCACTTGCACCTGCTTCACCTTTGACCCTTTCTGTGTTCTATAAACAAAGAGGATGACACCCCCCACTGTATGACTGAACTGTCGCCAGCGCACGCCGCCTCACCTCGACACAGCTGTAGCCACGGGGAAGAACGGATTGCAAAATGAAGGAGTTCAGAGAATGACTGACAATGACAAACGATGGTTTCAGCCACTTATGTTTGTTTTCACATATGAAATCCTCTAATTGCCTACACGGGATATTTCCGAGTGAATTCTGTTATTGGGTTGTGTACAACACCCTTTTTCAATCACAGAGGCGCAACTTAACTTTCTGCAATGGAGCAGGGATAAGGGTGTGGTGGAGGGCGACAGCAGCAGTAAGACTCCTACACACTCTGTGGAAGTTGGACGGTCGAGGAGTTTGCAAGGCCAATGGGTTATTACGGGAGAATCCTCCCTCCCTCCAGCCTCGGACAGTCGGACAGTGTAGCGCCGTGTCTAGGAGTTTGGGGGTCATCCCAGTTCAGCTATGCAGACAGACACCACCCGGAATGGCTCTGGGCCCTGTTCAAAAGGAAGGCAGCCGACGCTGGATTTGTGCCGCTTAGTGTGGCGGCAAGCCTGTTTTGCCCACAAGGGATTTGGGGGGAGATGTTTTTTCTCTCTCGATGTGGCCATGGTGACATCACCCATGGGAAACCATGAAGGCTGCAGGGTGGTGCTGTCAGGCTCTTTCAGCTCAGAGTGCATTTTAAAAATGCTCATGCTTTGCCCACCTGTCACTCTCAAACTTTATACAACAACTTTAGGTTAGGAGGGTCATGCTCATTCAGGCACTGTATGCCAGTCACCTAATTTAAACATGCCAATGTGCATCATGTCTCCTCTGTATGGTTGACAATATGCTGAACTGGTTTGTATGTAATTGAAGCAAGGTATATAACTGTAGCCTGAATGACCCGATTATGCCAGGTTTCTTTCATCAGATAGGGCTGTATTTTAGCGTGAAGTGGGTCAACTATTTGGATTTAAGCGATTACTGAAGGGCATTGGTTCCATCACTGCAGACCGAGTTTGGACTTTCCCACTGTTCCAGGGATAATCAAAGCCACGGATGGATGCTAGGACGACCTCCATGGGACTCTTCACATTGAAACACGGCAGGGCCTCCAACTAAGGTGTTAGTCAACCATTGGAAAAGCTCTGAGGAAAACATCTGGACTCCCTGGAACGCATCTACCTTTCCCTTTTTTTGCCAATATCTCAGCATGGCTCGGAGTCCTCTGATTCCAAGCAAATGAGTCATACACGAGGTAGGAGAAAAATGTGGTTTGGATGTGACTCCTGGACTCAAAATTCACAACTGGAAAGGCTTATTCTTAAATCCCATCCTCAGCCTAAACACTATTTAGTGTCCTGGCAGCTGGTTGGTTCCTGATATGGCAAAGTAGCCACACCCTTTAGCCTGCGGCTATGTGGCTTGCGATAGTGTGCCACTCTTGCCTGATCAAAGCATTCCGTTCGCAAACGTTGCAGAGGAGACGGGTACACATATTGAGGAGTGGCTGCAAGGCAGAGACATACTGGTAGTGGTGGCTCCTCTTAACACTTACATATGGATGAGAAATGTGTGCCGAGTTATCAAAGGGATACACACAGCACTTACTGTACCACATTGTTGTGTTACCGAGGCCTAGCATAAGGTTCATAGTTGCTTGCAAATGGGACCGCTAACCAGAAGACAACGGGCGCACTCGGTCGTCTGTGCTTGTGCTTGAAAGGAAGAGTTCAGAGACAGGTATGATATCTGACTGATGTTTTGACCCACTTGTCTATCTCAAGTATAGATAGGAACTGTCTACCCTTGCATTCATTCTGCTCACAAGCAATTTGCATGGCATACTCTTTTCACAGTGATATATATATATATACAGTGGGGGAGAACAAGTATTTGATACACTTGTCCTACTTACAAAGCATGTAGAGAGAGGTCTGTCATTTTTATCATAGGTACACTTCAACTGTGAGAGATGGAATCTAAAACATAAATCCAGAAAATCACATTGTATGATTTTTAAGTAATTAATTAGCATTTTATTGCATGACATAAGTATTTGAAGTATTAAGTATTCTTACCAACCAGTAAGAATTCCGGCTCTCACAGACCTGTTAGTTTTTCTTTAAGACGCCCTACTATTCTCCACTCATTACCTGTATTAACTGCACCTGTTTGAACTCGTTACCTGTATAAAAGACACCTGTCCACACACTCAATCAAACAGACTCCAACCTCTCCACAATGGCCAAGACCGGAGAGCTGTGTAATGACATCAGGGATGAAATTGTAGACCTGCACAAGGCTGGGATGGGCTACAGGACAATAGGCAAGCAGCTTGGTGAGTAGGCAACAACTGTTGGCGCAATTATTAGAAAATGGAAGACGTTCAAGATGACGGTCAATCACCCTCGGTCTGGGACTCCATACAAGATCTCACCTCGTGGGGCATCAATGATCATGAGGAAGGTGAGGGATCAGCCCAGAACTATATGGCAGGACCTGGTCAATGACCTGAAGAGAGCTGGGACCACAGTCTCAAAGAAAACCATTAGTAACACATTACGCCTTCATGGATTAAAATCCTGCAGCGCACGCAAGGTCCCCCTGCTCAAGCCAGCGCATGTCCAGGCCCGTCTGAAGTGTACCTATGATAAAAATGACAGACCTCTACATGCTTTGTAAGTAGGAAACACTGCCGATTTTGCAGGTTATCAAATACTTGTTCTCTCCACTGTATATATACATACACATACATGGATGATCGCTCCCCCAATAAAGGTGGTGGTACTTAGTTTGAGTTGCTGCTGTTGTAGCTATTCACATGCATACAACACAATAGTGTACAGTGTTTGCCTCTTTTAGAAGAAACTGCCTATTCGAGGGGCCTGGTTACCACACTGTAGGCTGAGCTGAATTAGATTAGGCCTTTGTGTGTGGGTGTGTGTGGGTGTGTGTCCCCGAGTGGGCGTGTATCAGAGCGAGTGTGTGTGGGTGTGTTTCCGAGTGTGTATGTGTGGGGGAGGTACAGGAGGAAGTGGATTCTTATTATAAGCCACACAGTTCCTTTGAAACCACATCCTCCTCCTATCCCAGACTGCACTGGTATCTCTTATCTTCCCTGTCACTGCACCACTATGCTCAGCCACTGTTGACTTATGTCAGCAGTCATAGAATTGCTATAGCGCCATCCACCCTATGAGAGAACAACTGGGGCCTACCACAATCCTTACTACCACACCCTCACATCCCCTCATCAGCAGTACCACAGCTTCTCATAGTGGACCTCCCATAATTCAGACACTCAGCACAAGAGTTCAGTAACCAGACCCAGTGCAACTCCTCACTACCCACACCAGCACATTCCCCTCGTCAGATAGGTCTGACCAGACCTCCCTTAGATCCTCACATCCCAGTCCCAGAGTGCCAGCAGAGCCATGCTGGGACCCTCAGGAGAGAGGAAGACAAGGAAAGGCCACCTGTGGTCTTGGTTTTTTCCGGTTATTAAACAGCCAATTGACCGACGTCTGATCAATTACTTGAGTTCCATTTAGGGTTTTTTTGTGAGCCCAATGCACCGTTTCTCTGGAGAGAAATCAAATCATTCACAAGATAAATTAAGTCAAGAACTATATGGGAAGATGGGCTGAAGGGAGCTGTTTTACTTGAGCAACCAAGTTCAGCAACCAAGTTCAGCAAATAAACGTGGCAATTAACTACACTAACCATAATCCATTGTGCCTGTTCTTTTCTGGCTCGGACACAGATGGATACACTTTTACGCCTGCTACTTTAGGCTACTTTAGGTTAGATACACACACACCACATACGCCGGCACATGAGAGGAATGTAGACAACACAACGATGAGAGGAAGGGATAGAGAGTTCATTAAATGACTGAGCCCTCTCCTGTACTCCCTGTTCACCCACGACTGTGTGGCCATGCACGCCTCCAACTCAATCATCACGTTTGCAGACGACACTACAGTGGTAGGCTTGATTACCAACAACAACGAGACAGCCTACAGGGAGGAGGTGAGGGCCCTCGGAGTGTAGTGTCAGGAAAATAACCTCACACTCAACGTCAACAAAACAAAGGAGATGATTGTGGACTTCAGGAAACAGCAGAGGGAGCACCCCCCTATCCACATCGACGGGACAGTAGTGAAGAGGGTAGTAAGTTTTAACCTCAGGAGGCTGAAGAAATACAGCTTGTCACCAAAAGCACTCACAAACTTCTACAGATGCACAATCGAGAGCATCCTGTCGGGCTGTATCACCGCCTGGTAGGGCAACTGCTCCGCCCACAACCGTAAGGCTCTCCAGAGGGTATTCAGTTCTGCACAGCGCATCACCGGGGGCAAACTACCTGCCCTCCAGAACACCTACACCACACGATGTCACAGGAAGGCCATAAAGATCATCAAGGACAACAACCACCAGAGCCACTGCCTGTTCCCCCCGCTATCATCCAGGAGGCGAGGTTAGTACAGGTGCATCAAAGCAGGGACCGAGAGACTGAAAAACAGCTTCTATCTCAAGGCCATCAGACTGTTAAACAGCCACCACTAACATAGAGTGGCTGCTGCCAACATACTGACTCAACTCCAGTCACTTTAATATTGGAAAAATTTATGTAAAAAATGTATCACTAGCCTCTTTAAACAATGCCTCTTAATATAATGTTTACATACCCTACATTACTCATCTCATATGTATATACTGTACTCGATACCATCTACTGCATCTTGCCTATGCCGTTCTGTACCATCACTCATTCATATATCTTTATGTACATATTCGTCATCCCTTTACACTTATGTGTATAAGGTAGTTGTGAAATTGTTAGGTTAGATTACTCGTTGGTTATTACTGCATTGTTGGAACTAGAAGCACAAGCATTTCGCTACACTTGCATTAACATCTGCTAACCATGTGTATGTGACAAATAAAATTTGATTTGATTCTGCAGCATACTTAGGCAGGCTAGCCTAGCTAAATAGGATGACTAAAGACAGTATAGTATGGGGAGAACAGAGATGATGTTAGATGGTTGGCTGGCTGGGTGCTAGTGCCTGAGCAGAGATGAGATGATTACTTTAAGGAATGAAAAATTATAAAGTCATCAAATAAAACTAAGTAATATACACAATTGAAATATATTTTATTTAATAGTAATTTCCTACTTTTCTATGTGGCCCTGACCGAGACAATGGAATATTTTCAAGGTTTTGGCAGTTGAATGTTCACAATTTGTGGCTTTGTTATTTCCATGAAAAAGCACTAATCATTTAAATTTAATGATTTTAATAATTAATTTAATGTTTAAAAAAATTGCATAAACCGTGATTGTTCTTTTTAATGATTGAACTGAAACCGAACCGACCTTAAAAAGCAGTACAAGTTCAGCACTACTGGCATGTCAGTCTGTCAAGCAATACATTAAATGGGGTCAAAGGATGCCATACATCCTCCAAGATCAAGACCACCCAGAGAAACAAGCACCACCCTGCACCACCAGCCCCCACCCAGAGAAACAAGCACCACCCTGCATCACCAGCCCCCACCCAGAGAAACAAGCACCACCCTGCACCACCAGCCCCCACCCAGACAAACAAGCACCACCCTGCACCACCAGCCCCTACCCAGAGAAACCAGCACCACCCTGCACCATCGGGCTCCACCCAGGAAAAACAGCACCACCCTGCACCATCGGGCCCCACCCAGAGAAACCAGCACCACCCTGCATCATCGGGCCCCATCTAGAGAAACCAGCTCCACCCTGCACCATCGGGCCGCGGGCAGAGAATCCAGCTCCATCCTGCACCATCGGGCCTGCGGGCAGAGAATCCAGCTCCACTCTGCACCATCGGGCTGCGGGCAGAGAATCCAGCTCCATCCAACACCATCGGGTCCCATCTAGAGAAACCAGCTCCACCCTGCACCATTGGACCCCATCCAGAAAAGCTAGCACCACCCTGCACCATCGGGCCCCATCCAGAGAATCCAGCTCCACCCTGCACCATCGGGCCGCGGGCAGAGAATCCAGCTCCATCCTGCACCATCGGGCCTGCGGGCAGAGAATCCAGCTCCACTCTGCACCATCGGGCTGCGGGCAGAGAATCCAGCTCCATCCAACACCATCGGGTCCCATCCAGAGCGGCCAACACCACCCTGCACCATCGGGCCGCGGGCAGAGAATCCAGCTCCATCCAACACCATCGGGTCCCATCCAGAGCGGCCAACACCACCCTGCACCATCGGGCCGCGGGCAGAGAATCCAGCTCCATCCTGCACCATCGGGCCCCTTCCAGATTGGACAGCACCCCCCCCCCCCCCCCCCGCATCCCACTACCTCCATGCTTACAGGACAACACCCCAATCAGAAGGGACCAGCAGTCCAGAAGTGGAACGAAGAATAGAGCACCGTGCTGCAGCTGTCACGACTTCTTCCCTCTCCTTGTTCGGGCGGCGTTCGGCGGTCGAAGTCCCCGGCCTTCTAGCCGCCGCCGATCCACCTGTCATTTTCCATTTGTTTTGTCTTTGTTTTACACACCTGATTTCAATCCCACTATTACTTGTTCATTATTTAACCCTCTGATCCCCCATGGGTTTTTGTGAGTGATTGTTTGTTGTATTTTCGTTCTGCCATGGTGTGCGTGTATTTGTACCTTTTGTATATTTCTATTTTGAGTAAAAGTACGTTGATTACTCATCTGCTGTCCTGAGCCTGACTCTCTACACCAGCTACACATAGGACCCATTACAGAATCACTCACCTGAAGAATGGAGTCAGCAGGAGCAGACGCCCTCCCTGTTCCAGTGGAGGAGCGGATTAAGCAGCACCGACCATGTTGCAACGTCTCGGCACTGCCATGGATCGCGTGCTGCAAACTATGGATCGTTTGGAGAGAGGAGGAGTTTTTTTTCCCCTGGTCCCAGTGGGATTCGACTTGCGCTCCCGAGGGAGTATGATGGGACGGCTGCCGGATGCCAGGGTTTTCTACTACAACTGGAGCTCTACCTGGCGACCGTCCACCTGGCTCCTTCGGGGCGTGAGAGTGTTTCCGCCCTCGTCTCCAGCCTCTCAGGCAAAGCCCTGGAGTGGGCCAATGCTGTATGGTGTGAGGAAGATGCAGCGTTGGATCACTACGCAGAGTTCACCTTCCACTTTCGGGCAGTGTTCGACCACCCGCCTGAGGGTCGAGCGGCAGGTGAACGTCTGTTCCACCTGAGGCAGGGGACGAGGAGCGCGCAGGAGTTCACCTTGGACTTCCGGACCCTGGCCACCAGCGCGGGATGGAACGACAGGGCCCTGATCGATCACTACAGGTGGAGTCTGCGCCAGGACGTCCATCGGGAGTTGGCCTGCCAAGACACCACCCTCACATTGAACCAGCTGGTGGACCTGTCCATCCGGCTGGACAACCTGCTGACTGCCCGCGGACGTCCGGATCGGGACCTGTCAGTTCCATCCCCCAGCACCCCTGCTCCGACGCCCATGGAGCTGGGAGGTGCTGCACTTAGCGCGACCGGAGGAGGGGCTATTCCCTGCACCATCTGTGGCTGCAGAGGGCACACTGCTGGTCGGTGCTGGAGTGGTTCCTCAGGGAGTCGAGGCAGCAGGCAGGGCACTATCGTGTCACCCCAGGTGAGTCGACACCAGGCTCATCCAGAGCCACCTGTTGCTCACATGTATGTGTTTATTTCATTTCCTGAGTTTTCCCCACATTCCCAGCATAAGGCACTAGTAGATTCAGGTGCAGCTGGGAATTTTATTGACCTTTCATTTGCTCATAGTTTAGGGACTCCCCTTGTTCCTGTGGATATGCCTTTCCCTGTGCACGCCCTAGATAGTCGACCATTAAGGTCAGGGCTGATTAGGGAGGCCACTGCTCCACTTGACATGGTTATGCAGAAGGGTCATGATGAGAGAATCAGTCCTTATTCCTAATTGATTCTCCTGCATTTCCCGTGGTTGGCCTATCATGACCCCACTATTTCGTGGCAACAAAGGGCTCTCAAGGGGTGGTCACGAGAGTGCTCAGGGAGGTGTGGGGGTTTCCATCGGTGTGACTACCTTGGAAAGTCCAGACCAGGTCTCCATCGTGCACATCCCCTCAGAATATGCTGATTTGGCTCTCGCCTTCTGTAAGAAGAGGGCGACTAAATTACTACCTCATCGATGGGGGGATTGTGCGATAAATCTCCTAGTAGACGCAGCACTTCCCAGGAGTCACGTGTATCCTCTGTCACAGGAGGAAACGGTGGCTATGGAAACATGTCTCCGAATCCCTGGGGCAGGGATACATTCGGCCCTCCACTTCACCTGCCTCCTCAAGTTTATTTTTTGTGAAGAAGAAGGATGGGGGTCTGCGCCCGTGTATTGACAATCAAGGGATCAATCAGATCACTGTGAGGTACAGCTACCCGCTGCCTCTCATCGCCAGTGCGATCGAGTCAATGCACGGGGCGCGCTTCTTCACAAAATTGGAACTCAGGAGAGCTTACAACCTGGTGCATAATCGGGAGGGGGACTAGTGGAAGACGGCATTTAGTACCACCTCTGAGCACTATGAGTACCTAGTCATGCCGCACGGGTTGATGAATGCTCCAGTCTTCCAGGCCTTTGTTGACAAGATTTTCTGGGTCCTGCACGGGCAGGGTGTAGTGGTGTATATTGATGACATTCTGATAGACTCCGCTACATGCGCCGAGCATGTGTCCCTAGTGCGCAGGGTGCTTGGTCGACTGTTGTAGCATGACCTGTACGTCAAGGCTGAGAAATGTCTCTTCTTCCAACAGTCCGTCTCCTTCTTAGGGTACCGCATTTACACCTCAGGGGTGGAGATGGAGAGTGACCGCATTTCAGCCGTGCGTAATTGGCCGACTCCCACCACGATAAAGGAAGTGCAGCGGCTTCTGGGGTTTGCCAACTACTACCGGAGGTTTATCCGGGGGTTTGGTCAGGTAGCAGCTCCCATTACCTCACTGCTGAAGAGGGGACCGGTGCAGCTGCAGTGGTCGGCTGAGGCGGACAGGGCTTTTAGTCACCTGAAGGCTCTTTTTACCTCGGCTCCCGTGCTGGCTCATCCGGATCCCTCTTTGGCATTCATAGTGGAGGTGGACGCGTCCGAGGCTGGGATAGGAGCTGTGCTCTCTCAGCGCTCGGGCACACCACCAAAGCTCCGCCCCTGTGCCTTCTTTTCGAAGAAGCTCAGCCCGGCGGAACGAAACTATGATGTGGGGGACCGGGAGTTGTTGGCTGTTGTGAAGACTCTGAAGGCGTGGAGACATTGGCTTGAGGGGGCTAAACACCCTTTTCTCATCTGGACTGACCACCGCAATCTGGAGTACATCCGGGCGGTGAGGAGACTGAACCCTCGCCAGGCAAGGTGGGCTATGTTCTTTACCCGTTTTATTTTCACCCTATCCTACAGACCAGGTTCCCAGAACGCTAAGGCAGACACACTAACCCGGATGTATGACACAGAGGAGCGGTCCATGGATCATACTCCCATACTTCCGGCCTCTTGCCTGGTGGCACCGGTGGTGTGGGAGCTGGACGCGGACATCGAGCGGGCGTTACGCACAGAGCCCACTCCCCCCCAGTGTCCAGCTGGGCGCCTGTACGTTCCGTCTGCTGTCCGCAACCGTTTGATCTATTGGGCCCATACGTCACCCTCCTCTGGTCATCCTGGCATCGGGCGGACGGTGCATTGCCTTAGTGGGAAGTACTGGTGGCCCACCTTGGCCAAGGACGTGAGGGTTTATGTTTCCTCCTGCTCCGTGTGCGCCCAGTGCAAGGCTCCCAGGCACCTGCCCAGAGGGAAATTACAACCCCTACCCGTTCCACAACAGCCGTGGTCACACCTGTCGGTGGACTTCCTGACGGATCTTCCTCCCTCACAGGGCAACATCACGATCCAGGTCATTGTGGATCGGTTTTCTAAGTCCTGCCGTCTCCTCCCTTTTCCCGGTCTCCCTACGGCCCTACAGACTGTGGAGGCCCTGTTCACTCATGTCTTCCCGTTCTACGGGGTGCCTGCAGGTGGAGAGAGAGAACCAGGATGTGGGTAGGTTTCTGCGGTCATATTGCCTGGACAAACCGGGGGAGTGGGAGGCGTTTATCCCCTGGGCAGAGATGGCCCAAAACTCACTCCGCCACTCCTCCACTAACCTCTCTCCTTTCCAGTACGTACTGGGGTATCAGCCGGTTCTGGCACCGTGGCATCAGAGCCAGATCAATGCTCCTGCGGTGGACGAATGGTTCAAGCGCTCGGAGGAGACCTGGGACGCCACCCTGGCTCTCGACCCGAAACCTGCCCTGCCGGAAGCTGGGTTTGTGTGGCCATTGAAAGTCCTAAGGAGACTGAACGAGGTACGCTACAGGTTACAGCTTCCCCCAGATTATCATATTAATCCCTCGTTCCATGTGTCTGTCCTCAGGCCGGTGGTGGCTGGTCCACTCCAGGAAGCTGGGAGGTTCCTCCGCCCCCTCTGGACATCGAAGGGGCCCCGGCGTATGTTGTTTGAGCTATCCTGAACTCGAGGCATCGGGAGAGGGGCCTTCAGTACCTCGTGGAGTGGGAGGGGTACAGTCCGAAAGAGAGATGCTGGGTGCCGGTGGAGGACCTCCTGGACCCTTCGTTGCTGCGGGATTTCCACCGTCTCCATCCGGATCGCCCTGCGCCTCGTCCTCTGGGTCGTCCCAGAGGTCGGTGTCGGCGCACTGCTGGAGCCACACGTCAAGGTGGGGGGGTACTGTCACGACTTCCCCTGAAGTCTGTCCCTCTCCTTGTTCGGGCGGCATTTGGTGGTCGACGTCACCGGCTTTCTAGCTACCGCCAATCCACTTTTAATTTTCCATTTGTTTTGTCTTTGTTTTACACACCTGATTTCAAACCCACTATTATTTGTTCATTATTTAACCCTCTGTTCCCCCATGGGTTTTTGTGAGTGATTGTTTATTGTATTATCGTTCTGTCATGGTGTACTTGTATTTGACTATTTTTAGTAAAAGTACGTTGATTACTCATATCTGCTGTCCTGTGCCTGACTCTCTACACCAGCTACACATAGGACCCATTACAGCAGCCGAGCTAAACCAGGCATCTGCTTAACATAATCTCCTCAAAAATCGATGAATTCCTTTAGTTAATTATCATAAATAGAATTATTAGAAATCCAACCTATTTATCATTGAGTTCAGTTTTATATAAGCTACCCCAGAAAGGATTAAAGTTAGCTCATATAAATATATCTAGCCTCATGAGATGAATAATTTGCTAATCTAAGATACAATTTATATATTAGCCTTTTCTAGGTGCTGACAGCACCTTTGATACAGCAGTAGAAATACAAGGATATAACATATACTGAATGAAAATATAAATGCAACATACAACAATTTCAAAGATTTTACAGGGTTACAGTTCATATAAGGAAATCAGTCAAATGAAATAAATTCATTAGGCCATAATCTATGGATTTCACATGATTGGGAATACAGATATGCTTCTGTTGGTCACAGATACCTTGGAGAAGAAAAAAAGTAGGGGCTTGTATCAGAAAACCAGTCAGTATCTGGTGTGACCACCATTTGCCTCATGCTGCGCGACACATCTCCTTCACATAGAGTTGATCAGGCTGTTGATTGTGGCCTGTGGAATGTTTTTAGATATTGGCGGGAACTGGAACACGCTGTCGATCCAGAGCATCGTGAGCATTTGCCCCACTGAAGTCAGTTAAGACACCGAACTGCAGTCAGGTCAAGACCCTGGTGAGTGCAATGAGCACGCAGGTGAGCTTCCGTGAGACCGTTTCTGACAGTTTGTGCAGAAATTCTTCAGTTGTGCCAAATTCTCTAAAACGTTGGAGGCGGCTTATGGTAGAGAAATTAACTTTAAATTATCTGGCAACAGCACTGCTGGACATTCCTGCAGTCAGCAAGCCAATTGCACTCTCCCTCAACTTGAGACATATCTGGCATTGTGTTGTGTGACAAAACTGTACATTTTAAAGTGGCCTTTTATTGTCCCCAGCACAATGTGCATCTGTGTAATGATCATGCTGTTTAATCAGCTTCTTGAAATGCCACATCTGGCAGGTGGATGGATTATCTTGGCAAAGGAGAAATGCCCACTAACAGGGATGTAAACAAATGTCTGCACAAAATTAGAGAAATAAGCTTTTTGTTGCTAATGGAACATTTCTGGGAACTTTAATTTCAGCGCATGAAACATGGGACCAATACTTTACATGTTGCGTTTTATATTTTTGTTAAGTGTATATTGAAAAGACAGGAATGTCTAGGGGGGAGGCGTTCCTGTATATATTCAGAGCCATATTCCTGTAAAGCTCAGAGAGGATCTCATGACAAATGAAATAGAAGTGCTGTGATGCAGATTCACCTGCTACACCCGAAGTCTCTTATTTTAGGGTGCTGCTATAGGCCAACAAGTACAAATTGTCAGTATGTGGAGAATATGTGTGTGATGTTAGATAAGGTCTCTGATGCAAACATAAATGTATTTTCTACCTAAAAATGGTAAAGCACCCTTTGCTGGCTGTAACAGCTGCCTGTTCTTAGTAAGCTGTTGGAGAGTGTTGTGTTAGAACAAATGCAATGCTAACTACAGACACTCAGCATGCATATAGGGAAGGGCACCTAACTTGTACTGCATTGACTCAGATGACTGATGATTGGCCAAAATAAATGGATAATAAGATGATAGTTGGAGCTGTATTGCTAGATTTCAGTGTTCCATTTGTTATTGATCCTCATTTGTTATTAAAAAAAACTCTGGCTTTACATCACCTGTCATCGCATGGTTGGAGAGTTACTTATCCAATATAACTCAGTATCCTTCAATGGAAGCTTCTCTAACATCAGATATGTACAGTGTCGGGTCGTTGTCCTGTTGGAAGGTGAACCTTCGCACCAGTCTTGAGAGCAAGTTTTCATCAACAATCTCTGTACTTTGCTCTGTTCATCTTTGCCTCGATCCTGACTAGTCTCCCAGTCCCTGCCACTGAAACACATCCCCACAGTCCGTTGCTACCTCCACCATGCTTCACTGTAGGGATGGTGCCATGTTTCCTCCAGATGTGACGCTTGGCATTCAGGCCAAATAGTTCAATCTTGTTTTCATTAGACCAGAGAATCTTGTTTCTCGTGGTCTGAGAGTCTTTAGGTGCTTTTTGGCAAACTCCAAGCATGCTGTCATGTGCCTTTTTACTGAGGAGTGGCTTCCGTCTGGCCACTCTACCATAAAAACCTGATTGGTGGAGTGCTGCAGAGACGGTTGTCCTTCTGGAAGGTTCTCCCATCTCCACAGAGGAACTCTATATATAAAAAATATAATATTTGGAGGATTAGAAATGATGCAGACAATTACATTGATGATGTAATACATGCATGATAGTCTTTCATGGTTGAGAAATTGACTGACTACTAAGAAGTAATTGTGTGTTGAAAATGCCTAATCACATGCATAATCTATTTGCATACACTTCAAACAGACATACAGTACCTACCCCACCAGACATGCCACTATGGCTTTTTTCACTGTACCCAAACCAAAAACAGATTTAATGCATCGCTCGGTTATGTATAGAGCCATGTCATCATGGAATGTTCTGCCACCACAGGTTACTCAAGCAAAAAGCAAGTTTAACTTAAAAGAATTATCTTAGAGCCTCTCCTCTTTCTAAAGATCTAATTTAACTGTACTGAATATGTATACACAGTGAACAAAACATTACAAACACCTTATTATTGAGTTGCACCCCCCCTTTGCCCTCAGATCAGCCTCAATGACCTCTAACCTGTACCCCCGCACACTGACTCTGTACCGGTACCCCCTGTATATCGCCTTGTTATTGTGTTACTTTTTATTATTTTTTACTTTAGTTTATTTGGTAAATATTTTCTTAACTCTTTTTGAACTGCACTGTTGGTTAATGGCTTGTAAGTAAGCATTTCACGGTAAGGTCAACACTTGTTGTATTCGGCGCATGTGACAATTAGAGTTTGATTTGAATTCGTTGGGGCATGGACTCTACAAGGTGTCGAAAGCATTCCACAGGGATGCGGGCCCATGTTGACTCCAATGCGTGCCACAGTTGTCAAGTTGGCTGAATGTTCTTTGGGTGGTGGACCATTCTTGATACAGATGGGTAACTGTTGATCGTGAGAAACCCAGCAGCGTTTCAGTTCTTGACGCACTCATACTGGTGCTCCTAGCACCTACTACCATACCCTGTTCAAAGGCACTTAAATATGTTGTCTTTCCCATTCACCCTCTGAATAGCACACAGACACAATCCATGTCTCCATTGTTTAAAGGCTTAAAACTCCTTCTTTAACCTGCCTCCTCCCCTTCATCTACACAGATTGAAGTGGATTTAACAGGTGATATTATTGTCATGGAAAGAGCAGGTGTTCCTAATATTTTGTACACTGTCAATATATATTTTTTATCTTGTGGTCTTTCCTATATATAACTCATATTTATTTTGAATTGAATGTACTATCTCATGTCGTTCTTGTCTATTACTGTTCTGTACTTTGTCATGTATTTGTACGTTTTGTGGACCCCAGGATGAGTAGTTGCTGCGTAGTAAGTAGCTAATGAGGATCCCAATAAACTGAACTTCCTGCCTGCCTGGGTAGCGCTCCATCATTTATGCATTATTAGTGTGCATCTCAATTTTCTACTGCGTCTTCCTCGACTTCCCTCCTTTACCCCAACTGCACCGATCTGGCATTAGGGTGGAGGTGTATGGATGGATTGCTTTCACCTGTCCAGTTCTGTCACTAGAAATCACTGTCCTTGGAGTATCTATTTAGCAGCACACTGCACAGGTACTTACAGCACAGTACATTATCATAGGCTCACCCACTTAAAACATGTACCTTCAAACATGTTTTCAGGCTTATGTGCTGTTTGTAAAGAAATGGGTTGGAGATGAGTGGCATTGGTGTGTGAGTCTAGACAGGCACCATGCAACAACACTTAATAGACAGAGATGGATTGACTTTATAAGTTAACAGCTTGTTCATTAGCTCACTCTTTGCCCCAGGAGCATCCTGTGCACCTGCAGCTGTTGGCTATGTGAAAACACCATCCGGTCCATGCCACGTGCATGCACACACGAAAACGTGCACAGGCTCGGTAGCATGCACACACTCCGCTGCTTTATTCATTAGGCATGCCATTGCAGTGTGTGCGTGTGAAAATAAAACTATTTTCCGAGGATTCTGATCTCATCGCACCTCCTTTGAGCGGTTAACAAATGAGTCAGCAGCAGCAGCACTGACATTAGACCTGATTGGGGTTTGTTCTTTTCTAACTGTGGTGTTTACCCATGCTGTTAGTGTGTCACTTCCTGTTTTCTAGAATCTGGTTGTTGATTACCAGAAGTACCTCTAGCCACAGTTATAAAAATAAAAAAACTGGGTGAGACCCCGTGTTTACTAGCTGCCTGTCTTAAAGCTACAGTACAGGTTGGCAACACACACCATAATGTGTAAAGAGGAGATAAACAAGCAATAATACAAATACATAAAAAGGAGAAGGAAAAGGCCTAATGAGAGAAGTTCCGTTTTCTCTGAAACCACCAGGAGAAAGGCCTCAGTTTGCGGTCAACCAGACTGAGAGAATCTGTCTTTCTCACACACTTGTCCAAGGTGCTATCATTACTAGCTTACCCTAGGGTTAGCGATAGCGCTGTGTTGTTAATGCTCTTCTAGGATTGCACTTTCCAAGGTTGACAGAGTATTGTCCTTTCTGATGTGATATGCACTCGCTCACTCTCTGTGTCTCTCTCTTTTGCTCTCTCAGGAGAGTACATAAAGACTTGGAGACCCAGGTATTTCTTGCTGAAGAGCGACGGTACGTTCATTGGCTACAAGGAGCGACCGCAAGACATCGACCAACTGGAGACGCCACTCAATAACTTCTCAGTAGCACGTAAGGCAACCCTATGACACTCTCTGCCCTAACCACAACATTTTACAAAATAGTTGTGCAGTGTTTCTCAACTCTGGTCCTCGAGTTCCTTCGAGGTTCCACATTTTTGTTCTATCCTTGCACTATACTCTGTGCATCCCTGATGTTTCACTTGACCGCATGACATATCTCTCGCTCGCTCCCTGTCTTTCTCTCCCTCCCTCTTTCTTCTTCCTTATGACCAGCAGAATGTCAGCTGATGAAAACAGAGCGTCCTAAGCCCAACACATTCATCATCCGCTGCCTGCAGTGGACCACTGTCATAGAGCGCACCTTCCACGTGGATAGCCCCGAGGAGAGGTAGGTTACACACGTGCACACACAGTACTCTATTTTAACGAACCTAACATAATGGTAAATCTTAGCGCTGGTGGTTGGGTCAGGGGTGTGTCTGAAGTACTTTAGCTATTTTCACAACCAGAATTATGGGCGTAGTAGCTGACGGTGTCGCGAAAGGGCTGGGTTTTGATTGATAAGTAACTTGTGGGTGTGTCTAGGCTTGATCCCTGGCTGGCCAACCAGAATGTGCTCCATGGCTAAATATGTGGATGCTTCAAGTTGTGTATGTAAAGGATTTTATATATTGTGTTTTCACAACTCCAATTCGAGTGTTAGTCTGTTGTAGCCTAGTTTGTTAAATAGCCTACAGAAACAAAAAAACTAAATGTAGGCCTATCCCATATTTTCTAAATATGTTGAGCATAAGAAATTGCACGGCTTCAAAATGGATTCACACTGAAATAGGCCTACTGTAAAATGCATTATGTCTGAGCCATGGACATGCCAAACATGGTCAATAATCAATATTAAATTCATTATTGATGAGACCTAAAAAGACAGTGAATAATTCCAATAAAACATTTTTAACAAAAAACAACAACTTGTTTTAAAAAGGCTGTCTAAATACAGTTACAGGCACCATAATTCTTCCACGTGGGCATATGATATTAGGCCTAAGACGACGTAGACTATGGAGGGTTTTACACACATCCAAACGAAACGTTTGAGTAGGTGTGTCCAAACTTTTGACTGGTACTGTATATTTGGGAGCAGTATAACAGTGAGTGGACATTCCCACTTTCTCCTTACAGTTGATCTTCTTCCAGCTCCTATGTTTCATAGGAGCTGGAAGAAGATCAACTGTAAGGAGAAAGTGGGAATGTCCACTCACTGTTATACTGCTCCCAAATATACAGTACCAGTCAAAAGTTTGGACACACCTACTCATTCAAGGCTTTTTCTTAATTTTTTAAAACTATTTTCTACATTGTAGAATAATAGTGAAGACATCAAAACTATGAAATAACATGTATGGAATCATTTTTGTAACCAAAAAAGTGTCAAAGAATATCAAAATATATTTTATATTTGAGGTTCTTCGAAGTAGCCACCCTTTTCCTTGATGACAGCTTTGCACACTCTTGGCATTCTCTCAACCAGCTTCATGAGGTAGTCACCTGGAATGCATTTCAATTAACAGTGAAAAAGTTAATTTGTGAAAAGTTAATTTGTGGAATTTCTTTCCTTAATACGTTTGAGCCAATCAGTTGTGTTGTGATAAGTTAGGGGTGGTATACAGAAGACAACCCTATTTGGTAAAAGACCAAGTCCATATTATGGCAAGAACAGCTTGAATAAGCAAAGTAAAATGACAGTCCATCATTACTTTAAGACTTGAAGGTCAGTCAATGCTGAACATTTCAAGAACTTTGAAAGTTTCTTCAAGTGCAGTTGCAAAAACCATTGAGCGCTCTGATGAAACTGGCTCTCATGAGGACCGCCACAGGAAACAAAAACCCAGAGTTACCTCTGCTGAGGATAGGTTCATTAGAGTTACCAGCCTCAGAAATTGCAGTCCAAATAAATGCTTCACAGAGTTCAAGTAACAGACACATCTCAACATCAGCTGTTCAGAGGAGACTGTGAATCAGGCCTTCACGATCGAATTGTTGCAAAGAAACCACTACTAAAGGACACCAATAATGAGAAGAGACTTGCTTGGGCCAAGAAACATGAGCAATAGACACTAGACAGGTGGAAATCTGTCCTTTGGTCTGATGAGTCCAAATTTGAGATTTTTGGTTCCAACTGCCGTGTCTTTGTGAGACGCAGAGTAGGTGAACAGATGATCTCTGCATGTGTGGTTCCCATTTGTGATGACATGGAGCAGTTGGTTGTGATGGTGTGCGTGTGCTTTGCGGGTGACACTGTCTGTGATTTATTTAGAATTCAAGGCAAACTTAACCAGCATGGCTACCACAGCATTCTGCAGCGAAATGTCATCCCATCTAGTTTGAGCTTAGTGGGACTATCATTTATTTTTCAAAATGACAATGACCCAACACACCTTCAGGATATGTAAAGGCTATTTGACCAAGAAGGAGAGTGATGGAGTGCTGCATCAGATGACCTGGCCTCCACAATCACCTGACCTCAACCAAATTGAGATGGTTTGGAATGAGTTGGACAACAGAGTGAATGAAAAGCAACGAACAAGTGCTCAGCGTATGTGGAAACTCCTTCAAGACTGTTGGAAAAGCATTCTTCATGAAGCTGGTTGAGAGAATGCCAAGAGTGTGCAAAGCTGTCATCAAAGCGAAGGGTGGCTACTTTGTAAGAATCTCAAATATATTTTGACTTGTTTAACACTTTTTTGGTTTCTACATGATTCCATATGTGTTATTTCATAGTTTTGAGGTCTTCACTATTGTTCTACAATGTAGAAAATAGTAAAAAATAATAAAAAGCCTTGAATGAGTAGGCTTGTCCAAACTTTTGACATGTAATGTGTATATATAGCTATAGCCTACCATTGCCGTTGATATGCTTTGCCACGTGAAAGGTAAACAAATGGGCAAATATAGCCTACAAGCGGATTAAGCACCACAGACAGCGATCAGATCTCCCCCAATTTGCCACAATTTGGAAGATTTTTTGATCAACAAAAACAATAAGCAGTCTTTTTCAATAACTTGATGTTCCTAAACAGGCTTCCTACAGTTACAGACACCTTTCATGCGCATCACAGATAATGAGTCCAAACTTTTCACAGAAGCTGAAAAAAAAGAATGAAAGGGGAAGTTCTGTGACTGTTTTGCTGCTCTGATATTTGAATAAAACATTAGTGATGTAAACTAATGTAAGGCTACTGTTTGTGCCTCCGCTGGCAAAATCAATGCCGTAACCAATTGAGTTAGCGCTAAGACCAGATGTTGGTTGGCCTTAAATATCTCTAGTTTCACTGACTGAATTATTATTTTTTTTTTCGCTTACCAAAATTGGCTTATTATTTCCATCCCTCCCACCTCAGTGCAAGCGAGTTGATGTGAGACATGTAAATTACCAAACCTGGCCTAAGGTGGGGAAAATGAAAGTGCGTCTGTTTTTACTTGACGGAATTGCAAACTAATGTTCATTTGACACTTGCGCTTCCTTAGCACCAGCCGAAAA
This sequence comes from Oncorhynchus clarkii lewisi, assembly GCF_045791955.1. Classification (NCBI taxonomy): domain Eukaryota; kingdom Metazoa; phylum Chordata; class Actinopteri; order Salmoniformes; family Salmonidae; genus Oncorhynchus; species Oncorhynchus clarkii. The sequence continues at coordinate 26,740,151 of NC_092154.1, forward strand.
TAGAGCCCGTAGAGTCATCCCCCTCTGGTTCCTTCCATCCTTAGGGAGCAGTGGACGAAGGCCATCCAGGAGGTGGCTGATGGGCTGCAGAAACAGGAGGAGGAGAGGATGGACTCCTCGCCAGACCCCATGGACATGGAGATGTACCTCACCAAACCAAAACTTAAAGTGGTGCGTACACCCAACCCTAGCCCTAACCCTTTCTACTTAGCATATTTTGTTACTTTAATACAAGACAAATACCAGCGGCAGGGTTTTAGATATGGTCAAATAAAGTGAATCCAACTCTGTTCTCAACTCCTAGACTATGCCCGACTTTGAATACCTCAAGCTCTTGGGAAAAGGCACTTTTGGGAAGGTTATCCTGGTGAAGGAAAAAGCCACAGGAAAATACTACGCTATGAAAATCCTCAAGAAAGAAGTGATTGTGGCGAAAGTGAGTAGACGAGTGTGTGCGTGTGTCTTTGTCTCAGTTTGTGTCTGCACATACTGGTATTTCCTTTACTTGGATCATGCTCATCTCCTTACTCTTTTCTAGGATGAAGTAGCTCACACGCTCACTGAAAACAGAGTACTGCAGAACTCCAAACACCCCTTCTTAACGGTGAGAGACCATTCCATTGGTGTGCATCAGCAAATGTGTTCCCTCTGTTTGCTGTTATCCTAATATAAATGGGTAGCATTGTGTTTCTTAAACGTTTTCCTTCTCCTTACCATTAAGGGTTTGAAGTACTCCTTCCAGACGCCTGACCGCTTGTGTTTCGTCATGGAGTATGCCAATGGAGGAGAGGTGAGTACTGTGTTGCATTTTACCTGGGGTATTATAGGTCTTATCAGTGAAGTGAAATACTCTGAACCTTGCAGATTAACTGTAATAAATAGAACAGACATGGTTCCTTAATCTACATGTAAGACAATTGATGGGAGTGAACTTAATACCGGTAAGGGTGAGGGGAAATGGGTTGGATTTATGTGACCCTAAATGTATGTAATTGGGTGCGTGCTGGTGGCAGGGAAGTCAGGCGCAGGAGAACGGAATTGGTATAAACAGAGTTATTTAATAAATGCTTACAAACTCCGAAAACCAACATACTAAATAAAAAAAGTGTGTAAAAATCCGCCGCACACCATAACATACTTGGCACCAATACATACAACGAACAATTCCCGACAAGGACGGGGGGGAAACAGAGGGAAAATATACAATATGTAATTAAGGAATTGAAACCAGGTGAGTGTGAAAACAAGACAAAACAAATGAAACATGAAAAATGGATCGGTGATGACTTGAAGGCCGGTGACGTCGACCGCCGAACATCGCCCAAACAAGGAGAGGAACCGACTTCGGGCAGAAGTCGTGACAATGTAATTGACACAATCGCCATCTCCTTCCACCTAGCTGTTCTTTCACCTATCACGAGACCGTGTGTTCTCCGAGGAGAGGGCCCGGTTCTACGGAGCGGAGATCGTGTCGGCGCTGGACTACCTCCACTCGGAGAAGAACGTGGTTTACAGGGACCTGAAGGTAAGTTAAGGAGTCGGAAAACGTTTCGCAAGGACAATAAAAATATGTGTTCTTATTGGAACCTCCCTAACTCTCTCTCTACTGTAGCTGGAAAACCTGATGCTGGACAAAGACGGCCACATCAAGATCACAGACTTTGGCCTGTGTAAGGAGGGCATCAAGGACGGGGCCACCATGAAGACCTTCTGTGGGACGCCAGAGTACCTGGCCCCCGAGGTAAACACCTACCCATCAACCCTGTTCTTCCACTGATAGAAAGCTATCATCAGTGAATCAGAACCACTAACATAGAAGTTAAGGGTTTGAAAGCCCTTCCAGAGGATCTACTAGCCATCTGTACATGACACTCATGTTCTACCTCCCCCTTTCCTAACACACAGGTGCTGGAGGACAATGACTACGGTCGTGCTGTGGACTGGTGGGGTCTGGGTGTGGTCATGTATGAGATGATGTGCGGTCGGCTGCCCTTCTACAACCAGGACCATGAGAAGCTGTTTGAGCTGATCCTGATGGAGGAGATCCGCTTCCCTAGAACCCTGGGGCCCGAAGGAAAGTCCCTGCTCTCTGGCCTGCTCAAGAAGGACCCCAAGCAGAGGTAAGACAGGGGTGTGTGTGAAGTATGTTTCTGCATGTGTATGTGGTGGTGTTACATACCCAAGCAAGAAAACCAAAAATGGTGCTAAACAGAAGGGGAACTAACAAAGAGTCACTGACCAACAAGCAAAAACGGGGGGTTTAGGATCAATAACAACTGGAACCTAAAAGACGTCGACTAAATTTGCCCAAGAAGAGGCAAAAAAAAATCTTACACCAAACTTAAAGATAGGAAGCAAACAAAAAAGGTGGAGCAAAATTAGATCAGGGAAATCAGAGAAATTAATGTTTTTCTAGAAACCAAATAAGGAGAGCCAAATAAAGGTGTTGACCCTCCACATCTCTCAAGACAACTGGAGCGCTGGGCCAGACACTCTTAAATTGCACCTGAGCCAGCACAGATGAAACGCCTTCCCACTAACGAGATGGCAACCAGCACAGGTGTAACACTGACTAAGGTAACACCAATCGGAGCGCCCTACGTGCTAACGACCAATACGTGCTAAAGCTGTCCTCCACTCTGTAAAGCACTTTGTGACATCGGCTGATGTGAAAAGGGCTTTATAAATACATTTGATTGATTGAAAGTACAACCTCAAAACACCTTGCTTGTAACAATGGTCATTCAATAAATGAAGTGCTATGGCAGCCTGAAAAAGAAAGGCTCTTAACTATAGCTAAAGTAGTGCAAGACACTGAGTCAGTGTGTGTGTGTGTGTGTGTGTGTCTTTAGGTTAGGTGGAGGGCCTGATGACGCCAAGGAGATAATGCAGCACAAGTTCTTCGCTGGGATCGAGTGGCAAGACGTGTATGAGAAGAAGGTATCCTTAGCTTTCTATGTGTTCTCATCGCAGGAGGTCGGTGCTACCTTAACTGGGGAGGACGAGCTCGTGGTAATGGCTGGAGTGGAAGAAGTGAATTGGTATCAAATACATCAAACACAGGGTTTCCTTGTGTTTGATGCCATTCGCTCCGTTCCAGCCTTTATTATGATCTGTCCTCCCCTCAGCAGCCTCCACTAGTTCTCATTGTTCTCATGGTTATGACAAGTGTTATGACATGTAGGTACCCACTATCATGACTCCTTCCTTTTCTTCTCAGCTGGTCCCACCCTTCAAGCCCCAGGTCACCTCGGAAACAGACACCCGCTATTTTGATGTGGAGTTCACCGGGCAGACCATCACCATCACGCCTCCAGGACAAAGTACCCTCCCTCCCCTTATATATATTGTATGTTAAGCATATGGGGCAGCAGGTAGCCTAGTGATTAGAGTGTTGGGCCATTAATTGAAAGGTTGCTGGATCGAATCCCTGAGCTGACAAGGTCGTTCTACCCCTGAACAAGGTTGTTAACCCACTGTTCCCCGGTAGGCTGTCATTGTAAATAAGAATTTGTTCTTAACTGACTCACCTAGTTAAATAAAGGTAAAATAAAAATCCACTCATGGAAACACAACATCGCTATCAGCGAAGATGATTGGAGAGATGGACTATCCTGCTAGAATACAGTCACTGCTTTGCCTATCCCGTTCTTCTCATCAGCCTCTCTGCTTGTTTCGCCTTCCCGCTTCTCGCTTTAGAGGCACTAATTCGTCCAATTTCAGCAAACTCTGTACACCATTCCACAAGCAAGGTGCAAAATAGCTAAAGGCAGATTTACCTAACTCTGTTGAGATCAAAGGGATCTCCAGAGTTAGCCTGAGACGGTGTCTGATATCTGGTATTTCTGTAGGTTAACAGAGAAGTGGGGTACGGTGGTAGTTTATGCAAAAAGGCTGTATAAACAAAAATGTGCAATGCATCGATCTACAAGACTTCAAAGAGGATCACCCTATTTTCTGATACTGAGTGCAGTAATTTGTGCCCCCGCGGGCCATATGTTTGACACCCCTGCTTTAAAGAGTTTATGGATTTATAGCACAATGACTACCCCTAGTGGGCTTAGTAGCTTTCATACTACTAGTTAAACCACAATTTGCCTTAATTGCTTTGTTGTTGAGTTTTATTATTTTGGAACATGAATGTCAGTTTTGAATTAATTTTGCTTTAACTCTCTTTCTCGAACTTGCCCTCCTTTTCCTTCCCAGATGACAGCATGGAGTCTTTCGACAGCGACAGAAGACCCCACTTCCCCCAGTTCTCCTACTCTGCCAGTGGAACAGCCTGAACCTAAACCGAAGCCTAGACCCCCTACCCTCTCCTCACCCTCTTATAGACCATACTGCTCTCACCTTAATGCACCAATCTCTGAACAGACCTCATCCTCATAGGCCATCTATGACCTTACTCATGTTTATCTTCTTTTTTGTCTGTTTGTTCTGTAATTGTTGGGGCACATCTCAATTGTCTAGTGTGGCTTCTTAGCCTGTTCTCCTCTTCAGATGAGTCCAGGGGACGAGAGGAGATGAGGAGTGGAAGGCCACTTTCGACTATTGAGTCTCCCTTGTTGTCACCAGTGTTTCAAATACTGTACTTGTGTTGCTTAGAGGGGAGGAGTCGGTTACCTGCCAATAGGAACACACTTGGACTAGAGGTCAAAAGTCACTAAGATACAGTGGTGACCGGCCAACCTAATTCTTCATGGCAACATGATTTCCTGTCAATGATACATATGCAGCTAGCCTCAAAAGAGAAAAAGAGAAGCACAGTTATAAACAATCTTTGAAAATGAGCTTTTTAAACGGTACACTATCTATTTCTACAAATTATTAGCTTTATATTTTGATGGAGCAAAGGAAACATCATAGCGTGATCTTTAGAAATAGTCCTCCTTCTTCCCATCTTCTACTAGCCACCACTGCCATTGTGCTCTCAAAGACTCACAGATATTCAGAGGTTTGTGAGAGGTAACACTAAAGCTCCACACCTGGGTTGTGTTCAGTAAGGCACCACAAAGCAAAACATTTTGAAATAGAAAATGAAAATATGTGTTCTTATTAAACAAGTTCCCGTAGCACAGGGATGGGCAACTTTGGTGAGGGTGGGGGCCACAAAAAAACGGAACTCATCACGAGGGGCCGCAGTGGCTCGCGGGTCTGCTTACCCAAATCCATACCCACACATGCAGTCAGTCCGGCCCTAGCCTTTTGAGGGGCCCTAAGTTAGAATTGCAATTCTACACATTTTGCCTATGGGAGGAGAGAGACTTTTTCAGTTTTACAGCTAATTTGCTGCTATTCTACACATTTTGCCATAGGGTGGAGAGAAATGTTTTTAATATGCAGTTTTGCAGTTTTTAATATATCTGAGTGAGAGTGACTAATAAAATAAAATGGGGCCCCCGGCCGTTAAATTGACCATAATTACTACAAGTTTAGATAGCTGGTTAGACTAACTACCAATCTATAATATCTTAGCTGACATGGGCTAATTGAGGGACTGTCAGTGACTGATATAACAAGAGAAACTGCTTATGCACAACCTAATTTCAAAATTGCACCTTGTGTATTCTACTATTATTACTCTAAACAATCAGATACTTTGTTTTTGGAAAGCTGCCCATCCCTGCCGTAGCACCTCCTGTTTGCTTTCTCCTATTTTGTGACTTCTGAACATGACCCTGCTGTCTCTCACCTCTCAAATGTTGATCCTCCCAAACACACACACCTTCTAGTAGCAGTGAGGACTAGAGTACTGAAATGGAGTCTATAGAATGATCTGTTATTCTACTTTTCTTCAGTGTTCCTGGCCTCCCTCGCCTTCTGGCCTAAGCTTTCCTTAGTTAGAGTGACTACAGTACAGTGAAAGTTTGGTGAACGGGATCACACCATCTGTGAATTGGCGTGGCGCAGAGTGAAATTCACAAAACGGTGATTATAAAGGACATTTTTTGTGGGGTGTTGGTGTATCTGGCTACTTTTATGATTTGGGAAATAGATTGTTTTCATGCGAATAGCAATCTTGGTATTCCGGTACAACTCAGCGGGCAAAAGTTGCTGCTCCAACCACAGTAGGGAAGATATGTATTTTCCCTGATACATATTAGGTTGTATGGTGAAATGACTGGATGTACGTACTTATTTTGTTAGAAAGGCCACTATATCCATTTACCCATTAAACAAATGGGCTCTGTTGAAATCATGTGTAAGGAACCCTTTTGTTGGTTTATATTTCTCTATCAAAGCTATAGACATATACAACTTCAAAGTACATTGAGATAGCTAATAAAAGTCACTTTTTTATATCTAGCAGAGAACCATGCTCGTAGACCTGTTAGCTGCTAGCTACATGATGATAATAGAAATCAACTTTAAAAAACAAATGTGTTTTTCTACCAGCATGCCATTGAATGCTGACACATGCATGGCTTTAACAACGGAAGAGTCTGAAGCTCGCCTGTAAAGATTTTAAAACGATTTACCAACCAAGCAGTTGCTCCACAACTATCTGGTATTGAGAGCACAGGTCACAGTCCGAACAATATATAACAAAACTCTTACCAGCCATGTTCCAGTACATATTCTGAAGACCCTTAGCTTGGTGGACAGTTTCTGTATACTGTGGGAAGACTACCTGGTCTAAGTAAATGTAATTGTGCAATAACATAGGGCTGTGATATGAGAGGAAAGAAGGAGCAAACATATTTGTGACTGGAATCCTCGTGAGGGTAGATGGGATAGGGGGCTGGGCAAAGCTGATACAAAATGGATGGTTTGAAATGAATGTCTTTCTTTTAGCTAGAACTGTGACCAAAGTCTTGTTTAGTTTGTGTGAGATTTACAACCTCGCCCTGACCCTTAACCTTACCGGAGTCGCACTGACTGACAACTGGGGGATATGATCATCTGAAAGGCATGCTCATGTACTGATACGAACCTTTGGAATTGAGTGTACAAAATGAATGGTGTGAATGTTCTGTTCTACCAACAAATTGACCTTCTCTTTGCTGTTAGATTGTCAACAGGTAGCCTATTATTTGTTTGTACGTTGAATTGTTCTATTGTTTTGCGATCCTTTCCAGTTATTGGGTGTTTTCTCCCCAGTGCTTTTAGCAACACCTCACTGAGGTCACTGTTACAATACTCAACCCTTTTAGACAGACAGCTACTGTACATAGACAGTTACTGGTGCAGCGAAACACACCAAGGCTGTGACTATCCACCATCAAGGAAGGAGGACTATGTATTTGTGTGTGTGTACACAAGCGATTGTGCGGACAGGTCTGTGAGGCCAACAATTCAATGCATTTGTATCAGTGATTTGTCACAAACTCACTGGCTATGTATGGTATGTTAGTCAAGGAAAACAAATGAGAATCTTAACTTTTTACATATTAAATCACAAATATTTGAGACGTAAATACCTCAATGGTCTTAATTGAATCCAAGTGAGGGTATCCACATTTTGCTAATGGTAATTTATGTTGTGTCCAGATGCCCTAGATTCTAGGTTTGTTAAGTGTTAAGGCCTTATTTAATTTGAAGTTAGTTGAAACCCCTCTGAATATAAATTATTTATTTAGGAAATGGTTCAAAATGTTCACTGAACAATACAATTAATAATTAATGTTAAAGAAATTATAAATGAATGTAAAACATATATTTAATTTTGTTGACCCATTCCAGTTTTGTATATTTACTTATTTTTTTACTTCCTTATTTTGAAATCATTGACCTAATTGTTGATTATCGACCGGTCCTTCCCTGGTGATTCACCATGTAAGTTGGGGGGGTAAGAAAATGTTAAAGAATTTATATTTAAGTTATTTCATTCCCTTTGATGCCCCCTTTGTAGATGAGAAACTGAACAATTGAATGCACCAGCTTTTGTGAACAAAGAACCAGTGTAGGCTGCTGAAGGGAGGACTGGCTGGAACGGCGCTAATGGAATGGCATCAAACACATGTAAACCATGTGTTTGCTGTATTTGATACCATTCCACTGATTCCGCTCCAGCCATTACCACAAACCATCCTCCCCAATTAAGGTGCCACCAACCTCCTGTGCAAAGAATGTTTTCCTTTGCTGTGTGGGCATAAATGTGGCATTATTTTTCATTGGGATTCAGAAATAAAGACTTTTTGGACAAATATTATGATTTTGATTTGTTCAATTCACTCAAGCTCCCCACTTGTATAAAGAGTATATCAAGTAGCCTACAAATATTGTCCAGCACATAATTTGCTGGCTCATCCTCTGGATCTCTGTATTGGGCTGACAATGGCGGCCCAGAGCCAAGTGCAGATTGCCCAGGCCAGCCCAGGATAAGGAGAAGAGTTCTAGGGAGACAAACACAGGGTTTTCGGGGTCCAGCTGTGAGCTCGGTTCTGGAGCATTACATTTGGGATGTTATTTCTTCAGCTAGTTCCTCAAGGAAATTCTAGTTCAGCAAAGCCATATTTGGCATGCATAGTGCGCCATCTTCTGGCTCAAAAGGCTATGCAGTTTATTATTAAATGTAGTAAATAGTGAAGGTTGCATTATTTTCCGTTAATCTTAATCAAGATAGGCCCATCTTGGATCAAGTGTAATCATAAGATCACAAAATAAGAACAGACATGAAAGGTTAATCATTAGATTTTTTGGGGCACATAATGGCCAAATTAAGCATCTAAATCATCCATGACATGATAGTTTTACAGGAAGCTGATTTGAATTCATTATTTATAATTGACCATTAACAGAAATTACACCAATTTCAATAGCCTCCTGTAGGCTACTATGTAATCAAGGGCGTGGATTTACAGGCTATCCAAAAGCGCGAGGTACAGACATGTAGTTTACCAGGCCTACCTGGCAGTCCGGGTGGGATGAGAAGGCACAGTCAATATCCGTAATAATAACACACTTTTGCAACATTTGAATTCGTATCAGCAATTCAAAATTCGCTGTCAGCCTACACTACAATAATTTGTTTTATTATAATGAAAACAAAAGACGTGACGTCATCACATAACGGTGTCCAATGCCCCTCACGTGAATGATTTTGAAACCACATTTTCAATATCCAAAAATATTTCAGCAAGAATCTGCAACGAATCTTCGTTAGACAACGCTTGTTCATATTTATTTGGGATAGACATAGCTATATAATCCTGCATTCGGCATACATTAGAGCAGGTGCACCACCAGATAACTGAGCATCAGATATTCGCCGTTGGTCCTGCTGGGCGTTTGGAGGCGGCGCGCTGGGCAGACAGAAATGCCATAACAGCAGCATCGATATCCTCACCCGAAGTGCAAGTTGTTCACCTGGACCCGCGTAACGAGATCGATTTGAAGCCACATTTGACCACAGACTGGGCTGGTGCTGTCTATTTGATGGTGACATCGTTTGTTGCTTTTTTTGTGGGGAGCAGCATCTGGAATATTGTAGGTAGGTCGTGAGGATTTCAATATTAGAAAATTACATTATTTCATCATGCCAGTGGCCTAGGCCTATTTTATTTGGTATGGTCGACGGCGATATATTTTGGGTTAAAACGATAAAGATCTAGCTGGTCCTCACTGAATGGGGCAGTAGACTACTCCAGCCTTTTGGCGCTAAACGCGCCTTTTTAATGTTAGCTACATTGATTGTAGCATTCTGTCCATGGCAGTATCGACAGTTGCATCCTCTGCCTATAGCTATTAGGCTATTGCGCCCAGTCAATTGTATAAGTTGTATCGCAGTAGGACTATTTGAACTAACAATAGTGCTGGGCTGGGCATATAAGGCAGACATCATCATCCAGCGAGCATCCGGCACCAGCTGCGCTGTCTGATCCGGTTATTTAATGAACAAATTAAAGGCGTTGGAGAAACTATTGAAGAAGCGAGTCAGGTCGCCTCAAGGACACATTTAGGTTGAGCTTGAATGTAAATGGGATTTCAATTATCCTATAACGGTGCATGTTTCAAAGAGGGCATACAGACATTATGTAGGCTATCACGTGCATCTTATTGGCTACTGACACCGGCCTGTAAATGTAGTGTGGAAATTGATGCGATGCCTATTCTTAGTATGAATAATACGTGTGTTTATGAATCATTAAGATTTGCTTCAGAAATATGTTCCATTGTTTCCATTTGAGATGAGATTTCTTATAGTCAGTATGTCGCTACCTATTATGCAGTAATAATATTCATCACCATAGGCCTACATTGTTATTTTGTATGGGCAGCTCTGGTTTTGGGTGTCTGTAAGGCTTACTTAGCAGCAATACCACTTTCTCGGGTGTTCACTGTAACACGGAGCTATTGTAGTGAGGATTCTAGTTAGGGAAAAACTATTGAATGTGAGAAACCTCAATGAAATGTGATATTACACAAAACCGTGGTCTTAAGAAGTAATATCACAGTGCTGTAGGGATAGGGCAGGGATCTTCCATCCACATTCTAGCTGCTATAAAGACCTCTCCATCTTCTTCTCTCCATTTATTTCTAATGTGAGCATTGTTGCCTTCGTTTTGGTATCAGAGCAACACCACCCTTGTCCATTGCAGTACATTGGCCCTTTTTTAAGCTTAAACCTCCCTGTTGAAAGACAAGCATTCAGATTACAGATCAGAGGCCTGCGATGCTGTTTGCTGCTATTAAAGCCCCTCATCATTTCAGTGCTATAAGGCTGTGCTATATCGCTATCGCCGTGCTAGCAGTATCCCCCTGTCCTTAACAACCCTGATCTAATACACGTGACTCAGCATCCTGATGAGCAGCTAATGAGTTACATCAGGCGTGTTAGAGCAGGGCTGGAACAAAAGCCTGAGCAGCCAGTAGCTCTCTAGGAGAGGGCTGGCCCTCTCTGGTCTAGGGCGTGGTTCCAGTGTTTTAGTTACAACGTAGCATCTTGGGCCCTCTGTTTCACATCCCTTGCCACCAGTCCCAAAGCGTGTGGTGTCATAGCAGCGCTGACTTCTAAACAGAGGGCTATGGGCTTACCTACACCACTGACCTAGCTACAGTACCATTCATTCCCTGTTGGTGACATTGAACCATTGCAAAGACACACTGACAGTAGTTACTGATCATTCTCACAGAATGCTTCATTAGTGTCATTTGAAAAAAATGCTCTCAATCTCATTTCCATCCAAGCATAAGCCTGCCTTTGATTTTTCACTGATACCACCACCCTTTCTCATGTTATTTCCTGTGAATCAGCATCCTGCACGGCATGTTGGGACTGCAGTATGAATAGTCCTGTGAGTGAACAAGTGAACTCAAATAACAGGTCAATCAATTCATGTCCTGCTCCCTCAAGGGTGTCCATAGCCAGGCCTACGTTGAGCAGATCGATGTACAATGGAAAGTGACAGCATTGAAATCAGCAGTTGATAGTTTGTTGGTTGAGTTGATGAATAGGTTACGGTTCTTTGACGTTTTCTAGACATCGTTTAACTCTATTTGCTGATGTGTCTACAAGACTTGACAGTGTGCTGGACTTTGTGTGTTACCACAACACTGGAGCAATGTAAATATTTATGTGCCACAAAATGTCTATCTAATGGAGAGACCTGCCCATTGGATGCATTTTATGATGGCAAAAAAACATTTAGACATATTTTAAGGGACAATTGGTCAGTATGATCGATTGTTCATGATTATGGTGATGGCTACCTCCCGGAATGGATACCATACTGTACGTTGCACGTGTCCTACCCTGACATACTGTATGCGTCTCCTGTGTGTCCCAGGATGCAAAGGGGTTTCCCAGGGGGCCTGTGAAGATGAGCGTGACATCATGGTTCCTGGTCAGCAGCTCTGGCACCCGCCACCGTCTTCCACGAGAGATGATCTTCGTGGGCCGGGAGGACTGTGAGCTGATGCTGCAAGTAGGTGACGTGGCCCTGGCCCTGACGACCTCCTTTAAAAAGCTTAATATTGATGTTACTCTCTAATCTAATGCATCATCTTACCCTCAGGCGCAGATAACTAGAGATACTATTGTATACCATGTAGTCCTCTTCTTCATGAGGAAGAGGGGGAGTCTGTGAGTAAAACTCAGTGACTACTAAGATCATTCAGAGTTGATGTCTGTGGCTGGAGTAGGGCAGTAAATAAAACTGTGTTGTCTGTCATGCTACACGGGAAAGCGAGAAAGGCTGAAGAGGGTTGTCTGATGGGGTAGTTTACTCACTGTCCCATGGGCACCATTAGCAGAAGGTAGTTGTGCCCATGGGACAGTGAGTCATCCACCCAGTCAGAAAAGCCTCTTCAGCCGCTGTCTCTTTCCTGTGTAGCATGAAAGACAACAAATTGATCAACACTCAAAATATGTCAATCTATCCTCCTTCTGAAAGCATGCTCACTTTTATCCGATCATGTCAGCGTTTGCTGTCTGGAGGACCTGTGCAAGGGTTTCTACAGTGCAGTAGCAGAGACTAGTATTTTTTAAATCCAATCAGAGGAGCCTTCAGGGGGTGCCCAATTTTGTTGTATCCCACCTGATTCAACTAATCAAGGGCTCAGTGATTAGTTGATTAGTTCAATCAGGTGTGTTAGTGCTGGGCTAAGACAAAATGGGAACCTCCTCAGAATCCTTCCAGAAACACTGGCTGACTATTTGTAATGGTAAAGGCTCTTTTTAGGACTATCTGATTGGCTACCATACAGTAGGAAGGGGTGGCATAAAGGGGAAATGGATGTCAAACATCACAGAAATCACTGAAGGAAGCAGACGCCTCTCAACAAAGGTCTCTTATTTTGGGATGGTCAATGAGATGGTATGTCGATAAGGTTGTCATCTGGTTAGGGCTAGCACTCTTGTCTGTCGGCTGGAGATCACTACCTTCCTTATTGATGTGTGGGTGGAACAGCACCGTCATTTTACATACAGATATTTATAGCCACATTGATGTACCATTTCACTGCATAGTTCAGATGACTGTAACGTTACTCTGAACAAAACGACTGGCTATCTACTATTGGTGTCAGGCTTTGGCCAGTCAAAGCCTCAGCCCTTGATATGACAAAAAGCAACACCTAGATACACTCTGATTTGCTACTAGAGGAAGACCTCAGTTCTCAACAAAAGTCTGAAGTGAAAAAGAGGTTGTTTAGAGCGCTGGGAGTTATTAACCTTGGCATGATCCAAAATGCGGCCTGTTTTTTAATTTTATGTACAGTATACTGTATATAGTTCCTACCAGTTGCCATGGCGCCAGCTCGGAGATCCTGATGATGCAGAGCTGTCTGCCCCACAGTGTCTTCTGATGTGGCCATCTGTTGCCAATAGCAACAGCTGAGATGGACTTTTTCCTCACACGGCGAATGGGTGGCCTGTTGCCATCCGGGAACAATATTGTGTTATAGGACTAATGCTTTCTCACCCGCTCCTTCAATCTAAACCCAATTTGTTAGTATACCTGCACTTTAAAGTTAGTCTCATTATCCTCCCGAAGCCCTCTGAAGGGGACAAAGGTCTTCTCTTCTCTGTGTTGTGTGTAACTTACACTTCCTCCATATTGTTGGCCACAGATAACAGGCCTTTGTCCTTCCTACCTGCCAAGCCACAGCAGTGTCTGATTCCAGCACTATTTATCACCTTTTTTTTATTTGTTTAGCGGTGAAAGTTACCTCATACATCTGGCAACAATGATTGTATTGTGTAGCTCCAAACACTATTTTGAATATATGACACACTGGTGCAACTACACCATTTTATTGAACTGGATTATTTGTCATGATGTTATTATTAATTGAAAACGGATACAATGCTTGTACAAAGCTACTGTTTTGATAGTAGCATTGTGGCCCTTAGCCATTTTAGTGCCATTACTGCCATAGAGTATTTTGTTCAGTGGTATGGGGCCCCCCACCTGAGGTGGTTCATGACTGAGTTGGACTACCACCCTTTGTCTCTTGTATCAGGCTTCAGTATCACTAGGTCTTTCATCATTATGTGTCTAACAGTGATTTTTGCACTGAACTAGCCTAGCAACTTGGCTAGGCAGAATGCTTTTGGTCTCTGTCTGAAGCACTCTGGATACTTGTCTGGATGGTGGCTCCTGTCATGATGTGGTTGAGTTTCGTCTCTGACCCATTTCACTTCCCGGATGTATCCACATTGGAACATTTCCCTCTTCCTTCCGCTGTCTAGCCTTCTCCCCTGTCATAGTAGGGAAATCCTTTTCAACTGACATGGCCAACTTTTTAGTAACTGTACCCAGTAACTTGTTTTGTGGGTGGGGAATGTATTGAGAAATGGATCGAGAAACACTGCTCTTTAGTAGTGACTATCAAGGCAAACGCCTGCCATTGTGTTAGTGTACTCAGCACAGGCATGTTCAAGGCAGTAGTGAGTAGGAGGATGGGAATGTAAAGTACCATTTTTTTTGCTCATCATTCATACAATTCACCGAATACAACTAGATGCTATTAATCATCTAGTGAGTCATTCTCCAGTTCCCTTGCATTTTTATAGAGGCCTGTTGGACATGCATCGCTCAGATTCCTGAGACACACGCTTTTAGATAGTCTGGTGGGATTGAATTATTCGTCTTTTAAATGGTGTTATGGTTGTGAGAGTGTTCTAACTTTTGCGTAGTCGCGTCCCACAAGAAAATAGCACGGGTGGTTAATGGAATCCACGTGGCTTAGTTTGAGGAGTCTTATGGTGAGCTGTATTGAATTTAGCTTGTGAAGTCTTTCCCTCACATGTAGTTGAGAAACAGGAGTTCGGAGTTTGCACTTTTGGTTCTGTTCCGTTGGTTCCCATAGGGACTGAATCAAGTATTTGACATATGTGCCTGTAACCGTTAACTTCCTAGCATGAGGGTATAGAGTGTCATACACAGTATTGACATGTTGCTTACTTCATATGAGTAATGGAGGTATTGAAAATAGTCTTGCAAATTGCATCACTGCAGAATGTAAATTATAGATTTTACAGTCACTGTCATGTGTAGTAATGGTACATCTTAAGGTACAGGTGTAGGATCTTCATTTGAGCCAGTTTTCTACAGCAGGAAAATAATCTTGTAGCAAGATAAAATGTGGATTATAATTCATGGACATTTTTGTAGGGGTTGGTACATTGTTTGTAAGGGAAAATTAAGTCTTTTTAAACCTCAAATGCACTACAAGTTTAGCTTTTTCTGCATTGCAGGAAATGTATCCTGCAATAGGGTGATCAAATTAAGGTCCTACATCTGTAGTATGACATTTATTTAAAAAGAGATTGTAATTGTAGGGCACAGTGGAAGTAAACCATCCATTGTTTTCTCATTTTCTTTTCCAGTCTCGAAGTGTGGACAAGCAGCATGCCGTCATCAACTACAACCCTGCTACCGATGAGCACCTGGTCAAAGACCTGGGCAGCCTCAATGGAGTGAGTACCCAGGGGAGGGAGGGGTAAAGAGGAAGGTACAAGCTAAAATACTTTCAATAGAAAGTTAAATGGTCTTTGGTACAAGGACTCCCCTTACTACACACAGAGATAAAAAGGCCCTAGATGTTTCAGTGTTCTGTTAAGTAGTTCTAAGCTTAGCATAGTAGATAAGTGCCATTACGTGCTTGCTTAAGCCGGTTATCTATTTTACATGGGTGTGTTAATGCTAGCTAAAAGAAGCAGAGAATTATGAATGGTTAAGAGCTGTCCTATGACGTTAGAAACACAGAAACTATCTGCTCATGCTGTATGTAGGCTTCTGTGCAGTGACAATGTAAATGCTAGTTCTAAGCTTAGCATAGAAGATACGTTTCATTAAGTGCTTGCTTAAGCTGGTTATCTATTTTACATGGGTGTTTATAAACTGGACGGTTAGAGCCCTGAATGCTGATTGGCTGAAAGCCGTGGTACGGTATATCAGACCGTATACTACGGGTATGACCAAAAAAAAAAAAATTGAAATAACTTTTTTACTAATTATGTTGGTAACCATGTAATAACAGCAATAAGTCACCTTGGGGGTTTGTGGTATGTGGCCAATATACCACAGCTAATGGCTGTATCCAGGCACTCCACTTAAGAACAGCTCTTAGCCTTGGTATATTGGCCATATACCACACCACTTCGTGCCTCATTGCTTAAAATATACAGTGCCTTCGGAAAGTATTCAGGCCCCTTGACTTTTTCCACATTTGGTTATGTTACATCCTTATTCTAAAATGTATTAAATAAAACATGTTCCTCAGCAATCTACACACAATACCCCATAATGACAAAGTGAAAACAGGTTTTAGACATTTTTGTAAATGTCAGAAATATTTTATTTACATAAGTATTCAGCCCCTTTGCCATGAGACTCGAAATTGAGCTCAGGTGCATCCTGTTTCCATTGGTTATCCTTGAGATCTTTCTACAACTTGATTGGAGTCCACTTGTGGTAAATTCAATTGATTGGACAGGATTTGTGAAGGCACACACCTGTCTATATAAGGTCCCACAGTTGACAGTGCATGTCAGAGCAATAACCAAGCCATGAGATCGAAGGAATTGTCCGTATAGCTCCGAGACAGGATTGGCTCGAGAAACAGATCTGGGGAAGGGTACCAAAAAAAATCTGCAGCATTGTATGTCCCCAAGAACACAGTGGCCTCCATCATTCTGAAATGGGAGAAGTTTGAACCACCAAGTTTGAACCACCTTCCTAGAGCTGGTCGCCTGGCCAATCGGGGGAGAAGGGCCTTGGTTAGGGAGGTGAAAGCCACTCCTCAGTAAAAGGCACATGACAGCCTGCTTGGAGTTTCCCAAAAGGCACCTAAAGACTCTCAGACCACGAGAAACAAGATTCTCTGGTCTAATGAAAACAAGATTGAACTATTTGGCCTGAATGCCAAGCGTCACATCTGGAGGAAACATGGCACCATCCCTACAGTGAAGCATGGTGGAGGTAGCAGACTGTGGGGTGTTTTTCAGCGGCAGGGACAATCAAACATCTCTAGAGAGACCTGAAAATAGCTGTGCAGCAACGCTCCAACCTGACAGAGCTTGAGAGGATCTGCAGAGAAGAATGGGAGACTCTCCTCAAATACATGTGTGCCAAGCTTGTAGCGTCATATCCAAGAAGTCTCGATGCTGAAATCGCTGCCAAAGGTGCTTCATCAAAGTACTGACTAAAGGGTCTGAATACGTATGTAAATTTGATATTTCCATTTTTAATACATTTGCAAAAATGTCTAAACTGTTTTTGCTTTGTCATTGTGGGATATTGTGTGTAGATTGTTGAAGGGGGGGGGGGGGACGACGACAATTGCATCCATTTTAGAATAAGGCTGTAACGTAACAAAATGTGGAAAAAGTCAAGGGCTCTGAATACTTTCCAAAGGCGCTGTACCAAGGCTAAGAGCTGTTCTTAGTCACAACGCCTTATTGCTATTCTAAACTGGTTTCCAGCATAAATAGAACAGTAAACAAGTATTATTGTGTCATACCCATGGTATATTGTCTAATCAGCATCCAGGACCCAAACTACCCAGGTGATAATGACATACAACAAGACAACTGTAGACCAACAGTGCTGCTGAGGCCATTTTACTGAGTAGTCAAGCAGCTATTTTCCCTTTAAATTGTAAAAGCCTCTGGATAGTGCTGTGAGATGGGAAATTGTTGGGTCGGAGCGGGAGATTAGCTGTTATATAGTTCACTGAACTGTTTGTTGTGCAGCTGATGCAGACTTCCCTCAGTAGTAGGTGGGCAACATGGACACTTTCCAAATAGCTTCCACTAGACTGGATTGATCATGTCAAATTAGCCCAGCGCTACCGTTAGGCTAAGGGCTTGTATCTATGCGTTGTTAAATCTCTAGCAAACATCTCCTGTTTGCATCCTGGTTGTTTTCTCTTCACATATGGGCTGTGCCACTAGTTTACCCTCGCCTTAGCCATACAGTTGTTCTTCTGTACTGGACTGAAATACCACTGAAATTCTTGCTCTTGTGTTGAAGGTGGATGAGTGGTGCACAGTGTTTATCCCAGGACATCGTGGAGACTCATGTTACATGTGATCCTTCAACATCTCCTGTTTACAGTAACCAACTATGTTGTGTTCCCCTCTAGACCTTTGTGAATGACCTGAGGATCCCAGACCAGATTTACATTACCCTCAAGCTGTCTGATGTCATTCGCTTCGGATATGATATCCTTTTTTTCCCTCACTCACGTCATCAGTGCATAATTCTTGTGCCATATATGGGTAATCAACATTGGCTTTGGAATTTGATTGAAATTGCTTGTCTGTGATGTGATTGGCTATTGCCTTAACCTAGTATTTACATTCCCATGTGTACGTCCTGGAGAAGAGCCAACACAAAGTCCCAGAGGAGGCACTCAAGGTCAGCTTTCTATGCTAATGCAAACCTCAACTGTATTGAACAATAAACCCTAGCTTTTCAGACCGTACTGGTCTACCATCGCATCATTTAGCTGGAGCTCTCTTAGGCAACCTGAGTGTGTTGTTTTTTGAGTTGTGTTGCGCCTCCTGCTGTTTCAGCATGAGAAGTACACCAGCCAGCTGCAGATGGGTCTGAGAGCTTCAGAGGGGAAGAGGGCTGAGCACCTGGATGACAGGTCCAAGCTAGAGAAGACGGACAGGAAATCTCTGTCTCAAGGTGAGCGTTAGCGAAGGCTTCAAACCTGTTTAAATGCTCTTCCACCGTGTATTTTCACGGTATGTGTGTTTTTTTTTTCTCTCATAAAACAAAGCTCATTAGTAGGAGGTCTAGATACATGTCGTGCTCATATTGATAGACCTGTTTGGATAACTACATGATGTGATAGAGGCTTTGAGCTCACGACAACTCCGGGAATTGGGACATAGTGGGTTGCTCTCTTTTCATTTATCTCACTGATTAATCCTTAAGATTGCGTCAATCTAATGAACATAATATTTGATTTTGATTTAATACAAAAATCCCCATCGAAATCCGTCAGCTTAAGCTAGAGAGATCTGTTTTTTGGGCTGCGTCTCAATCCACTGCATCCGCCGATGACGCCCCTCCACGTCTGCTGTGGAGGGACATGGTGTGTTTTTCTATTTCTTTTGGGATGATACTAACACAGCTGTATAACTTGGCTGAATGATCCAGGATTATTCTGATTTGTAAACTGTGACTCAGTAATATCTGGAAGGGTATGGTGTGTGAGGATGATGAGTATTTGAACTCTGCTCTGCTCCTCAATAATAAATAAATGTCCCTCGACCATGATGTCAGCATCAGCTCATTCTATGTCAACATGCTCCCCCTCCTTGTCACCCCTCTCTCTCCCTCGTCGGCGGCTGCATGCGGACATATCCAGTCTCCATGGTGATGGCTACCGCACCCATAGTCTCAGCTCAGCACCGATGGCCTGCTTGATTTTTTTTTTTGCTCTGTAATTCACACTGGCATCCCCACTGCCAATTGCTCTGCCAGAGAGTAATCCTTACGTCATAAACAGGTCACAATCAACTATCTACCGACTAAAGGCAGCTTTATAGGCTGCCTGTGTTGTGACCTCTGGCTGATGATTCCCTGATACTTTATGCTTGCCCTGCGAGGCTGTGACGGCATAATTATAATCCAGTGGTTTACTCAAATCAACACTGTAGCCTCGGCAGTAAAAACCTTGAACGAGCGCTGCCTCGAGATCAACTGGATGTGCTGGACACATTGGATGAAATACTATGTCATAAATAACAAGCTTTATGTGTGTCTGATTTGATGTATTCTAGTGGGGTAGAGACAAACCTTGAATATTCTTTCTCTAAACTCCCAGTGGACCAATAGTAGATGATGACTGCTGCAGAGAAATTAGTCCTCTCGTGTGTGTGTGTGTGTGTGTGTGTGTGTTGCGTGTTCAGAGACTCCAACCTCCCGGCCCACTCCATTGTATGGCCAGCCCTCATGGTGGGGGGAGGAGGATGCGGCCAGCAAAAGACAACACAGTGAGGGACATCGGTCAGAGGAGGGTCACCCAGGTCAGTGAATCTTCGATTCACACCATTTTCATTTAGGAAATATCATGTAAAAATGTTTGCATTTCCTTTTTTAAAGAATAGAAATGCACAAAGAATGGTTTATGCTTGTCTTTTGATTTGCTTGTGTAGCCTCATTGGTGCTTTCATACCTATCCATTTGCAGAGATTCCTAAAGAAGGTTCAGCGTTAGATTCAGAGGTGAATGGCTCCCTGTTAGAGTACAGGGACGCCCAGGGCAAGTCCAGCTTCTCCTACCATCGGGAGCCCAGCTACTTTGAGATCCCTACCAAGGAGTTTCAGCTGCATCCCAAGTCCCCGGGGGCAGAGCTCCACGAGATCCCCACCAAGGACACGGACACGCCCCGTGCCCCTTCCACCCCCACCTCGCCCACTCCCCCCGTGGTGCAGAGCCACGCCTCCTTCACCATAGAGTTTGACAACTGCACCCCAGGCAAGATCAAGATCAAGGACCATGTCACCAAGTTCTCCTCGCGCCAGAGGAAACAGCAGCAGGTGTCCGGCAAAACTCTGGCCACCACGCCCACTGAGGTGATGTCAGCCGAGTGCAAGGTAGCAGATTGGTTGGTGCACAGTGATGTCAGAATGATGAGAAGGCGTCCCACGTGTGAGGATGTTTACAGTGTCAAGAGTGACCAGGCCGTAAACATCAAGAGCCTCAAAGGTAAGAGAGTGGTACTTTAAAAAAATAAACGTTCATAGAATTCTGTATGGTGTTGGGAGGTTTGGGAAGGGGCTGTGTGTGTGTTTTCTGTCCCTCATTTGTGGTTTGAATGTATCTGTTTCTAGGACACCAGCATGACGATGGGACCCAGAGTGATTCTGAGGACCCGGTTTTAGGGAAAGGGAAGCAAAGCAAGTCACACCACCGGATCCAGTCGCAACATTCGATCCAGTCTGAGCTTTCCCAGTCAGAGCTGTCAGAACCGTCACAACAGACTGTGCGGTCATACCAATTAGTTCCGTCACAGCAGACAGTCCAGTCGCACCATTCAATTCAGTCTGACCAGTCAGTGCCGTCACAACAGACAGTGCTGTCAGTCCAACCACACCAGACAGTCCCGTCAGTTCCATCACAAATGTTACTCCAGCCTCAGTTTTCTCCTCCCAAACAGACCCCAGTCTCTCCTGTGGTCCCTGAGAGGCCCCTGTCTGAAAGCCCGCCTGAGGTTCGCTCCCCCACCATGGGCCCCTCTAAGCCCGACCCCCAGGAGCCACTCAGCCAGCAAGCATTCATCATCGAGTTCTTCGATAACCCGCGCAAAAAACGCTCCCAGTCCTTCACGGCCAACCCCGCCCACGCAGACTCTTACTCCACCCTCAAGGCCAAGCTAGAGCGGCGGAAGGGCGGGGAGAGGCCAAACTCCATGCACGGACACATCCCCCCCACCCAGCAGGTGACTGTTCCTCTGAAGGGCCAGGGCCATGGCGGGCCTCTGAGGTCGAGCTCCCTGAAGAGGGAGAAGACAGAGGAGCTCCTGAGTGGAGGTAGTGCCTCCTCTTCCTCCGGTTCTGGGCCTTCTTCTCGTGCTTCTTCTGGCATCACCATCAAGCTGTTTGGCAGTGTGGGGAAGAAGTCCAAGCTGGCCCAGGAGTTTGCAGCAGAGTTCCTGATGAAGGATGCAGCCCACGGAGCATTGTCCCCCACCAGAGATAAGACGTCTCCTCCCATGTCCGCTCCCCCGGTGATGATGATGTCACCCTCTCGCACCCGCATTCCGTCTCCCTTAGACCCCCCTTCCTCTGTTTCCTATCCCTGCACCCCCTTGCAAACTACAGCACCACGTTCCTACTCTCCAACTCCTGCCCCTCATTCCCCAGCTCTAGCCCTCTCTCAGCCCCCGTCCCGCAGCCCTGTCCAGACTGCCTCTCCAGTTCGCTCAGCCGTCCCCTCCACGACCCCTCTAATGCCGCTGGGTCTGGGGGTGTGTGGGGTGGACCCAAAAGCCTCCAGGGTGGTGAGGAACGAAGAAGAGGACAGTCTGAGTGATGCCGGCACGTACACCATCGAAACAGAGTCCCAGGACAAAGAGGTAGAGGAGGCACGCAACATGATCGACCAGGTGAGATTGTAGCAGCCGGAGGTTCACCTTAAACATTCTCAATTTTTAAAGTCTGTCACCACCATGACTTCTTTGGTGGGATGGTGGACCTTTTCACATGCTGCGTATAATTATTGTACTGTATCTTCTCCACTGTTTGGATTGCTACAATTCTAACAAGTGGTATAGTTCTAGAATAAATCATACGATACCTTAATAGGAATACCTTGAGGGATGCATGCTGAGAACTTCCTCTCCTTACCCAGTATCCCCTTCCACCCCGTCCTTCCTTCTTCCCCTTGCAAAGTCCCATTGTCCCTTCTCTTCTCCTACCTACCTCATGCATGCTCTGTCCCTCCCTGACAGGTGTTTGGTGTCCTCGACTCACCGGAGTACAGTGGTGCCGGAGTGTATAGACCCATCATTAATGATGGCAAGGACGAGCCGGCAATGCTCCGGCCTAGTGACGCTAGCACTGTGGATCAAATGAAAGCAGTGTCTATGCATGGCTTTAACCCAGCCGCTCTCAGTGGGGCCCCCTCAGGCCCCTTCCAGGTAACCTCACCGTCCTACGCTACTGGAGAAATAAGGGACTTAATACGTTTATTATTTGTCCTTCCTTTACTCCCTTTGGCTTCTACAGTGTCTCTCCTTACAATGTTAGGATTGTTCTTGGAAGGAGATTATAATGGTGGGTATCCTTCGACGTTGTGCTCTGTATAGCTGCATCTAACCCCTCATAGTTTCCTACACGGTTTCAGGTGCCGTCTTCTAACACTGCAGCGCAGGAGGGGCCTAAGTGGGTTTCTCGCTGGGCCAGTCTGGCAGACAGCTGTGCAGAACCAGGCTGTACTCCACCTCAAGGGGAATTTGCAGAGGGAGGTGAGTCGTCTGCACCCACTGACCGCTCTGCTCAGAACTTATGTGAGCCAACTGGAATTAAAATATCTTTCTGAATTAAAATATGTTTATCTTTTCTAGATTTACGATTGATGAGTCGGTTGATGCCTAGCCACAGCGTGGATAACTCTGAGTCAGAGGGGAGCCAGAGTTGTAGGATCAGGAGGCTGCTTCCCCAGGTTCCCCCTGGAGACGGAGACAAGCCAGAAAGCCCCACCCCCAGCATCCTGATCCGCCACGAACCCCCCTACCCAGGCCCCGAAACCCCCCTGGAGAGGAGTAGTGGTACGCCTCGGCATCAGGACTCCACCCAGAGGCTGTGCATCCAGGATGATGTAGACCCAGACAGCTTGAGTGATGCCAGCCGCTCTGACGATGGCTCTGTACTGGAGAGGACCAGGAAGAGCCAGGGGAGGACGAGTGGCGCTACCTCGCCCGGGGACGCTGGACCTCACTATAGGGGTCAAGATAAGCTATCTCCGACTCAACCTACCAAGTCCACCTCTTTTTACATTGGTTCTGAGGAATGCAGCTTAGGCAAGCCGGACCTGGCCCGAAGCCCTTTTCTGTCTCAGGGGCCTGATAGGGGGCGAGATGCCCCTACCAAAACCTTCCCCACCACCGTCCTCATCAGGCACCTGAGCAGCCACGAGCCCCGGAGGTTGGGCATCAAGCCGAACAACTCAGCCCCCAACCTCCACTCCCAGCAGGACAAGGAGTCTAAAGACCCCAGTAAAGACTCTCTAGGGACTTCCTCGTTCGTCAGGCAGGAGAGCTTCACCAAGGAGCAACCCAGTGACGACATCCAGATTAAGAGGCTCCCCCACATCTCCAGTCACCCCACCCTGAGGGACATGGAGCAGAGGAGAGAGACTGCAAAGGACCCACAGCCCTTCCTCCGGGAAGCAGCAGACGCCTCTCTCTCCTCCCTGGAGGTCAAGTTACCCTCCTCAGGCTCCGGACACAGTTCTAAGAGAGGAGGTTCCTCCAGTCACATGGACGACTCTCTGTCTGGGGAATCCGATGTGGATACAGCCAGCACCGTCAGCCTGGTCAGCAACAAGAACACCCACGTTACCACAGGCCCCAAGAAGAGGGCGGCCGCCAGGTCCTCCTCCAGTCCGTCTGTCCAGGAGAAGGGCCACCGCCAGCCCACGGCCCGCGAGCGCCTGTCAGAGAAACGCCGCAGCCACGCAGCTGCCGGTGATAACTCCAGCAGCAAGGCCGAGCAGGCCAAGCGCTTCCAGATGCGGCGCAGCACGGGGAACTGCGGTTCCCTGGACCTATCAGAGGACCAGCAGAGTTCTGGCCAGCACTGGCCTGACACTGCCTCTGACCATGAGACCGGCTCCCGGCCCGCCAGCCGCAACAAGAAGCTCATAGCTCCCCTACAGAAAGAGGACAATGGGAAGACCCCCAAGAGTGCAGCACAGCAGGCACTGATCCGCTCCAACAGCCTGTCGGCACCACGGCCCACCAGAGCATCCATGCTGCGCAGGGCACGCCTGGGAGAGACCTCTGACAATGATGGTACTGAGACTGACCGGGGATCCCAGAACTCAGACCACATCGTTGCTCCCTCCAAGGTGTCTGCTGACGGGAAGAAGCTCCTCTCCAGACTGGACATCTTGGCCATGCCCAGGAAGCGAGCAGGCTCCTTCACTACGCCTAGTGACAACGAGTCCTCCATCACCACCCCTTCAACCCGGCCTGGCTTCTCCAACCGGAGTGCAGAATCAACTGGGCCGGTCAGGAAGACATCAGTGGGTGAAGCAGGGGCAAAGCAGGGGGTCACAAGAGGGTCTGGAGCCCCTGGGAAGCAGCCCCTCACCCGCACACGCTCCAGCGGGACTAAATACTCCAGCACAACCAGTGAGTATTATTGAAGTTACCATTGAGTAACTTCTCAATCTGCATAGCCATGCTATTTGCTTGCACAAAGCAATGCAGAGAACACGTTTTTGTATCTTGAATTGTAATTTGTGATTTAAAAGTCATAGCACCTTTTTTTGTAAGAGTATCTAGAACCTGAAGGATTCTTCAGTAGTCCCCATAGGAGAAACCTTTGAAGAACCCTTTTAGGTTTTACCTGGAACCCCAAATAATTATACTTTGAACCAAAAAGGGTTGTCTTATGGGGATAGCCAAAGAACCCTTTTTTTCTAGAAGTGTATACAGTATGATCAAATTTGTCATGATACAAATTCATATTTTTATGATACTGGGATGTTGTATGTGTTCTTAATTACTGATTTAAGGTTACTGCTTTTCAGGACCATAACTGCCTGCCTGCCACTGGCTCAATACAGACTTTCTCTGCAACTGTCAGTGCAACAGACACCTTTCCACATTACACTAAAGAATTGTTATTCATGATTTAAAAGTCCTACAGTGTGTCACGTTCTGACCTTAGTTCCTTTGTTTTGTCTTTTGTTTTAGTATGGTCAGGGCGTGAGTTGGGTGGGTTGTCTATGTTAGTTTGTCTATGATTTTCTATTTCTGTGTTTGGCCTGGTATGGTTCTCAATCAGAGGCAGCTGTCAATCGTTGTCCCTGATTGAGAACCATATTTAGGTAGCCTGTTTTCCATTGTGTTTTGTGGGTGGTTGTTTTCAGTCTTTGTGTGGCTGCGCCAGACAGAACTGTTTCGGTTGTTTCTTTGTTTTGTTGTTCAGTTGACTTTATTAAAAAGATGAACACGTACCAGGCTGCGCATTGGTCCTCACCTTCTTCCCACGACAGCCGTTACACAGTGCTGTGAAAAGGGATTTGCCCCCTTTCTAATTTTCTCTACTTTTACATATTTTTCATGCTGAATGGTCTACTACCAAAACCTAATATTAGATAAAGGGAACCTGAGTGAACAAATAACACCATGACATACTTATTTAATTTATTTATTCATAAACTAAGTTCTGCAACACCGAATGCCCCTGTGTGAAAAAGTAATTGCCCCATTACACTCAATAACTGGTTGTGCCACCTTTTTATCTGCAATGACCGCGAACAAACGCTTCCTGTAATGTTTTTGGTTTTGCAGCGTTTGGTTTTCGCCAGGCATAATGGGACCCATGTTGTCCCAAAAGTTATACTTTTGACTCATCTGTCCATAAAACATTCTTCCAGGAGTTTTGATGATCATCCAGGTGCTTTTTTGGCAAACTGGAGTCTACTTTTTAGGCAACATGGGTCCCATTATGTCTGGCGAAAACCAAACGCTGCATTCCACAGAAAGAACCTCATACCAATGGTCAAGCATGGCAGTGGTAGTGTGATGGTTTGAGAATGATTTGCTGCTCCAGAACCTGGATGACTTGCCTTAATAGAAGGAACCATGAATTCTGCTCTGTATCAGAGAATTCTACTGGAGAATGTCAGGCCATCTGTCTGTGAGCTGAAGCGCAGCAAAACAAATTATCCAAAACACACAATCAAGACTACATTAAAATGACTAAAAAGCAACACATTTGAAGTTTTGGAATGGCCTAGACAACGTACAGACGTGATCCCAATTGAGACGTTGTGGCAGGATTTGAAACGAGCAGTTCCTGTTTGAAACTCTACAAATGTTACTAAGTTAAAGCAGTTCTACATGCAAGCGTGGACCAAAAATTCCTTGACAGTGATGTGAGAGACTGATCAACTACTACAGGAGGCATTTGGTTGCAGTCATAGCAGCTAAAGGTGGCACAACCAGTTATTGGGTGTTGCATAACATTGTTAATTAAATAAGTATAAAAAAATTTAAACTCCGGTTCCCTTTATCTAATATTATGTTTTGGTTGAAGATCTGATAACATTCAGCATTAAAAATGTAGACAATCAGAAAGGGGGCAAACACATTTTCACGGGACTGTATATGATCAAATTTAAGATTTGAAAACTAATTCAGGTGCACACAAAAACACAGGGCCACTGAGTATTGAAACAGGGCCTGACAATGAGTTGAAGTGACCTTTTCCCCCCTTCATAGTGAATGTGACTCAGTCTCCCTTTTGAGATGCATGCTGGTAGGCTGTATTTTGGCTTGTCCTGTAGGAGCTCAGTGTAGTTGCTACCAAGCAGTGTGATGATGCCCTCTGCTGCCTGAACCAGCCTGAACCAGGTTTTCCTCTAGGATTTTGCCTGTGCCTATCTCCATTCTGTTTATTTGTTATCCTGAAAAACTCTCTAGTCCTTAATGATTACAAGCATAGCCATGACATGATGCAGCCACAACTTTGCTTTATATGGAGTGGTACTCAGTAATGTATTGGATTTGCCCCAAACATAACACTTTGTATTCAGGACAAAAAGTGAATTGCTTTGCCACATATTTTGCAGTATTACTTTAGTGTCTTGTTACAAACAGGATGCGAGTTTTGGAATATTTTGTTTATTTTTATACTTCCTCCTTTTCACTGTGTCAATTAGGTTAATATTGTGGAGTAACTACAATGTGGTGAAATCCCTGGGTGGTTTCCTTCCTCTCCGGCAACTGGGTTAGGAAGGATGCCTGTATCTTTGTAGGAAGGATGCCTGTATCTTTAATGATTGGATGGTGTATTTTTTTTGACCCGTCTACCAATAGGTGCCATTCTTTGCGACGCATTGGAAAACCTCTCTGATCTTTATGGTTGAATCTTTGTTTGAAATTCACTGCTCGACTGAGTGACCTTTATAGATAACTATGTGTGGGGTAAAGAGATGAGGTTGTCATTCAAAAATCATGTTAAACACTATTGCACACACAGTGAGTCCATGCAACTTATTATGTGACTTGTTACTAAGCACATTTTTTACTGAACTTATTTAGGTTTGCCATACCAAAGGGGTTGAATACTTATTGACTCAAGACATTTCAGCTTTTTAATTTTAAATAATCTATTAAAAAAATCAGAAAACACAATTCCACTTTGACATTATGGGATATTGTGTGTAGGCCAGTGGCACAAAAAAAACTAAATTTAATCAATTTTTTTTAAGTCTGTAACACAGCCAAGCATATAAAAAGTCAAGGGGTGTGAATCATTTCTGAAGGAACTGATAATTAATGACCCATATCATGCAGAGCTGGTGTATTGCGTTTTTAATATTGTGGCCTAGTATTTTTAATATTGTGGCCTAGTATTTGCAATCCCAAGGGTCTGTCAATGACTAATGTTGTTCATATTCTAAAGGTGGTGCTGCTGGGAGTCCCTATTTCTGCAGAAAAACTATGATTTTTTTTTAGCTGAAATGTTTTTATTTATTTGAAACACCTTTTTTGCCCTTGTGCAAGACACTTGCCCCTGGAGCAAATTAGGGTTGCCGCACTTCATGGCTGGCCCTTTAAAACAACACATTTTTTTTGTATGTATCCTGTAACTGCATGAGATATGGATCAAATGAAAAACCGTGCTGTTATCTGGTAGGTTCCCGTCAAAGGCAGAAGGGTTCAGATTCCACCTCCACATCTGAAGAGGAATATGAGGCCAGCTCTGGAACCCCCAAACACAAACGCTCCTCCCACATGTCTGCTGCCACACAGACCCCCCGGGCCCAGAAGGAGAAAGCTGCTGCAGAAGTTGCCCGGTCCAAGTCCGGTTCACTGGAGTTGGAGGAGGACGAGGTCCAGAATGAGGATGACCACTACCAGAACTGGACCACACACAGCGCCGAGATAGCAAAGTAGGGTGACATAATGGCACTATGGATCACCTGGCTGAAACCACATATTGAGCCTTATGATTGGCAGCTGTAGAACATGCATTCTGTACGTATGTATTTTTTAAATGGTCATGACTTGTGTTTCTGTCTTCCCAGGCTCAGTCAGGACTTGGCCAAGGACCTTGCCATCCTGGCCCGTGAGATCCATGACGTGGCGGGGGACGGGGACTCTCAGAGTTCCTCTGGAATGGGCACCAACCCCTCCCCCAGCTCTGCACCCAACACGCCCGGGCCCGCATCCACCATCCCCATTTCTAGCCGGGAAGAGGTGAGCCCGTCCACTACCCATAATACACTTCAAATATGCCCCCCCCCCCCGACCTGCACCTCACGCTATGTACAGTTATTTCCATCCCTTTGTAATGTTCTAATGCATAATACAACTGCACTGGAGCCTGTGGGAATTTTCTTCCCTCTCTATAAGTTATTTTAAACATGTGCCACTAAGATCTTACATCAAAATGATGTACAGGTCCAGTGACACGTGCAAAGGATCCCTTATCATTTTTTAGATTATCATGAGCATGTTTCTGTTCTCTACTGTACAGAGGCCATGTACATCTTTGCGAGGGGTCCTCCCATCTCAGGTGCATACCTCAGATACGTCTGTGTCTGTCTCTGTCTGTCTCCTGCAACGGTTGATATTTGTTTCCTTCACCTCCCACACTCCTCAGGCTATCATCACTAATCCAAACACTCGTATGCTGTTGGATTTATCATACTGGGATGTTCCATGTGTTCTTAATGAGTGTTTACAGATTTTCTGGACCATAATTGCTTCCCACTGGCTCACTTCAGACTTTCACTGTCACTGCAACAGACACCTTTTCACCTTCCACTAATGTCGCTTTTTTGTATCCCAGCAAAACTAAAATTCACTGCTCACAGTTCAACTGCTCTCACTCCTGCATGTTGCCTTGGTGCATGCAATCACAAAGCACTAGTCACACTGGCTGATTTTTCTCTAGTACAGAATAACAGAGATATTGTAACTTCTTATTCTCACTGTGCCCTTGAAGTACAGTAGAAGGCCTTGAGGCACTGACTCCCTCAGTAGTCGTGGCCATGTCAGTTGTTCAGGACGTGCGGACCATGCACTGATTCTATTCTCTTTCCAGCTAGTCCAACATATTCCTGAGGCCAGCTTAAACTACCAGAAGGTTCTACTATCGCCAGGTTCTACCGCTGTCATGGACCTGGATCCTAACATGAATGACCAAGACCCAAGCTCTAAGCCCCGGTGGAACCGTGAAGAGGTCACTTTCCTGTCACCCTTGTTTCTCCTCCCTTTAGAATTGTACTTTCACTAATTATCAATGATTTGGAAACTTAGGCTCACTCAGAAACAAACTGGCACTCAGGCTACACAAAATGAGCTGTTGCAGTTAATTTTGGTCTTCTGGGAATTAGACTAATGTATATTAATGTGTGTGAAACTATTTTGCGAACACTTTGGGTGTTTGACATTCACCATTTTCTCCCTCTAGGTGATTTTAGACAATCTGATGTTGAACCCTGTTTCTCAGCTCTCTCAGGCCATTCGGGAGAACACAGAACAGCTGGCTGAGAAAATGAAGTAAGGGAACTTGATGTGCCTTGGCTCTTACCTTGTGTAATATTAGCATTGTATGTTAAATGGAAAAGAGCTAGTCAATGTATTCCTCTCTGCCTGGCTCTGAAGGATTATACAGTATTTAGTATTTTTTATTCTGTCAGGGTTTTATTCCACAACAAGACTGAGGCCTGGGAGGAGATCGAAGCGAAGATCAATGCTGAAAACGAAGTCCCCATCCTCAAAACATCAAATAAGGTACAGAATTGGTAGACAGTCACATCTTACGTTGATAGTGTAAAACTGAGGACATTATATGGGAAAATGTGTAATCGTAATAATTTTAATTCTACTGTCACAGGAAATCTCTTCCATCCTGAACGAGCTGAGAAGAGTACAGAAACAACTAGAAAGTAAGAGTTACACATGGGTTTTTCTTTGTAGATAAAAAAGAATAATAATCTTCCTAAAAATGTACTGGGAATGCGATGTTGAATTGCTTTTCCTGAACGGCTTCATGTCTGCATGACCCATTCAGGACATGTAAATAAAGCTGAACGCATATGATCCAGCAGGCCTACGGAATCTAATAGAACATGGACTGTTCCCTTTGTTGTTGTAGTGATCAACAGCATTGTGGAACCCGGTGGAGCTGGCAGTGGAAACCCTAAGGTGGCAGCAGTGGCTACTGCTGCTTCAGGAGGACAGGCCACCAGGTCCCCCTCGCGGCAGAAGAAATCCCCCAGTAAGCCCACTGGGCCTGGGGACAGACAGCGTGGTGCTGGCCCTTCAACCAGCCCCACCACCTCCAAACCCAACGCCAACGAAAGCACCAAGAGGACCACTCGAGGCCCCAAAGGGGCAAACTTTATGGCCTGATCAGAGTTCCCAGGTTTCTGTAGCATCTGCTGGTGGCGACTGCCTCCCTTCACCACACGGTCATTTGTAATGTAAAACTATCATGATATACAGTATACTGTATCTGTTTTGACTGGTAAAGGTGTACTGTAATTGAGCACCGCTGTAACTGAGTACCACTGTTTAGAATGGCTTCTTCCACATTTGTACAAGCTCAACTAAAAGTAGGCAAAGCTGAGTAAAATAAGTTGTAACTTGTTGCTTTAATAAGTGGATTGTGTACAAAATAATGTCCATATGCCTTGTCTACCTGTCCTGTACAATGTGCAGTAGCTCAGTACTGTAGGCTTGGCCAGATGCCCAAGATAAGACAGGCTACATTCTTGCACCAACTTTGTTACCATAGTAATAATCCTGATGAAAACAGTCCTAGGTGTCCATGAGAACATGTGATGGACTACTTCAATGACATGGCAAAACAGAGCAGCATTAGAGAGGTTGGTTGCAGTGTTCTGTGCTTGTCTTGTAAAATATGGTTCATTGAATGTTCCTGAATGACTTGGATATTTTACTGCTTGGAAAAAAAGCTACTGAATGAACTGACGGACCACCAGTCTCCCTTTTCTCAACTTGATTGTCTGATATTGTGAATATGCTTAAGATTTGTTCTATATGAATGCTGTGCGTACAGAATGTTAGGATGGTGTGTCATACAATGTTCCAGATCCCAAATAAATGCAGTATACACTATACAGCATCAGAAAGAGGGGAAAGAGCATACTTAGAAGGCCAGCATCCCAGAGTCGCCTCTTCACTGTTGACGTTGAGACTGGTGTTTTGCGAATACTATTTAATGAAGCTGCCAGTTGAGGACTTGTTTCTTAAACTAGACACACTAATGTACTTGTCCTCTTGCTCAGTTGTGCAATGGGGCCTCCCACTTCTTTCTATTCTGGTTAGGGCCAGTTTGTGCTGTTCTTTGAAAGGAGTAGTACACAGCGTTGTACCAGATCTTCAGTTTCTAGGCAATTTCTCGCATGGAATAGCCTTCATTTCTCAGAACAAGAATCGACTGACGAGTTTTTGGCCATTTTGAGCCTGTAATCGAAACCACAAATGCTGATGCTCCAGATACTCAACTAGTCTAAAGAAGGCCAGTTTTATTGCTTCTTTAATCAGAACAACAGTTTTCAGCTGTGCTAACATAGTTGCAAAAGGGTTTTCTAATGATCAATTAGCCTTTTAAAATTATAAACTTGGATTAGCTAACACAATGCGCCATTGGAACACAGGAGTGATGGTTGCTGATAATGGGCCTCTGTACACCTATGTAGATATTCCATTTAAATATCTGCCTTTTCCAGCTACAATAGTCATTTGCAAAAACAACAATGTCTACACTGTCTTTCTGATCAATTTGATGTTATTTTAATGGACAAAAAATGTGATTTTCTTTTAAAAACAAGGTCATTTCTAAGTGATCCCAAACTTTTGAACGGTATGGAAAAGAGCAAAGCCTAGGTCAAATCTTAGATTGTTCCTATGCTTCAAATTAGTAAATTGGCCCAAGATGACTGTAGGCCGTCTCCTAAATTGACTGTATTGTAGTGTGCTAGTAGCTCTGTAAAGGTAGAATGGAGCAGTTCCTTATTGTCCTGTGTGTGTGTGTGTGTGTGTGTGTGTGTGTGTGTGTGTGTGTGTGTGTGTGTGTGTGTGTGTGTGTGTGTGTGTGTGTGTGTGTGTGTGTGTGTGTGTGTGTGTGTGTGTGTGCGCACTAAGAGTGCCTGTGAGTTATGTAGCTGTTGTGGGCTAAACCAATGTCACAGTTTACTCCCTCCATCTGCAAAGGCAGCAGGGATATGTGGGATTGTGTGTGAGGAATCCTGTAAGTTAAAGAATAAGAACAGACAAAAAAAAAAACTATTTTAAAACTATTTTGTGAAAGTGCACGTGTAACATAATGATATAGTTTAGTTGGGTGAGAGTTCGGGCTAGTTTGCCAAATGTGCACTTTTTCATTTTGAGATACACCTCATAAGCCATGCGTGGAACTGAAAATAAAGCAGTATGTTTAATTAAGCAGTAAAAACAATGACTTGTAGCTGAAATGTAGGTTTAACAGGCTGTTTTAGAGTATTGCTTATCAGTTTGATATCTGTCAAGTACTTAAGCCTACAACAGATCATATCTATGCTAAATGCAAAGCTTTTTTTTTCTTTCTTTTTTTACAGTCATCAATGGTGCCATGGTGTTCACTGACCCTAAAGCTATTGAGAATGTATGGATTTGTCACCTACCCAGAACAGACATCTGACTGGCTATTGGTCTGACTATGTCACCACTGCTGCTAAGGGTGATGTCAGCTTTGGGCTACTTACTTCTCAATATTAATTTTGTTTTTGCTACAATGCATGTAACTCAAGTATAAGTGTATAAAAATACTGCAAAGTGCTAACCAAACTGTACGTGAATATCTGGTGGTATACATCAAAAACATGTTTGTTTTTTTATGACTTTGAGGTTATGTTCACACTGTTCTTCCAAATTATTTATTTAATATTTGTGTTGTACTGAATATATTTACAGATGTTATGGATGGATGGATTTTACATACCAGTTTGTGCATCATCATGAACATTGATTTGTACCATTATATAATTTGTAATAAACTGATTTCAGTCATAAATGCTTTATTTTATTCTAGATGTTATAGTTAACAACAAAAAATGATGACCTACAGAACAATTGTACACTACTGCTGCATCATGGTGTTAGTCTCTAGACAGCTGGGCTGCCTCCCACAATGTACCAAATACTATTTGAGCTTATAGTGCTGAAACAGTGCTGTTGCTGCCCTAGGTCTGGGATTTCCGAGACTGTCACGTTGTGGGTAGGCCTACACTTTGTTGCTGCCCTAGGTCTGGGATTTCCGAGACTGTCACGTTGTGGGTAGGCCTACACTTTGTTGCTGCCCTAGGTCTGGGATTTCCGAGACTCACGTTGTGGGTAGGCCTACACTTTGTTGCTGCCCTAGGTCTGGGATTTCCGAGACTGTCACGTTGTGGGTAGTCCTACGCTTTGTTGCTGCCCTAGGTCTGGGATTTCCGAGACTGTCACGTTGTGGGTAGGCCTACACTTTGTTGCTGCCCTAGGTCTGGGATTTCCGAGACTGTCACGTTGTGGGTAGGCCTACACTTTGTTGCTGCCCTAGGTCTGGGATTTCTGAGACTGTCACGTTGTGGGTAAGCCTACGCTTTGGGAAGGAGTGAAGAGTTTCGAACAAAAGAGCAAAGCCTAGGTCAAATCTTAGATTGTTCCTATTCTTATCACTGTGGCTTGTCGTAAACCAGACCCACACCAAGTCTCTACATTTCTGCTATGTGACAATATTTGAAAATTGCTGTCCAACAATGATCCCCAACCAAACATATTTTGCAATTTTGTCAAGAATGAATAGCCTAATGTTGCCTCTGGTGTACAAAGCATGTACTTCCACAAAGTTTCTGGAGAGAGACACTTTAGTCCAGTAGGTGGCCGTAATGCACCATTAATGTTGGTAGCCAACCACAACAACACCACAGAAGAAAAAGTGTTTCTTCTGGGCTTTCGCAGATTTGTTAGGCTAGCTTTGTAAAAATGGTTACTCCCTTATTTAGGCGTGTTCCCGTCATTTTTGGTTAAAAGTAACAGGCTTTGGGGGGCTTTAATGTCAGGTGCAGCTAATTTAAAGACCTTTAGTAAAGCGGGAACCAGCTGGTAAGTGATTTTTGAGAAAATTGCTAGCTAGCCAGCCGATTAGCCTAGCTAGTTACCTGACTGGACAGCTGCTTATATTTTGAAGACATTACAATGTTAATCGGCTAACTAGTTATCAGATGTTTACATTTTGACAGCAAAATGGTCCACTAACGTTAGCTAATAAATAGTGTGTCAGCTAACTAGCTTGTTTTTCTTTTTTGGTTTAGCCAACTATGCTAGCTAGCTTTTAAATGTAGGTCAGATCTCCATGGATTGGATTAACACATTGGCAGTGCCTGGGTCGTTTAGCCCAAGCTCTGCATGGAAGTTCATCCAACATTTGGCTGCAGTTAATACTTACCTAAGCAATAGCTAGCTGGCGTTAAGATGGTATGTACACAGATACTACTATTAGATTGATGCCAGGTCTTATACTCATGCCAAGGGACAGTTTTCCAAACACACACGATTTGGGCTATACACACACAAATTCATATATTCTTCACTGTTTGTACCACACACACTCACACCTCCTTTCTCTCCTTCCCCAGGCACTTTAGCCGGACGATGGACGAGCTGGTCCATGACCTGGTGTCGGCGCTGGAGGAGAGCTCGGAGCAGGCGGCGCGGGGGGGTTTTGGGGATGGGGGGGACCACGCGCTGGCTGTGGGCTGCCTGCTGAAGAGACAGGCCCGGAAACGCCGTGGGAGGAAGAGACGCTCTGACAATCCCCACCCGCCCTGGGAGACTGGCCACCTCAGTGAGGGCTCCGAGTCCAGCCTGGACGAACACAAGGTGGGGAGGTGGTCTCGGATGGTCCAGGACCTCAATGAACCTCGCATATCTTATTAATTGTAAAGGAACAGTACCTTGGTAACTGTACAGTAAGAAGATTCCTTAAGAGCACAGATACTGTCTAAACATGTGTTGTAAATGTTTGTCTTAATCTATTTCTCTTCCCTCGCTCCCTTCCTGTCAGGACTACCGTGCCACCACAGGCAGCGTTGCCAGCAGTAACAGCCACCCCCGTGACAACAGCGACTCTGACGAGCAGCTAGGGCCCAAGCGCCGTACCCCTCTGAACCCTGACACAGGACGTGGCAAGCGCCCCCTCTGGCAGGAGGACCTTGGAGGAGTGGGGAGCGCGGAGGGGTCCCGCAGTTTGAGACGCCGCCGCAAGGTCAAACGCATGGCCGTCGATCCCCCTCTGGAGGCAGTGACCTCCAATAGCACCACCCCCATGCTAGGTCCCCCGCCTGTCCCCAAGCCCCACGGAGGGTGCAGGATCCCTGGGGTGAGTGCAGCTGACGGCAGGGCAGGGATGGAGCTCACTGGTGGCGGAGTTGGCGGGAAGTGCAGGGTGAAGAAGAGGAAACTGGCAGCCCACAGGCTCGGGTTGGAGGCGACTGATGAGGGCGTATTGGTGGAGCGTGGGGACGCCATTATGCGGCAGGCGGGGCCCAAGGACAAGATGGAGTTTGAGGAGCAGAAGGGCTCGGACGAGGACATGAGTGACAGGTGGTTAGTGTTTCCCTGCTCCTTTGTGTATGCCTATACGTTCACAGGTACGCTCACCTGGTTGAAAGCAGGGTTTAGAAGGCTTGTTTAAGGTCTCCTACCTCAGAGGTTTCGCTGTATGATGGACACTGAAAATTGACTTCAGACTTTTCCCTTCTTTTCCCATCTCTCCTTACACTCCCATCTTTTATCCTTTTATCGATTTCTTTCTATCTCTCTTTTATTAGTGAGACCAGCAGTGTGAGCAACAGTAGTGATGGTGGACTGTACACCAATGATGAGGGGAGGCAAGGTAACCATCTATTTGACCAAATCTTGTCATTTACAGGGACTGGTGGAAGAAGGGGTGCGGCTGCACCCACTGGTCTACCACACCTTTCAACTTGAGTTTCATCATCAACTGAAATGTGGACAGTGACTGTAGGCCTATAACCTCTCACATGTAGACTTATGTCAACTGAACTCATGCAGAATTAAGTATTTATTTCAGTGCAGTGATACACGTAATGTATATTTTGTCTCTGGAACAGAAACTTTGAAATATGATATCTTTCAGCATCTCTTGAGCGAATGCAAGTGGCCTGATACGTTATATGCAATTGACACTTTTCATAAAAGCAGACCGTATTAAAATCACACATTATGCATCCAAGACGAGCGGAAATCTAATTTGAAACATGTTGGATCGTTGTACAGCCTTCAGCAAGGGAAGAATCATTACCTTGTGTTAGCTTTTCTCCCATTCCCTAGATCTCTCATGCTGTGAGAGAAGCAGTAATGGATCAGACAACTTTACCGACGTCAACTATATTATTGATGCATTCATTCTATCAATTTGTAACATTTGTTGTGAGTACTGATTTTTATAGGTCAGCGAGTTATGACCGAAGACAAGATGCATGTATCTAATTATAAACAAGTTGACTAACAAATATCCTTCCAAATATCTGAAATTTATAAGCAGAAACACATTTTAAATTAGGCTTTTAAAAAAACATTTCCCGCACCCACTAGGGGAAAGGAAAGGAGGATACCTAGTCAGTTGTGCAACTGAATGTCTTCCCGCATTTAACCCAACCCCTCTGAATCAGAGGTGTGGGGGGCTGTCTTAATCGACATCCACGTCTTCTGTACCCGGGGAACATTGGTTTAACTGCCTTGCTCTGGGGTAGAACGACAGATTTTTACCTTGTCAACTCTGCGATTCGGTTACTGTCCCAACACTCTAACCACTGGGTTACCTTCCACTATGTATGTAATTTATAGCAGTGTTATCAACAATAATAAAACATGTCTTTAAAAAAGGTTAGTCCAAAATCTAAATAAGTCAATGTTTTGTATGGAAACTTTTCTCAGCCTTGACCTTTAACCTCTGCCCCCTCCCATTCTCCCAGGTGATGATGAGCAGAGTGATTGGTTCTATGAGGGGGAGCCAGGGGGGGCGTGTGGGGTTGCGGGGGTGATTCCCTGGTGGGAGAGGGAGGCAGGGGAGGAACTGGACCTGGCTGACCCGGTCTTCAACAGCATCCTCACCGGATCCTTCCCCATCATGAGCCCCGGAGCACAGAGAGGTAGCTGGACCCAGACCTGTCTGTTTATATATCTGCCTGTTTGTTTGAATCTCTGGGCCCAGTCCTGCTTCTCTTTCTTTTTCTTTGCATGATTGTAGAATTTGTTTTATACAACGAGTTGTGATCTGTCATATGGCCAGTAGGGGGCATTTCCTGCACAGGGTTTATCATTTAGCCTCTACAGCTGCCATAGTGTTTCTTCTATTCCAGTCTGATGTGTGCGCTCTGCTGCCTCCTGTGTCAGGGTTCCAGGCCAGGCTGAGCCGGCTTCATGGGGGGCCCCAGGGCCAGGCTTCTCAAGGCAGCCCAGGACAAACCTTCAACGAGCGACTGGGACGACACCACCAGGACCCCCACTCACACGAGTCAGTCTCCCTTACCTCCCTCGCAGTCACCCGACTTGTAGAATATCTGTCTATACATTTAATTTTTCCCTCATTCTGTATTTTTCTCTATTTGAATTGACTGTGTGCAAATAAACTAAACAAATCTGTGTCCTCCACAGCCCATGGTTTAGTCCGGGATCTAGAAGAGAACATGGACAGGTAAGACATGTTTATTACTTAGCGGCACTTTCAGAACAGTACCGGCTATTATACACTTGTGGTTGATAATGCCCAGATGTATTTTACATTTGCTAATGGCTTTTCATTTGTTCTCTCTCTAGATGCACTGGGACTCACGGTCAGACAGAGGCCATCGGAGGAGCTGCTCAGTAAAGACGGCCAGCAGGTACAGGAGGAATGGTCCAATCAGCGAAGGATGTAGCAGACATATGATACAGTTGTTCCATCCACAACAGCACATTGTTTCTAGAATGTTGCCAACAGATGGATGCTTATTTCCTGGTTGTGGTTCTGCAGGCAGACGAGTGGTCACCTGGGGTCTCTGTGTACTGGGGATGTCAAGAGGAGACGCAAAGCAGCACCCCTTGGCTTACCTCCGCCCACAGGTAAACTCTTTGACACACCACTGTACTGACACACTCTTGACTCACCCATCCATCCCCTGTTAAATCCATCTTTGGCTCTCAACCCTCCTCTCTAATCTGGATTGGACAGCAGTCAGTTGACAGGCTCTGCAGTCACAGAGAGATACCAGATTAACCCTAAGCCAATGACGGCTGTGTATCCCAAACCACACCTGCTCCACTCCCACCCTTCACCTCTACCTCTTAAGTTGTGTGTTTGATGAGAATGAGGAATTAAAGGGTTAATGGGTCATAACCAGGTACCCATCTTGGTTCCAGGAAGAGGATATGAAGGTATTTACCAATGGCTACAATAGAAAGTGATGCAACCGGAGTCTGCTCTACTGCCCTCATCTCTCCTGGCTACATAAGAGCAAAGGAAGAGAGACGAGATGTCTATTGTGACCCAGTCATTGTAGAGCAGGCCGGTGCTAAATCATTAGGTTGGAGTGGTAGAGGTCAGGGGTTAAATACTGTAGCTCTCAAATCAATAAGCCATCATCAAGATCATCTGCTCGTATCTCTTTCCGTCTCCCCTTCCTTCTCTTGTCTGTCTTTTTCTCTATTCTAACTCTATGTTCCTGTTCTTTTATCTCTCCTTCTCTAGGGTTGGTAGGTGAGAATGCGGGGCCCATCCCAGAGACCAACATGGGAAACCGGATGCTGCAGAGTATGGGCTGGAGCCCCGGCATGGGCCTGGGTCCGGAGGGCAGGGGCATCACCGAGCCCGTTCGGGCCACACAGAGACCCAAGGGAGCGGGTCTGGGTTTTAACTGAGCCTCAGGCTTTAGGCCCCAACTGAACAGGCCAGTAGGCCTCGATGGAGATGGACCCTACCGAGAGCAGGGAGGACTGTGGTCAACTCTCTCTGGGAAAGAAACTCTGATGGAGCAGCAGAGCTGGATGAAGGAACGGATGCAAGTCGGCAAGAACAGTTTTAACTAATAGGAAGACCGAAAGGATAATCTGAGGTGGGAACCCCAACGCTCCATGCACTTCCACTCTTAACCAGGGCCGGAACTCATAAGGGAAGTTTTGACCCCGGTTAGGGGAAGTGCATGGAGCGTTTGGGTTCCCACCTCAGATTTGTAGTTGGGATGTCCAATGTTTCTACCAGGGAAAAGGGAAGGAATGGAAAACCAGACCCAGGCGTTGTTGTTGAGTTTGATTGTATGAGACTAGCCAGGTTGTGTAGTTGGACTGTGTGTACTGCACAGCACACTAAAAGGCTCAGTTTCACAATAATATAATTTCTCTTCAATCAGTGGTTGTTCTGATATTGCACAGTATGACAAATATATTTTAGGTGAATATCACTGTACGCATCAAAATAATGTGTGTGGTGGAAGTTTCTATTTGATTTTAAATATGTTTTGCGACACTACATTGGTGTTATTCCAGGGTAATTATAATGGAATAACATTATTCCCGTGGCTTAGTACAAAAAGGTGATGGCTGAAGTGTTAGCAAAGTACTGCATTAGGTTAAGGTAATTACAATTATACTACTTGTAGTTTCTCTGGTATAACGCTAATGTAATGTAACTGGCAAATGTTTTTTAAATGGGTCTATATGGTTCCTTTTGGGATATTGGGCAGTTATATTTGATTGTAGATGACGGTTATTGGTTATATATATATATATATTTTAAGATGCCAATTTTCTCCTCTGCTCCTGACTGCATGTGCTCCCATAGAAACAGAATGAATCGGACGGGCATCCTCATTCAAGTCAATGGTGGCATAATGGGTTGACTGGCTAGCATTGCAAGTGTACCCATAGGAGCAACGTAGGAAGTGTACCCATCAATTTGTGGTGCGATTTGTTTTGATTCAACTCAACTGATTACAAAGAAATACATTCCATTAGCCACATCAGTTAACATAAATTCAATAAATTTTCTACATCACCATTGAAATTATTGAATACAGTACCAGTCAAATTGCCAGGGTTAGAGGTTCCCAAACTCGGCTCTGCCCCACCCCAAACCCCCGGGTGCACATTTAGGTTTTGCCCATTTAGGTTTTGCCCATTTAGGTTTTGCCCATTTAGGTTTTGCCCATTTAGGTTTTGCCCTAGCACTACACAGCTGTTTCAAACAAACAACTCATCATTATGCTTTTTTTTATTTTCTTTTACGGTTATGACATTTATTTTGTTTTCATGATGGTGTTCATCCA
The DNA here is from genome assembly GCF_045791955.1 of Oncorhynchus clarkii lewisi. Classification (NCBI taxonomy): domain Eukaryota; kingdom Metazoa; phylum Chordata; class Actinopteri; order Salmoniformes; family Salmonidae; genus Oncorhynchus; species Oncorhynchus clarkii. The sequence continues at coordinate 26,781,118 of NC_092154.1, forward strand.
TAACCGGCGGTATATGGTAATTGTGCCGGCGTAAAGATGGTATTCCTGAGGGACGTGGGAATAATTCAGGAAATGAATCTTGAAATAAAATCATTGTATGTATGGTATTGAAGTAGAATGTTCAACCCTGAACACTCCAGAATAGTGTTTATTTTATTAAAAAGGCAGTGCAGTTAACTTGATTTCCTGTTTTTTGTTTTGACATTGAATTAACACTTGGAAATTGTGAAAATGATCATATTGCCCTTTTTGTGTAAGAGCTGTTTGAAAAATAATTCCAGGAATTTCAGCCTGTTCAAGTGGTGTGGAGTTATTGGACAAGATCATGACATTACAATCTGATCTGATTATTCTGACCAATGACCAGTCATCTTTTATTTGCGTGCTTATCCTACTTTGAAGGGATTAACGGAGTAGGCTCTGGCCAAGACGATCCTATCCGCCAATCAGGGCTGTTGGGCGATCAGACTGAGCATTTCAATGGCAAAAGGAGGCGTAGTTATTTTGCATTAAATAAATACACAGTGTTTTATTAGACATACAGTGATAATTTAAACGTAACATTAAAAAGACTGCATGGGGGCTTTAAAAAGAAGCCAAACAAAATTCTGTTTCCCAATCATGCTGTACTTGCTATGTATGTGTAGCAACCATCTCATGGCAATGTCTTTACAATAACAATTCCCAGAGTGTACAGTAGACAGTAACATGTTTTATAAAGTGAAAAAATGATATTGGTTACACTTTACAGTCTTCTATTTACCTGGTAAATAACAACTGAAATAGGTTTGTAAAAAAAAAAGTGTTACTGTTGCCAATGTAATGTTCATTAAACTTGAGGGCCTGAGTGAAACAATCCCCCTGGTATGAGCAGATTCAGTTTGTGGGTTCAGTTTGTCTTACCATGTCTCTCTTTCTTTCAAAAAGCAACAGAAAAATACTCCCTAAGAAAACATCAAAATAAAGAATATTTAAAAAACACGCTTCATAAATAGTACTCTCTCACGAACTCGATTGATATACACAACATGTGGACACAAAAGTATGTGGACACCTGCTCGTCGAACATCTCATTCCAAAGTCATGGGCATTAATACGGAGTTGGTCTCCCCCTTTGCTGCTATAACAGCCTCCACTCTTCTGTGAAGGCTTTCCGGTAGATGTTGGAACATTGCTGCGGGACTTGCTTACATTCAGCCACAAGAGCATTAGTTCGGTCGAGCACTGATGTCGGGTGATTAGGCCTGGCTCGCAGTCGGCGTTCCAGTTCATCCCAAAGGTGTTTGATGGGGTATGTGCAGGCCAGTCAAGTTCTTCCACACCAATCTCGACAAACCATTTGACCTCGCTTTGTGCATGGGGGCATTGTCATGCTGAAAGGAAAGGGCCTTCCCCAAACTGTTGCCACAAAGTTGGAAGCACAGAATTGTCTAGAATGTCATTGTATGCTGTAGGGTTAAGATTTCCCTTCACTGGAAGTAAGGGGCCTAGCCCAAACCATGAAAAACAGCCCCAGACTATTCTCCTCCACCAAACTTTACAGTTGGCACTATGCATTTGGGCAGGTAGCGTTCTCCTCGCATCCACCAAACCCAGATTTGTCTGTCGGACTGCCAGATGGTGAAGCGTGATTCATCACTCCAGAGAATGCGTTTCCACTTCTCCAGAGTCCAATAGCGGCGAGCTTTACGCCACTCCAGCAGATGCTTGGCATAGCGCATGGTCATCTTAGGCTTGTTCGGCCATAGAAACCCATTTCATGAAGCTCCCGGTGAACAGTTATTGTGCTAACGTTGCTTTCAGAGGCAGTTTGGAACTCGGTAGTGAGTGTTGCAAACAAGGACAGACGATTTTTACGATCTTCAACACTCGGTGGTCCCGTTCTGTAAGTTTGTGTGGCCTACCACTTCGCGGTTGAGCCGTTGTTGTTCCCAGACATTTCCACTTCACAATAACAGCACTTACAGTTGACCAGGGCAGCTCTAGTAAGGCAGAAATTTGAGGAACTGACTTGTTGGAAAGGTGGCATCCTATGATGGTGCCACTTTGAAAGTCACTGAGCTCGTCAGTAAGGCCATTCTACTGCCAATGTTTGTCTATGGACATTGCATGGCTGTGTGCTCGATTTTATACACCTGTCAGCAACTGTGTGGCTGTAATAGCCGAATCCACTCATTTGAAGGGTTGTCCACATACTTTTGTATATGTAGTGTACTTGCATCAAACTCACATGCTGACAGAGAACCTCACTAAAACATGATGCTCTTGCCTCTCTCTTTCCCTTCCTCTCCCTCCCCTTCGCAAGGCTGCTACAGCGATCCCTGTATCTATGGCAAATGCAGAAGAGCTGTGTCCTCTACTTCCTCTCTATCCTCTTCCCCTATCACACACACACACACTCAGGACTGAGTGGGGTACGTGAAGCGCTGGTCCAGAGGAGAGGAGAGAAAAGTCTGTGCTGCTGCATCGCTGAGCCACAGAGAGGAGAGGAAGGAAGAGAGCTGGGTAGAGCTGAAGGCACAGAGAGGAGCGGAAGGAAGAGAGCTGGGTAGAGCTGAAGGCACAGAGAGGAGAGGAAGGAAGAGAGCTGTGTAGAGCTGAAGGCATTTGTCCTTGAGACTGACTGACTGACTGCAGCTGGTTGCAGGGCTCTGGAGGAAACAGGGAGAGTGAGTACTGAGTCGGACGGGGCAGGGGCTGGATGGGATGTTAAAATATGTTGTTGTGGGGTATTTAGACTGGGGGCATTTAGAGGGTATTTGAAAGTGTGTATCTAGAGTGGGGTATTTTGACCAGGGCAGTTGACTAGAGGGCATTTGGGCTGGGATAGAAATGTTTGTGTGAGTGTGTGTGTGTGTTTCCTTTGTCCAGGTGGGAGAGGTCTGTCCTGTACTTCAGGTATACCCACCTAACTTAGGTTTCTATCGGCTTCCTGCTCTCCCAAAACAGTGTGTGCCACTACCCACAGTTAGTTTTGAGAACAGCTATCTTATTGCATTCCTCAATCTTCCGCCTGCATTCTAAGGTCTAAGTTGGTCAGTGATGAGTTGTTCTCTGTCATTTTTCCAATAGATGTTCATCCTTCATTCCATGTCGCATGGGTTGAGTAAACATTTCTTTACAGAGATTTACTGTCCCCATCCCTCCATCCCTCTACTGCCTCCCTTTCTCTAGTGTTGACAGATCGATAGTTATACATCTATAATTGGAAGACATCAGTTATGGCGGTCCTCCAAAGCCAGTCATTATCGTGTGTAATCTTGGAGTGGTGCTCCTGGCGTAGCTGAGACCCACTGGTCTGGCTGATTGGCTGCTGCTCAACCGATCCACCTTCATAGGAGAGAGAGGGAGAGGGAGGGGGGTGGGGAGAGGTAGAGGGCATAGAGAGAGGGACAGGTATGTGCGAAGGAGGAGAAGTAGGAGGGACAGGAGAGGGGAGAGAAAGGAGAAAGATGGAGAGGAATTGGGGGAGAGAAGGAGAGGCAGAGAGAGGACAGGGGATAGAGAGAACAAGAATGATAATGAGGGAGAGAAAATGGAAGAAGGAGAATGGGTATAGGAACTGGAGAGAGTGAGAGAGAGGAAGAACAGAAGAGAGGTGGGATGAAGTGGGAGGAAATTTGCACCTAAAAACCCTGTGTATTAAGTCGACTGCCAGACAGAGTAAGATTATACCACCTGTGGAGAGAGAGGTTAACTGTGAGGTGGTAGGCCAGGTAATCCGATCTTTAGAGTGTGTCTGCCTGTTTGTCTGCCTGCGTGCGTGTGTGTGTGTGTGTGTGTGTGAGGTTCCTGCTGTCGTCAGCAGGTGTCTGAGTTTGAGACATCATGCTGAGAGGGTCAGGTGCTGACTAACAGTATTCCACCTGTGTAAGCACCACCCTGGTGGCTTCACACCTGAGATGTGCCCCGTGATAGGCCTGGGAAGCAGGTGTGTGTATACAGAAAACACCAGATATAAGGATGACAAAGAATACAACAGAGATAAGGTGTGAAGAGCCGTGGTGACCTTGGTGAATCTTCTCCCTCCCTCTTTTTGTTTTGTTTTCTCCATATCTCTGTTCATCATTTGAGGAGAGGTGAGCAGACAAGAAAGAGAGATACAAAGAAAGAGAGAGAAAAGGAAGAGTATTAAGGATTAGGAAGGACAGGAAGACAGAGACAAAAATATATGTAATTTAGAGAGATATACTACATGACCAAAAGTATGTGGACACCTGCTTGTCAAACATCTCATTCCAAATGCATGGGCATTAATATGGAGTTGGTCCCCCCTTTGATTCTATAACAGCCTCCACTCTTCTGGGAAGGCTTTCCGCTAGATGTTGGAACATTGCTTATCTTCCAGACCGAACTCAACAAATCATTTCTGTATGGACCTCGCTTGTGCATGGGGACATTATCATGCTGAAACAGGAAAGGGCCTTCCCCAAACTGTTGCCACAAAGTTGGAAGCACAAAATTGTCTAGAATGTCATTGTATGCTGTAGGGTTAAGATTTCCCTTCACTGGAACTAAGGGGCCTATCCCAAACCGTGAAAAACAGCCCCAGACCATTATTCCTCCTCCACCAAACTTTACAGTTGGCACTATGCATTTGGGCAGGTAGCGTTCTCCTGGCATCCGCCAAACCCAGATTTGTCTGTCGGACTGCCAGATGGTGAAGCGTGATTCATCACTCCAGAGAACGCATTTCCACTGCTCCAGAGTCCAATGGCGACGAGCTTTACACCATTCCAGCCGACACTTGGCATTGCGCATGGTGATGTTAGGCTTGTGTGCGGCTGCTCGGCCATGGAAACCCATTTCACAAAGCTCCCGACTAACAGATCTTGTGCTGACGTTGCTTCCAAACTACCAGTTTGGAACTCGGTAGTGAGTGTTGCAACGGAGGACAAACTATTTTTATGTGCGATGCATTTCAGCACTCGGCGGTCCTGTTCTGTGAGTTTGTGTGGTCTCACTTAGCAGCTGAGCTATTGTTGCTCCTAGACGTTTCCACTTCCCAATAACAGCACTTACAGTTGACCGGGGCAGCTCTAGCAGGGCAGAAATTTAACAAACGTACTTGTTGGAAAGGTGTCGTCCTATGACGGTGCCACGTTGAAAGTCACTTAGCTGTTCATTAAGGCCATTCTACTGCCAGTGTTTGTCTATGGAGATTGTATGGCACTATGCTCGATTTTATACACCTGTCAGCAGCGGGTGTGGCTGAAATATTATAATCCACTAATTTGAAGGGGTGTCCACATACTTTTGTATATATAGTGTGTCTGTACATAGGGAGATAGATAAAGGGAAGTGAACTTGTTAATCCTGTGCTCCTTGCTGAGAGGACATCCCATCTGTAATCCTCCAGTGGTTAAAAAAGGTCTGCTTACATGACCAGCTGAAAATACAGGTTGGTGGGTTATCTGCTAAACACAATGACAGAGGGAAAGAGAGAGAAAGAAGGTGGGGGGTAGAAGGAGAGGGAGGGAGAGAGAGAGGTTATACCTGTCATAGGTGAAAGCAAGTGTACTACGTTATAGTTTCAGATCAGTGATTACTCCAATGAAGGGGGGAAGAAAGTATGTTGGCTTTATAGGACTCCACTAGAGGGCAATCCAGACCAAAGTGTTTAGGGACAGCTGCAATAGGCTGGCTATGGTCCCGCAGTCACCCAACAGTGTTTTTTCCTTCCCTCTGTATTCCAAACGGGACCATACAGGGAGGGTCGTGTGAGCAGTGCAAACCATTTAAAACCATTGATTAGTTGGTTGTCACCATAGACTAAGTAACAGTTTTATGGTCAGTGGCATGATCAGGTGGTCCCAGAGGTTCTACTGCAGTTTCCCACTCAGGGAGGGAACAGCCACTGGTGGCAAGGCTCTGATAGTGAATACATCCTGTTTCCTGATCAATATTTAATGTGTGAGTGACTGATCAATATTTTGACAAATCTGCTCATCCTGGCACTAAACTATCAATCTCTCAGTCTATCTATCCAAAGACCCATCCATATAGTCTCTCCCTCCCTCCCTCTCTCTTCTCCTACTCCTTACCCCTTCCTCCAGTAATCCTCCCTCTATCTCTCTCTCTGTCTGTCTATCTCTCTGTCCCTAGCATGTACTATATCTGTGCAGTGAGACGATAGTGTTTGCCTACAACATGTCTAAGTAATTGATGGATTGCACTGAGTTGGACGATAGCTAAACTCATTATTCTCAGTGCGTCTCGCAGTGATGATGTCAGAAGTACCAAAGGAAGAATGATGAGGTGAGACAGTAGGGGGTTGGGGACACCAGAGAGAGACGCTCTTGGTTTAGAACTCAATCTGACAGCTGTCCCTATAGAGAGGGTGCTGGGATTGGGAAGGGAGTACAGTAAATCAAGGTGAGTTGAAATCACTGAGTAAAAACAAATAGAGTTAAATTGACCCCACTGGAGTTAGTGTTGATAACTGGAGTTGAATGGGAGGGAGTACTTTTAACTCCATTAAGAGTAACCAGAGACAGGGAGTTAAAACTATGGAGTGTCCACATATGTGGGAGGGACATCATTGTCATATTTCCCAGCATGCTCTGTTTCAGGTAGATTTTTAAAAATGGTTTGTTTCAATATCTGTGTTTTCACATGTACATTGATTGTTTTTGATCTTATGCAACACAATGATATGTAACATACATTTTCTTAACTAAACTAAGCTTAATAAGTGGTTGGATTTATTGGAACCTTTACTGAAAAGACTGTTCTAGTTTACATGATGTACTGGGTAGTCTGAAACATCTGTTCTCTCATATCTCTTCTGACATGCATTCTGAGTGTAAGTCCTGGGTGATTGCTGGATAGCCTCCCTCTGAAATGGATAAAATAGTGACTGGATGTCATATTGTAAACCACCATAATATGACACAGAAATATGTAAATGAGATGTTACACCTCAAATGGAACTGTATAAATCCCCAAAATAGTGTTGAGTTTGTCTCAATAGGAGTTTAAATAACTATTGTGATTATATTGTGAGAGTAAATGTTACCCTAAATAACTAACTCTAGAATACTGATCAACACTGCAGAGAGTTAAAAAAGTCACAGGGTTATTTTCCATTAATACCGTACAGAGTGAAACCCAATGACACAGAGTTAAATATCAACACTAAATATGAGCAGATACAACTCTAAAAAAATAACTCTGTTGCCAGAGTATGTTTTACTATTTTTAGACTGGGACCAAATGTTAACTGTAGCAGAGTTAAATCTTCTTCAATTAAAGTCAAATTTACTCTGCCGTTTTTTATTGTGTGAGGTTTGAGGGTTGCTTCCCCCACTCTCTCAGATTGAGAAAAACAGAAGTAATCCATACTATGGTCAATGCTGACTGCTTAGTTTTGTGTTACAGGTCTCTCCTTTTCAGAGCTTTGAGAAGGTAGGCTACATAGCATCGACCTCTGGGTAGAGAGCTTATCGAACATGAGAAAGTGGGACCTTTATTTTAATAGATTCCCCAAAAGTCTTGTCAATCTTCCTTGAAAAAGCCAATCTATTTAATATGCTGGACATACATTTTCATGAGGCTCATGAAAAATGACATTAAGCTTAGGGCACCAAATACAGAACAGTACCCCGGGTTTGTTTCATATGTTTTTTTTCAGAAATGCATTAAAATAAATGAGTGTCTTGAAATTACAAAGTGAATAGGAACGGTCTGGTAAGGTGATGCAGGTATTGTCATTAGAGCGGACAAACTCATTTCCTGTGATATTAAACTCAAGTGGCTAACAAGACGCCACTGTGGCCCTGCTCTTGTGTGTCTGTCTCACTGTTATGGTATTCCATCCCAGCATGACTGCTTTGTGCCATAGAAAATGTCAATCTTGCTCAAACAACGACTTCATTGATCGAATAAGTCATATTTGCTCTCCTCTCCTTATTACATTTGTTTATGGCTTTGTACCTGAATTAGCCAAAGTGTACGACCGAACGAATAAGGCTATAAAGAATATATTGGTAGTAACAGCTACTAAAATCTATTAGGGGAACTTCTCATACATAAGCCATATTCTTCCTAAAGGGTTTATTGAAGATCATTTCCCTGTGTTACATGTACGTTGGGGATTAGGTTGAGATTTGGTGATTGTATATGATAGCAGCACTGAACACAGACACAGATATTTTGACACTATGGTCATATGACACGAAAATAGAGGTCTTTGGCCACATCAGCAGTGGGTTTGACATTTCGAAAGGACAATGCATTGTGTGACGGCCCAGAATTTTTCTGAACCGTCTCAGTGCTTCTCCTTCCAATAGGGCGCTTTCCCTTTAATTCCCAATTAAATAGTGCTTCTGCTTCCAATAGGGCGCTTTCCCTTTAATTCCCAATTAAATAGCCAGCATCAAGCTGCGCAAAAGTGGGGTTGTGATGGAGACGTGAATGAGGATGTGCTCAACACTCAGTGTCAAAGCGTCTCTATTCCGTTTGTTTTGTAGCCTAATAGAGTTTACCCAGGATCGGATCCACTCTTTGCGTCCGTGGACTACACCTCTCCGTTCTTCGTGGCCTTTCTCCGCTGGAGATCTGTTGATGGATTGGATTGTCTGACTGACTACAACCTTTTTGTATACGGTATTTCATTTGTTTTGATGTGATGTATACTGTGATGATTTATGTAGTTAGTTGTAGTTGAGGACTTAGTAAGAGTTGATACTCTTTAAAGTTGTGTGGTAAAATAATTGTTATTGGTTGTATGATTAATACTGGGTTTACGCTACACTTGAATGAACGGACAAACATTGCGTGACAAAGGTCACTTAAGTTCCCTGAACTCCTTTACCTGGCTGGATTTAAAAAAAAAAAATGTTTAAGCCCGAGGTACATGACATTTCTGGAGGAATCAGAACTCATTGTGTTATATTATTATATGTGTGTGTAATCATTTGTTGGTAATACAACCCACGCAAAAGAAAACAGTTGTTTTTGAAGTTCTTTCCAATGTTAAGGGTTTATGAAAAGTTAATTTCCATCCTGACTTTTCCATTAGTCCTTTGTACCAAGTGTAGACTTGACGGACCAGATGGGACTCATTCCCTCCCAAACCAAAAGGAGAAACCAATGTTTTTTCTGGTAGGCACAACCTACCTGGCACCCCTATAAATAATAACCTCAAGTCAAAACCGTTACATGTAGAAAATACATAATCCCTACTGTAAAATATGGTGGTGGATCTTTGATGTCATGAGGCTATTTTGCTTCCACTGGTCCTGGGGACTTTGTTAAGATCAGTTGCACAATCATGAACTTTACCAAGGACCAGGACATTTCAGCCAAAACCTGGTTGTCTCTGCCAGGAGGCTGAAAGTTGGCTGCAAATAGATCTTCCAGCAGGACAATAACCCCAAGCACACATCAAAATCCATGAAGAAATTATTAATTGACCAAAAAAATCAACATTTTGCAATGGCCATCTTGGTCTCTGGACATGAAAACCTGTGGTTTGAATTGAGAGGGCAGTCCATAAGTGCAGACGAAGGATATCAAGGATCTGGAAAGATTCTGTATGGAGGAATGGTCTAAGATCCAGCCAAATGTGTCCAATATCATAAAATACAGGTATTTTAGGAAAAGGCTCAGTGTTGTTATCCTCACAAGGGGAGGGGGCTGGAGAATTGAAAACAGGGGATCCAATATTTTTTTTGTATTACTTGCTAAACAAAATCTTTCTCTGAGAAATTGTATTAGGTATAAAAATATGTATTTTTAAAATGTTTTGAGCATACAATACAGCTCATTATTCGTGTTATTTATTTTACAGGTCTTTATTGGCTTATCTTTATCAAGGGACGCAATAATTCTGATCCCCACTGTACATTGTGTGCGTGTTTTGTGAGGTGTTTTATGCGTCATGTGTGAGTGAGGTGTTTAATGTGGAGCTCATTAGCTGTGTGATAAGAACCACTCCATGGAGTCTGGTGTTTGGGGATTAGCAAAAAGCAGATAAGCAAAGCGATTTCTCCTTGCTTAAGTTTGTTTTTCCAGGGGTCGCTTCAGAACATGATATTGTGTGTTGTACAGCATGTGCGTATGAAAAAGAGAGAGGGGGGGGGGGCGAGGTTCACTTCAAAACACGGCACACTACTCAGACTACCTAGATTTGACTCTGAAGTGTCCGTTTCCACTGATTTGATATCAAGACCACAGAAACCCATACTGTATGCACACTTACTGTTCACCCCTGCATCACCTTCCTTTGTGTTAGATGACCAGCTAATGAAATTAGAAAAGACAATTGGAAACAGCCGTTGTAATCTGGACATGCGCTCCACCTCTTCCTCTCTTTTCTCCATCTGTCTCTCTTTTTACCCCTCTTTCTTTCTCTCTCTTCTCTCCCTTTCTGTGGTTTTGTGTGCGTTTTTGTATTCCTCTCTCTATATTCTTTCCTCTAAGCCTTTCTGATACAGTAATCCATCTGAGAGGCTTTGTGGGGTGATTTGGCCGCTGGCTGATCGCAGGCAATCTCTCTTTTAAGTGATTCACCATCCAATGATCAGAGATTTCCTAAGACTCAGCTGGGACATGCTGAGGACTAAAGAGGGTCCTGAGTTCTTTAGTAAAGGAAAGAAAATTAAAATATGTACCTTGTAGAGAAGACATGAGTGGAGTGTCTTCAAAGTATGCTGTAAGCATGCAGGCATAGTAATGTGTTGCTGGTCTTATTTTTCACATCAAGTCAGTGTGCTCCAGTGGGAATTCTAACACCGCTTTTCACCCCTTGAACATTGTTGCTCCTCTTTGATACCTGCTCGTGTGCCAGAGGTGGCAAGTTGCCCAGAGTCACACTCCAGCGTGTGTGTGTGTGCGTGTGCATATATGTGTGTGTGTGTGTGTGTGTGTGTGTGTGTGTGTGTGTGTGTGTGTGTGTGTCAGTCAGGGAGAGGTCAGAGCTTCTGATTAGGCACATTTTAGTGACAGATCCAGGTTTGGTGCCAGGGGATCTGTGAGTTACACAGTTAGAGAGGCTTGCATCATTGTTACTTAATTTATGTCAATCAGGGCTTTTAAATAAAGGAAATCAACGTGCATGTGTGTTTGTGTGTGTTTGTTTGGGGGTAGGGGTGGTTGGAGGGAGTGCTGTGGCACCTGTTGTTCAGTATGACATCGACACAACCTAGATAGATGTATGTATAGAATGTCCTTAAGGATCAGGTATCATCACAGTAGGACAAAAGCTTTCAGAACTCACTGGCCTCACTACAAACAGGCAGGGATGAGTAGGTTACTTTCTAAATGTAATCCGATACAGTTACTGGGCACAGACGTCAATTCAACGTCTATTCCAAGTTGGTTCAATGTAATTTAATTGCAATGACGTTGAAACAATGTTGATTCAACCAGTGCCAAGTGGGTAGTTACCTGTCCAAAATTATAGTCAGTAATGTAACTTTTGGATTACCCAAACTCAGTAACGTAATCTGATTACTTTCAGTTTTACTTTCCCATTAAGAGGCATTAGAAGACAAAAAGGACCCATCAAATGCATTTGGTTTGTCATCATAGTGGTCTCTGACTTGTGGTCAGACTCATTCAGGTGGAAGAAACTTAAACTTGTGCCTTTTTTCAACGCTGAATTCAATGTCATTTAGAAAACAAAGGTAAAAAAAAATTGCAAGTATGCTTTCTCAATTTAAAAATAATCCAAGATATAATAACCACATTTTTCAAAAGTATCTGTAAACTGATTACAATATTTATGCTGGTAATGTAACTGATTACATTTTCTTTTAAATCAGATTATATGTAACTGATTACATGTAATTGGTTACCCCCCAACCCTGCAAATACGCACGAGCACACACACACACACATCTCAACTGCAACTCTATTCAAATGCAACAATTAATTTAAATTGCTAGCCTCCCAGGCTGTAATGTACTAATGGAAAATGTTTTTATTAGGAAAAGAGAGAGATCCTTACCAGAAATTCCGATTTAGAGTCTGGCCGGCTCTCATTGGAGTAGACGGTGGCCAATCAAATGCCGACATTGTGGTACAGGGGGAGGGGCATGCAAAATAGTTCCTGGATATTCATGAGGGCCAGCCCTAGCTTAGAGTGCTCTATCATAGAGCGAGCCACAACAGTTAAGACCTCACTGGCTGGAGTGTCAACACTGCTGCTAGAGGGAAGTCAGTGAGCGCATGAGAAATAGAGACAGAGACACACAGAAACAGAGAGGGAGCGAGAGAGAGACTGTTGCTCCAGTGAAAGTGTGTGTATAAGAGAGAAACAGAGATTGGTAGAGACACAGAGAAAGAGAGTTATAGGGAGACACAGACCAACTAAAGAAAGAAAGAGGAAGCTGACAGGGATCGTTGCTCCTCAGAGTATGGTGTCAAAGAGCACATGGATTTAGTAGAGCTGTACCTCCCTGAGTGTTTCACCTATCACCCTGACACTGAGTAAGTACATGGACTATTCTGATCCATATTCTGTATGTATACAAACTGTCGGTGGAGTGTAAAGAAAGTTAGCACAGTGATGTTATTTAGGTAATGGTAAGCATTGAACAGTGTGCATGTGTACTACGACTTGCTGTCTCGTTCTCAAATGAAGACCTTACTTTGGGTGTTTTTATTTGCTATTTAGTGTGGTGGCGTCTTCTATGTCAGTACAAGCACATCTGTGTGAAACAAAGGTAGTGGGCTGTCATATGTAGTTATTTAGGGAACAAGTGTACCTCTTGGATTTTTACTGAAAAAGAGTGTCTGAATGAGAGGATAACTTTGACGGATGAAACCCACATACCTGAGCTGAGGGACTAGGTCTGAGAGGGAAATAGAAGGTGGGTGGGAGGGAGAAGAGCAACAGGGTGTGAAAAGGGAGAGTTGGAAGTGGCCATGAAAGAAGATTAGGAAGTAGAGAGAGATGAGGTGAGGAAAGCAGCGAAATGTGTGGTATCTTACCCCATGCAGAGCAGTGAGGATCAGTAAGGGTTCATAAACTGCTGCAGACTCTAGTCTACTGTCGTTCCACTAGTATGCTGGTGCACTGAAGACTGTACTTACAGTTGTGATGGCTTTTGCCACAATTTTTTTATACTACTGTGTACTCTTGAACTTGTTTTTATCACTGAATATTCCAACATTGTACAAGTGGAAAAATAACACAACTGTCCAAATTGAATCTTTTTCTTACTCCCTGTAACAGGTTACTTAATTGATCATTCATAATTGTTAAATGAGTTACCATTATCATTTTGTTTACATGTTTGTTATCAATCTGCATTGTGTTGTGTGAAGCATTAACACTGCAGAGAGAGGTACGCTTCTGTAGGTTGGTGTTATTAGCTATTTGTTGCAACACTGAAAAGCAAATCCTGTTAACCCTGTGATAATACAGAACTAGACAACAGCTCAGACCCTAACCGGAGGATAACAGGATATTAGACATTGAGGAAGAGTGACAGAGAGAGAGAGAGGGAGATGGAGGAGGGGTGAGTAGAGGATGCAGAAACAGAGACGCTTTTATGTTTTGTGTAACTATGTGTTGTTGATAGTGAAAATATGTGGTCCTCTGTAGCTCAGTTAAAGCTGCAATATATATCTTCTTGGGTGACCCGACCAAATTCACATTGACAGATACATAACACACATTTCTTTCTCATTGAAAGCAAGTTTAAGAAGCAGTAGATCTGTTCTGAAACTGAAATTAAGTGAACTATTCAATTTTTTTGCAACCAGGAAATGGAGTGATTTCTGCATAGTGCATCTTTAATAGAACATGGCGCTTGCAACGTCAGGATAGTGTGTTCGATTCCCGGGACCACCCATACATAAACTGTTTGCACGCATGATTGTAAGTCACTTTGGATAAAAGTGTCTGCTAAATGGCATATATAATATACAGGTATAGGAGAAGTGTTACCATGTTTATCCCCTTCCCCAGTCTGTCGAGACATAGGCTGTCATTGTAAATAAGAATTTTTGACCCAACAGGTCCAGCCCTTAACTGGTTTAACCCAACATCTCCAGCACCAACTGATTTGACCCAAGCCCTTTACACACTTAAACTAAGAGTCATCAGTGATGCTAGTGTTTCAACTCTGGCCTGATACCTCATCTCCTATTGGCCCATTAGGAATCACCATGCACAAGACTCCTTTGACCCAAATCACTGACAAGGGGGTTAGAGGCTAAATGAGCAAGTTAAGGAGGATGCATAGCTAGAGTAACCTAAATCCACATCTACCAATACTTGACATCTTTGATAATCTTTTAGGTACGTGTTATATATTTTTTTTCAAAACGGACTACTAAACGAATGGGCACAAAAACAAAATATACCCAAATAATAATTTAAATGAGACTTGAATGTATGGTTTTTCTACCTGCCTTTTAGTCCTGCAAACAATTTGACACATTCCCTCACTCTACCTCTTTTTCCTTCCCTGTGTCTGTGTGTCCCCGGCTCTCTTGTCCTTTTGGTCATCGTCTGTATTGTGACTGCTCATTTGAGAGTGAGTGTTGCCTCCTCTCGTTGCTTCTTCCTTTCTTTCTACACACCCCGGGTTAATGGCCCAGCGATTGAGCCCTTTCTTTCTCTCCCTTTCTGTTTTTCACATTCTCTCTATCTGTCTGCTCCCATCTTTCAGTCTGACCGTCAGTCGTTTCACGCTGCATTTTGCTCTTTGTTTCCAAGGTGCAACTAGAGTTGTTTTGGATACGAGCACACTCACACACAGCCTGTTGCTTTATAATGTTCCTCCGAGTCTGTGATTTACACCCAGAGTCTATGGGAACTGCGCGATTAGCTTTTTTGAAGAGCTATAGATTATAGATCTGTCAGGTTTAGATACCACACCATGTTTTACCATTCCACTGTAATGCTAATGCATTATGGGGAAATTCCGACCCGAGTTAAATGCGAGTAAATGGAACGTAATTCCCTTTTTATGCACTTTTCTCTCTATGCATACTTCAGCATGAGAATAGCATATTCACCAGCTATTCATTTGCGATGGAGATCACAGATATGGAGGTGTGTCGACAGATAAAGCCGTATTCTGACCTTGATTTAATTCCATAATTATTCCACCAGTTTTTAAGCGCGAGGAAAACATGAATAAGGTTGAGCGAACCTGCCGGTTCCATTTGGAAAAAGCATCTATCTTTTTTTCCGATATAAATAATACCATTCTCCTTTCACTGTAATTTATGCATTGATAAGAGCTATTGACAAGAGCTGGGAAAATTAGTAATCCGTTTGGAGAAGGGGATTGTAAATTCATATACCAATTGTTTTAGATTATTTTTCTTCGCGATCCCTGGAGACGAAGGTGAAACCAGTCATATTGAAGCAAACCAGGGGTGAAAGTAAAACAAAACAAAATGTCAAGAAAACTGTTAGTTATTATACTATAATTTATCATTACCGCATGTCAGAGGCATGAAAAATATGTGAATGGACTTGAAAACGGGTGGTATAGCCTACGCACCAAAATGCGATGTGGTTCGACAAGAACACTGGCATTTTGCCAAGGCAGAGATGGGTGGCCGATACGAAGACTCACGAAAAACAGTGGACGCATAAATTATAGCCTAATACCAATTGCCAAATGTCATTAGGACTACACGTTTTGTGTAAATTATGTCTCTTTCCATTCACCACTGTTTGGAGGCTGAAAATATGCTGTTAGTGGACGAACATGCATTGGTACCCTAGTAAAGGAGCCCTTTGAAGTTATATTTATATATTTTGTAAAACTAAAATTAGAGGGTAGATCAGCTTTAAAATATTGCAGATTGTAGCTTCCATCAATGTAATTGTCTGCATCATTTCCAATCCCCAATATATATTTTTGTAAATATATATATATATATATATCTATCTCTATATATCACACATACAGTTGAAGTCGGAAGTTTACATACACCTTAGCCAAATACATTTAAACTCAGTTTTTCACAATTCCTGACATTTAGTCCTAGTAAAAATTCCCTGTTTTAGGTCAATTAGGATCACCACTTTATTTAAAGAATGTGACATGTCAGAATAATAGTAGAGAAAATGATTTATTTCAGCTTTTATTTCTTTCATCACATTCCGTCAGAAGTTTACATACATTCAATTAGTATATGGTAGCATTGCCTTTAAATTGTTTAACTTGGGTCAAACATTTTGGGTAGCCTTCCACAAGCTTTTCACAATAAGTTGGGTGAATTTTCGCCCATTCCTCCTGACAGAGCTGGTGTGACTAAGTCAGGTTTGTAGGCCTCCTTGCTCGCGCATGCTTTTTCAGTTCTGCCCACAAATTTTCTATAGGATTGAGGTTAGGGCTTTGTGATGGCCACTCCAATACCTTGACTTTGTTGTCCTTAAGCCATTTTGCCACAACTTTGGAAGTATGCTTGGGGTCATTGTCCATTTGGAAGAGCCATTTGCAACCAAGCTTTAACTTCCTGACTGATGTCTTGATGTTGCTTCAATATATCCTCATAATTTTCCTCCCCTATGATGCCATCTATTTTGTGAAGTGCACCAGTTCCTCCTGCAGCAAAGCACCCCCACAACATGATGCTGCCACCCCTGTGCTTCACGGTTGCGATGGTGTTCTTCGGCTTGCAAGCATCCCCCTTTTTCCTCCAAACAAAACGATGGTGATTATGGCCAAACTGTTCTATTTTTGTTTCATCAGACCACAGGAAATCTCTCCAAAAAGTACGATCTTTGTCCCCATGTGCAGTTGCAAACCATAGTCTGGCTTTTTCCCGGCGGTTTTGGAGCAGTGGCTTCTTCCTTCGAGCGGCCTTTCAGGTTATGTCGATATAGGACTTGTTTTACTGTGGAAATAGATACTTTTGTACCTGTTTCCTTCAGCATCTTCACAAGGTCATTTGCTGTTGTCCTGGGATGGATTTGCACTTTTCACACCAAAGTACGTTCATCTCTAGGAGACAGAACCCGTCTCCTTCCTGAGCGGTATGATGGCTGCGTGGTCCCATGGTGTTTATACTTGCGTACTACTGTTTGTACAGATGAACGTGGTACCTTCAGGCATTTGGAAATTGCTCCCAAGGACTTGTGGATCTACAATTTTTTCTGAGGTCTTGGCTGATTTCTTTTGATTTTCCCATGATGTCAAGCAAAGAGACACTGAGTTTGAAGATAGGCCTTGAAATACATCCACAGGTACACCTCCAATTGACTCAAATATTGTCAATTAGCTCTCAGAAGCTACTAAAGCCATGACGTAATTTTCTGGAATTTTCCAAGCTGTTTAAAGGCACAGTCAACTTAGTGTATGTAAACTTCTGACCCACTGGAATTGTGATTTAGTGAAATAATCTGTCTGTAAACAATTGTTGGAAAAATTACTTGTCGTGCAGAAAGTAGATGTCCTAACTGACCTGCCAAAACTATAGTTTGTTAACAAGAAATGTGTGGAGTGGTTGAAAAACAAGTTTAATGACTCCAACCTAAGTGTATGTAAACTTCAACTATATATATATATATTAGTACCAGTCAAACGTTTGGACACCTACTCATTCAATGGTTTTTCTTTATTTTTACTATTTTCTACATTGTAGAATAAGAGTGAAGACAAACTATGAAATAACAGATGAAACGGCTGAGTCATTTATAGAATATCTACATAGGCCAATAGAGGCCCATTATCAGCAATCATCACTCCTGTCTTCCAATGGCACATTGTGTTAGCTAAACCAAGTTTATCATTTAAAAAAGGCTAATCTGGCCTTTTTTTAGACTAGTTGAGTATCTGGAGCATCAGCATTTGTGGGTTCGATTACAGGCTGAAAATGGCAAAAAACAAAGACCTTTCTTCTGAAACTCTTCAGTCTATTCTTGTTCTGAGAAATTAAGGCTATTCCATGTGAGAAATTGCCAAGAATTCAAGATCTCGCACAATGCTATGTACTACTCCCCTTCACAGAACAGCGCAAACTGTCTCTTACCAGAATAGAAAGAGGAGTGGGAGGCCCCGGTGCACAACTGAGCAAGAGGACAAGTACATTAGAGTGTCTAGTTTGAGAAACAGACGCCTCACAAGTCCTCAACTGGCAGCTTCATTGGGAAAAAAGTGTTATGGACAGACGAATCTGAGGTATTCGTATCACAAAGAAGAACTTTCGTGAGACGCAGAAAAAATAAAAGATGCTGGAGGAGTGCTTGACGTCATCTGCCTCAACCATGCTTGACAATGTGACAGTCTGGGGGTGCTTTGGTGGGGGTAAAGTGGGAGATTTGTACAGGGCAAAAGGGATCTTGTCACGAGAATAATGTTCTCAATGTTCATAACGAAATCAATTATACTACTCAGTCTGCAACCCATAATTTGTAGGATACTGGTTGAATGAAACCGACAGAGGACCAGCTAAAATAGTCAAAATGTTTATTCACTGGCACGCAAGTTCATTGTACAAAAACATTCATTTTATACTAGCTCCTTACGCACATACTTTTGCACACAAACGGAATTCATATGCACATACATTAGGTATCCTACGCACATACTGTATCAATACCCAGCCGACAAAGATTAGGGACCGTGAGAAGCACTCACTGCCCTTTCCAAATCTCTCATTGGCCCCTAACCAAGGTCTGCACCAAATGTTGCTCAGACAGTCTGTGTTTAAGATACTATAGAGACATATTGTACAGATACACTAATTCTGACTAAAACTACACACACAATTTATTATAATTTTACTGACAGACTACACACATCAATAATAAGTGGATGATTCTAATGTATTTCATTGATTCTAATCAATTCCATACAATTATATAGTTTCAGGGTGGAACATTCTGTTCATTCATTTAAACGTATAAATTCCACCAACAATCCACCCTTAATGACTAAATAATACACCCTCATACATCAATTGTATACAAGGATAATCCAAAGCAATACTTGTATGTACATTCAATATTCATCAATGACTGTTATAGGCCTATATCCGTTAAAAGAAACGGCGCCATCTCCTAGGCCTGGAGGCCTGTATTCGTCATCCCACTGATGCTCGGAATCGGTCCGTACCTCACCATCTGTTGCGTCATTGACTTCTCCAGAGTCCTGGTGATCAAACCTCTCACACACGGAATCAAATAACATCCACACAGAACCAAAACACTCATACAGGTGAAAGTTGCCCACAACACAGTGATTATGACATTTTTCCATTTCTCAAACACACTGTCAAAACAATTTGTTAGAGACTTATCCACCCCTGAGTTCTCTGCTAAATCGTGAGCTAATGTGGTTAACTTGTTATGGCAGCAATCCCACTACCGGGATCAATATGACAACTACCAGTGAAAATAGAGGGCGCCAAATTCAAACCACAGAAATCTCATAATTACAATTCCTAAAACATACATGTGTTTTATATCATTTTAAAGTTAATCTTGTTGTTAATCCCACCAAAGTGTCCGATTTCAAATAGGCTTTTCAGCGAAAGCACTACAAACAATTATGTTAGGTCTCCACAAAACCACAATAAGCACAGCCATTTTCCAGCTAAATATAGCAGTCACAAAAAGCAGAAATAGAGAATTCACTGATCCGTCTGGAGCTGTGTTATCAAAAAATAAACATACAGCAATGAACCCCAATCATTCTACATACCCTGCCCTTTTCTGCCAATTAACATAAAGAGAGTCAGTCTATTTTACCAGGTCATGAGGGAGGTGGCGGATAATTGGTCAGAGAACCCCTTTACTGCATCCCCAGTATCATTCACGAATCTCTGATTATAATAGATGTCATTAATCCAATCCACATTTTTATTTATTGTCAACCACCAAAAGAACGTAGTGGTAAAGTCTTCACCTATATGATTCATAGCTTTGAAGAAGGAAGGCTGTCACTCTATTTTGCAACGTCATGCCATACCCTGTGGACGGCGCTTAATTGTAGCCAATTTCCTCCTACAATAGGACAATGACCCAAAGCACAGCTCCAAACTATGCAATAACTATTTAGGGAAGAAGCAGTCAGCTGGTATTATGAAATACCTTATTTACATAAGTATTCAGGCCCTTTGTTATGAGACTTGAAATTGAGCTCGGGTGCATCCTGTTTCCATTGATCCAGAGCTGTCTGCACGGCCAAACTGAGAAATCGGGGGAGAAGGGCCTTGGTCAGGGAGGTGACCAAGAACCTGATGGTCACTTTGACAGAGCTGCATAGTTCCTCTGTGGAGATGGGAGAACCTTTCAGAAGGACAACCATCTCTGCAGCACACCACTATTCAGGTGTTTATGGTAAAGTGGCCAGACGGAAGCCACTCCTCAGTAAAAGGCTCATGGCAAAAGGCACCTAAAAGACTCTAAAACCATGAGAAACAAGATTCTCTGGTCTGATGAAACCAAGATTGAACTCTATGACCTGAATGCCAAGCGTCACGTCTGGAGGAAACCTGGCACCATCCCTACGATGAAGCATGGCGGTGGCAGCATCATGCTGTGGGGATGTTTTTCAGTGGCAGGGACTGGGAGACTACTCAAGATTGAGGGAAAGATGAATGGAGAAAAGTACAGAAAGATCCTTAATAAAAACCTGCTCCAGAGCGCACAGGACCTCAGATTGGGGCAAAGGTTGACCTTTCAACAGGACAACGATCCTAAGCATACAGCCAAGACAACGCAGAAGTGGCTTCGGGACAAGTTTCTGAACGTCCTTGAGTGGCCCGGACATGAACACAATCGAACACCTGAAAATATTTCGCTAGGTGTAAGCAAGACCATAAGCAAACAGGTCAACTGTGATATAACTAAGGAGTTAATCAGGGGGATTTTTCCACAAATAGACAGGTCTTTTCCTTTCCATGGCAGCAAGATCTTATCTGTTTTGCTAACTTTCTATAAACATTTATTGTTGTGAGATTTTTTTTCTTTCGGAATATGTATACCGAGTATGTCCACATCACCATCAGACAATTTTATTGGTAAACTACACAGTAATGTAAAAGTTGTAATTTTTTGTGATCCAATATCACTTATAATAATTTGTTTGTAATCCAGAGAGGTTAGAAAAAATATCTAGATCCTCTATGAAGCTGTGGAGGAATCCAAATTGTGGATTTAAAATAAAACGTGAATCACCAGCGTACAATGACACCTTTTTGTTTTTAAGCCCTGCATTTCTAACCCCTTAATATTGTTGTTGGATCTGATTTTAATAGCTAACATTTCAATGGCCATAATAAATATATATGCCGATAGTGGACAACCTTGTTTTACTCCTCTTGACGGTTTAATACTTTCTGAGAAGTAGACATTATTTACTATTTTACACCTAGGGTTACTATACATAACTTTAACCCATTTTATGAGATTCTGCAAAATTGAAAGATTCTAGGCATTTATATAGAAATTCCAGTCGTACTTTATCAAAAGCCTTTTCAAAATCGGCTACAGATTTTTCATAGTGTTCTATTTTTTCCAGTACTTGTCTTATATTATCTCCAATGCATCATCCATGTAAAAAAACTGTCTGATTAGGATGAATAATATCTGACAATGCCTTTTTTAGTTCTATGCGCTATGCATTTTGCTATAATTATTGCATCACCACACTGAAGTGTAAGAGGCTGACAATTTTTTAAAATGGACTGGATCTTTATATTTACCACATGGATCCTGTTTTAGTAATAATAAAATCAGACCTTCTTGTTGAGTATCTGATAATCTACCATTTCTATAAGAGTGGTTAGGAGACCCAAGATATAGGCTTCTGTAGGGCTGAATACATTCAAATGTTATAATTATATATGCCCTGGATTTTCTATCATGTGAATATTTGCCACTATCGGGAGCCACCATCAGTAATAGCCACAAGCATTTATAAGTGTCACTTTATTGTTAATTTCCTTCATTTCGTAGCCTACATTCTGCGCTGTTCCATTTACCTTGCTTTCCTATGCCATGTCCGTGCAGTTGTTCCTGGGGGTCGCTAGCATTAGTAGATCATATTAGGCTAAAGTTGTGCAATAATTTGGGACATGCAGACTTTTTTTCACCTTCCAATATTTAATGGATGTAACAATTGAATATGGCAATTTACAGGATGAGTCAAACCACTATTTTTGATTCACCACTATAATTTGTGCGTAAAGGTTCTCCAAACTATTTTTTTATTTATTCATAAATACTTATAAATACTTTCCTAACCCTAAAACATATACAAGATCTAAGTATTTTTAAATCTACCAATTGGTGCTAAAAAGGAGATAAATGTGTGTTTTTTTATATGGCTTTCTTTCATTGATTCCTAATATTCTGAACCATTCTCTCCATATATTCTAGTGAGAAAATTCAAGGTATACCAAATTTAAAGGGATGGCTTTAAATGAAATTGACTAAAACCCTATTGAATGAAAACTCCACGAGAAAATTGGCCAGCAAGTAGGAAGTTTTCCAGTGGTTTAATTAAATGTATTCAGCGCGCGCAAGGGAACCATGCCTGCAAAGCCAGTTAAGCACCTTCATAAGGTAAGTCGGAATTCCAACTACTGAGAAGTGCATAGGAAAGGCATGTGTAGGAAAGGCGTACATTTCTTATTAAGTCTGAATCGGGCCTTTTGAAAGAAATCTATGGCCACCAAGTAATTTGAGAATGCCTTAATTCAGGTCTATGGGAAGCTGACACAGCAATATCTACCTGTATGATGGATAGCTGATGAGAGAACAAACTGGTCTCTTCACAGTCCATTGTACTCTGCCAGCTTTGTTGGACCACTTTGGAGGCAACAATATATTAGTAAATCCAATTTAGAGCTGAAGTAGAATAAGGTTAAAGTTTGAATGACAGAGGTCTCTCTCTCTCTCTTGTTCTTTCAATGTCTCTCTTTCTCTTTTTCTTTCAATATCACTCTCTCTGTGGATTTCAAGGGGCGATAGAGCGTGGTCATGGTTGATTCTAGTGATGTTTAGGGCAGCCAGATAGTTTGCCTACCAAATGAGTGGTGGTCATTACCGTGCGGATTTACATAGCAGGAACAGAGCTTGGGTTCCACCACACAGACAGGGAGTGTGTGAGTGATTTTAAAAGAGCCACTTCCTTTGAAAAGCAACAAATCCCTTTTAAAATGGCCTATGTGGCATCGATATGAGTCAGAAACATTTATTCTAGAGTCAAAATCGACTACAAAGTATAAATAGGATAATTTTGGTAATGAAGTCGGTCTCATCTAAAACGGAATAAACAAATAAATGAAGGTTGGGTTTTGATTTGACAATGTCCATTGCCCACTAATATGGGGTGAACAGCTGCGGTGATTGCTCACTATCCAGTAGCATAGACAGTGAAGCAGACCTGCCCAGCACCTCTGACTTTGTTTATAGGAGACAACACGTCGCAAATGTCTTTATTTAAGGAATACTGCACCAAAGACCTTAGATGTAAAATTGCTCAACTAAAACATCCTCGGCAAAAACATCCAAATTTATTACAGATTTCTTGAGTCATCTTAGATTCATATAGTACCACAGTATGAGTCATAAAACCTAGTGGTCAAACAAGGAAATGGTTCCAATCATTTTTCCCAAAGTGGATTTTGGAAGAACTTAAAATAAGGGCTGTGTTTTGTATAGGTTTACCCTGGTGTGACATTTTGATAACTGTACATCTCTTTCAGACAAGGTGACTTTTTTATCAATATATTCGCCTGTATTCACCCCCCCCCCCCCCCCCCCAAATTAGCATTTTAGAATTCGAGAGTAAACAGAGCTAAATATATTGATAAAAGTCACCTTGTCCGAGAGAGATTTCCATGGTTATCAGAACATCACGCCAGGGTAAGCCTACACGAAAGACAGCCCTTATTTTCAGTGTTTAAAAAATTCACGATGGGAAACATGAATGGTGGAGAGAAAAAAATGACCCATAAAACCTAGCGGTCATTATGACACCTCCACTGTGGGGCATTATTCAGGGAGTGAAATAGGCTTCCCCTGTCTACTCTCATGGGGGACAAACATCCATAACCAAATGCAGAATCGGTCAGGAAATACACTTCCAAGACTGAAATCTTGTTTTTCTAATGAGCAACAGAAAAACACAATCGCAAATCGGCGTGTTCAGTGGCTCTAAGAGTGGGTATGGCAACACACGATAGTGTGTGTGCTAACCTACGGCCACATGGGTCAGCACAGCATTTACGTGTGCTTGTAAACACCATACATTTTGGAATACTTTCACGTGCACTGTAGGTATCAGTTAGTCTACAATAATTATACGTGTGCCCAGTTCCTGAACCACATAACAACATTCGTGTCTATTCTGCTCTTATCTCTCACATGGGCAGGCTCATCTATGCATTAACATGCATGAATGTAGGGGGATGAACACAAATCCATACAGTAGAATGTGAAAACGCATGGCTTACAGTTTGAACAATGCCATTAACATACAGCACTAGCATAGAAACCCATTACATTCCCAAAATGAATACCTCTACAACTCTAAACTTGACAGAGCTGGAATTCTGATAAAAGGACTTGGCTTCTGGTAACTGAACACAATGGGTAATATCTACTACATCATACCTTCACCAAGAGATCTGTGAGAATAAACCTCTGAGCCAGAATCTTTGTTTTGATTTCCATATGTTTGCCTACGCAATCTCCTGTTGTCATAACAAGTTGGTCTAATAGACCTCAGCTTTGCATATGTGGGAAACTGCAAACGGCTGGGTGGGTGAGCGTGGAGATGGATGGATAGATAAACAGATCAGGAGAGGGGGATGGAGGCACAGAGGAAGAGGCAGAGAGTGACAGAGAACGGAGAAAGGGGAAGATGGTTCCTACCCTTTTTCTTTTTGAAAGGGATAGGGGAGCGATAAAGGAGGTTTTGGTAAAACATCGGTGCTGGAAGACGGTTGGTTATCAGTGTGTACGTGGTCAGAAGAGGTATGAGGTTGAATGGGTATGCATGGGTGGGTGTATTTGTGTAGGTCTGCATAGACGTCAAGTTTTCTAACTGACCGATAGATCTAGACAGAAAGGACATCATGCACACATCCAAGCCAGTGTACCGCCCATTATGTTACGAGATGTTACCATAAATTAATCCTATGCATCCCCCCCCCCTCCTGTCAGTATCCTGGGCAGGATGTCTGTGAGGGGCTTGGACACCTCCTGTCCCCCCATAAAGCGCGAGCCCTCCAGCCCCAGCCCCAGCTTCCAGGGGGACAGCCCATCCCAACCCAGCCCTGAGGGCTCCTCCTCAGACACCAACTCCAGCTTTGGTCTCCTGGGCAAGAGTCACAACCACACCAACGGCTTGGACTCACCAGGGCTCTACGGACACACAGCGGGCATGGGGAACAATGGAACAGCCAACAGGTAGGTGTGTAGGGGTTTATGCTTGGGTGCATGTACCATACAGTATGTGTGTCTAACCCCTTTCTCTCTCTCTCTTTCTCTCTTCCGCCAGGCGGTTTGGTGGTGAGGATGGCCAGGTGAAGTGTGAGTTCTTGCTGGATTCTGTGGCTAAGAGGCTGTGTCTGGTGTGTGGAGATGTGGGGTCAGGGTACCACTACGGAGTGGCCTCCTGTGAGGCCTGCAAGGCTTTCTTCAAGAGGACCATCCAGGGTAAGACAATTACAATAATTCACATAAACAACGGGGTTAAGAGTTCACCTGAAGTGCCCACGTGTGTTACAGTATATATGGACAGACACCAGAAGTGTATGGCTTTGTACTGGTAAACCTCCAGTAGGCTGATAAGTTCCTAGTTCCTGTTTTAGTATCAACACCTGATCAACTCTAAGGACGCAAGCTTACAGGTTTCCTTACAGTGTGTGTTTG
The DNA here is from genome assembly GCF_045791955.1 of Oncorhynchus clarkii lewisi. NCBI lineage: Eukaryota > Metazoa > Chordata > Actinopteri > Salmoniformes > Salmonidae > Oncorhynchus > Oncorhynchus clarkii. The sequence continues at coordinate 26,806,925 of NC_092154.1, forward strand.
TATGTGTGTCTCGTCCATATGTTTGCAGCATGTTGTGTGGGTGTTTTAACGTGATTGTCTGTGACTGTGCCTGTTCCAGGGTCATGGCCCTCGTTTTAGTTTAGGCTCCTTAAGCCTCCTCCGCATGCAAATGGACATACCCAGGCTCAAAGTTCATACCTGGATGTCTGTCAGATAACATTTTTTATATTAGATCAGGTGATCAGATGCGTCCTGATTTTAAAAGGATGTGGCAGCTCAGAGTGCTGTTGATTAGCTGACTTCCAGGATATATTCATAGTTTTCCTCGTTGGAGTTTCCTGTGTCTTTTCAGCATCTTGTTTGTTTTGAAGTGGTTTAATGAAAGGTTTAAGAAGTGACAGACAAAATTGTCCCCTTTTCTTGACTGGATTTTTTGTCTCGCCATCTCTCCCTCTCATCTCTCTGTCTTTACCTGTTTCTCTATATTTCTCTCTATCTATCCCCCCTTTCCTTTCTTTCCCACCCACAGGTAACATCGAGTACAGCTGCCCGGCCACCAGTGAGTGTGAGATCACCAAGCGGAGGAGGAAGTCGTGCCAGGCCTGTCGCTTCATGAAGTGTCTCAACGTTGGAATGATGCGAGAAGGTGAGGAAGGAACTTCTCTACACCTCAAAGCCAAATAAATGTACTCCTCTATGTACCTTTAAAAATAAACTGAGCGTAGAAAACCTTGTTAATTCCACTTCAATTAGTGTAGATGAAGGGGAGGAGATAGGTTAAAGAAAACATGTTAAGCCTTGAACATTGAGACATGGATTGTGTTTGTGTGCCATTCAGAGGGTGAATGGGCAAGACAAGACTTAAGTGCCTTTGAACGGGGTATGGGAGTAGGTGCCAGGTGAACCTATTTTAGTGTATAAAGAACTGCAACGGTGCTGGGTTTTTCACTCTCAACACTTTCCTGTGTGTGTCAAGAATGTTCCACCACCCAAAGAACATCCAGCCAACTTGACACAACTGTGGGAAGCATTGGAGTCAACTTGGGCCAGCATCCCTGTGGAATGCTTTTAACACCTCGTATAGTCCATGCCCTGACAAATTGAGGCTGTTCTGAGGGCAAAGTGGGGGAGGGGGTGAAACTCAATGTTAGGAAGGTGTTCCAAATGTTTGATATACTCAGTGTACACAATCCATGTCTCAATTGTCTCAAGACTTTAAAAATCCTTCTTTATCCTGTCTCCTCCCTTTCATCCACACTGATTGAAGTGGATTTTAACAATCAACATAAATAAGGGATCATATTTTTCACCTGGAATCACCTGGTCAGTCTATGTCATGGGAAAAGTAGGTGTTCATAATGTTTCTGTATCCCAGTGGATCTTTATCGGTTCAGTACTATAACAGTGTTTTAATTCAATGAAGAACTACAAATCAAGATCTAGAATGTCTTTGTGGATCCAGACTCCCTCTACACAAATAGATTTTCCAACAAACCTGTTGTCTTAACTTCAGAGGGAAATGTAATCCCTTTGCCTGTTTAACAGGTCCAGCCCCTTAGTGCCTGCTAGCATTACTGCTCACTGCTCAGTATTCATGTATGGTGTTAGCAGAACAATGCCCAGTATCTTTATAGGACGCTACTGGCTACGGTACCTCCGAAATAGAAAATGGCTATCTGCCAGAGTATGTGTGTGTGTGAACATGTCTCTATCCTCTTTCTCTCAGACATACAGTCTCTTTTCCAATGTGTCACACTACTCACACATGCGCAGAATAGAAATAGATGATCTAGAAACAACAGACATATCTTACATTCTACATCTATAGCCCCTAGAGACTCTGGAGAGTTTTATAGTGCGTGTCTGGGGCAGCGGTCTCATGGTCTTATGGTTAGGACTGGAGTGTGTGGCTGCCGGTGACATATTGTTGGCCAAATATAGAAGAGACCCAAAAAGGCAAAGCTTCACTGTATGAACCACTTATTGAAGGCTGTGTGTGAGCAACCGACACCTGTTTATCAAAAGGAGAGAGAGAGAGAGAGAAGGAAGGAAAGAGAGTTTACTGCTACCTGCTCCCTCCCCTTTCAGCTCATCAGCTTTGATTTAATCATCCCCTCAACCAGGGTGAGAAGATCAAGCATCTGTCTATAGTCACCCCTTGTGTGTGTGTGTGTGTGTGTGTGTGTGTGTGTGTGTGTGTGTGTGTGTGTGTGTGTGTGTGTGTGTGTGTGTGTGTGTGTGTGTGTGTGTGTGTGTGTGTGTGTGTGTGTGTGTGTGTGTGTGTGTGTGTGTGTGTGTGCGGGCGTCTGCTCGTGCGTGTGTGTGTCTCCTTTTTTTAATTAGCTTATTTTTAATAGGGGACGGGCATCTCCAGCACCCAGCTCTGGCTCCTATAGCAATTCACCCCCCCCCCCCCCCCCCCCCTCGTAAATTCCACCAGATGCCTTGTGGGAATTCTGGACCTCCATGAAATGTGAACCGCTCCTCGTAACTCCCGTCGTAACCCCCCTGGTAGCGGTTCTCGCAACGTGCCTCATCGTGCCTGGTAACACCCCTCTTCCTCTGGGGGGCTGCAGTAAAGGTAGAGACAGGGTGGTGTGACTTTTAACTGAGAGAGAGGTCCATGTCAGCACAACACACAGCTAATGGACCGAGACCCTTGGTCTAGAATAAAATTTGATTGAGCACAGAATGAGTGCTCCGTTTCACAATTCAGTAGGGCTGTAGACTAACAAACATTGTAATTGTTCCACTACTTGGAACACTGGTCTTACCTCATGTGGTTGAATCAGAAAAATCAGTGCATTGTGTGCATCTATCAGGCTTTTCCTTGTGTGTCGACGAGGATATGGCAGCTAATTATATCACATAGCACTAATCACATGGAAGACTTAATATACGTTTTGGGCACACTGTTGAAATAGAATGAGTAGATTTCTAATTATATAGGTAAGGACTTACCTATACCCCAAAATAGCTCCATTCTTTAGTTTGTTTATCTCTTTAAAGAATAAGAGCTTTTGACATCCTTTCATGACCCAGTGCCTGACTAACAAGCTTGCAGTAGGCTAATAAGTAAGGGCATTCGATGACATCAGACCATTATCCGAGGCAGCTTAAGATAGTCCCCTGTCAGTGGCTTTTCTACTACACATACAGTACATGCAGATGGCTATGTGTCAGGTCTCTCCCAGGGGGAAATTATGTCATGTAGAATGACGATCCTGGTAAGTTTTCTTGTGCTCAGTGGACATCCGTGCTCTTGATCCCGTTGGGTGTGTTTTGGGAATGTGCAAATCCCCCTTCGAAAGGTGCAGGGGACTTCAAACAGGGGTGAGGGCAGAGGGGGAAGGGGGGGTGACCCAACACCCGCCTCCTTATCGGAACCCTCAGATCTCTCCGACACAGAGAGGTGTGTGTGTGTGTGTGTGTACACTGTTATCCTCCAGGGCTATTCTTGTCCCTTTGGTTGTCAGCACATTCCTCTCTGAAGAGTTACACTTAGCTCAGATGCCTATGAGTAACTCTTTGACCATCCTCACACACACACACACACACACACACACACACACACACACACACACACACACACACACACACACACACACACACACACACACACACACAGAGAGAACAAACCTTACTGCCTCTAATACACCTATTGCTCCTTTGCTTTCATATAATCCAATGTGTGTCAACACAGTGAAATCCTTCCCTACACACACACACACACACTAATCACCTGTCACAAACTTCAAACTGGAGCACTTGCCAACCGTTAGACTAATCCAGACTGTGTTTCCGACCACAGTGGAAGGACTGACATCACTAAGGTCCAGGGGTCCTAGCTTACCCATCTGTCCAATCCTTTTAATACCCCTCTCATCTCCCCAGGCCTCCGCGTCCAATCCTTAATACCCTCCCTCACCCCTTAACCCTCGCCCCTCTTATCTTACTATTGAGGGACTATTGATGTGTTAGGAATCTGAAACCCCTGACCCTAGCCCCAACCCTAGCCCCAACCCTAGCTCTAGCCCCAACCCTAGCTCTAGCCCCAACCCTAGCTCTAGCCCCAACCCTAGCTCTAGCCTCAACCCTAGCTCTAGCCTCAACCCTAGCTCTAGCCTCAACCCTAGCTCTAGCCTCAACCCTAGCCTCAAACTAGCTCTTGCTTCACGTCCATATCCTGGCTCAAACCTAACTCTAACCTCAACCGTAACCCTCAACCGTAACCCTCACCTCACCTCAACCGTAACCCTCACCTCACCTCAACCGTAACCCTCACCTCACCTCAACCGTAACCCTCACCTCACCTGTAACCCTCACCTCAACCGTAACCCTCACCTCAACCGTAACCCTCACCTCAACTCTAACCCTTACCCCTCATGCTAATAAAAGCTCTCTCAAGTCAAGATTCTCTTTGGAGGCGTATAGGATATCACTGGATGGTGGAATGTGAGTATGGTATTGGCACTGACCCTGGAACTGATCCTGTATATAGCTTACTTACTTTCTCGTGTTCTTCTTATTTCTATTTTTCGTGTGTTTTTGTTATACTTTACTTTTGTTTTTATAGGACTACTGCAGTGTTGGGAAAGAGCAAGCGAGAAAGGAATGTCCCTGTACTAGTGCACGTGACATAAAACATTTGAAACGTGAACTGTGTTGGTGTGTGTATGTAAAGGGACCGCTGTGACCAGCCCACACCATGTTTCCCTTCTTACCCCCTAACCTTGCTGTTAGCTCCTCATCTCCATGGCGATAAGGTTACCGCTGAGCTTGTTAAGATGACCCTGTAACATATTGTGTTACAGGGTTGATGTTGCTATGCCAGCAATGTGACTTCTCTCTAAGGCTCCCTATAATCTTAGAGATGTCACGAGGGAGAAATGTCAATCAAATGAACTTGAATAGTGCATCACTCTCCTGGTTTTGACATTGGGGTAGTCTGCTAAACAGGAGTACTGTGTTTTCGTGTAGAGTCGTGGCCAGAAGTTTTGAGAATGATACAAATATTAATTTCCACAAAGTTTGCTGCTTCATTGTCTTTAGATACTTTTGTCAGATGTTACTATGGAATACTGAAGTATAATTACAAACATTTCATAAGTGTCAAAGGCTTTTATTGACAATTACATGAAGTTGATGCAAAGAGTCAATATTTGCAGTGTTGGCCCTTCTTTTTCAAGACCTCTGCAATCCGCCCTGGCATGCTGTCAATTAACTTCTGGGCCACATCCTGACTGATGGCAGCCCATTCTTGCATAATCCATGCTTGGAGTTTGTCAGAATTTGTGGGTTTTGTTTGTCCACTCGCCTCTTAAGGATTGACCACAAGTTCTCAATGGGATTAAGGTCTGGGGAGTTTACTGGCCATGGACCCCAAAATATTGATGTTTTATTTCCCAATCCACTTAGTTATCTTATGGCCTTATGGCAAGGAGCTCCATCAGGCTGGATAAAGCATTGTTCGTCACCAAACTGTTCCTGGATGGTTGGGAGAAGTTGCTCTCGGAGGATGTGTTGGTACCATTCTTTATTCATGGATGTGTTCTTAGGCAAAATTGTGAGTGAGCCCACTCCCTTGGCTGAGAAGCAACCCCACACATGAATGGTCTCAGGATGCTTTACTGTTGGCATGACACGGGACTGATGGTAGCGTTCACCTTGTCTTCTCCGGACAAACTTTTTTCCGGATGCCCCAAACAATCGGAAAGGGGATTCATCAGAGAAAATGACTTTACCCCAGTCCTCAGCAGTCCAATCCCTGTACCTTTTGCAGAATATCAGTCTGTCCCTGATGTTTTTCCTGGAGAGAAGTGGCTTCTTTGCTGCCCTTCTTGACACCAGGCCATCCTACAAAAGTCCTCACTGTTCGTGCAGATGCACTCACACCTGCCTGCTGCCACTACCAAGCTCTGTACTGGTGCCCTGATCCCGCAGCTGAATCAACTTTAGGAGACGGTCCTGACGCTTGCTGGAATTTCTTGGGTGCCCTGAAGCCTTCTTCACAACAATTGAATCACTCTCCTTGAAGTTCTTGATGACCCGGTAAATGGTTGATTTAGGTGCAATCTTACTGACAGCATTATCCTTGCCTGTGAAGCCCTTTTTGTGCAAAGCAATGATGACGGCACGTGTTTCCTTGCAGGTAACCATGATTGACAGAGGAAGAACAATGATTCTAAGCACCACCCTCCTTTTGAAGCTTCCAGTCTGTTATTCGAACTCAATCAGCATGACAGAGTGATCTCCAGCCTTGTCCTCGGCAACACTCACACCTGTGTTAACAAGAGAATCACTGACATGATGTCAGCTGGTCGTTTTGTGGCAGGGCTGAAATGCAGTGGAAATGTTTTTGGGGGATTCAGTTCATTTGCATGGCAAAGAGGGACTTCGCAATTAATTGCAATTCATCTGATCACTCTTCATTACATTTTGGATTATATGCAAATTGCCATCATACAAACTGAGGCAGCAGACTTTGTGAAAATTAATATTTGTGTCATTCTCAAAACTTTGGGCCACGACGTGTGTGTGTTAAATTTACCTAAATGTGTCTCTCTCTCTCTCTCTCTCTTTTTCTCTCTCTTTTTCTCTCTCTTTTTCTCTCTCCTTTTCTCTCTCAGGTGTGCGTCTGGACCGGGTCCGTGGGGGCAGACAGAAGTACAAGAGAAGGATAGACTCTGAGAACAGCCCCTACCTCAACCCTCAACACGGCCTGCCACAGAAGAGAACATGTAAGAATCAGCGGTGGAAAAGCACCCTTTTGTCAGACTTGAGTAAAAGTAAAGATAAGTTAACAGAAAATGACTCAAGTAAAAGTGAATGTCACCCAGTAAAATACTACTTGAGTAAAGGTCTAAAAGTATTTGGTTTGAAATATACTTAAGTATCAACAGTAAATGTAATTGCTAAAATATACTTAAGTATCAAAAGTATGAATAATTTCAAATTCCATATTTTAAGCAAACCAGACAGCATCATTTTTTGGTTTATTTAAATTGACAGATTGCCAGGGGCACACTCCAACACTCAGACATCACTTTCAAATGAAGCGTGTGTTAAGTGAGTCCGCCAGATCAGAGGCAGTAGGGATGACCAGGGATGTTTTCTTGATAATTGTGTGAATTATCATTTTCCTGTCCTGCTAAGCATTCAAAATGTAGTACTTTCTGGTGTCAGGGGAAATGTATGGAGTAAAAAGTGTATGTGGAGTAAAAGTACAAGTTGTCAGAAATATAAATAGTAATGTAAAGTACAAAAAACTACTTAAGTAGTACTTTCAAGAAAATAAAACACACTCTCGCCTTTCTTTTTTTACTCGCTCGCTTGCTCTCACTGTCTTTGTCTCTAATGACATTCTCACATTTGTGCATTTAGATATTAATAAAGTATATTTTAAATCTCTCTCTGTCTCTCAGTTCCTCTAGGTGGTCTGGTAGAGAATAAGGTGGTCTCTCTCCTGCTGGTGGCTGAACCAGAGAGTATCTTTGCCATGCCGGACCCCACCGTCCCCGACAGTGACATCAAAGCCCTGACCACACTTTGTGACCTTGCCGACCGTGAACTGGTGGTCAACATCGGCTGGGCCAAACACATCCCAGGTAGGAAGACACACATACATGGGTATACACACACACACACATACGGGCATAAACACACATCATATTCAATATAAGACTCCTATCAGCTCAGAGTGGAGATTGTTGTGTCCTGTGTTGGATTAAGACTTTAGTCCAGAAAGTAAGTGTGTGTGTGTGTGGTTGTGTCTATGGTCTGCTAAGCGAAGGTAAGAATGTGGTACTTGAACATGCGCCAGAGTCTAGTGCTACCTGAAAGTATTAGCAGTAGTTTCCTTCAAAACCTTAATGTGGTAGTGTCGCCATCTGTTTGACAAGAATACTCTTAAATACTCTTCGGGCCAGACGTCACTGTGGACAAGGGGCCACAAAACATGCAATGTTATGATTTTCAGTTTGCTTCCATACGACTGACTGGGTTCACATTTGTCTCCAGGGATCATAAGGCAAAATAGGATAAAACAATTGCTATGTGTATTTACAGTCCCTTTCTCCAAACGGATTACTCATTTACCTAGCTCTTATCGATAGCTCTTATCAATGTATAAATTACAGTGCATGGAGATTATATCAGAAAAAAAGATAGTAGATGTTTTTTCCACTTGGAACCGGCAGTTTCGATAGACCTTATTCATGGTTTCCTCACGTGTAAAGGTGGTGGAATTATTAAGGATGTAGGTCAAGGTCAGAACACACCGTATCTGTAGACCTCCGCCAGACCTTCATTTATTAAATCTCCACCCCAAATGAATAGCGGGTGAATAGCATGCTATTCCCATGCTTAAATTCAAGGTCAGAATATGTGGAGAGAGAAAGGTGCATACAAATGGAATTAAGTTCCCTTTACGCCTGCTCAACTTGGGTCTGAATTACCCCCTTAATGTTTCTGCCCTTCGTCCCAAAGGATATTCCTCGCTGCTAAGAGAAGTCTTTAGGGAGAACTTCTATATTAGGGTTCTCCTGGATGGAAGCTTTGGAAGCAAGAGAAGCTGTTTAAACCTATTAAGATTAAGTTATGGTTTAGTTGTGTAGTGACAACACATATGGACCATCGGACACACACTGATGGTGGAGATAAAGAGGAAAGAGGCCATCTATCTTCAGCCCCTTTGTTTAGTTTGCATTCCACTCTGATGTGGATACATGGTTGAGCTTGTGACAGCCCCCTGGTTTCTCTCTCTGTCTCTCTCTCTCTCTCTATGTCTGTCTCGGTCTCTGAATTCAATTCATTTCAATTCAAAGGACTTTATTGGTATGGGCAATAAACAAAAAGGGAAATAAACAAGGGAAATAAACACAAGTTTATATTATATTATTATTGGCTATGTACAGTTCATTCGGACAGTATTCAGACCTCTTGACTTTTTCCACAATTTGTTACGTTACAGCCTCATTCTAAAATGGATTAAATATCCATTTCTCCTCATCAATCTACACACAATACCCCGTAATGACAAAGAGAAAATAGGTTTTTAGAGATTTTTGCAAATGCATTAAAAATAAACAACTGAAATACCTTATTTACATACAGTACCAGTCAAACGTTTGGACACCCCTACTCATTTAAGGGTTTACCTTTATTTTTACTATATTCTACATTGTAGAATTATAGTGAAGACATCAAAACTATCAAATAACACATATGGAATCATGTAGTAACCAAAAAAGTGTTAAATAAATATATGTTATACAGTTGTTGTTGGAAGTTTATATAAACTTAGGTTGGAGTCATTAAAACTTGTTTTTCAACCACTCCACAATTTTTTTGTAAACAAAATAGTTTTGGCCTCATTTTGAGTCAATTGGAGGTGTACCTATGGACATAATGGGCAAATCAAAAGAAATCAGCCAAGACCTCAGAAAAAATATTGTAGACCTCCACAAGTCTGGTTCATCCTTGAGAGCAATTTCCAAACGCCTGAAGGTACCACGTTCATCTGCACAAACAATAGTACGCAAGTATAAACACCATGGGACCACGCAGCTGTCATACCGCTCAGGAAGGAGACGCGTTCTGTCTCCTAGAGATGAATGTATTTTGGTGTGAAAACTGCAAATCAATCCCAGAACAACAGCAAAGGACCTTGTGAAGATGCTGGAGGAAACCGGTACAAAAGTATCTATTTCCACAGTAAAATGAGTCCTTATCGACATAACCTGAAAGGAAGACGCCACAGCTCCAAAACTACCATTAAAAAAGCCAGACTACGGTTTGCAACTGCACATGGGGACAAAGATTGTACTTTTTGGGGACAAAGATCAAACTTTTTGTCCTCTGTTCTGATGAAACAAAAATAGAACTGTTTGGCCATAATGACCATCATTATGTTTGGAGGAAAAAGGGGGAGGTTTGCAAGCCGAAGAACACCATCCCAACCGTGAAGCACGGGGGTGGTAGCATCATGTTGTGGGGGTGCTTTGCTGCAGGAGGGACTGGTGCACTTCACAAAATAGATGGCGTCATGAGGAAGTAAAATGATGTGGATATATTGAAGCCACATCTTAAGAAATCAGTCAGGAAGTTAAAGCTTGGTCACAAATGGGTCTTCCAAATGGACAATGACCCCAAGCATACTTCCAAAGTTGTAGCAAAATGGCTTAAGGACAACAAAGTCAAGGTATTGGAGTGGCCATCCCAAAGCCCTGACCTCAATCCTATAGAGAATTTGTGGGCAGAACTGAAAAAGCATGCGCGAGCAAGGAAGCCTACAAACCTGATTTAGTTACACCACCTCTGTCAGGAGGAATGGGCGAAAATTCACCCAACTTATTGTGGGAAGCTTGTGGAAGGCTAACCGAAACGTTTGACCCACGTTAAACAATTTAAAGGCAATGCTACCAAACACTAATTGAGTGTACGTAAACCTCTGAACCACTGGGAAATGTGATGATAGAAATAAAAGCTGAAATAAATAATTATCTACTACTGACAAGTAACATTCTTAAAAAATAAAGTGCTGATCCTAACTGACAGGAACAGGGAATTTTTACTAGTATTAAAAGTCAGGAATTGTGAAAAACTGAGTTTAAATGTATGTAAACGTCCGACTTCAACTGTATTTTAGATTCTTCAACGTAGCCACCCTTTGCCATGATGACAGCTTTGCACACTCTTGGCATTCTCTCAAACAGCTTCACCTGGAATGCTTTTCCAACAATGTTGAAGGCGTTCCCACATGCTGAGCACTTGTTGGCTGCTTTTCATTCACTCTGCGGACCAACTCATCCCAAACCATCTCAATTGGGTTAAGATCAGGTGATTGTGGAGGCCAGATCATCTGATGCAGCACTCAATCACTCTCCTTCTTGGTCAAATAGCCCTTACACAGCCTGGAGGTGTGTTTTGGGTTATTGCCCTGTTGAAAAACAAACGACAGTCCCACTAAGCGCAAACCAGATGGGATGGCGTATCGCTGCAGAATGCTGTGCTAGCCATGTTGGTTAAGTGTGTGTTGAATTCTAAATTAATCACTGACAGTGTCACCAGCAAAGCACCCCCACACCATCACACCTCCTCATCCATGCTTCACGGTGGGAACCACACATGCAGAGATCATCTGTTCACCTACTCTGCGTCTCACAAAGACACGGTGGTTGGAACCAAAAATCAAAAATTTGGACTCATCAGACCAATGGACAGATTTCCACCGGTCTAATGTCAATTGCTTGTGTTTCTTGGCCCAAGCAAGTCTCTTCTCATTATTGGTGTCCTATGGTAGTGGTTTCTTTGCAGCAATTTGACCATGAAGGCCTGATTCACACAGTCTCCTCTGAACAGTTGATGTTGAGATGTCTGTTACTTGAACTCTGAAGTGTTTATTTGGGCTGCAATTTCTGAGGCTGGTAACTCGTATGAACTTTTCCTCTGCAGCAGAGGTAACTATGGGTCTTCCTTTCCTGTAGCGGTCTCATGAGAGCCAGTTCATCATAGCGCATGATGATTTCTGCGACTGCACTTGAACAAACTTTCAAAGTGATAGACATTTTCCAGATTGACTGACCATTTCTTAAAGTAATGATGGAGTGTCATTTCTCTTTGCTTATTTTAGCTGTTCTTGCCATAATATGGACTTGGTCTTTTACCAATTAAGGCAATCTTCTGTATACCACCCCTACCTTGTGACAACACAACTGATTGGCTCAAACACATTAAGAAGGAAAGAAAGGCGCACCTGTTAACTGAAATGCCTTTCAGGTGACTACCTTATGAAGCTGGTTGAGAGAATGCCAAGAGTGTGCAACGTTGTCATCAAGGCACACATCTGTCTATATAAGGTCCCACAGTTGACAATGCATGTCAGAGCAAAAACCAAGTCGTGGTCGAAGGAATTGTCCGTTGAGTTCCGAGACAGGATTGTGTCGAGGCACAAATCTGGGGAAGGATACCAAAACATTTATGCAGCATTTAAGGTCCCCAAGAACACAGTGGCCTCCATCATTCTTAAATGGAAGACGTTTGGAACCACCAATACTCTGCTTAGAGCTGGCTGCCCGGACAAACTAAGCAATCAGGGGAGAAGGGCCTTGGTCAGGGATGTGACTCTGACAGAGCTCGAGAGTACCTCTGTGGAGATTGGAGAACCTTCCAGAAGGACAACCATCTCTGCAGCACTCCACTCCACTTGAAGTTTGCCAAAAGGCACCTAAAGACTCTCAGACCATGAGAAACAAGATTCTCTGTTCTGATGAAACTAAGATTGAAATCTTTGACATAAATGCCAAGCGTCATATCTCGAGGAAACCTGGCACCATCCCTATGGTGAAGCATGGTGGTGGCAGCATCATGCTGTAGGGATGTTTTTCAACGGCAGGGACTGGGCGACTAGTCAGGATCGAGGGAAAGATGAACAGAGCAAAGTACAGAGAGATCCTCGATGAAAACCTGCTCCAGAGTGCTCAGGACTGGGGCGAACGTTTACCTTCCAACATGACAATGATCCTAAGCACACAGCCAAGACACCGCAGGAGTGGCTTCGGGACATGTCTCTGCATGTCCTTGAGTGGCCCAGCCAGGGCCCAGACTTGAACCTGATCTAACATCTCTGGAGAGACCTGAAAATAGCTGTACAGCAATGCTCCCCATCCAACTTGACAGAGCTTGAGAGGACCTTGACAGAGCTTGAGAAGAATGGGAGAAACTCCCCAGATACAGGTGTGTCAAGCTTGTAGTGTCATACCCAAGAAGACTCAAGGTTGTAATTGCTGCCAAAGGTGCTTCAACAAAGTACTGAGTAAAGGGTCTGAATACTTATATAAATGTGATATTTCTGTTTTTTATTTTGAACACATTTGCAAAAATGTCTAAAAATCTGTTTTTGCTTTGCCATTATGGGCTATTGTGTGTAGATTGATGAGGGGAAAAAACAATTTAATTAATTTTAGAATAAGGCTGTAACGTAACAAAATGTGGGAAAAGTCAAGGGTTCTGAATACTTCCTGAATGCACTGTACAATGTGCAAATAATTTAATTATGAAAGGGAAAATAAATAAACATTTAAATATAGGTTGTATTTCTAATGGTGTTTGTGCTCTATCGGCTGCCCTTTTCTTGTGACAACGGTTCACAAATATTGCTGGAAATCTCTGTCTCTCTCTCCTCCCCTCTGATTTGATGTACAGTATACATGTACATTGTGGATACATGGATGAGCTTGTGACAGACCCCTAGTCTCTCTCTCTGTCACTTTATTTATGTATATTTACATTTGTCTCGCTCTCTGTCTCTCTCTCTCGCTCTCTCTGTCTCTCTCGGTTTGGTAATTCTTTGTTTTGGAAAGGCCCTTGGGCTTCGGCCAACTGTGTTGATCTGGGCTAACTGGGAAAACTAGCCCCTCCCACAACTACACCCATGGTCAGACTCAGATAACTATCTAACTGTCCTGCCTCTGTTGGCCAAACAACGTCAGATCCCTTTTAATATACTTTAGGAATATTTAATTTTCCAGTTGAATTTCCTTACATAAGTACTGTTACATAATTTGTCAAGGTACACAAGCATTTAGAAATCGAATGACTTTCCCCAAAAAGATGACAGCCAAGTAGATAGCAGTGGAGGTAGATATGGCCATATGTGGCTCAATTCAGGAAGGTGAGCTTACATGTATGTCGAATTTTCAAGATTGCCTTTTTTTGTAACATTTTATAAAAGTACAAACTTTTAGCTTCAAAATGGTATAACATACAGTGCAGTTGAGGGGGGAAATGTAAATGAGCTAAACTTGTTATCCCACTTTTGAGACAAGTAGGAGACAAAATGCCCTTGAATGATTTTCACGTTTTCTACAGAGCCCTTTGTTTCCACCCATTCAGGATCATTCATACCCTCTTAAGCCATAGCCCCACCCATCTCTTTAAGATTTCACATGTAAACACATGAGTGAGCATGTCCTCCAGAAAGTAGTCTGTTTAATATCCCCCTCCATTATCTCAGCTAATCATGGATCCTGCCTTTCTCCCGATTTTACTGTAGCTCGGTGCTTTCTCCTTGGCTAAACTAGGCTATTTACTAGGTCTAACTAAGCATTTTGATTCACATTTAAATCAAATCAAATCCAATTTTATTTGTCACATACACATGGTTAGCAGATGTTAATGCGAGTGTAGCGAAATGCTTGTGCTTCTAGTTCCGACAATGCAGTAATAACCAACGAGTAATCTAACTAACAATTCCAAAACTACTACCTTATACACACAAGTGTAAGGGGATAAAGAATATGTACATAAAGATATATGGATGAGTGATGGTACAGAGCGGCATAGGCAAGATGCAGTAGATGGTATCGAGTACAGTATATACATATGAGATGAGTATGTAAACAAAGTGGCATAGTTTAAAGTGGCTAGTGATACATGTATTACATAAAGATGTAGTAGATGATAGAGTACAGTATATACGTATACATATGAGATGAATAATGTAGGGTATGTAAACATTATATTAAGTAGCATTGTTTAAAGTGGCTAGTGATATATTTTACATCAATTCCCATCAATTCCCATTATTAAAGTGGCTGGAGTTGAGTCAGTGTGTTGGCAGCAGCCACTCAATGGATCCCACACAAGTTTGTAATTCAGGCATATGAAAGTTCACATTTTCCAGAAAACGTTTGTCAGAAAATATATATACAGGACCAGTCAAAAGATTGGACACACCTACACATTCAAGGGTTTTATATATATATTTTTTTTACTATTTTCTACATTGTAAAATAATAGTGAAAACATCAAAGCTATGAAATAACACATATGGAATCATGTAGTAACCAAAAAAGGGTTGAACAAATCAAAATATATTTAAGATTTCTCAAAGTAGCTACCTTGTCACAACACAACTGATTGGCTCAAACGCATTAAGCACACCTGTTAATTGAAATGCATACCAGGTGCATACCTCATGAAGCTGGTTTGAGAGAATGTCAAGTGTCATGTGTGCTCCCTCTCCGGCTTCTAGGTCACCAGGCTGCTTGTTATGGTGAACACCATCGTTATGCGCACCTGCGCGTCATCAGACTCACCTGGACTCCGTCACTTCCCCGATTACCTTCCCTATATATGTCAGTCCCTTAGGTTCCGTCCCCAGGCGTCATTGTTTCTGTTCCAGTGTCATGTCTGTGTGGTGTTTGTTTCTTGTTTGTATTTAGTTGTGTTTATTTATTAAAACACTCACTACCTGAACTTCCTGACTCTCAGCGCACATGTTACACTGAGAGTGTGCAAAGCTGTCATCAAGGCAAAGGGTGGCTACTTTGAAGAATCTCAAATATCAAATATATTTTGATTTGTTTAACACTTACTACATGATTACTACATGATTCCATATGTGTTATTATTCTAAATTGCAGAAAATAGTATAAATTAAGAAAAAAGCTGGAATGAGTAGGCGTGTCCAAAGTTTTGACTAGTACTGTATGTATAATTAACATCCCTACTGTGAAGTAGGAAATGGCGTCAAACGTCCCCGATCCTGAATCCGATCACATATATCCAGTATCTCTTCCTTCGCACGCTCTCTTTCCCCAAGCTTTTTCTCTCTCTCACTCAGATGAAAGTCTTTTGGCTCTATCAGCAGTTAATGTCCTGTTCACACCCAAAACATCACCAGGGAATCACCTGTGTTTTTGTTAACGCTTGTCCAGTAATGCTTACACAACATGCTGCCTAAGCAGGTGTGTGTGTGTGTGTCTGTGTCTTTCCTGATCAGCACTTTCTCCGTTCTCAAAGAAAGAACGAAGAGCAACAAAGTGTTCCCCTCCTGAATGCCTTGAAACTCTTCTTCTCTGCTTGTCACCAGTGTTTACTGTCAGAGTGGGAGTCTAACCTAGTCAGTCACATGGATGTGTGTATTTGTAGCCCTTTGCCAGTGGAGCGTTTGTCTGTCTGGAGGAGTGGGGCAGCCATGGGAAACAACCACCGACACAGACACACCAGGGACCCACTTGAGGGGATAATGGAGAGAGAGAAACTGAGGATGAGAGAGTGGGAGGCCGATAGCGAATGAGCAAGAAGGCAAGAGAGAGATAGTCAGCGAGATGTTGCGAGAGGGGAAGAGATACAGTAGATAAGGACAGAGTGATGAGGGACACAGAAAGAGAGAGAAAGTAGTCTCAGCTCTAGACCCCTGGTAGCACCGTAATGGTGGTGTCACATTAGCTCTGTTTGAGTGGCAGGCTACGGCCCATGGCTGGGGGAACCAGTGGTCCTGGCAGAGGGGCCCAGGCTGTCTTTGCTACTGCCCTGGGGGAGGTTAGTCCAGCTCGGCCACTCAGCACCCTGTCCCCCCGCCCCTTCCCTGTCTGGTCCTGTCATGGAGACTGACGTTGATTCTGTCTGAGGGCTATGCTGGGAGGAGATGAGCTTGGCTTAAGACCCTCTCTCACACCACACTTTGGCCTTTTTTAGGCTGCTGTAAGCTGGCTGTGAAGTTATTATGTGTGTGTTTCTGTAGGGGCACAGCTGAACCCTTCCAGCCCAGATAACCCTCTCAAATTGAAGCCTGTACGCCTGTATCATTGTTCCAAGCGCTCCTCATACCCTAACCCTTAACTAAAGCATTGAGAATGACATCCCATGGACTAACTGCTCTGGGTTAAGTAAGAGAACCTCTTTGTCTCTGCCGGCTTTGTCTTGTCTCTGCGGAACAGAGGACGTCTCTGATGCTCCTTTATGTGTCCCCTTGTGTGTGTCCATGTAGAGGTGTCCTCAAAGACAACGACACAGACACAGACTCACACAATGCTTCTCCTTCTCCTCTGCTGAACGATCGTTCTGTACCGGAATGCTGATCCCTATCAACCAATGAAAGAGTCTGCAGACAGCGTTCCAATCAATCTGGGAGAGATAAGAGAGGAGCGGGAGCCACAGGCGTGCACATGGCAATTGTAAAAGCACCCGACCCTGATAAGAATCACTGATGGTGTAAAAAAAAAAAAAAGCCTTCCCCTCATACTCCTCTTCCTTTCCCTCCATTCTGTAAAACTAATCTTCTGGTTTTTAATTATGGTGTGTGTGTGTGGAGACTACAGATTGAGTGGATATAATCATGCTCACATGGGGGTGTATCTGTTTGTTAAAGGGAGTGTCTTTATTGGATTGACAACTTATGGGCTTTCACTATTCAACTGTTCCACACAGCTGCCTCCGCCCCTCTAGCCTTTACTGACCCCTCATCCAATGACCCTTCGGTTGACCTTGGTCTAATAATTCCAATGGGTCCAGCCATTCTGACTAAAACCATCACAATTCTATTTTCAAATGCCAATGTTTTTATTTTTGGGTTGTATCTTTTCGATTTAAAATTGTCCTTCCCCTCTTTGTCCTCCCTAATTAGACCTAGCTAAAAACTCCATCTCTCCTCCATCCCCCTTTCTTCAGGTTTCCCCTTGCTCTCGCTGGCAGACCAGATGAGTCTACTGCAGAGTGGATGGATGGAGATTCTGATCCTGCGTGTGGTGTTTCGCTCGCTGGCCCTAGAGGATAAGCTGGTGTATGCTGAGGACTACATCATGGATGAGGAGCAGTCCAAACTGGCAGGTGTACTGGACCTAAACAACACCATACTGCAGCTGGTGAAGAAATACAAAGCCATGAGGATCGACAAGGAGGAGTTTGTTGTCCTCAAGGCAATCTCATTGGCTAACTCGGGTATGGAACTTCACTGTGTTGGTGTAATTGAGGTTGAGTTAGGCATGTATTTTCCAATGGCCATTTGTCTTTGCTAGTGTTCAATCTCTGCATATATGCCAACATCATCTCACAATATCATCCTTCCCCTGCCCTATCTGTGTTCCTCCCTATCCACCTGCCTTCCCCTGCTCTCTCTCCTCCTCTCCCCTGCTGCCTCTCCTCCTCTCCCCTGCTCCCTCTCTCCTCCTCCTCTCCACAGACTCCATGCAGATAGAGGATGTGGATGCAGTCCAGAGTCTCCAGGATGTGCTCCATGGGGCCCTGCAGGACTACGAGAGTGCCCAGCACACGGAGGACCCTCGGCGGGCAGGCAAGCTCATCATGACCCTTCCCCTGCTCCGGCAGACGGCCGCCAGGGCTGTGCAGCACTTCTGCAGCATCAAGCAGGACGGCCGTGTGCCCATGCACAAACTGTTCCTGGAACTGCTGGAGGCCAGGGCCTGACCAGCCACGTGGGACTAGGATCACATAGAGGAAGGATAGGGCAGTGATGTCATAAAGGTCAAGATTAATGCAGGAAGTGGTATTGTGCTGGAAGAACAGAGTGAACAGCAATGAGTGGACCTGAACGGAGACAAAATGGCTCCTCTGTGAAGTTCCAGATGCTCTTCTATTAATAAGTAATTGTTGTCCAATCCTTCTTTATGCCATTCTGGGACTGTTGTGAGTTTGACAAGGCTAACACAGCCCTGCTCGCCATTACAAACTCAGGAGGAGAGGAGGAAGGACTGACATCACCTTAGTGACAGGGATAACTGCCTTATGAGGGATTTTGATGGCAGTTCTTAATATAAACCTAAACAGTGCTAGTGAAATGAAGAAAGACACCCAAAACTTGAAGATCCTCTAGGATTATTATTTGTGTGAAACCAGCTCTAAGCCTGTTCATCTTGCATTGTAGTGCTTGAATAACTTTTCTTTTTTTTATATCAAATGAACTGTGGACAGGCTTGCCAAAGAACGGTGTGACACACTTAGTCAAAGGATGCAGCAAGCGGTCACAATAACGTATGTAAGGCACTCACCTATAATAAGTTAGTGAACTTGATTTCATTAAGTCACTGTAACTCTTTTTTTTTTAACCTTTATTTAACCAGGCAAGTCAGTTAAGAACACATTTTTATTTTTGATGACAGCCTAGGAACAGTGGGTTAACTGCCTTGTTCAGGGGAAGAATTACAGATTTTTACGTTGTCAGCTCGGGGATTTGATCTTGCAACCTTTTGATTACTTGTCCAACACCCTAACCACTAGTCCACCTGCCGCCCCAATGATTATGAAGGTGAGGGGAGATATTGAAAAAAGGCCTATATTCAATCAGCTCAAGAGTTAACGGCGAAAGCAGACACCCGCATAGCGGATGTTTTGGTGGAGTCGCAGGTGGAACTGTCAAATCGGTGAGCAGCTGCTCTTCCGATCATTGTCACGAAGCCACACCCACTGGCGTTAGAAGTTCAGAATGAAAACGTGTCGAAAGCTATATAGAAATAATGATGCTCGAATGTAAAAATCATTAAACTAAATAATGAGGGTTTCTATCATCCTAATGGAGGTATAGATTACATCTCACATTCCAGTGTTGAACTTGTAAAGAAGGCTGCATGGGTTTTCAGATAATGTGACTCGGTGCAGCCAATGGCAGTGTCCGATTTAGGTATAATGCCCGGAGCCACTTGTGGATTTGACAGCTCTTAGCGCAGTTCCATCTCCAACACCATCAAAACAGCCGCTACGCAGATGTCAGCTAAAGCAGATCTGATTGAATAGAGCCCTAAAAATGTATTTATTGTTGGCTTGATTATTTTGTTTTTTTCGTTTTTTTATTTACCAGTGTGGCATTAATGAAGAATATTAAAGGAATAAATACAGATCATTTTCTAAAGATGAAGTCATTTTGTTTTAATAAGTAAATAAAACGTTTTGTACTAGCTTCACTACTTCACTCATGGCACTGATACCTGTACTATACCATAGCATCGAAGGCGATATAATAACGTGATGTACAGTACTTGATGACATTGAACCATGCATTGAGTTGTAGATTACACACTGTGCAAAGCACCTTTCTTTCTTATGATGAACATCTGGTGGTGGTATTTCAAACGTGTCTCTGTGTTTCCGTTTTCAGAAAGTAGAAATCTTGGAAAATCACAACTGGTCAAATGAATGGAAACTAAATCGGTAGGAATGTGAAAACCGCTTTTAAACTCCCCGTACATTACGGACAACTGTATTTTTATTTGCTCCAACTGTGCGGAATAATCTGTATATTTTTGTGACAAAGTATATCATAAAGTGTGATCCAGCAATACTGTGTGAAGGGGGTGTAAATGTATGTATTCTGTATATAAAGTTCAGCGCCAACTGAGTTGTAACCCATGTTCAGATGAGATGTACACTACTACTACTATTCTCAGGACGATTCTAGGGCAATAAAGATGCTTCCAGTTCCAGAAAGAGTCTTCATCTTTCTATCTGTTATAGGTTTATGACACAATCACATGTCCCAGTCAGACGGTTGGGAAAGAGGGAGGCAGAAGGGGAGACGTCCTCATTGATAAAGAGAGGGGGAATGAAAGGAGGGAAGAGAATGGGGAAATAGTGAAGCAATGGAGAGGAGTAGACGTAAATCAAGAGAAGATCAGTGCAGAGGAGAGGTGGCGTAGGGAAAGATGCAGGCACTCTGTCTGACGTTACAATAAATAATGGACACCCACATGCTACTGCAGTGACTTGTTTCAGAAAACAGACTGCTGTCACTTTGAACGATTGTCTATGACAGGCGCCTCGTTTCTCAAGGTGGCCATAAATGTTGGCTTGAGGTGTGTCTATTGGACAGATGAGTAGGAAGTGTCGGGCTGGTAGGGGGACGGTCCCATATGAGAGGATCCATAATTAACGACATTATTTGAATGAAGTCTAAAAGCGCCGCTGGGAACAGATTGTCAAGGTTGTTGAAATCAAGCACCTGACTTCCTCTCAGTCAAAGGTTGTGATTGCCTGACAGGATTATTGCCTTTATGAGGCAGAGACGATCACAAACTGTGTGTCTTTCAGCACAAACCTAACAGGGAAAACTAGGCACATATAACAAAAATTGTCCTTGAAATATCAACCTGATTTCAAATTGCTTCAGTACAAAAACATAAGACAGAATGATTGCCATTAAAGGAAAAATCCACTCAAAAATGATGACGCACATTTTTTCATTAGTCCACTGTTGCTTCAGTCCCAAAATGTTTTGCATGTCAAGTTTTCAAGAAACAATTCTAAATCAGGTGGATATTTCAAGGATTATGGTCTTATGTGTGCTTGTGCTATAAAATACACAGTCTGTAATAGTCTCTGCCTCATAAAGGCAGTAATCCTGTCATAATCCTGATTGAGGGGGGTAAGAGGGGTATAGCTTCTATATGGTGGAGATTTATTAGATTTTTATAATAATGAAAATGTGGCTCTGTTGATAGAGACCTAACTTCAACTTGTAGCGTCACTACAGACCCTGGTTCGATCCTGGGCTGTATCATAACCGGCCGTGATCGGGAGTCCCATAGGGCTGCGCACAACTGGCCCAGCGTCGTCCGGGTTAGGGGAGGGCTTGGCCGGGGTAGGCAGTCATTGTAAAATAAGAATTTATTCTTAACTGTCTTGCCTAGTTAAATAAAAAATAAAAAAATAAAAATCTGTAATGTTAGTTCTGAGTTGTAAGGACCTCTATGACACCATCATTCCATCAAAGGAAAACAAATTGAATTCCTAGTTTTTAATTTATCTGTTATTTAACCAGGTAAGTTGACTGGGAACACATTCTCATTTGCAGCCACAACCTGGGGAATAGTTACAGGGGAGGAGGGGGATTAATTAGCCAATTGTAAACTGGGGACTATTAGGTGACCGTGATGGTTTGAGGGCCAGATTGGGAATTTAGCCAGGACACCGGGGTTAACACCCCAACTCTTACGATAAGTGCCATGGGATCTTTAAATGACCTCAGAGAGTCAGGACACCCGTTTAACGTCCCATCCAAAAGATGGCACTGGGATACTTTTTTTAGACCAGAGGAAAAAGTGCCTCCTACTGGCCCTCAAACACCACTTCCAGCAGCATCTGGTCTCCCATTCAGGAACTGACCAGGACCAACCCTGCTTAGCTTCAGAAGTAAGCCAGCAGTGGTATGCAGGGTGGTATGCTGCTGGCTAGTAAAAACATTCTCAGTATGCTTTAATGCTTTTGATACAGCACAATGTAACTAAATTAATTACAAATCAACACTCAAAAGGATGAGTATAGATGTTTATTACAGAAAAAAAGAAATTGGAGAATTACAATCATAAATGTTGTTGGTTTTTCAGAGTACAGATGACTGGAGCAAACCTTTCAATGATGGTGTTCAGAGTCAATATGAGAAGCATTCGCTACAGCTGCATGGCTTTCAATATAAATATATAATTGCTGGTTATTACACAAATAAAGTTGGCACTCATTACATCTAGCCTACTCACAACTTTTAGTGGTTGATCAACTGTATTGCAAGCATATGGGTAAGCTACAGTGTTGCGATAGGTGCGATAGGAGATTGACATCATATCCGTTTTAATTTCAGAGCCTTTAGAGTACCACAGTATGAGTCATAATACCCATATAACCTAGCGGTCAAACAAGGAAAGGGTTCCAAACGTTTTTCTACCAGTCATTTTTCCACAGGCCGGATTTTAGAAACGCTTCAAATAAGGGCTGTGTGTTGTGTAGGCTGACCCTGGTGTGAGGTTTTGATAACCGTGTAAATCTCTCTAGGACAAGGTGATTTTTATAGAAACACAGCCTTGATTTTAAGTGTTTATAAAATCCCCTATGGGAAAAATGAATGGTGGAAAATTCCCTGTTTCCCATTCCCATTTCCCTGTTTGACCACTTTGCTTTATGGGTATTATGAAACCTCCACTGTGGGGCTCTATACCAAGGCAGGAAATAGAAACAATCATGAATTGATAAACCAAATATTGAACAACAATTCACATTTTGCATAGAAGTGGGGACTGTAAGCAGCATTTATTTTTTAAATTGTTCAATAAACAAACAATCTTACAGAATGCGCATCCAGTGTTTGGCACTCGCTATTGCGGCAAGCATATTTTTGAATTAAAAAGTCACAGCAAAAGATTATAACATTCTGCCCACACCTCCACAGAAATGTGATC
Organism: Oncorhynchus clarkii lewisi; assembly: GCF_045791955.1. Taxonomy (NCBI): domain Eukaryota; kingdom Metazoa; phylum Chordata; class Actinopteri; order Salmoniformes; family Salmonidae; genus Oncorhynchus; species Oncorhynchus clarkii. The sequence continues at coordinate 26,829,850 of NC_092154.1, forward strand.
ACATCTTCCAGTGTGCTTTCTTTTAACAACTATCATGGCCCAGTTCCAACACCTCCAAGTCATACAGCAAATAAGGCGTTGTTCCCATAAATGGTGAACGGAGGACGTTTTCCAGGCCGGGTTGTGGTTCTCCTTCAGGAGCTGATAAATATAGTTTGGCTCTGATTTATCAATGAAAACATGTAGATTGGGGTAAATTGAGCCAAAGGGGTAGTATGTTGACCCCCCTTGTTTCTAGGAAACCATAGGCCTACACAAAATGTATAATTTGACCAAATATTAAGGAAGAAGTCATTGTTACATGGAGTCTGAGAAGGAGGAAATCACATGGAAAAAGTGGTAAGTAAGTTAAGTCCAAAAAACGGATTTTCACCAAGTCAAATGGATTTATTGTGTTAGAGCAGGGATGGGCAACTTTCATGGGAGTGGGGACCACTAAAAACCTTAAATACTCATGAGGGTCCACAGTGGCTCGTATGTCTTCTACCCACATATGCAGTCACATGTTTTGGGGGCCATAACAGCAAAACATTTTAGTGGATCCACTCTTGACAACGGAGAGACAGTTTTTTTAGTTAATTTCCTGCAATTCTACACATTTTGTCAAGGGGTTTAGAGAAAATATTGCAGTTTTAAAGCACGTTTGCTGCAATTATTGTCACGCCCTGACCATATAGAGCCCTCGGGGTTCTCCATGGTGTTTTAGGTCAGGTCGTAACTTGGGGGGTTTCTAGGTATTATATTTCTATGTTGGTGTGTGTGTATGGTTCCCAATTGGAGGAAGCTGATATTCGTTACCTCTAATTGGGGATCATACTTAGTGTGTCCTTTTTCCCACCTGCTATGTGGGATATTGTTTTTGTTTGAGTGCTAATGTGCGCTACGTATTTCACGATCGTTATATCTTTGTTGTTTTGGAAGTGTCACTATCATTAACATGTGGAACTCTACTCACGCTGCGCCTTGGTCCAATTATTCATACGACGGCCGTGACAGAATATCCCACCATAGCAGGACCAAGCAGCTTGCCCAGGAGGTGAAGGAGAGTTGGTCATGGGAAGAGATACTAGGTGGATGCGAGACCCTTCCTTGGCGGGAGTCGCTGAGGAGTTAAGGAGTACGGTGCAACCTGTGCCGGCTCCACGCACCAGGCCTCCAGGGCGCCTTCCCAGCCCGGGTACGTCCTGTGCCAGCTATCCACACTCGCCCTGAAGAGTGTGTAATCAGTCCGGTGCATCAATCAATCAATCAATCAATCAAATTTATTTTATATAGCCCTTCGTACATCGGCTGATATCTCAAAGTGCTGTACATAAACCCAGCCTAAAACCCCAAACAGCAAGCAATGCAGGTGTAGAAGCACGGCGGCTAGGAAAAACTCCCTAGAAAGGCCAAAACCTAGGAAGAAACCTAGAGAGGAACCAGGCTATGTGGGGTGGCCAGTCCTCTTCTGGCTGTGCCGGGTGGAGATTATAACAAAACATGGTCAAGATGTTCAAATGTTCATAAATGACCAGCATGGTCGAATAATAATAAGGCAGAATAGTTGAAACTGGAGCAGCAGCACAGTCAGGTGGACTGGGGACAGCAAGGAGTCATCATGTCAGGTATTCCTGGGGCATGGTCCTATGGCTCAGGTCAGTTGAAACTGGAGCAGCAGCACAGCCAGGTGGACTGGGGACAGCAAGGAGTCATCATGTCAGGTAGTCCTGGGGCATGGTCCTAGGGCTCAGGTCCTCCGAGAGAGAGAAAGAGAGAAGGAGAGAATTAGAGAACGCACACTTAGATTCACACAGGACACCGAATAGGACAGGAGAAGTACTCCAGATATAACAAACTGACCCTAGCCCCCCGACACATAAACTACTGCAGCATAAATACTGGAGGCTGAGACAGGAGGGGTCAGGAGACACTGTGGCCCCATCCGAGGACACCCCCGGACAGGGCCAAACAGGAAGGATATAACCCCACCCACTTTGCCAAAGCACAGCCCCCACAACACTAGAGGGATATCTTCAACCACCAACTTACCATCCTGAGACAAGGCTGAGTATAGCCCACAAAGACCTCCGCCACGGCACAACCCAAGGGGGGGGGGGGGGGGGGGCGCCAACCCAGACAGGATGACCACATCAGTGACTCAACCCACTCAGGTGACGCACCCCCTCCAGGGACGGCATGAGAGAGCCCCAGTAAAGCCAGTGACTCAGCCCCTGTAATAGGGTTAGAGGCAGAGAATCCCAGTGGAAAGAGGGGAACCGGCCAGGCAGAGACAGCAAGGGCGGTTCGTTGCTCCAGAGCCTTTCCGTTCACCCTCCCACTCCTGGGCCAGACTACACTCAATCATATGACCCACTGAAGAGATGAGTCTTCAGTAGAGACTTAAAGGTTGAGACCGAGTTTGCGTCTCTGACATGGGTAGGCAGACCGTTCCATAAAAATGGAGCTCTATAGGAGAAAGCCCTGCCTCCAGCTGTTTGCTTAAAAATTCTAGGGACAATTAGGAGGCCTGCGTCTTGTGACCGTAGCGTACGTGTAGGTATGTACGGCAGGACCAAATCAGAGAGATAGGTAGGAGCAAGCCCATGTAATGCTTTGTAGGTTAGCAGTAAAACCTTGAAATCAGCCCTTGCTTTGACAGGAAGCCAGTGTAGAGAGGCTAGCACTGGAGTAATATGATCAAATTTTTTGGTTCTAGTCAGGATTCTAGCAGCCGTATTTAGCACTAACTGAAGTTTATTTAGTGCTTTATCCGGGTAGCCGGAAAGTAGAGCATTGCAGTAGTCTAACCTGGAAGTGACAAAAGCATGGATTAATTTTTCTGCATCATTTTTGGACAGAAAGTTTCTGATTTTTGCAATGTTACGTAGATGGAAAAAAGCTGTCCTTGAAATGGTCTTGATATGTTCTTCAAAAGAGAGATCAGGGTCCAGAGTAACGCCGAGGTCCTTCACAGTTTTATTTGAGACGACTGTACAACCATTAAGATTAATTGTCAGATTCAACAGAAGATCTCTTTGTTTCTTGGGACCTAGAACAAGCATCTCTGTTTTGTCCGAGTTTAAAAGTAGAAAGTTTGCAGCCATCCACTTCCTTATGTCTGAAACACATTCTTCTAGCAAGGGCAATTTTGGGGCTTCACCATGTTTAATTGAAATGTACAGCTGTGTGTCATCCGCATAGCAGTGAAAGTTAACATTATATTTTCGAATGACATCCCCAAGAGGTAAAATATATAGTGAAAACAATAGTGGTCCTAAAACGGAACCTTGAGGAACACCGAAATTTACAGTTGATTTGTCAGAGGACAAACCATTCACAGAGACAAACTGATATCTTTCCGACAGATAAGATCTAAACCAGGCCAGAACTTGTCCGTGTAGACCAATTTGGGTTTCCAATCTCTCCAAAAGAATGTGGTGATCGATGGTATCAAAAGCAGCACTAAGGTCTAGGAGCACGAGGACAGATGCAGAGCCTCGGTCCGATGCCATTAAAATGTCATTTACCACCTTCACAAGTGCCGTCTCAGTGCTATGATGGGGTCTAAAACCAGACTGAAGCATTTCGTATACATTGTTTGTCTTCAGGAAGGCAGTGAGTTGTTGCGCAACAGCCTTTTCTAAAATTTTTGAGAGGAATGGAAGATTCGATATAGGCCGATAGTTTTTTATATTTTCTGGGTCAAGGTTTGGCTTTTTCAAGAGAGGCTTTATTACTGCCACTTTTAGTGAGTTTGGTACACATCCGGTGGATAGAGAGCCGTTTATTATGTTCAACATAGGAGGGCCAAGCACAGGAAGCAGCTCTTTCAGTAGTTTAGTTGGAATAGGGTCCAGTATGCAGCTTGAAGGTTTAGAGGCCATGATTATTTTCATCATTGTGTCAAGAGATATAGTACTAAAACACTTGAGCGTCTCTCTTGATCCTAGGTCCTGGCAGAGTTGTGCAGACTCAGGACAACTGAGCTTTGAAGGAATACGCAGATTTAAGGAGGAGTCCGTAATTTGCTTTCTAATAATCATAATCTTTTCCTCAAAGAAGTTCATGAATTTATCACTGCTAAAGTGAAAGTCATCCTCTCTTGGGGAATGCTGCTTTTTAGTTAGCTTTGCGACAGTATCAAAAAGGAATTTTGGATTGTTCTTATTTTCCTCAATTAAGTTAGAAAAATAGGATGATCGAGCAGCAGTAAGGGCTCTTCGGTACTGCACAGTACTGTCTTTCCAAGCTAGTCGGAAGACTTCCAGTTTGGTGTGGCGCCATTTCCGTTCCAATTTTCTGGAAGCTTGCTTCAGAGCTCGGGTATTTTCTGTATACCAGGGAGCTAGTTTCTTATGAGAAATGTTTTTAGTTTTTAGGGGTGCAACTGCATCTAGGGTATTGCGCAAGGTTAAGTTGAGTTCCTCAGTTAGGTGGTTAACTGATTTTTGTCCTCTGGCGTCCTTGGGTAGACAGAGGGAATCTGGAAGGACATCAAGGAATCTTTGTGTTGTCTGTGAATTTATAGCACGACTTTTGATGATCCTTGGTTGGGGTCTGAGCAGATTATTTGTTGCAATTGCAAACGTAATAAAATGGTGGTCCGATAGTCCAGGATTATGAGGAAAAACATTAAGATCCACAACATTTATTCCATGGGACAAAACTAGGTCCAGCGTATGACTGTGACAGTGAGTGGGTCCAGAGACATGTTGGACAAAACCCACTGAGTCGATGATGGCTCCGAAAGCCTTTTGGAGTGGGTCTGTGGACTTTTCCATGTGAATATTAAAGTCACCAAAGATTAGAATATTATCCGCTATGACTACAAGGTCCGATAGGAATTCAGGGAACTCAGTGAGGAACGCTGTATATGGCCCAGGAGGCCTGTAAACAGTAGCTATAAAAAGTGATTGAGTAGGCTGCATAGATTTCATGACTAGAAGCTCAAAAGACGAAAACGTCATTTTTTTTTTTGTAAATTGAAATTTGCTATCGTAAATGTTAGCAACACCTCCGCCTTTGCGGGATGCACGGGGGATATGGTCACTAGTGTAGCCAGGAGGTGAGGCCTCATTTAACACAGTAAATTCATCAGGCTTAAGCCATGTTTCAGTCAGGCCAATCACATCAAGATTATGATCAGTGATTAGTTCATTGACTATAATTGCCTTTGAAGTAAGGGATCTAACATTAAGTAGCCCTATTTTGAGATGTGAGGTATCATGATCTCTTTCAATAATGACAGGAATGGAGGTGGTCTTTATCCTAGTGAGATTGCTAAGGCGAACACCGCCATGTTTAGTTTTGCCCAACCCAGGTCGAGGCACAGACACGGTCTCAATGGTGATAGCTGAGCTGACTACACTGACTGTGCTAGTGGCAGACTCCACTATGCTGGCAGGCTGGCTAACAGCCTGCTGCCTGGCCTGCACCCTATTTCATTGTGGAGCTAGAGGAGTTAGAGCCCTGTCTATGTTGGTAGATAAAATGAGAGCACCCCTCCAGCTAGGATGGAGTCCGTCACTCCTCAGCAGGTCAGGCTTGGTCCTGTTTGTGGGTGAGTCCCAGAAAGAGGGCCAATTATCTACAAATTCTATCTTTTGGGAGGGGCAGAAAACAGTTTTCAACCAGCGATTGAGTTGTGAGACTCTGCTGTAGAGCTCATCACTCCCCCTAACTGGGAGGGGGCCAGAGACAATTACTCGATGCCGACACATCTTTCTAGCTGATTTACACGCAGAAGCTATGTTGCGCTTGGTGATCTCTGACTGTTTCATCCTAACATCGTTGGTGCCGACGTGGATAACAATATCTCTATACTCTCTACACTCGCCAGTTTTAGCTTTAGCCAGCACCATCTTCAGATTAGCCTTAACGTCGGTAGCCCTGCCCCCCGGTAAACAGTGTATGTATGATCGCTGGATGATTCTCAAGTCTAATACTGCGGGTAATGGAGTCGCCAATGACTAGAGTTTTCAATTTGTCAGAGCTAATGGTGGGAAGCTTCGGCGTCTCAGACCCCGTAACGGGAGGAGTAGAGACCAGAGAAGACTCGGCCTCTGACTCCGACCCGCTGCTTAATGGGGAAAACCGGTTGAAAGTTTCTGTCGGCTGAATGAGCGACACCGGTTGAGCGTTCCTACAGCATTTCCTTCCAGAAACCGTGAGAAAGTTGTCCGGCTGCGGGGACTGTGCCAGGGGATTTATACTACTATCTGTACTTACTGGTGGCACAGACGCGGTCTCATCCTTTCCTACACTGAAATTACCCTTGCCTAGCGATTGCGTCTGAAGCTGGGCTTGTAGCACAGCTATCCTCGCCGTAAGGCGAGTACAGCGACTGCAATTAGAAGGCATCATGTTAATGTTACTACTTAGCTTCGGCTGTTGGAGGTCCCGACGAACAGTGTCCAGATAAAGCGTCCGGAGTGAAAAAGTTGAGTAGGAAAAAACAAAAATATAAACGGTAATTAAAAAGTAAAAACCGTAAATTTGTCAGGTAGCAAAACAGGTTGGCAACAAAACGCACAGCAACTCAAAAACAAGTCTGCAAGTCGTGACCGGACCGCATCCTGTGCCGACTCCACACACTGGGCCTCCAGTGACCGGAGACTCCAGCGACGGTCCACGGCCCGGAGACTCCAGCGATGGTCCACGGCCCGGAGACTCCAGCGACGGTCCACGGCCCGGAGCTTCCAGCGACAGTCCAGGGCCCGGAGCTTCCAGCGACAGCCCGGAGACTCCAGCGACGGTCCACGGCCCGGAGACTCCAGCTACGGTCCACGGCCCGGAGCTTCCAGCTACGGTCCACGGCCCGAGGCTTCCAGCGACGATCCACGACCCTGGGGGCTTCCTGCGCCGGTGCCATGGCAGGAGGCTTTCCCTGCGCCGGTGCCCAGTGTTCAGCCCGGCTCCATGGCCGGATCCGCGATCTGAGAGGGTGCTACGTCCTGCACTGGAGCCGCCACCGACGCCAGTTGCCCACCCTAACCCTCCCCATCTAGTTTCAGGTTTTGCGGTCGGAGTCCGCACCTTTTGGGGGGGGTACTGTCACGCTCTGACCATAGAGAGCCCTCTGGGTTTTCCATGGTGTTTTAGGTCAGGTCGTGACTAGGGGGGTTTCTAGGTATTATTGGAGGCAGCTGATATTCGTTACCTCTACCTCTGTGCACTACGTATTTCACGATCGTTATATCTTTGTTGTTTTGGAAGTGTCACTATCATTAAAATGTGGAACTCTACTCACGCTGCGCCTTGGTCCAATTATTCATACGACGGTCGTGACAATTCTACACATTTTGCCATGGGGCGGAGAGAAATGTTTGCAGTTTTTAATATGATATCTGAGTGAGAGTGACTAACAAAATCTATGGGGGCCCCTGGTTACCGACCACGATTACTACAAGTTTAAGATAGCTGGCCACTAGACTAACTTAGCCTACCCCCCAAAAAAATGTTAGCTGACATGGGCTAATTGAGTGACTGTCAGTAGCTAGGTTTCCGTCCAATATGCGACCGAATTACAATATGCGACTGAAAAAATCTGCATATAGAAAATATGTGCATTTTCCTACCAGTGGTGTGTTTCCACCAAACGGACTAGTTGCAGAAAAAATATTAATGGTGACATGTGCAACACCATTTCACATATTTGATATAAATCATTAAAATAAGACAACCTGGCTTAGCTTTTAAGTATTGCTTACTAAAGCATTTCTAAATAAAACTGATTCAATGGATTAACACATTTCTGTGAAACCCTATGCCATAATCATCTACCACGGTAACTGGGGCTTTACCCCATGTAAACTGTAGCCATTTATTTCCCTTTAGTTTATTCGCCTAAGCATGACCTTCATCCACATATTCATTTTCTTTGCTTTTTTGTCTCAGCAATGAAACGTTGTTCTTATGGGGGGCTAGTTACCCCCAGTACCCTACGCACGGCTGATAACTGAGGCCCCGGGAGAGGAGGGTGGCGTCGGGTCAAAGTGTCAGTCGTAAGACTAATTGCACAGAGCATACTCAAGATGGATGGATGAATGAGTGTAGCCGACATCTCCCCAAAAATCATCCATCGGTTTATTTACCAGTCATTCAAGCTGAAAAGGGGCATGATGGAAGTCGGCATCCAACACGTTTCGCCACATCGGCTGCCTCTAAGTGAGTTAGTGATGGCGAGTGACGTCCCAATATATCACCTACCCTAAGTGAGTTACCTTGTGAGTGACATCCCTATATGTCACTCTCTCTAAGTGAGTTAGTGTGTGTCTACCATCTCAGTCTCCCAGACACCCTGTGATGGATGAGGTCTGGAGGAGATGGGCTGTAAAGGGCTGATTCTGCCACTCTGCAATGAGATCACTTCCACAATAAAAAGCCATTGTCCCTAATCATCCCGGCAAGGTATGAATGCTGATTAGAGTATTATAAGGATGAGAGGCGCTCCCTTCCATCTAAATACGAGCTTTGGTTTGATATAAGGGCCTTTTCCCACTATAGTCAGACCACGATCCATCAATAACCAAAGCCACCAGAAGGACGTCAGTAGAACATAACACCTGCACGGTGATGTCTCAGTCTTTTCAAACAGCAAACAATACTTTTTAGGATTTCATATGCATCTACATAATTCACAGGGTAGCTTTATCTCTTACACTCTCATGTATAGTCTAGTGCGGTACTTTTAGTGGGCTTCTTTTCATTTAGCTAATAAGACAATGTGTTGCACAATGTGTTCCACAATCTTCCACATGACATAATGAAACACAGAATACTACAGGACTCAGAGCAGGTACTGCACAGTAGCAGGCCATAAGGTAGTATTGAGTTGTTACTTAGCACCACCATGTGGCAAAATAATTCAGTGCAGGCGTCACTGCATTAATGTCCCTATGACTTGGATCTGTTGTTGTGTTACATCTGCCAAGGCCCCATCCATGTAATACTACCACTCATTTAGTTCTCATTTTGGAACACACCTCAAAATCCATACAGATCAGGGTTGACATTTTGAAAGTGACTTTCAAAGTGAAATTGGCCTTCACCAGAACATGCCAACTCCGGTGAATCATAAAGACACTACTACTACTACTGTTTTTCCAGTGAGGTGGAACAAGATCGAGGTAGTTACTGTTAAATGCGTGTATTAGAGAGGCATGGTACTCTGACTGGCCGTCACCCTGCCTCTCAAGGTAAGCTGATACCTGACACCTGGCTGTTGCCATGACGCTGCTGGGGGGAAGCAGGGGTTGATGGGAGATCTCTGAGGTGAGGAGGACACCTTAACAGCACTCAGAAGTTGCATCTCTCTATTGCCTCTCTTTTTCACTGACCACATCCTGACCACACCACTAGACCAAACTGCAGGGGAGCAGGGTGGACAAGACAACAGAGTACTTTGATTTTTCAAACCTTCCGAAGACATTTGCGCTCATTTGCGGGGTGTTGCAGAGTGTGTATCAGCCAAGGTAAACAGCGGTGTGAAATATTGATGGGGCAACAGGTGTGATCCCTTACCGTCGGTCAGTCCTTGCCCCCCTGATCACATGCACCTCACGGAGAGGGGGTGTCTATGCCCCCGCCACACACCACAACACGGACACCAGCACTGGTGAGGCTCTGGACTGGCCAGTCAACCTGATCTTATTCTCTTTCCCTGTCTTCATACCTCCCTCTAGTCTCTCTTTTCCTATCAACTGTCATTGCCTTCATGATGTCTACATTAGGTGTGATCATCTAAACTAACATATATCAGATGAAATGTAGTTTTAAAAAGATGTGGGTTTGATGCTACCAGGAGTTAAGAAAACTCTAGTCATTGTGTATAGAAAGTATGGTGTGTCAAACAAAAATGTTGCACTGTGAATACACCACAAATACTCTGGTTCAGAGAGCTAGCAAACAAAGGACAGAAATATCACAGCAGTGGGTCGCTAAGAGATGGTTGGATGAGAGAGGCTGCTGAAGGAGTGCGATCAGAGAGGGATAGAAAATAGGCCACGCCAACAAGTGCGTCTCCAGTTACCTGGTTATCTCCTCTCTCTCTCTCTCTCTCTCTCTGTGTGATCACCTTTCTAAGAAAGAGTGTTGACTTGGGCCCATTACCTTGAGCTGTAGCCCCTAGAACTCAGAGTAAGCCTGGGACACAATGGCATTTACTGATAAAGAGACCATTAGTACACAGAAAGAAACAGCTATATAAAGACGATGAGTAGGTTTGTCCCAGACGTGATAGTGGCGGGTGCATGACGTCTTTAGGATTGAAGAATCAGACAGCAAGTTGGATATTATTCCCAATTAAACAGGTTCAACTGCTGTACACTTGTGTTTCCTCCGTCCCTCTCCCCCTCTAGATCAGGTGGAGCCCACTCCTCCCGGTGGGGAGCGGGCGGAGGGGGGTAACGGGGACGGGTCTCTTTTCTACAGGGAGCTGTGGTTCATTGTGCTGATGACAGGGGTAGCCCTGGTGGTTCTAGCTATCGTTCTGGGGATCATCCTGCACAAGGCCCTGAAAAGAACCCCCTTCACTCGAGAGCGCCCCCCTCTGGTGGCCCTGCCCATGCAGAAGAGGAGCCCCATGGCGGTGTATCCCCCCAGCGACTCCTACCTGGTGAGACGGCCCAACTGGGTATGTGGGAACATCCTATGAAAGAGATGGGTCATTCAACTTTAATTCAACTATATGCACTTTCATAGCATATAGAAATTCACTTTATTCAGATGAGTTTGCATACAACATGGTGGAATATTTTATCTCAGGTGGGGTATATTCGGACTATCTCAGTGGAAAACATGAGATATGTGTCAAATGTCTCGCTCTGTAACACATTCTCTCTCCTCTCAGTTTGACACGGTGCCCAACACAACAAGCTCCTCCAACAGTGTCACACTCAAAGGGTTCACCATGCACCTGGAGGTTAGAGACCAGGCAGGCACAATCTCAATTGCATACTCCCCGTGTCCTCTCTCCTCCTTCTCAACACCCATTAGATGAGAAAGCCAGCGGTTACTCCCCTCTGATCTTCTCCTCCAAAGGGTTTTAAGGAGAGAACACTAGGAGTGTGCAATTTAAATTCTCCCACAGACACATACACATCTATTTTGGACAACAGTAACTTGCTGCCTTGTCTCCTATCTGTGCCCCAAGGGAGTGGAGGACAGTAAGTTTTGGGCAGGTGGCGACGCCCCTCCGGAGGGTGAGCTGGGTATCCTTAATGTGTCCAGCCTCCACGTGTCCGCTATCCATGGCTCTGCCCACTCCCAGAATTCTCTGCGGCGGAGCGTGAGCCAGATGATGGACAGGAAGTCGCTGACAGGGGAGGAGGAAGTGTGGGACTCTCACATTCAAGGCCACGACAGCGGGATGGTGAGACACCCCGAAATCTAGGCCCTGCTTAGAGGACGTTTCTTTGTTTGTTTATTAACTCCTCCTTTCTCCCCCTCCCTCTTTCCATCCATCATCCACCAGTTTATGGAGGACGAGGAGTTTGTCGACACTATTAAAGGCTTCAGCACGGTGCGGAAGGAACACACCATGTTTACCGACACTAACCTGTGACCTGCTGTGACCTTTGAACTCCACCCCTCACCTTGTCAGGTCAGACAGGTCGACTGGAGGGGCAGCCCCTCACAAAGGGAGGTCGGATGGGTAGAAAAAGCAAGCCATACACATTCACTAATAACATCCTATTTGACTATGACTGCAACCGACCTACCAAACAGCACTCTTGGGTTAAATAAAAAATGGAATACAAAAAATAAAAGTGCAAATACGACTAACTGAAGAATATCCAAGAAAAGGACTTGTCTTGCAAGCCAGGCTATTTGGTCATAATTCAGGGACAGAAATGTCACCATGAAAGAGAAGACTCCCGATGAGATAGAGGAACTGATAAGAGAGATAGGGAAATGTTCTCAGTGAACCTGTTCGTTTCAATGAGCAGTATCAAGGCATCCATTTATATAAAAATTTGTTTTGGGATTTCTTATAGCTACACTGACCTAAAATACAAAGAGAACAGTGTTTTCATTTTATATAAACATATTTGTATATTGACTTGCTGTTGCATTGAATGTAAGAATGCCTTTTGATAAGTCGCTGTCTAATAAAAGTGTGGACCAATTTATTTTTGATAGTAACTTAAATGAGTAATTATTGATAATGGATGCACCCTACAAACCAAAAGCATGATACCAAGTCAACATATCATCATTTTATTTGAAATGAGCTCCAGATGCAATTCTGGCCCAAAAAGTTTGTACCACTAGTCAATAATATGGTTACAAAACAAAAACACTTACCGAATAAATTAATGTACTGTAGTACCACATGACAAGACATGTAAACATAAAAAAAACCAAATGGGGGAAGAAGTATAGTGCATTAAAAATAAATGAGTAGATTATATATACAACATTTTAGGCATTTACAAAGGCAGCCTTTTTTGTTGCTTGTGTTTATATAAATATAATTCTCTAGATAAAGTGTGGATATACGCTGATATGTTTGCTAAAATAGAGGGACCAGGCGACGAGAGGGGCAGAGCTCCATCCGAGTCAATAACCTTCTCTGATCTCCGTGACAACGCTGTGCCGCTCCAAAGACAACCCAAATTATACTACTCAATTAGTTTCAAGGAGTCCAAACCCCACCCAAGCTAGTATACATTTCAGTTCGGCTTAACTTTCTCATTGCAACGTGGTTCAATGCTAAGGATTCCTTTAGTGTGTCATTGCTTACCATTCATTTGATTTATCTGAAGTAAAAGTGCATGCAGCACATGCTAGGGTTGTGAATGCTTTTAAAGCTAGCTACAATTGAAATATAGTTGCATGTGATTCTGTACAGTACCTATAGGTCTGCTGGCTTCCCTTACTAAAGAAATCTACCTTCGGGGACATTCAACTGAAACCCATTACCTCGTCACACTTTGATCCAGGAAAAAGCTTCCATTAGACACCATGATTCGACTTCTAATAGCGAGGACAGAACTGGCACTACCGTGGACTTCTTACCTAGGATGTCTAGTTGCTGTCTATAGGTGTCAGGCTTCTAAATACTTTGTCCAGCAGTTACTACAACAGTAGTTTTACTATAGAGCTACAAGCTGATGCTACAACAACCACTTGGCTAGGTCTTCAGGTTCTAGCCTATACTTATCTGTAGCCTTATCAATCACTGATGTCATTATACTACTCAGGCCTAGGTCTGCCAAAACCTACTACATGGCTACTCAAGCTGCAGGATGCTGGGCTTGCTAATGTTAAAACATACCCCCCCAAACATGGAGTAACAACATCGCCACCACTGCTCTTGGTGTAGAGTAGTGATAGACTGGACACGATCGGTTTGTGTGCGACTGCAATTATTGTGCACTGAGCTTAGTTACCTGCTGACGATTTGACAGGTTTGTGGCGTACCAAGCATAGCGTTGCCATGACAGATAGTGCTGGTGAAGGTTGGCGGTTGTGGATGTAGACAAGAGGTTATAGAAATGTTGGTGTTTGAAGGATCTCTCCTGTCTTTGAACAGAAACCTCCCTACCTCCGTTACATTGTCTCCATAAGTACATACAACGATTTAGTGTTCTACTACTGTTGCTACATCCACTGGACAAGAACAGATCACCGACTGATTACATCATCACTTGATCCTCAACACAACATCAAAGAGTTATTGGTTTTAAAAACAACATGGTAGGATCAACTCACAGCAATTACACCATTATTTCAACATCCTAATATTAGTGTTATATCCACTGAAATACTCAACCCTGAACTTTCAGTACATACTAAGAGGTGAGGTATGAGACAGGCAAGTTTACAGGGTCATAATGTAACATGTCACTAGGAGGGGTCAGAGGTTGACAGCTATTGTTTACATAAGAATGGTGATGTCATAAGTGGCCACACTACAGGCAGCAAAAAGTCCCTAATTTCTTTAAAACTACAGAAAAATAAAAAGCTGTATAAGCTTGTTCTTTCAGGTTACCTTCTAACTTCTGTCATTATTTTTTCCCTTTTTCGAGAAGTTATCAATTAAAAATACATGTTCTATTTGTGCAATTTCCCCATTGTAGTATACAAAATAATGATTTATAACATGTCACTACACTAGTGTAGCTCTCTAATCCTATGTACCAGCATGCAAAGACAAACTGACAGGGTTTGTGAAATGTAAAAGAGATGGGGGAAAAAAAACAAGGCTTCTGAATCCCACTAATACCATAGTCTGTCAATCATTAATTACTCTGATCCATAGGATCTCTCTGTTAAAGCGGAGCGCTCCCATTGGACTCCATGACTGATCCCACCCATAGAGGTTCAAGAAGCCTTATTTCCCCATCCCTCCTATATACCCCAGTCAGAGGGCATTGGCCAGTCTAACAGAGGAAAGACGCATTCCAGTGGTCAAGTGACTTCTCCTTGTCTCCTCACCCTATTTCTTACTGATGTGAAAAGACAGACCGGTGAATGTAGAGACAGGAATTAGTTTCCCCTCTCAAGTTCTTTCACATTAGTGCAAACAGAGGATAGAAAATAAGTACAGAAAGACACTTTAGACAATGGAGAGTAATACTGCCAACAGGCTAACAGAGACACTAACATGCAGAGAAGACAAAACGAATGTGAGATTATAGCATTAGAACATTAAAACACACTTAAAAATTACATGTAAAAAGGTAAAGCATCAGGTATTAAAATGTGAATCTTATAAGTCGAGGGAAAAGATGGAGTCGTCGCCCCCCCCCCCCCCGCCACAACAGGAAGAGTCCACCTTAGAGGGGTGGAGGGGCTCTCCTTCCATTGGTATGTTCCAGAAATCTGCAGCTCCTGAGTGTTCCGTCAGAATGTTCTAGAACAGGGGGCTCCTCCACTAGGTCTATGTGGGACACAGTACTGCAGCGACAAGAATACACAGAAAACAGCTGTCAACCAATAAATGATCCACCAAATGAAAATATGTGCGTAAAAGAGGATTCATCGCACAGGGAGGAGAGCCCCTAAGGGATGAGAGGTTTGTGAAAGAGAAAGAAGAGAGGGACTCACTTAGGTGAACAGGACAGCAGTCACGTGAATAGCTCTATAGTGCTAAAAGCTTGGCGGGAAGTGGGAGTGAGCAAGAGTGTGTGTGAGTCTAGGAGGGAGTGCGTGTAAGACAGAGGGTAAGTGAGTGTACACCATAGTCACAAGCACGGCAGAGTATACAGCACAAACCCATTGAAGGGTGTCGTCTGGAAGGAGGTGTGTGAGGGGGCTCTTGACACTTTGCATGTGTATGTATATATACATGTGTCCATGATTGTGTGAGTCTGTGTGCCTCACAAACCTCCACGTCCAGCCCTCTCATACCAGAGCTAGCGAGAGAGCAGCGCAGCAGAGACGAAAGACAAGGAGGGTAAAGGTCAAGATGGAAGGCTCAGAACAACCTTGCAGGCCTAGAGAACTTCAGGGGACAAAGAACACACTGGAAGTAGACCCTCCTAACAAAATGTCCTAACCCTTGTGTCCTGCAGTAACTTTCTCGGGAACTAGGTGGTAGTGAGACAGTCAATCTGGACAAAAGCGCTGTTTTGAATGGGAGTAATATTTTATGAATGGGAGTAATATGAGTACCTTTGAGAATGTACATCGCCGTGTGTGGTCTTTTGAATGGGAGTAAGAGTTTTGTAACTGGTAGAGAATGAGTACCTTTGAGGATGTAGTCTGTTAGGAGGCTGGGTACCTTCTCACTGTCCTCCCTCATGGCATGCAAAACTGCAGGGAAGAGCATAAAAGTGATTTGGGAGTGAATATTATGGTTATAACGCTGCTATTCTGGCATTACAGTTCAACTTTCATGGTAACTTGCTAGTTGACAGACAAGTGTGGTTTGCGAGCAGTACTCACTCTTGGTGAGGATCTGAAGGTCTTCCACAGAGGGGGAGCCAGCCTTCTTCTCATAGGGGATAACTGTGGTCAGATACTGAGAGAGAGAGAGAGAAACACGTCACAAACACAGCACGAGAGGGAGGGAGTACAAGACACTGGTTCCAGTACTTCAGAAATGGCCAGCCTCCTGGGCTTTTCACGCACAACAGTTTGTAGGGAGATGCAGAACAGCATCTCGGGACGCACAACTCGCCGATCCTCGTCTTGGATGGTTTAATGCAGCAGACGACCACACCGGGTTCCACTCATATTAGCTAAAAAACAAGAAGAAGCGGCCCGAGTGGGCGCACGATCACAAACATTGGACAATTGAGGAGTGGAAAAACATCACCCGGTCTGACAAATCCAGGTTTTTGTTGCGTCATGCTGATGGAAGAGTCCGGATTTGGCGTAAGCAGCACGAGTCCATGGCCGCATCCTGCCTGGTGTCAACGGTACAGGCTGGTGGTGTTGGTGTAATGGTGTGGGGAATGTTTTCCTGGCACACGTTAGGTCCCTTGATACCAATTGAGCAACAATTGAACGCCACACCTTGTAGAATCCATGCCCTGAAGAATTTAGGCTGTTCTGGAGGCAAAGGGGGTGGGACCCAGTAATATATGGGTGTACCTAATAAGCTGGCCACTTAGTGTATATTTTAGAGGTCGACCGATTAATCAGAATGGTCAATTAATTAGGGCTGATTTCAAGTTTTCATAACAATCGGAAATCTGTATTTTTGGATGGCGATTTTGCCAAAGCACAATTGTTGCACGACTGTACCTAACCATAAACACCAATGCCATTCTTAAAATCAATACACAGAAGTATATATTTTTAAACCTGCATATTTAGCTAAAAGAAAGCCAGGTTAGCAAGCAAAATTAACCAGGTGAAATTGTGTCACTTCTCTTGCGTTCATTACACGCAGAGTCAGGGTATATGCAACAGTTTGGGCCGCCTGGCTCATTGCGAACTCATTTGCCAGAATTTTACATAATTATGACATAACATTGAAGGTTGTACAATGTAACAATTATATTTAGACTTCGGGATGCCACCCGTTAGATAAAATACCAAACGGTTCCGTATTTCACTGAAATAAACGTTTTGTTTTCGAAATGATAGTTTCCGGATTTGACCATATTAATGACCAAAGGCTCATATTTCTGTGTGCTATTATGTTATAATTAAGTCTATGATATGATATTTGATAGAGCAGTCTGACTGGGCGATGGTTGGCAGCAGCAGGCTCGTAAGCATTCATTCAAACAGCACTTTTGTGCGTTATGCCAGCAGCCTTTCGCAAGCACAGCACTGTTTATGACTTCAGGCCTATCAGCCTAATGGCTGGTGTAACCGATGTGAAATGGCTAGCTAGTTAGCGGGGTGCGCGCTAATAGTGTTTCAAACATCACTCGCTCTGAGACTTGGAGCAGTTATTCCCCTTGCTCTGCAAGGGCCGCGGCTTTTGTGGAGCGATGGGTAACGCTGCTTTGAGTGTGGCTGTTGTCAATGTGTTCCTGGTTCGAGCCCAGGTACGGGCGAGGAGAGGGGCGGAAGCTATACTGTTACACTGGCAATACTAAAGTGCCTATAAGAACATCCAATAGTCAAAGGTATATGAAATACAAACGGTATAGAGAGAAATAGTCCTATAAATACTATATTAACTACATCCTAAAACCTCTTACCGTGGAATATTGAAGTCTCATGTTAAAAGGAACCACCAGCTTTCATAGGTTCTCATGTTCTGAGCAAGGAACTCAAACGTTAGCTTTTTTACATGGCACATATTGCACTTTTACTTAAATTTGGTTATTTAAACCAGATTGAACATGTTTCATTATTTATTTGAGGCTAAATGTATTTTATTAATGTATTATATTAAGTTAAAATAAGTGTTCATTCAGTATTGTTGTAATTGTCATTATTACAAATAAATAAAAAATAAATAAAATGTAAAAAATGTAAAAATAAATTGGCCGATTAGTCAGTCTCTGCTTTTTTTTTGGTCCTCCAATAATCGGTATCGGGGTTGAAAAACCATAATCGGTCAACATCTAGTATATTTCAACACTACAAACCACTTAAGAACTCGAGTATAAAACCTTACCATCACCATTTGTAATTGCCTGACTACTCAAAATGAATAATTCCACTGCTCTATCGTTCGCTACATACTTCAGTCAGAGACTGCCATCGTTAAAGTCGTGTGTGTGGTGACGTCAAAATGAGGGGTGTTGTACAAAACAAAGTCATCAGCGATTGGATCATCTCTAACCAATCAGAGTATCAAAGCCAATGACACATTTTCAAAACCTAGCTTTAACACGTGTGTTCTGGCTCTTGCCCAACCCATCGGTTTCTGGGACCAATCAGAATGTGTTTGCGTTCTATAAATCGTCAGGGAGACACTCAGATCCACACTCATTGCGGAGTAGAAACTAACTTCTGTGGGCGTGGTGTATCATTTGGGTAGGAGTTTGGGTAGCCAGGCAATACCGGCATTTGTTCCAAATCAAGAAACGGATTATTTGCGAGAGCGAGAGAGTTATTGGTCGACTGATCGGAAGCTCCTAGCTCCCAGTGTGAAATTTCACTTGAATGACACTCCAAGTCAGAATTACAAGTGGGAAACTCAGAATATGTTGTTACCTGAGTTGCGACATTTCACCACTGACCTTTTACCTTTTCAACCAAGAGATGTCAACAAATCAGTTTGACATTTACAACCGTATCAATACGGAGAATGTAGCTAGTTTGACCATATGTCAATGTTACAAGCTAGCTAACTTTATTATTAGCCATGTACAATCTTATTGGTTAAAGAATTGTTCCGACTTCAAAAAAGGCACGTGAGCACAATGTCGGACTTACGACTTCCAATTTCCCACGAGCACACCCATAGTAATAAGGGGACGCTTGTTTGCAGGAAATAAAGAGCACACTATTGGATGATTCAGCATCAAGTTCCTGCCAATCTCAAGACAGAACTCTCAGTTCAACAAACAGGACCACCCATATGTAAAAATGTATGCACGCATGACTAAGTTGCTTTGGATAAAACAGTCTGCTAAATGGCATATTATATATTACAGTATATTACAGGAAAATCATAGGAAACAAAAAAGACACACAAAAAGAGAAGGATATGAAAGCAGAGAAGCAGAAATGCTTAATTTGTATTTGATGGACATAGAATGAGCCAGAGGATAAGACAGCAGAGGGCTTAAGAAATAGTTTGATAGAAAAAGTGAAAAAGAAAGATGGTCAAATAAAGAGGACATGGTGAGAACATAGTAGCAGCAAAAGCTGTAGAGAAAAAAACTGAAAAAAAGAGGATGGGTAGCTAGAGAGAGAGAGGGGCACCTGTTTGTCCCCTCCTGTGCTGCCGAAAGTTTGACGGAGGCCGTTCTGAATGACAGTGGAGAGTCCCTCCATAGTGAAGAGCTAGAAGGAGGAAGCGGAAGGAGGGAGAGAGAGATAAAACTACCAAAGAATGAGAAACCCTCCAAAAAGACATGAGCACTCCAGAGAGCAGGAGAGGGGTATAGAGCTGGATTCAACCCTCTATCATTTTAGGTTCTGAAAAGGAAAGGTTATCCACACGGAAGTCCAACAGTTCAAAATGGACAAAAACAATGGCAGGGTGAAGTCAGACCGCCAGGTTGTTTTATTTGACAGTCCTGTTTTCAGCTGGTATTTACTAAGACATGTCAAAATGTCACCATGTACATAGGAACTAGCTGGAAAATAGCTGACTGTAGAATAAAGTGTAAGGGCAGAGAGACCCAACAGGGTCTGCAGGGTGAGTGTGGCAGGAGTTAGTACAGCACTGCAGGGTGTTTTGTTGCTTTTCCGTGCATTTGCACCCCCCCCTCCCCACAGTTTCCAGTGCATGCATCTTCCCTTGTGGTGCGTCTATGAATGAGGGAGTGTCCACAACACACATATCTATACGCGCATGTCTGCATCACAACATGCATTATATGGATTTCAATGTATACAAAACTACGTATGCATCTGTCTCTCTCACCGTCCCAGGAACGTGTGTCCTGTCTGCCCTCAGGGCACTGCCTGTGGGCCTGGTCTTCTTCTTCTGGCGAAGCAGCTCGCGGTGCTCCTTCTGCCGGTTCTGCACTTCGATGAGCAGCGAGATGAAGCTGTTCTTCACCTCCTTCTCAAAGTCCAGCTCGTCCCTCAGAGCCAGGACCTGGATCAGCTCCTCACTGTAGCGCCTGATGGCCGTCTCCACCTCCTCCAAGGCCTCACTCAGCTCTGAGACTGACAGACGATGCAGGCCTGACAGACGACGCAGAACATACCAACACACACTTAAACAGGGCTTGACAAATCACATTACACATGGGGGGGGTATCACATACTAACACACACTTACAAGGTCAGTCACAAATGTTTGCATTAAAGTCTTGATTTGATGTGCATTTACGAGTTGCATAACAAACATGCAGCAATTGCTGTTCAGTTGTATCTAATGTCTATTACATAACAATGCTACTGTGAGCCTGTATCTGCTGTCCACTTGTATCTAATGTCTATTACATAACAATGCTACTGTGAGCCTGTATCTGCTGTCCAGTTGTATCTAACGTCTATTACATAACAATGCTACTGTGAGCCTGTATCTGCTGTCCAGTTGTATCTAACGTCTATTACATAACAATGCTACTGTGAGCCTGTATCTGCTGTCCAGTTGTATCTAACGTCTATTACGCAACAATGCTACTGTGAGCCTGTATCTGCTGTCCAGTTGTATCTAACGTCTATTACGTAACAATGCTACTGTGAGCCTGTATCTGCTGTCCAGTTGTATCTAACGTCTATTACATAACAATGCTACTGTGAGCCTGTATCTGCTGTTCAGTTGTATACATGTACGGGTTGTGCAATGTAGCTGCAAGGAGCTGTTAACACTTTAGTTGTTAGGGATTTAGATGAGAGTTAGGAGTAACTCACGGTCCTCATAGCTGGTGTTGGAGCTGGAGCGTTTGAGGTTGCTGAGGTCTTGGGAGAGCATGGACAGGTCTGACTGGGACGGGCTCTCATCATCCTCTGGGTCTGGAGACTCCTCCATCAGCTCCTCAATCTCCTCGATCACCTGCAACAAACAAACACACACACAGGGTTGTGTGTTACGGGTGTGGCTTTGTAAGTAGGAGTGTGTGTGTGTAAGGTGTATTTGAGACGTGACAGAAAGAGAGAGCGAGTGTGTGTGTACCTGCTCGACGGTGAAGAGTGGCTCGTCGTTGACGCAGGACACGATGATGGAGTGCATGTCCATCTGTTCCCTCAGCTCCTCATCATCAGACAGGTCAAGAGGCATGTTGTCCAGCTTCTGTCCATCACAGAGAGAGGGAGCAGAGAAACAGAGAGATGGAGAGAGAGCAAAAAAGGGAGATGCAGTCAGCTTGGTGGGGAGGTGCTAGGGCGATTATATATATATAAAATTAGTTCTAGTATATTCCAAATGCCTGTATTTTTTATTTTTATGAGTGTTTATGTCCACATGTTCTCATAGAGTCTTTTTGGTCTCGTCTGCTTCTGCGCAGCACACCTTCCCATTTACACACACGCCAAGCCCCTCCCAAAAATGAGAGATCCCTTGTTCCTCTCTGACAAGCGGGTTCAACTCACAATTTGCAGTTGAGGTTTGGTCCAACAGAATGGGTCATATGGTCACCAAAACACATTGAGACATTATTTTACTGTAATAGAGAAGTAACCCTCCAACTATATCCCTTTTATGTCTCTACTCCTTATACTGCACACAGAGCAGACACTACTAAAACAGGAATATCAATAAACGTTGATTTGGGAAATGTATGCTCAGTTTGTTGTGTGTGGCATTGCGTTAACACGTACCACTAGCAGCATTTTAGCCAAAGACTGTTATACTAGCTGTCTATTCTGTGTTTTATAAATCTGTAATAAGCATAAAACAATTCTATAAGGAATTGTCATCTCATTCTGAGAAATAAGGTAGGCAACTTGATTTCAACATCTGAACAAAGTGGACAGGCCAGCATGCTGTTCAAACAGTTGGAGACGGAAGGGTGTGTTCATAACATTTCAACTGTCCTACCTTGTTAGCTAGAAAATAGATCCAAGTTGGCTACATTTGAAATATAAAACTTAGCTGGCTAGTCACTAGCATGTAGGCTTGTGCTTGAGAGATGGTTTATGAGACTTGAATACATTTTCTATAATGCCTGCTACAATAAGTCATTATTAGTGAATGTGCATCATGTATGGTTCTGGTCAAATTTGTAACAAAAAGGAATTTTCATAGACTTGAATGCCAGATCATTGATCATTGAAAAAAAGCAGGTGACACAATTTTGATTAAATTATTAGTGGGTCCTGTAGTTGTAGAAGGCTTATATTAATCCTAGGAACAATTTCACAAGCCTTCAATTCATTACATTATTGCTGACTGTTTGAAATGCAGTGTATTTGACCCTTAATTGTACAACAAAGCTTATTTAGAAGAAAAAATATATATATTTTAATCGAGATGTATATATATTTTAATCAAAGATCTGGAAATCAGCATTTGTCCTACCACTTTTAAAAGGGGGAGATCCAACTCTTAAATAATTATAGGCCAATCTCAAAGCTGTAACCCCTGGTGAAAATACTTGAAACCCTTGTAAGTGAACAGCTAAGAGTTATTTACTAGCTCTATTTTATCAATGTACCAATCGGGCTTCAGGAAGAAGCATAGCACAATTACAGCAGCCATGAAGGTTTTAAAAGATATCACTGAAGCCATTGACAAAAAAACGGCACTGTGTCTCACTTTTTATTGATCTCGCTAAGGCTTTTGATACAGTTGATCATGCTATACTAAGGCAGAGATTGTCGAATGTAGGTCTTTCGGAGCATGCAGTTGCATGGTTTGCTAACTATCTGTCTGATAGTGCACTCAATTTGATGGGCTTATGTCTGCTAAATTGTCTGTCTTGGTGTGCCCCAAGGCTCTGTACTTGGTCCTCTCTTATTCACTATTTATATAAATGATTTAGACAAATGTCCAAAAATGCACAACTCAATTTTTATGCTGATGATACTGTAATTTACTGTTGTGCCTCATCTCTTACAAAAGCTTTCCAGAACATGCAAACTGCTTTTTATACTGTTCAATATACCTTGCGTCAATTGAAGCTTATCCTCAATACTGACTAAACTAAACTAAAGGTGTTTTCTAATGCAAGAAATAAGGCCTGTTTTTCTTTTGAAGCCAGGAGGCGGCTAGTATCAGCTACATTTATGTATTTACGAGACTATGGGGATATTTTATATATGAATGCTTCCGCTCAGTGTTTGAGATGAATTGACACTCTTTACCATGGCACTATGAGATTTATTTTAAACTGCAAAACCCTTACGTACCACTGCACTTTGTAAACCAGGGTTGGCTGGCCTTCTCTAGTCACTCGTAGGCTCAGTCACTGGTATACTTTTATTTACAAAGCCATTTTGGGTTTACTACCTTTTTATTTGTGTATTTTTATTGTTCAGAAATGTGGTGGGTACTCTCTTCGTTCGCTGGACTTTATCCTGCTAACTGTTCCAAATGTCCAAACTGAATTTGGTAATTTGGCTTTTATGTACACTGCGCCATCGTCTTGGAACACCTTACAAAATACTTTTAAACTGGAAGAACTTGTCACGATTGGTGTTTTTAAATCACTGATGAAGGATTTTGAGGCTGATTCCCTGACCTGTCAATGTTTTTAATTTGCTGTTTTATACTCTTGTGAATTCAATGGTTTTTACTAGATTACTTGTAGTTTCTCCCGTTGTCTGTCTGTAATGACTTGGTGTTGCCTATCTTGGCCAGGTCGCTCTTGAAAAATAGATTTTAATCTCAATGAGCCCTTCCTGGTTAAATAAAAGGTTAAATGAAATTAAATATTGATTTAAAAAAAATCTCGATATGATTTTTAAGCCATACATTTAAGCCCTAGGAGGTGCAGACCGTGTATGTATGTGTGTCTTACCCCCTGCTCACAGAGATTGAGAGTGGGGAGATGCAGGGAGCGAATGTGAGAGGTCTTCCAGTCCACTGGCATCACATTGCCGTAGTTATCGGTGAGAGCATTCCACACGCTGAGGGAGGGAGAGAGGGAAAGAACGGTCAAAGAGGAATATGGTGAGGGGAATGAAGAGAATGAGAGGGTGACAAGAGAAGAGTAAGTGGGGGAGAATTAATTGAGAACGATGTGAGGTCGAAAGAGGGTGAGAAACGAGGAAGGGAGAAAGAAAGAGGAAGAAAGAGAACATTTTCATTCACAGCACAAAAAAACCTTTCCACACTGACACATCATTAGTTGGCAGTAGTTTGTCATCCTCTTTTCTCACCAGCCACCCACACACCACTTGTCTCTGTCTTTGATACAGCTCGCATCTCTCTGCTCGCTGCTAACAGCACAGGAATCTAGCATTTCTCAATGCCAAATGTATTGTCCAAGTCTTTTCTTATAAAAGGGCACTGCTTTACGCTACAGGAAAATACAGAATACATTTTCATGGACCTTTCTTCCAATTTGTACATAGATACCGCTACACAATTGGAGTGAGCATGTGTAAGATACATGCGAGGAAGAGAATGTGTTTTGCGTAAGATACATGCGAGTATGAGTGTGTGTGTGCGTCTGTCTGACCCTGACTGCTGCGAGTGCACTGAGGGCAGCGGAGTCATTGTGAACCCACGCGTCAGAAAGGCTTTGCATCAGAGAGATTGCTGCCCACACAATCCAATGAATAGACAGACATGTGTTATTCGCATAACACCACTCTCTCCCTCCCGCTTGCTTTCTCACTAACACAGCATTATTACCATTAACAACATACAGTTTTGGGATAGGTTCCCTAAAAATGGGGCAATGCCGGCAGGAACCGCTTTGGCCCCGTGTCGGTGTCACCCTTTGATCGTGGAATTGCTATTGCACACACCCTGCATAAAACACAATCAAATCAAATGTATTTGGTTAGCAATGTTAATGCGAGTGTAGCGAAATGCTTGTGCTTCTCGTTTCGACAATGCAGTAACAACCAACGAGTAATCTAACCTAACAATTCCAAAACTACTACCTTATACACACACAAGTGTAAAGGGATAAAGAATATGTACATAAAGATATATGAATGAGTGATGGTACAGAACGGCATAGGCAAGATGCAGTAGATGGTATCGAGTACAGTATATACATATGAGATGAGTAATGTAGGGTATGTAAACAAAGTGGCATAGTTTAAAGTGGCTAGTGATACATGTATTACAAAGATGCAGTAGATGATATAGCTAAGTATATACATATGAGATGAGGGTATGCAAACATTATATTAAGTAGCATTGTTTAAAGTGGCTAGTGATAAACAAGCCTCTCTGTGACCAGTGGGTCTATGTAGCTTCATGAGTAGTTCTCCTTCTGTCCTCCTATGCCAAGGGAAGTTGATCCTGAAACTTTGCCCAAAAGCATATTAGGGAATATAAAACACACACACTCCTTCCAGTCTTCCTGTCATCCTCGCTGTGTGTCTCTGCATGGAGCTAGGCCATTAGCCAACTACAGAGCTAGTTAGGAGGCAAGGCATGTCCTCCAAATGGGCAGTCACTCATGAAAGGACTCCGCTGCCCTCAGTGCACTGCTCTTTCTGTCCAAACTCCCCCCTCCACTTCCCTCACACTCATCCTCCTCACCCTAGTCCTAATAGTGGCATTGCAAAACTAGGTCTGTGTGTACATGTTCTCTCTCGGTGTGTGTGTATTTATGCGTGAATTCAATTAGCTCTTTCCCTGGAAATTGATATTATGACCAAAGCGGAGCTGACATCGCCAAGGTTGTATCTGTATTGAGTGGGACAGCCCAGGAGACCATTTTAGGGAGATGACACTGGCTGTACTGTAGTCGGAGCATGCTGATGAGTCATACATAGACCAACATCACAGGCTAACAGATCCTCTGCCATCTCCACAAGTCTTTATTATAGTGATAGCCAAGCTACCTTTGTTATGTGTTACTTAAGCAATAAGGCCCGAGGGGGTGTGGTATATGGCCAATATACCATGGCTAAGGGCTGTTCTTACACAACACATCCCGGAGTGCCTGGATACAGCCCTTTGCTGTGGTATATTGGCCATACCACAAACCTGGAGGTGCCTTATTGCTATTATAAACTGGTTACCAATGTAATTAGAACAGTAAAAACAAATTTGTCATACCCATGGTACATGGTCTGATATACCACGTATTTCAGCCAAATCAGCATTCAGGGCTCGACTCACCTGGTTTATAATATTCTAAAACAGGGACTGTTTAGTTTAGGCCTACATATGGGAGCGCATTTTATTGTAAAAGGGTACAGTGTTTCCCTCAAGATTCTTTGGACCTGACTCAAGAGCAACGTACAAGGCTGCCAATATCAAAAGACACGATCTCGGTAGGCTGTGTGTGAGTGTATAGAGCAAGTTGAGGGGTGAAGAGGAGGGTTGAGCTTAGACGTCCTCTACAGATCACTGGTTTTATAAACGCTGTCCATCACATAATCTGAGCTGAAGTGTGCCCTTTCAATAACCATTAAAAAATGTACCTCGATGTATGTGTTTTCAATTATTTAAAATGTCACGACGTGTTTCATCAGCAGTGCGTCAATAGAGAACAGCCCAGACTCCCGTCTGTCCTGAGTTTGGACAGACTCAGATGACTTGAAAGTCAGTATACTAACTAACTACAGTGCCGGAATGGTGAAAACGAATTGCAGTGCACATAGCTAATGCACGAGACACACGGTAGTCTAATATGTTGAAGTCACTTATGTGAAAGGAGGGACTGTATAGGAAATCACTGCATTGTCGGAACTAGAAGCACAAGCATTTCGCTACACTCGCATTGACATCTGCTAACCATGTGTATGTGACAAATACATTTGATTTGATTTTGATTTGCAATGCAAATATCAAGTTTTTTACAAACTAAAGTTGGGTCGCTAGCTACATTGAAAACACAGGTCAGTTAGTGTTATAGCTAAGTGCTAGAAACAATATACAAATGTAACCTCTCGAAGACTCTGGTTTTGAAGTCCTGATTTTCTTAAGTTACCTTTGTATCACGCGCATTCAACAGAACCGTGGCTATCTAGCGAACAATCCTGTTGGTTAAATGGCTAGCTAGCAGCAGGCTAACCTTAGCAATGGTGGGCTAACTAACTAGTTTAGCAAACAGATTTCAAATGATAGGTTAACAATGCTAAAGTAATAAAGTAGCACACAATTCACACTCACTCGTCGTCCTTGAGGAAATTATCTTCTGTGATAGGTTTAATGGGGGCTATGTTTTCAGTTTCAGTGTTGTAATTTCGGAAGCAAACTGTCAGCTTCTCATCGAAGTCGTGGACAAGATCCTCCATTGATTTGAAGCTACATATCTCCCCCGAGAAGCTGTTGTCGATGTCCGAGAAATCCTCCACCAGGCCCGTGTCAGCCACGTTCGAGGAGTTCAGCTGGTCCAGTCGGTTTGGCGACCCTGAGGCCGCCTTGAATTCGTTGAAATCCTGCCAGTCTTCATCGAAGTGGGCTAACGGCGCCGCCATGACTACCGCAGGGACTCGGTTCGGCTGCCCTACCCCTGGATGGTGCTCTATCCTCGGCTATAACGAATGTGCCACTGATGATGAACATGGAGAAGACTGGTGAAGAAGCTAGTGGGCTCTGCCTCTGCTGACGTCACGCGTGGTGGGTAACATTTTATATTGTTAGACTGTTTAAAACTATGCAATTGTATTCTTTAATATTCATGTAAGGGACTGTGGTCAGTAGCTTGCCTTACAGGATTCTTAGTTAAAATGCACATTTGGCTTATTTCACCTAACGTTTCAAACTGGAGGAAAAGGTAAAACAAATGAATAATTGTTGAATATTGTCTTGAGTATTAAGGCATTGAACTGTTATATGTAGGCTATGTTATGTAAATAAAATGCTATGGAAAATGTTATTGCAAGCATATCATTTCCCACCTGGTGGCGGTGGTGCGCTAATGTAAAGAGGAATGGAGAGAAAGGTCTATAGTTGAAAGATTATGCAATTACTCTATGGCCTGTGTAATACACGGAGAAAACGACTTCACAAACGCACCTCAAATTAGAAATGTATTTCAAACAAGATTGTTAACTTAAAATAGTCACAATTTATTGGTAGCAGTTCTTGTTTATCCCTACATTTGGCATTTGATCCCCTCTGATGCACACACTACTATGCCTCTTTGCTGCCATGCTGTTTCTCTGAATTACACCAATGTCATCAAATGTTCAAGTGTGTGAACCAGTCAACAGTACTAACAAAGTTAAACACAGGAAAATGGAGAGCTCCTTTCAGTCTGAGAACTCAAACTTTTCTCTAAAGTCTGTTGAGACATGTTGCCTCTTTACACAAACCTATGGTCAGTTGAGCTCTGTACTCCCTCATGGTTATGGGGAACTGTGGATAGGATTGGATAATGTCAACTGATCCCATATCTGTAATCCAGCCCCTTGATACTTCCATGTTGGGCCACAGCTCTTTTTCAAAACCCTGAAAGCTTTATTGAAAATATGCACACAACACTTCTCCTACACAACGATACAAAACAGTACAATCACTTTTGTAAATAAAACAAACGCAAACAGATCCCCGTCCCACAATTACTCTTTTAATCTGCTACCGTAAACCCATACTCCCCCACCCAGCCCCAACACCTCCAGAGAGAGAAATAAGATAGTTATTAGCATCAAATCATAAACAGTCCTAGAAACTCCAAGACAAAGGAAGAGTAGACACCAAGTTGCATTCAGACATAGCATGTCACCAGCAGGTGAATTATAACTTTGTGAAAGCTTTTGGGTTCTTCACTTTTTATTTGCCTCAACTCCTCAGACATGACAGAAGGTGTGGATGGGCAGTTCAAGTCCATTCAGGGGTCCAAGAGATGGAAGGTTCTAGAATGGGAAAAGCACCATTCCAGAATGTGAAACACAGACCATGGAATCACACATACCTACAGAGCCACGATCGAGTCTCAAGTGCTTTGATTTTGGTAGGGGTAGAAACAGCAAACGCAACCAACAGTGGCACAAAAAAAAATTATTTTTTTTTGTCCTGGACATATTCCACAGAGACATGAGTATTGAATCACTGCACAATGTCTCACTTTTAAAAGACGAGGGGTGGACATTTTAAACCTGATTCTTAAGGTAACACACTCCCAAAACATAACTCACCCCACTCATATTGGCATGAGTGTTACTGTGCATATTCACTATTAATATGTAAGAAGTAGTGAATAAGTAAAAATGAAACCCGAAAGACAAAACTAATCATAAGATGAATTAAAAAAAATATATAGGACACCAGTTGTCTGGTTATATTTTAATATGATAATACAGGGAGAGAGAATGAAATGATATAATGAGAACAAAAAATGAAAGTAAGAAAATATTTCATAAAAACTGACAGAAAAGCATTCTTTTTAAACATTTAATATCAGTCCATAGCAAATAGTCATTACATACCCCGAATCGGGAGGAAGAAAGCTCTGTATGGTGCCTTCATCACTGAAAAGGAGGACTTGGCTGGAGAGAAAGGGGTGTTGTGCAGAAATCAGTCTTGCTCAGTAAGGGCTGTAAGCCTATGTAAGATGGAGCAGCTATGCCTGTGTATATGCCGGAGGTTGTGTTTGGTTCTGTATGCTTAACATTAAGAACGCTGTACTACTGTGTACTGTGTAGGGTGCATGGAAGTGTGGCGTGAGCCAGATTCCAATATGATCACTTCCACCCATAAAACCTTGCCTATACCTATCCAGCTCTGTCAAAGGTGTGACTAGGGGTAGACCTCAGTTTTGGGCGTACATGTGGGTGTGTGTCTGGAGGGGACAGGCGGGGGTGTGTGTGTAAAGGGGAAAACTCTGTAAAGCTGTGAATTTTCCCACAAAACTGATCCAACTCCGGTATCTCAGTGCCATTCCAATGGTAGGTGTTGTTAAGGAGAAATATATAAAAAAGCAAAGTCAAATGTAAAAAGAAAAGCCCAAGTTAAAAATAAAAAAAATTGTTTCTACAAAATGGCTCTCCAAGTATTCTTTGTTCCACAGATAGAGGTCGCTCTGGGGTTTTGGATTAATTTGAATGGGATTAAAATCCTCTTTAGAATTTCACTGGGGGAGGAGGGGAAAGCATGATCTTCTGCTGGTGTGCATTCCCCTGCATTCACTCACCTGAACAAAAACACAGAAGTTCACCCATACACACAAGCTCATCCACACACACACACACACACAAGCAAACACACAGAGGAAGGACAGGTGCAGTCCTCAGTGTACGGCAATAGTTGCATGTACAGACCTCTACATCCAAGAGTATGTCATTCTTAGAGATACTCAACACGAGGACTGGTTCACGCTTGGCCCTACAGCGGAGACGCAACCACACTACACCAGCTACCACTGACCTCTCACCTTTACCCCCTCCCAACAGGCAGATCTAGTGGAACTGTGAGCTGTGCGGTTGATAGCTTAAGCTCGGAAGCGGGAGATAGGGGGAGTCAGAGGGTGCGACTCGGGGGACATTGGCGCGAGTGTGTCCGTGTTAGACTTTAAACAAGGGATAAAAATAGCTTTTCCTAATTGAGAGAGTATTCTTCACACTAAAGCACTCCACGGCCACTACTCCTAGTTCAACCCTAGGATTCACCTGTTAAATGATAACAATAAGAATGCTATGACTATCGTAAAAAAAAATCCAAAGTAAGCATAGCCTTTGAGTTTTTCTTTGTCGGTTGGTTGGTTTTGTGTTGATTTTCTGCTTTCATCCAACAACTCAAGTGCGAAGAAAGGAGCAAGAGGAGAAAGGAGAACAGAAAAACTAATAAACGGAAGAGTTGCTATAACCCCCTCCACCCCTTTTAACACCCCATCACCCTCCCCATGGACACACACGGGTAGGTGAGAGAGACAGATGACAGACACGGTCCAATCTGTGTAGATGGTCTGTAATGGCTGTCTGAAGGGGTCAGGGGCGTGATGCTGTGCCTGAGGCCCAGGGAAGAGGTGGGTTTCCAGGGGAATATTCAGGGGAGAGCCCCTGGTGTGGCTGTGGCCTTGCTGGGAAAGGGGGTGGGGCGGAAGAAGAGGGAGCCAGCAGGGAGTACCAATGGATCAGATCGATTTCCCAGGTCACTGGTCTTCCAAGTCACTGGTTCTGGTTTTGGATGAAGACCTAGTTTTGTAAGAGTGTTTTCATCCTCACCTCCATAGTTTTGCCCGGTCATGAGACAATTGATTTACTTTTCTCTGTTTTGTAAGGTTTTGGATTTCGTTCTCGTTTTGATGTTTATTTCTTGTTGGTTGGTTTTATTTCTTGATGTAAAAGAGAATAAGTTTTCCATTCCAACGTCACCATCAACTGTCCATGTTGCTGCAGTTCTCTGGGGAGAGATGAGAGTGACATAATTACCTGTAAAACTTTTGGCCTTTCTACGGCCATTGAACTTATGGCCTTACTACGGCCATTGAACTAACAAAATGCTAGTGGTATTTACCGTTGAGCCCGTCGACCACCTGTGTGTCAAGGAAGGGTGCGGGGCCCCAGACACGCACAGTGCCGTCGTCCGAGGCGGAGGCCATGAGGCCTGGGATGGCGGGGTTCCAGCTAACGCAGTTGACTGTGCGAGTGTGCCCTGTTAGTTCAGCGATGGGTAGCTCACTGCGTCGGTGCCAGATATAGACCTTATGGTCTTGGGGGGGGGGGGTGTAAGAGAGAGAGGGGGTGGGGGGGGGGGGTACAATGGTATTAATAAAGAAAATATCAGCCTTATGTCAACCTTCCTATGATATGCTGAAAAGGTTGCTGTATTTGTGTGCTTATGTATGTGAGAGATGGAGACATGGGTTGAGCCCATAACTGGAACACACCCATAGTGAGGGACACAGTGGTGAACACGTTTGTTGTAGGTCTCAACAACTACAACACTAATCCTAAATTTGAGGAGTATCTGTGGTCAGTGCCTAAAATGGCTGCTGTTGGGTCTGTGGGTGGTACCTTCGCTGCCGCTGGCAATGAAGTCTTCATTGTGGCCTCCGAAGCAGGAGTGGATGGTGTAGAAGCCCTGGGTCACACCTTGGTACTTCCTCACCAACACTCGGTCCTGCAGGTCCCAAAGATGCACTCCCTGTAGGGGGAGAATGGAGGGAGGAGGGGAGGAAGGAGAGGGAGCAGTTAGACACTAAACACAGCCATTAGCACTGGTACATTCTCCTCCATCTCCCTCACACAAACAGACACTAGTCCACACGCACACACAGAGAGAGACAGACACACAGAATACTGCTGGTACAGTCCTTTCAGTATTCAAGTATAGCACCCTCTCCCCATTCACCTGAGTTGCTACATTTAACAAAGCTAATCTTCCGTTCTTGGAAACAGTGAAAGACATGATAGGATGGTCCTCCTGAACTCTGTAAAAGAGGAATTCACAACAGAGATCAATCACTGATCTGTGTTCTGTTCAATGATATCTGTATACAGACAACTTCATATGTAAGGAGTCATTCTGAAGGTATTACTTGGTCCAGTAAAGCTTCCTTTAGGTCTGTTAATAATATATTTATAAAACATGAATAAAAAGTAGGAAACAGTTAGTAATTCATGTATAATTTGTTAATGTATTCATTATGCATGTATAAACCATGCATGTATAAACCATTTATTACTAAGACTTCTGAACCATTTTGTTGTTGTTAATCTACTGAATAATAGTCAGGAGGGTGATTGTGATCTGGTACGGGGAGAAACCGCAGCCCTCACATGTTTCTGTCCGTTAGGTCCTCAAAGTTGTAACCCCGGATCCGCTGGTGAGTGTCTGACGCTAGCACAGTCCTGCCGTCCCCCACACACCAGAGGCACTGCACACGCACGCCCTCCCACGAGTCCAACAGGTTGCCATCCAGGTCCTGGCAATCATACACACAGGCCAGAAACAGGTAGAAAATCAGATTCAGAGACACAAATACACAGTTTGTAATATACTAGATCCTGACAGTCTCTGTTCTGAAGGTCAGCAGGTTCTTGTCAGATAATCAATAAGAAGTGAAGGTGCATATCTAAAAGTAGTCTGTCCATTTACTGTATTGTATTAGTCCCTCCCCACTGCAGTATAATTCTTTCATGCTGTCCTGTATCCACCCCACTACTCACACACTGGCAGGACAAACTGGAAGAACCAACTGACGCTGGTATATCTGGTGGATAGATCACACACACAGCAAACTGGTAGAACACACTAATACACACATCCTCCTTTTACAATACTTACACACTGGTAGAACTGTCCCCTCTGTCCCCCGGTGACAAAGCGTTTCCCGTCAGGGTTCCAGGCCACACTGGTCAGACTGTCCTCGTGGGACTGGCTCATCTTGGTCCGCAACTCGCCCGTCTACCCACCAGGGCACAAACACCACTCAGTCAGTACACAGACACTGAAGAGTTCCCAGCCTGGATGTCTACTGCACGGCTGTTTTTAACAGGCCCATGGGTCTCCCGAGTGGCGCAGTGGTCACTAGAGATTCTGGGTTCGAGTCCAGGCTCTGTCGCAGCTGGCCGCGACCGGGAGACCCATGGGGCGGCGCACAATTGGCCCAGCGTCGTCCGAGTTAGGGGAGGGTTTGGCCGGCAGGGATGTCCTTGTTCCATTGAGCACTAGCGACACAGTCGTCAGGTGTTTCTTCCGACACACTGGTGTGGCTGGCTTCCGGGTTAAGTGTGCATTGAATCAAGAAGCAGTGCGGGTTGGCTGGGTCGTGTTTTGGAGGACGCATGGCCCTCGACCTTCGCCTCTCCTGAGTCCGTACGGGAGTTGCAGCGATGAGACAAGACTGTAACTACCAATTGGATACCACGAAATTGGGGAGAAAATGTGTAAAAAAAAAACAGGCCCATCTAAATCAGGTACTCTGACCAATAAATTACATTAATTTGTGTGTTTCTATTTATTTAACTAATTAATTAATTCAATCAACCCTTGTCCTGGACGGCTGCAGTCTATGCCTGTACAGATTTTTTTACCTGCACTAACATACTGTTTTGCCATCCGGGGTATGTGTGTGTGTTGCCATACCTGGACGTTCCAGAGCCAGAGTTCGGAGCAGTCATCAGGTCCGCAGGCGATCAGGTAGGCGTCGTCAGGGCTCCAGGCCAGGTAGGACACACCGTAGGCATGGCCCTCTAAGGTCCGCAGCAGCTTCAACTGGTGGCTCTCCTAGACAGCACACACACAGACACCAGGCTCTGGGTTAGAGTAAAGCACTAACGGAAAGACAGTAGATGGTGGCCATCTTTGCCATTAATGCAGCAGATGACTCCTATAAGGCATATAATGGGAATGTACACAGCAGATAGTGTGGGGGATTTGGGCTCAGTGTGGTACTCACAGGGTCCACCTGCCAGATGATGACGGTGGTGTCTTTGGAGCCGGTGGCCAGCTTGGTGCCGTTGTTGGAGAACTTACAAAACCACACCTCGTTACAGTGCTCTGTGAGGATCTGCTGCGTGTAGCACGGGAACTGCTTCCTGTGGACAGTGCCAACCAGGAGAGAGGTCAACCAAGGTCAATCGGTCAAATAAAAGGGAGAGAAAGAAGAAAATGAAGGACAGTGGAGAGGGACAGAGAGAACAAGGTAAAGAATGAAGAAGAGCGGATAGAGAGGCTACTGATGGGAGTTGGTCATTTATTCCTCGTGTCCCTAATAAAAACGTTTTTTTATTTTTTAAACTAACTCTGCATTGTTGGAAAAGGACTCGTAAGTGAGCATTTCACTGTTTTTCTACACCTGTTGTTCACAAAGCATGTGACAAATAAAACGTATGTGGTAAATGATTGAGGGTGATCTTTTCTGTTCACTTTACGACTCTTGCAGTGCGCAACATTTCTGAAATCAAAAAACATCGTAGCATTCCAAAAATATTGCAGATCGCTACTGCATTACATGCAACTGATCTGGGCTCTTGAGTTTTTCCAGGTCAGGTCAGGAAAGCTCTGTATCACACACAAATACCCTGTATTTAAACACATGGCTTTCTTTATATCCACATAAATGATTGCCTCCATCTTTACCGATGTCTACAGCAGGCATCGTAAAAAGGAGAGGTTTTCAGGTTTAGCTTTTTGCACATTTCAGCTGTGTTTGGCAGAAAATGTCACCCTGAGTGTGTTGCTGACCGGCTGCAGACGTGGTCCAGGAGCAGGGAGACAGAGTCCAGGCTGCTGTCCAGTTTGGTGTTGTGGTAGAGGCAGCGGTCCCTCTGCAGCTCCACAGCCTGTCTCAGCAGGGTCTGCAGCCTGCGTGGGGGAAGCATCACCGACGGGGGCAGGTACGCTGGAGAGGGAGTGGGTTGGAGAGAAGGACAAGAGACAGGAGTCAAACTATAGTCCAGTCTGAAGTGCATCCCTAGACCCCTGTGAAGCCCTGTGTGACTTTGTGTATACGGTGTCATGAGGCTGTATGTGACGTGGTGTGTGTATTTTTGTGTTTATATGAAATGTGTGTTTGTGTGTGTGTGTGTGTGTGAGTCGTGGAATGTGGCCAGTGTTCTCACTCTGTAGCTTGTCCAGCAGTCGGCAGCGTGAATTTGCGCCTTTGCCGTCCCACTCTGCCTTGGCGCGCAGGTCCTCTGCATGGCTACACATCAGATACCTTCACAAAACAAAAAAACAGTCAGACTACAACATACTCCACTGGGCAAACACTTGTTATGCTTGACCTCTAATAACAGTTTAATTAACCTGTATACGCTGGTTATTACTCCAAAGCCACATTGAACTCTCACTCATCTCATATGTATTTACTGTATTCTATACTATTCCACTGTATCTTAGTCCGTGCCGCTCTGACATCGTTCGTCCATATGTATATAGTATTAATTCATTCCTACTTAGATGTGTGTGTATTGGGTATATGTTGTGTAATTTGTTAGATATTACTTGTTAGATATTAGTGCACTGTCGGAGCTAGATGCACAAGCATTTCGCTACACCCGCAATAACATCTGCTAATCACATGTATGTGATCAATAAAATTTGATTTGACAACGTGGCTGATCAACCACTGACGCAAATTTGGTTGTTAGTTTTTCTTGATAAATGTAGGTTTCCACTGACTGCTTGAGAGACAGAGTGGCATACTTAGTGAGCATGCATCTGATATTGACTCATTGATTTATTATTTTATTTACCCACTGAATATTTGGATCCTGTCCCGAGTTGTACTTGACCGTGTGACAGTTGATGATTGACTTACGTGTTGACTTATGTAAATGGTGCGATTGATAGACAGGCAAACCCTCTGAGGATGCTGTTTGCACAGATTGATCAGACAGCGGATTGATATGATTGGTAGAAACAGTAATGCGATACTGACTGACTGTGTGGAGCACTGATCGATTGAATCATCCGACCATTAAAGTGATCGATAGGTAATGGCGTACCCGCTGAGAACATGGATGCGGTCCGTGTTGTACTTGAGCGGCGTGAGCTCTCCCCTGAGCACCTGCAGAGCCTCGAGAACCTTCCCGTCCTCCAAGTACTCCAGATACTTCTGCTGCAGGAGCAGGAACTTCATACGCTACAGAGAAAGAGGGAGGGAGAGGGGTAGATGAAGGAGAAGAGAGAAAGGTGGAGTAGGAGGTGGTGAGAGACGAAGAAATGGGAGAAATTGAGAGAGGGGCAGGAGGGGGGTTGATAGATTATGTAGACAAAGGATGAGAGAGAAAAGGGGGAAGAAAAAGATGAGTAAAAAGGAGAAACAAATGAAGTAAGCAAGTGGTGACAAAAGGGTTTCATAAAAAGCGTCGGGAGCCCAGAAACCTGACCAACAGATTTTAGATGAATAGTAATTAACTAATTTCAGAACATAACACCTCCAACAACTCTGATCCTGTGCTTCAAAGGGTGCAGGCACTCATACCAGAGAGAAAGAGGCAAAGCGAGAGGCTCGACTCTGCCCCAAGATCTGTCTGAGCGAAAATACAGCGAGAAGCAGAGGAAGTGGGGATTATTGGTATGGAGGTCAATGAGAGAGTTGAATTTGGTCAACATAAAATGTTATTGCTAATTTCCTATGCAAGGCTTATTTGATCGGATAGAAGTTCCATATTTAGGTTGTTAGAAATGTATCTATATACGTGGCATTGCAGAAACTAAAAAAAAAAAGATTTTAATTCAGAGTTGTGCCTGTTGTTTACACAAAGTCTTAACAAAGGGGCCCCCCAGGGGTGTGTCCTCAGTCCTCTGCTGTACTTCCTGTTCACCCACAACTGCGTGGCTTTAAACGACACAAACATCAAGTTTGCTGACCTGATAAACAACAATGACGAGTCAACCTATAAAGAGGTGGTAAGTGAACTGGCATTGTGGTGTCATGACAACAACCTCTCACTCAAAGTCAGGAAAACAAAGGAGTTAATTTTTTACTTCAGGAAGCAGAGGAAACATGCCCCGACCCAAATCAGCGGTAGAGTCACAAGTTAAGTTCCTCTGCGTTCACTTGTCATGAAACACCACCGCTCGTCCAGATGACGCAACAGCACCTCTACTTCCTAAGGCGGCTGAAGAAATCTGGCATGCCGACCCAGGTCCTCTCTAAATACTACAGCTGGACAATCACGGCCTGGTACAGCAATTGCGCCATCCACAACCACAAGGCCCTCCAGCAGCTGGTGAAGACAGCTCAGTACATCACTGGGACCGTGCTCCAACCCATTCAGGTAATCTACTCAAAACGGTGCCCGATGGAAAGCATGGGGCAGCCGGTATCGGAGCATGAGGTCTGATTCCAACAGGCTCAGAGACAGTTTCTATCTACAAGCCATCAGACTGCTGAACACTTGACCTGGACTGACCACCTGCTCTGATTCTCCTCAGCTTAGCACACACACACCAGACTCGTATTAAACTGTTCAGTTTATACACTGCCCCCACCATCCCCAAAACACATGTAAATATTGGAGTATAAATTGTGCCTTCCTGTATTATCCTTATGCTAAAAATGTTATTATATTCTACTGCCATTTACTTTATTTATTATCACATTGTCGATAAGGAACCTGCAAGTAAGCATTTCGTTGGACGATGCATACCATGTGTATCCCGTACAAGCGGCTAAAAAAAAAAAACGTGAAACTGGTTGGCTAGAATGTTCTCGCCTCCTCCTGCATGAATTCCGCCTTCGTGGACACTTATGCCCATTATTAGAGCAGTCAATCCCACATAGTTCATCTTTGCTCATACCGATATCATTTGAGTGACAGGCAGCATTAACATGGTGACAATGAATTGGGGAGGTATTGGTTGGCCTTCGTGTCATGTGGTGGTCGTTGGCTTAACCCCAGAGATCTCACAGCGCCAGCTGTAACTAGCCACTTCCTCGTTAACTTAATACTTGTGACCACAAGAGTGTTAACCAGTCTGAGTATTTTGGTCAATGCTGACATTTATGGTATTTATTTATTTAACCAGGCAAGTCAGTTAAGAAAAAAATCTTATTTACAATGATGGCCTACTCCGGCCAAACCCGGATGACGCTGGGCCAATTATGCGCCGCCTTATGGGATTCCCAATCACGGCTGGTGGTGATACAGCCCGGAATCAAACCAGGATCTGTAGTGACGCCTCTAGCAATGAGATGCAGTGCCTTAGACCGCTGCGCCACTTGGGAGCCCTATTATTAAAGGAATCCATCTTATCTTGGGCTTGCCACAGCCCAACAGACGAGTTACCGCACCCTAACATAGACAGACGTGTGTCCAAGTGCACAACACACACAACCTGTCAGAATGACCAACACGGTTTGACCTTTTCAATTATAACCATGACTCTAGCATATAAAATGACCATTGTTAAGTGTCCACCATAATCAGCTTGACATAACTTGCATACCTTCTTGCTATATGGCACGGGAGAAAACTACTATTCCTTTTTAGACATTCATAAAACAGGATATAGTTTACCTCGAGTTAAAATGAATTGTGCAATAAGAAGCCTTTGGTGCACCAGAATAAAACTCCACAGGCGCTTGACTAAGCCACAGGAGACCATTTTGAGATCTATCCTTTTCATTCTACTACCACTGACTTTGCTGATAGCTACATTGAAGAAATGTGATTGATGATTGAGATATGTGGTTGTCCCACCTGGCCACCTTAAAATGAATGCACTAACTTAAGTCGCTCTGGATAAGAGTGTCTGACTCAATTGTATCTTGTCTCCTAATGAGCTAGCAAGGTCTAATCCTCATCATTTAGCCTAGCTGCAGTCCTCCGTGTTCTTTAGATGACATCTGAACGCGCTGTACCCGTGGTAGAGGCGACTCCCCTCATTAACAATCTCAGAAGAACAGCTAAATGAGCTCCATCTCAGGGCTCCACCAGAATATGTATGGATATTAGATGATATACAGAAAACAAAATGTACAAGACATACAGTTGACTGAAAA
This sequence comes from Oncorhynchus clarkii lewisi, assembly GCF_045791955.1. Lineage (NCBI taxonomy): Eukaryota > Metazoa > Chordata > Actinopteri > Salmoniformes > Salmonidae > Oncorhynchus > Oncorhynchus clarkii. The sequence continues at coordinate 26,869,290 of NC_092154.1, forward strand.
TCTACAATGAACCCACTAACCACATTTCCATCTACAGTCTTTATGCAACAAAATTCATACCATATTAAAAAATATCACGACAGCTGTGATGGAAACAGGAAGTTACTTTAAAATTGTATAAATGCCAAAATATAATTTGTTTGTTTGATATGGTGGGATCTTTGTCTAAAATTAATTATACAAGAAAATGCAGTGGAAACACCTTTGAGCAAATATTGATATAACCATCATATCGAAGTAAACTCAAGTGTCACGCCATGGTGTCCCCTCCCACTACGACTAGGGAAAACATGCAGTTTAAATTAGGCTACAGATGAAAAAAGTTATGATGAACTTCACAGGGTAGTGAAAGTGCATGGTATGAGTTCAATGCTCCTTTCCAATAAAATGTCACAGGTCTTATTCTGGTGACATGATGATCAATGCTTGACTGCCAAGTTGACAAATAAAAATATTGTAGCTCTTATCCATAATCTCATTATGTAGACCAGCCTACCTACACTACATCTGCGAGTTGTTGGCTACAGTGCACATGCCAAGACCAGAGTAGGCACATTTGCTATCTAACGCAACAGCTTGTGACAAAACGATCGGTAGAGTTGAAAATGTGATGGAAACACATTGAACATTAGATTTTTATTCCGTACATGAAAATTAAGCGAAAAAGTACATTTTTGTGAGCACTAAGTCATCACGCACTGATTTCTATCTGCAACAAGTCAGTTCGATGGAAACACACCACTAGTGGGGAAATTCACATATTTTCTTTATGCAGATTTTCAAAATTTTTGCATGAAAATCTGTCACCAATTAGATGAAACCTAGCTACTAATAATGCAAAATTCTTTAAACACTAACAATGTGATTATACAACTGTGTTTTTGTTGAATAATAATATTGGTGGAACATTTTACTGATAATCATTCCATACACTTAGCATCTGACCAGCAAATTATTAAATGCAGGATACTATACCCCCATATATGAGGATATCTGTTGTAAACATTCCATTCAGTCCGTCCGAGGTATTCTGGAACACTTGAAATTCCAGTCAGAATGGATCCGCCTCACAAAGGAGGGACTTTCTAATCTAGAACAGTCACTTTGGGGACGGAACCGTTCTAGAACCCGTGGTCCCCTTTCACTGCGTTGATGACTGTCATTCAGGTCAGGTTTGGGCTTACCACAATAGCGTTGGGAGAATGCATCAGTGCCCTCAGCTCGTTGAGATCATTCTCAGCCTGGACCAAAACAAAGAGAGAGAGGGGAGACAAATAGTTGGCTCAGCACTTTCAAGCCACAAAAACGACAAATCAAAACAGTTGACCACTACAATAACCACACTCTTTCTCTGTGGAGGAAGTCAATAACTGTCATTGTCATGGTGGGTGAAGCTATTTTGTGGCTACAGTTCAGATAATGCTCAGTAATATCTGTACTTTTATGGGATTAAAAAAATATTATGAACATTTTTTACAAGCCTTATTTGGCTTGTAAGGCTCTTGGAATGGGAGTATTGTGGCAATGTAGAAGAGAAAGTAATTACACAAACAACTCTAAGATCCCTACTAGGAACTTAGCAACCTATATTTTCATCAACAAGTTCCAATATTTTATTAATTGGCACAAATGGTTATTAACAGCACCATTTATGTATTCCATATGTAGCTTAATGTTGGTGTTGTACATGTGATAGATACTTAGTAACATAACCATGTTAAAGGTACTCTTGAGGAAAATGTGTGCAGGCTATGCCTAACATTAAAGGTGCATGTGTAACTATGGTAACGTGGGACCCACCTTTTCCCACTCCCCCTCCATGACGTTGTTGCGGAACTTTGTGGCTGAGGTATGTTCCAGTCTGCAGCCCGACTCCTGCATTAGCAGGTCCACTGTTTGACTGCAGAGAAGAGAGTGGGGAAACATTTTTTATTTTTGTTGTCCTTTATTTCACTAGGCAAATCAGTTAAGAACAAATTCTTATTTACAATGACAGCCTACACCGGCCAAACCCTAAACAGGACGACACAGGGCCAATTGTGAGTAGCCTTATGGGTCTCCCGATCATGGCCTGTTGTGATACAGCCCGGGATCGAACCAGGGTCTTAGACCGCTGCACCACTCGGGAGCCATAAAAACATTACCTCAATGTTTACAGCAAACATTAGCTGACCATTTGAAAGAGACGGACATTAACGTACAGATGTAAAGGAACTGAAATGTCAGCCCAAAATCAATTGACCACGGAGAGATGAATTAAACATGAATTGCCTAAACATTCATAGCAAACAGCTTAACATTGGCCAACAAGACAGCCAATGAACCTGATATGTTATACCAAACCGACAGAGACAGGCATAACATAATCTAAACCATATCCAGCAATAAGTTATAATTCATTAGTAATAATTATAGACTAGACCTGTCAACTGTGTGTACCTTTTCTGTAAATCTCTATAAGTGTGCCGAGAAGGTGTCTGTGATAAAATGGAGTGGGGCTGTACTGACAACATAACATGATGACATCATCCTCATGTATCAAAGAAGAGAGTGGTGCAGCAGTGTTTACAGCGTCACCCTGCTGAGTTCGGACACCATTCTCACATTCCATTCCACTTTTGAAATGTAGGGGCGTCATGCTATGTATGTATTTATCCCCCCATCTCTTAGCAGCTCCTGTAATGGCAGTTCTACTGGCGAGCAGTAGCAGGCTGGGTCTATCAAACACTGCATTAACAGTCCATTATGGTGACATGGGCCAATTTAGCCATGGAGGGCTCAAAATATTGTGTTCCCCCTATCTATTATTAGAGTCAATCAACGTTTCTAATCTATAACAGCTGAATAGATGCGCATTTCACAGCAGCCATGAAATCATACCCTAGTGGGGAAGTCATTCTGATTACTTCACGGGCCACCATTACCACCAATAATGAATGATACGAGTTAAACATCGCTCTGACTTTGCATCTGGGGCTATAAATGGTGATTGTGTCCATATTTAGACGACTGCCATTGTTGACATGGATGACAGACTGTCATATTTATTTGTCTGCAAATAGCAACGCCAGAATAATACACGCGTTTAGAAAGATATAACCACTGGTTTAAGAGTCTGTACCATGGTTGTTGTTCAAGACGACTGCCGCTCAAAAGGTTTCAAAAGAAACACTGACCCTGTCTTTTTCAACTTTACAGCAATGTATCAAGCAAACTCCTTTATCGACGTTATCTTTGTAAACACCAAATGTCAATGTCATGAAAACACGCAAGCCATCGAAAGGGCCAAATATGGGAAACACAGGGGAATGAAAACAAATTGACGCTGTCAAACAGAGTATCGTTATTCTCCCTACGCACTTTTGCACAATCCTCTAAAAACGCAGGCATTTCATTTCTGACACCTATTCTAACGTTACACGGTGCCACCACAGTATAAAATAGGCGAAATCGATAAGGTCATTTCAAACAGGCTATGGTCATTTACATCCTTAGTAGCCACAAGTCAATATATATTTTGCAGCATATTTCGCTGGATTACAAGGTGATGTAATGCGATTTCCACCCGTGTAACAAAATACATATACAACTCACAACACGCAGTTCAACTAGCCCTATAAGGTTACTCTGAAAAAAAGTTATTGTGTGGGGTCAAGGTAGCCAACCAAATTATGAACTGTCTTGAGTTTTTATTCTGTATAAAAGGTCAGAATAACAATCGTAACGAAGACTGGTGGTTCTATCGACCTACCACTCCGTATTGTGCAAAATGGACCCCTTCTTCCTCCGACTAACGTTAGCTTGCTAACTACCCCCTCCCCCATGTTTGTCTGTCAAACGCAGAATTCCGTTTATCAACCGCCACCACGCAGTTCGCCATTTGAAAAAAACCTCACAAATAAATGATATTTCATGAATCATGTGCTTTGACATGTTAGGGGTTTTTCCTTCCAATGACACGTCGTGTAAACTTACTTTAGCCCTAACCCGTGGAGATGTTGTCCTATTAATCGGATGACATCTTCCTCCGACTGCGAAAGGCGTTTCTTCTTTTTCATGGAGCCGACCTCCGAACCAGAGGCTGTGGAAGTCCCTGAGCCCGGTCCGGCTCCGTTATTGGTACCGACACCATTCCCATTGTTTGTGCTGACCAGAAGCCCGTTGAAGTGCGTTCCCCCAGCCGAGGATGACTCCCCGTTTTGCGCGCTGTTCAGGCAGGAAAGCTCTGAATCCTGTCCCTGTCCCTGTCCTGCCCCGTTTGACTGCATGTTATTGCCGCTGAGATTGTTGACAAGGGTCCGGTTAAAGTGAATAGCAGAGGTGGCTTGGTGATGTGGAGAAGTAGTAGCAAGTCCCAAAACAACTCCAGAAAGGCCTGTCGCAACTGTTGAATCCCCGGACTCTCCTGCTCCCTCCGCCGCCGAGGCTCGGTGTTTCTTCCGTGGGGGCGGCGACGCTCCGCCGGTGTCCGAGTCGGAGGAGGAGGAAGCGGAGGCCAGAGTTTCCTCACCGAGAGCGGCCGTGGTTAGAAGCCGGCGAAGCCCCGGGTGGGAAAGGAGGTTTTAGCTCCCAGAATTTAGACTTCGTAACCCGGCTGACAACGCACTGACTCCGTGATAGTTCCGTCAATCGCTCCGTTTTTGTTGTTGTTTCTCTCAACAGCTGCAACCCCCTAATGGAGTCCAGACACGCTGACGTAACCGGAAATTCCTATACTACCCTGCTTCCGGTAGAATTATATAATGCATGGGTGGCGCATTGGGACCAATTTTGCATATTGATTATGGTTTTATGATAGTTTTAAAGAATTTATATTAAAATTCCAGGCAAAAATTGATTCATAAAATCAGTTTTTTTTATTGGAGGAGTCGCAATGGCTTACATTCAAATAAAATAAAATTGTATTCGTCATATGAGCCGAATACAACAGATGCAGACCTTATCATGAAATCCTTACTTAGAAGCCCTTAACTAACAATGCAGTTAAAAAAATAGAGTTAAGAAAACATTTACTAAATAAAGTTAAAAAAATATAAAATCAAAAAGTAACACATGAAAATTACATAACAATAGGGGGTACTGGTCCAGAGTCACTGTGCGGTGGTATAGGTTAGTCAAGGTAATTTGTAAAGTCACTATCCATATTCAGAGGTGATGATCACTTGCACTCAGTGGCGGAACTTGAGTTTTATACACCAGAAACCAGACCAGAAATAATACTGCAACTCACAGTCATTTCACTGTGCTGAGGATTGCTGGAAATACTGTTCTGTACAAGGTTCAAATACACACAGACCTAATAAATGGAAATTAAAACATTTTTAGTTAACACATTATACATACATAATATTTCAAGTGGCATTATCTTACAAAACCTGAGCTCAACTGTTTGAAAACAATAATAGAACATAAAGGATAATCATACTCAAGGCAAAACAAGTCCTGTCACACTAGTTTAGTTGGAGTCATAATATGGACTTTGGGTGGAGTGGCATATGTTGTTCTATGAAGTAGTTGCCTATATCTGAATATACACACAGTAGCTAACATCTTGTACATGTACCCATCAATGTAAAAAAGGTATGATTTCATCTTTCAGAGAGCAAGCTGTGCTGCTCATTATAAAGGTGTATAAGCTAATAGGCCTACTTTCTCTACTTTTTCACTTGGACTATCAGTTGCCAGAGAATCCAGATGTGGCTATTGGAGTACAAAAGTGAATGTGTTTTTGTTTTTCTTAATATGTAGAAACGGTCCGCTTGCCCATGGCATTTAAATTTAAGCCGTTAAAACATGTCTCCAGTGTGTTCATATATATAAGAATGATGACTCCATGTGTAATCTGTACTATGTCTGTTGTATCAGCAGGTGTGGATCAGGAATGGCCCACTACTTGGTGAGGCAGTGCTGTAGTGGTGGTGGGACCAGTGCTGTTGCTACTTTCATGAAGAAGGTTAGTAGCTCCCCCTTCCCTTTGACAAAGATAGCCCTCTCCGGATGAAGTGGAATCCATACTCCTTCATGATGTTATAGCAGTCCTCCACCACCTAGGGGCAGTACATCATAGGGTAATGACAGATAAAAATGGTCCACAGGTCTATATGACAAAGTGACGTTTTCCATAAACATTCGGAAGCAATCTCTCCCCATTGAAAGCAGTTCAGCCTAAAACTGTTTAGTAAATCCCGAATTCCAGCAATAACAACACACATACAGTTCCAGTCAAAAGTTTGGACACACCTACTCATTCAAGGGTTTTTCTTTATTTTTACTGTTTTCTACATTGTAGAAATGCCGAGAGTGTGCAAAGCTGTCATCAAAGCAAAGGGTGGCTACTTGGAAGAATCTCAAATATAAAATATATTTTGATTCGTTTAACACTTTTTTGGTTACTACATTATTCCATGTGTGTTATTTCATAGTTGGTACAGGACGGCAGGCAGGAAACAGGAGACAAAGGGCTGTGAGACATAGGTTTAATCCTAGACACATGAAAAGTGGGATTGAATACAGAGGGTGCGAGGCAACAGAAGAAAGCAGAGGGGCTAAGGATTTTAGAGATGGGGAAAGGGACTATGAAACGAAGGGAAAGTTTACGCGACTCCACCGGAGGGGCAGGTCCGGAGTGGAAAGCCATACCCTTCTTCCTGAGCCGATAGCGTGGAACAGGGGCCCTGTGGCAATCCGCCTGTCGCCGATACCTGGATGTGGTCTTTAGAAGAGCGACCCGGGCTCTCTTCCAGGTACGACGACAGCGGCAGACGAACATCTGGGCAGAGGGTAACCCAAGGAACACTCGAAGGGCGAGAGACCAGTGGCCAAGCAGGGAAGGGTGTTACTGGCATATACCAACCACACAAGTTGCTGGCTCCAGGTGGGGAGGTTGGCGGAGACGAAGCAACAAAGAGCCGTCTCCAGGTCCTGATTGGCTCACTCCAACTGGCCATTAGATTGGGGGTGATAACCAGAGGATAGGCAGGCCGACGACCCTATGAGGATGCAGAATGCCTTCCAGAACCGGGAGGAGAACTGAGGACCACGATCGGAGACCATGTCGACCGGAAGTCCATGGATCCGGAAGACCTGCTGCACCATGAGCTGAGCCCCCTTCTTGGCTGAGGGTAACTTGGGAAGCGGAATAAAATGGGTGGCTTTAGAAAATCTATCCACCACCGTCAGGTGGTGTTGCCATCTGACGGAGGAAGACCAGTAACAAAGTCCAGGGATATATGGGATCAGGGGCGGTGAGGAACGGAGTGGTTGAAGAAGGCCAGCCGGAGTTTGCTGCAGAGTATTATTTTGTGCACACACAGTGCAGGCAGCAACAAACGCGGAGACGTCAGAAACCATGGAACACCACCAAAAGCGTCGTCGGATGAAAGCCAGGGTCCGACGGGAGCTTGGATGACAGGTCAGTCTCAAGGAATGTGCCCATTCCAGGACCAGGGAATGGGCGGGGTCCGGAACAAACATCCAATTAGCGGCTGGGAACAATGCGCCTTACGGACCAGGATCTCTATACCACAGACAAGTGCAGCCACCAGACAGGAGTTAAGGAGGATGGTCTCTGGGTCAGACAGAGTAGCAGCGAGGCTATACAAACGTGAGAGTGCGTCAGGCTTCACATTCTTGGATCCCGGGCGGTAGGAGAGAGTGAATTTGAAACAGGTAAATAACGACCCAAAGAGCCTGCCTAAAGTTGAGGCACTTGGCGGTGCGGAGATATTCCATGTTTTTATGGTCAGTCCACACTAAGAATGGGTGTTCCGCCCCCTCCAACCAGTGCCTCTACTCCACCAACACCATCTTGATAGTGAGGAGTTCTCGATTATCATAGTTCCTTTCAACAGGGGTAGGACGATGGGAGAGAAAAGCACAGGGGTGCATCTTTTGGTCCTGGGCAGAACGCTGGGACAGGATAGCCCCCACTACGACATCCAAGGCGTCAACCTCCACCACAAACAGAGGGGACAGGTCCAGATAGATTAAGATGGGGTCTGTAGTGAATCAATGCTTGAGGTCCGAGAACACCTGGTCAGCTGCTGGAGACCACGTGAATGGAACCTTGGGAGAGGTGAGTGCTGAGAGGGATGTGGGTTGAGGCCAATCCACCACCGCTCTCACCTTATCTGTATCCATCTGTATATGTCCTGCAGCGATGACGTATCCTAGGAAGGAGAGGGTAGAGCGATGCAATTCACACTTCTCCACTTTAACGAAAAGTTGTTTCTTCAGGAGACACTGAAGGACTTGTCAGACATGGAGGACATGCTCTTGAGCTGGAGGTACCTCTGTTGAGGTAGACAAACATGAACTGGTTCAGCATGTCCCGGAGCACATTATTGACCAGGGCCTGGAACACAGCAGGAGCGTTGGTCAGTCCAAATGGCATAACCAAGTACTCATTGTGCTCACTAGCCATGTTTAACGCTGTATTCCACTCATCTCCTTTCGTATCCGAACCAGATCATAGGCGTTCCGAAGGTCCAACTGTGAGAATAGGGTCGCTCCCTGAAGAGGTTCGAAAGCCTAGGAGATGAGTGGTAGAGGGTAACGTTTCTTAACCGTGATGTCATTAAGGCCCCGTTAGTCGATACACGGGTGCAGGGTTTTGTCCTTCTTCTCCACAAAGAAGAACCCTGCATCGGCAGGAGAGGCAGATGGACGAACATTCCCTGCAGCGAGAGAGTCCTCAATGTACTTCTCCATAGCCTTGGTCTCTGGACCTGACATGGAGTAAAGGGACCATGTTGAAGACCTCCCAGAGGTCCAGGTACTCCGTGGCAATGGCGGAGATATCCGAGGCTTCTCCCAAGCCTGCAGGAAGACATCCCGGGGCAGGCTGTGCCGACTTAAGGCAATGTGCATTGCAGAACGGGCTCCAACCCACGATAGAACCAGTAGCCCAGTCACTCAGGGGATTGTGCTTCTGGAGCCATGAATACCCCAAAACCATGGGTACATGGGGAAATTCTATAAGCAGGAACTGCATACACTCACTGTGATTTCCTGATACTCGTAGGTTGATAGGAAGCGTATTGCAGGTGACTCTACCAATAGAGCGCCCTTCCATCGCTCTGACGTCCATGGGAATGGAGAGGGGTTGAATGGAGATGCCCAGCTCCAACACCAAGGTAGCGTCGATAAAGCCCTTGTCGGCCTCAGAGTCAATGAGCACCCAAAGATATTTGGCCTGGTCACCCCACAACAGGGTGTCATGGAGAGGGGTACGAGTAAGGGGAGATTGGAATAACTTCGTATGGCTCACCAGAGTACTCGTACCTGCAGATGAGCCTGGTCTTTTTAAATGGACAGGTGGAAATATAATGTCTTGTAGTCTCACAATACAGACAGCTCCTGGTGCATCTAGCCCTCAATCTAGACAATCTAGCCCTTCCCAGAAGCTTGGGCTCTGGAGGAGGTGAGTCGACTGCCCTCTGTGATTCCCATTGGGCACTCAGGTGACATCGGATTCCCTCTGTAAGGTGGACATCGGGAACTTCCGGTATTCCTCGGAGGCGAGGTGGAAGCAGTGGGTGAGCGAGTGTGACCGGGAACAGAACTCCTCTCCCTCCTACGTTCCCGTAGCCACCCATTAATCCGTAAGGTCAAGGCGATGAGGGAGTCGAGGTCCATGGGAAGCTCCCGGGCTGCGAGCTCATCTTTAACATCCTCCGATAATCCGTGAAGGAATGTGTTGAAAAGAGAATTCAGGTTCCAGGCAATCTCAGCGGCCAACGTGCGGAAATCTACTACGTAGTATGCCACACTATGGGAGTTTTGACGCAGTTGGAGTAGCTTCTAAGCAGCCTCTCTCCCAGACAACGGAGAATCGAACACCTTCCTAACAAATTTCCCAGCTAATGAGAAAACAGTCATGATGTTTCATTTCAGATTTAACAAGACAACCGTGGGGCTAATTTGAATGGGCACCAACAGTAGATTTTTGGGGATCTTAATATCCGTACTAGTATGACTCATGTGACGTCACAAGGTTTTATAAGGGTTAGAATGAAAAAGAAGGTAGTAGACATGAGAGGAAATGGGACAATGTGCGTTATCTGAATGTTGCCCATCACCCCTGTAGACTCCATTCTGCTGGCTATGTTGACTGTGTTGCCCCAGATGTCATAGTGAGGTTTACGAGCACAGATCACTACAGCCAACACAGAGCCCTTATTCAGACCTAAGGGGGAGAGGTATGTTATGACACACACACACACACACACACACACACACGCAAAGCATGAAACTGTTGAAGGACTGGTTGTTGAGTTTGGTGAGAATTATTTACCATTATTTAACTAGGCAAGTCAGTTAAGAACAAATTCTTATTTTCAATGACGGCCTAAGAACAGTGGGTTAACTGCCTTGTTCAGGGGCAGAACGACAGATTTTGTACCTTGTCAGCTCGGGGATTCGATATTGCAATGCCTTCGGTTACTAGTCCAATGCTCTAACCACTAGACTACGCTGCCTCCCCAATGACCCTGCATGGCCAGAGCAATGTCTGCCAGGTCAGCTAAGTGCTGCCAAAGCTCTAACAATGAGTAGAGGAGCAATAGAGCCTTCATCATTATCCTCATCACAATCATCATCAACACCATCATCATCAACACCATTAGCAATGCTGTTATCCTCTACATGATCGTGTCCCCCCCGCGTGTCGGTTGAGCTAACGTGCTCTAATGTAATTAGCATGACACTGTAAGCAACAAGAACATTTCCCAGGACATAGACATATCTGATATGGGCAGAAAGCTTAAATTCTTGTTAATCTAACTGCACTGTCCAATTTACAGTAGCTATTACAGTAAAATAATACCATGCTATTGTTTGAGGAGAGTGCACAGTTATGAACTTGAAAATGTATCAATAAACCAATTAGGCACATTTGGGCAGACTTGATACAACATTTTGAACAGTAATTCAATGGATCATTGTATCAGTCTAAAACTATGCACATGCACTGCTGCCATCTAGTGGCCAAAATCTAAATTGTGCCTAGAGTCCTAAGTCATATGGCCTTTCTCTTCCATTTCAAATAATATTTATTTAAACGCATGCTTTTTTCTTTGTATGATCTTTTACCAGTTTTAATGTATTATATTCCCCTATATTAATTTCACATTTCCACAAAATTCAACGTGATTCCTTTCAAATGGTTTCAAAAATATGCATATCATTGCTTCAGGTCCTGAGCTACAGGCAGTTAGATTTGGGTATGTCATTTGAGGTGAAAATTGAAAAAAGTGGTCCGATCCTACATTGAGCTTGATTTGACATTCTGTATATTGAGCTCAGTGTTATCAGTTGCTGTGGTTACCGGATCTGTTTGTATTGTTCTCGAGTGTGACTCCATACAAAGAAGAGAGACCCGCCCCCCAACCCGACCCAAAGAAAGCATTCCTCCCACCCCTTCCCATCCCACCCAGCAACCAAGGTTGTTTATCAGTCCCCCTCCTAACCATCCATCCCCTGAGTCTCCCCTTACAATCCCCCCAATCACCCCCATCATCCCCCACAAAGACCAGAGACACCAAGTGCCACCCCTTCCTCGTGGGCCTGGATGCAAAGAAAGTAACAAATGTCTAAATAAATATATATTATTGGTTTGTATGTGTGGGGCTTCAGCAGAGACGGTTCTTTTCAGAGTCAAGTATACAGTATTTGTCCAGGCCTCAATTGTTCCTTGACGAGCACCATTCATTCTCGCTGGAGATAATTCTAATGTTATAACTTGTAATAGTAACTGTATCCACTGATTAAATGGGAGAGAGTGAGGTGATTGCCATCTTAGAGCTAACATCTTTTTTCTCTCGCAGCAGTACTGCCTGCCAGCAGTAATCTTCTCTGATTAATTGAGAGATTCAAGGGGCTATCATCGTTAAGTAGCATAATAGATGCAAAGCATTTCATATTTAAATTCATGCACTTTGAAATGAATTTTGTAACTTTGCCCCAAAAGCATTTAACCGCAGGGCACTCCCACATCATATGAAGGAATGTTCCTACCTGAGTTAGGGGACACAGTGAACAGTTGGGAGTTGGGGCCAATTTCATCGTAAAACGTTTCCTTGTTGTTAAATACCGTCTGTAAACAAACTTAAAATGTATAAATTGATGGTTTGGATTATGGGATGCAAAGGTCATATTTTTCCATATTTTGTTCCAGTTGAAGTGGTTGTTCAGATTCAATTAGATCTGTGGACCATACTTTTTTTAAATATAGATCAGTCCTTTTGTGAACCCAGATAATTTATTTATAAATACCATCATTGGATGGTTCGGTAGTTGGGTTTCGCAAGGGACTCCATAGGCCAGCATAGCTGACCTAAGTTGTAAATATAGAAAAAATGAGTTGCCTGGTAATGTGTATTATTCAAATCATGGAATGTTCTGCAACCATGACTGTCCATGACATCGTTAAGGGTACCGATTCCACATTTGGACCATTGGGAGGGATGCAAAAGGCCGCCCTCCAGATCGCAAAGCATTATTGTGAAATATTGGAGTATGGGCTTGCCATGTTGATTCTGTTTAATTTTTATTTTTTAAATTTTGAGCCAAATATAAATCGTGTTAGCAATAATAATAGGACTAAAGCAATATGCAGAAATAGCTCTGCAATTTCCAGGTTGCAAAAATTCTAATAGTTTTGCCTAATTTCTGTTTGCATGACAAAACAAGCAATGTACAGTGTAGAGAATCATTGTACCATCAAAACCTCTGTGAAAAACATTTTCAATCACCAAAAATATTGTATTTTCAGCTGTTTGAAGCTGGTGTACAAAACCAAAAGTGAAAGACACAAAAACTAAACCTAAGCACAAGAAGCATAGAAATAGCGCACATAGAACAGATATAAAGCTTCTTAGACTTGCTTTCAATGACAAATCTATAATTCACATTTATATGTGAATTTGGTTGGATCGCCCAAAAAGTTACATATTTCAGCTTTGACCTCTACGGGATCGGTGTCCCTATACCGGGAAGGTTGTTGCTAACGTACACCAATGTCACTAGAATGATGTAAGTAACAGCCAACTTTCCAGGACATAGACATGTCTTATATGTGCAGAAAGCTGAAATTATTGTCAATCTAACTACACTATCCAATTTACAGTAGCTATTACATTGAACAAATACCATGCTTTTGTTTGAGGAGAGTGCACAACAATAAAAAACTTTTATCACGGCAACTGGTTTGATACATTCACCTCTGACAGTGTCTCCTGACCCCTCCTGTCTCAGCCTCCAGTATTTATGCTGCAGTAGTTTATGTGTCGGGGGGCTAGGGTCAGTTTGTTATATCTGGAGTACTTCTCCTGTCTTATCCGGTGTCCTGTGTGAATTTAAGTATGCTCTCTCTAATTCTTTCTTTCTCTCTTTCTTTCTCTCTCTTGGAGGACCTGAGCCCTAGGGCCATGCCTCAGGACTACCTGGCATGATGACTCCTTGCTGTCCCCAGTCCACCTGGCCGTGCTGCTGCTCCAGTTTCAACTGTTCTGCCTGCGGCTATGGAATCCTGATCTGTTCACCGGACGTGCTACCTGTCCCAGACCTATTATTTGACCATGCTGGTCGTTTATGAACATTTGAACATCTTGGCCATGTTCTGTTATAATCGCCACCCGGCACAGCCAGAAGTGGACTGGCCACCCCTCATAGCCTGGTTCCTCTCTAGGTTTCTTCCTAGGTTTTGGCCTTTCTAGGGAGTTTTTCCTAGCCAACGTGCTTCAACACCTGCATTGCTTGCTGTTTGGGGTTTTAGGCTGGGTTTCTGTACAGCACTTTGAGATATCAGCTGATGTACGAAGGGCTATAAATACATTTGATTTGATGGTAAATTCAATTGAAATGTAGGAAATGGGTTCTACGGTTTGAACCCCTGATTTTTCTGGCCCTACACCTACCCTGCCATCTAGATGTGTAGGGAAAATAATGTATGACCTTCCTGGGAGTGTGTAAACCTTTATTACCATATAATTTGTGTATGTTCTCTATAGTTATGTACTTGAAAATGTATCAATTGATCATTTTGGCACATTTGGGCAGACTTGAATCAAAATGTTGTGCAGTAATGTAACACCATGCCCAAACCTGACCCGTTGCATGCACGAGCGTTGCTAAATAAATGTACACATACATGTTATTCAATCATTGCACCCACACTGCTCGCGCGCAACACAACTAGCGTCTGTGTTGCCGGGCGCTAAAATAGGTGATTCTATTTGTGACGCAGAACTCGCTGCAAGTTCTGCCTCTTCCATCTGCTCATTGGTTTTTAGAAGCATGTACCCATGTGGGTGATTGAAATATGAACTGAGGTCGGTTGTGGCAATGTACCTTATATGAAAGTTAGTTTCCAATCGCCATATAAAGTACAAAGAAGAAAAAGTTTCCTGGAAGGAGGAGAAATGACTGGAAACGATTCGGTTGACCGCTTTATGTTTGGATTATTTGTCAGAGTAGAGGACCTTATGTATTTCAGGTAAAATAACAACTCAATATTTATAACCCAGGACAAATGATCTATCAACAGAAAGCTAGCTAGCTAAATATGACAAATTAGTTAGAAACTACAAGCTAGCAAGCTACATTGCCATAAATGGTTAATGCTTTAATGCTTTTCGACCTGTCCCCAAATTAATTCAATTGGTTCAGAGTTTGTTTTGATATTTCAATCTACGTGTCGTGGTCGCGTTTGGTGTAGGGGGACAAAATCAATTTGCACACGATGGCGCATGCGCAAGTCCGGCATAGTGGAAACTGGATCAGTCTGAAACTTTGCACACACACTGCTACCATCTGGTGGCCAAAATCTATATTGTGCCTAAACTCCTATGTGATTTTATGGCCTCTTGCATTTCAAAGATTATGATTTTTTTTTATTTATAGAAAACGCATGTTTTTTGTTTCGTATTATCTTTTACCAGATATAATGTGTTATATTTTCCTACGTTAATTTCAGATTTCTACAATTTTTTTCCAAAGCAGTGGTTCGCACTTTCAGTTTTGCGCGAATGGTTCCATCAATCCACGGTTTCTGATTGGGGAATGTTTTAATGTTTTAATGCTTGTGGGTTATGCTTGTGGGTACAACATCACCGATGCACTTGCTAATGAACTCGCTCACCGAATCAGCGTATTCATCAATGTTGTTGTTTGACCCTATGTGGAACATATTCCAGTCCACGTGATCGAAGCAATCTTGAAGCGTGGAATCCGATTGGTCAGACCAGCGTTGAACAGACCTGAGCACAGGCGTTTCCTGTTTAGTTTCTGTCTATGGGCTGGGAGCAACAAAATGGAGTCGTTGTCAGCTTTTCCGAAAGGAGGGCGGGGGAGGGCCTTATATGCGTCGCAGAAGTTAGAATAACAATGATCCAGGGTTTTACCAGCCCTGGTAGCACAATCGATATGCTGATATAATTTAGGGAGTCTTGTTTTCAGATTAGCCTTGTTAAAATCCCCAGCTACAATAAATGCAGGCTCAGGATGTGTGGTTTCCAGTTTACATAGAGTCAAATGAGGTTCGTTCAGGGACGTTGATGTGTCTGCTTGGGGGGGAATATACACGACTGTGATTATGATCGAAGAGAATTCTCTTGGTAGATAATGCGGTCGGCATTTGAATGTGAGGAATTCTAAGTCAGGTGAACAAAAGGACTTGAGTTCCTGTATGTTGTTATGATCACACCACGTCTCGTTAATCATAAGGCATACTTCTTCTTACCAGAGCGCGATGCGATAGCGTGTCTCGAGTGAGCCATGTTTCCGTGAAACAAAGAATGTTACAATCTCTGATGTCTCTCTGGAAGGCAACCCTTGCTCGGATTTTGTCTACCTTGTTGTCAAGAGACTGGACATTGGCGAGTAGTATACTCGGGAGCGGTGGGCGATGTGCCCGTCTACAGAGCCTGACCAGAAGACCGCTCCGTCTGCCCCTTCTGCGGCGCCAATGTTTTGGGTCGCCGGCTGGGATCCGATCCATTGTCCTGGGTGGTGGGCCAAACAGAGGATCCGCTTCGGGAAAGTCCTGGTCGTAATGTTGGTGAGTTGACATTGCTCTTAAATCCAATAGTTCCTCCCGACTGTTTGCAATAAAACCTAAGATTTCCTGGGGTAACAATGTAAGAAATAACACATAAAAAAACAACATACTGCATAGTTTCCTAGGAACGCGAAGTGAGGCGGCCATCTCTGTCGGCGCCGGGTGTTGTTCAATTCAATAAAATAAAATGCACTTACAACATGTCTACAAAGGACTATAAACACAGCATCAATATAACATGAACTTGAACATTCACCTCTTGGAGAGAGAAAGCGAAACCAATTACTTGGATTGACAAAGGGTCAAGAAGTATGGCACCTTCTTTCTCCAGCCTTGTGTGAACCTGCAGGCTGAGACATCAGTTCTGCCCTGCAGCCACAGTCATAAATTACTCTGCGCATGAGCAACCTCCAAGAACTGTCTGGCATCACGGAAAATGCTGCGGTAGCGTGTGCATGCAAAAGACAATGCCCGCCAATACAACAACCAAACTACTTCTGCAAAAGCACTTGTGCAACCAATACAACAATAACATCAATGGCTGTACGGAATAATACTACAAACAACAAACAAGAGAGATGCTAACGAGCAAGGGGGAAAACGCTGGTAGGTTTCACAAAACAAAACAAACTGGCAACAGACAAACAGAGAACACAGGTATAAATACACTGGGGATAATGGGGAAGATTGGCAACATCTGGAGGGGGGGGGGGGGGTGGAGACAAGCACAAAGACAAGTGAAACGGATCAGGGTGTGACAGTCAACAGAGAATAAATGTATTTTAAAAAACCTGCGTTGGGCTGTGTGGACTAATTTGAGTAAGTAAGTCTTCGAGACTGGACAACAATATTTTGAAAACAAATGAATATCTGTGTTTATCAAAGATAGGGGGCAATAATGAAAACACTGGGTAGCAGCTTACCCTTTTTTTTTTAAATAAAGCTAAATTAGTGCTGTATTCACATCTCTCCCAAATGAACCTTGTGAACAGCTGTATTAATCATTTTGAGCAATAGTGGACCTAATTGATTCCAACATTGTAAATAGACCTTAGGAGGAATAACTGGCCCATCCAGGTGATTTGCCTTTATTCATGCTATCCAATGCCCTTTCGAGTTCATTTAAAGAGATTTGGGCTCCCAGCGAGGTGTCTTCCTCTGTTGAAAGAAGAGGAGTTCTTAATTATTTTAGAAAGGACTTAGTCTGGCTTGGTGTGGATTTAAAATCAGAGGTGTACAGTTCTTTATAGAAGCGGGAGAATCTTTGATTCATTTGGGTTCTGATCGTATTTCCCTGTTTCAGATTCAATAGTTGCTATATCAGCTAATTGATCATTACTGCGTACCTTGTTGGCCAGTAAACGACTGGGATGATTACCATGGACGTAATGGTTGAGTCTAACTCGATGGATGGCAAATTCTGCTCTCTGTCTTATCGATAAATTAAGTTCTGTCTTGACTTTGGAAAGAGTATAGCTACCAGGTCTGAAAACAGTGTTCGTTGTGAACTTAACAATGACCTTAACTTGGATCTCTAGGGGCGCTATTTCATTTTTGGATAAAAAACGTTCCCGTTTTAAGCGCAATATTTTGTCACGAAAAGATGCTCGACTATGCATATTATTGACCGTTTTGGAAAGAAAACACTCTGAAGTTTCAGAATCTGCAAAGATATTGTCTGTAAGTGCCCCAGAACTCATTCTACAGGCGAAACCAAGATGATACGTCAACCAGGAAAGGAGCAGAATCTCTGAAGCTCTGTTTTCCATTGTCTCCTTATATGGCTGTGATTGCGCAAGGAATGAGCCTACACTTTCTGTCGTTTCCCCAAGGTGTTTGCAGCATTGTGACGTATTTGTAGGCATATCATTGGAAGATTGACCATAAGAGACTACATTTTCCAAGTGTCCGCCTGGTGTCCCTGCGTCGAAATTGGAGCGCAGAGCCAGGTCCAATTATTTTTCCATTTGAGAGCAAGGAGAAACCAGGCTTCCACGAAGGATATATCATCGAAGAGATATGTGGAAAAACACCTTGAGGATTGATTCTAAACCACGTTTGCCATGTTTCAGTCGATATTATGGAGTTAATTTGGAAAAAAAGTTCACGTTTTGAGGGCTGAATTTTCGTTTTTTATTTTATTATTATTTTTTTTTTGGTAGCCAAATGTGATGTACAAAACGGAGCTATTTCTAATACACAAAGAATCTTTTTGGAAAAACTGAGCATCTGCTATCTAACTGAGAGTCTCCTCATTGAAAACATCAGAAGTTCTTCAAAGGTAAGTTATTTTATTTGAAGGCTTTACTTGTTTTTGTGATAGTTGCCTGCTAAATGCTAACGCTAATGCTAACGCTAAATGCTACGCTAGCTAGCTACTGTTACACAAATGATTGTTTTCCTATGGTTGAAAAGCATATTTTGAAAATCTGAGATGACAGTGTTGTTAACAAAAGGCTAAGCTTGAGAGATAGCATATTTATTTCATTTCATTTGCGATTTTCATGAATAGTTAACGTTGCGTTATGGTAATGAGCTTAGGTCTATAAATAGAATCCCGGATCCGGGTTTGGTCGTCGCAACAGGTTTTAACAAACATTTCCCAATCTGATATCTCCTTTAATTGTGATTTATTCAAGTTTTTTTTTAAAATAAAACCTTTGGTGGCATCTCATAGAATCCGAGGGTCATCCACTGAATTTTTATTGATCATTATTAATTTATTTAGTTCAATTTCAAATTGATCACAGAATGTAGGATTTTGTAGTAATGAAATATTGAAATGCCATCTTGTGGCTCTTTCAGGAGATTCTGAAATTTGAAGTTGGCAGTAGTAAGCGTGGTGGTCAGTAAAGTGCATTGATCGAATTTCTATTTGCTTGATTAAAGACATGTAGATAATAGTATGTAATCGATTTGTGAGATTGATTTATGCCTGTTTGAGTAGAAAGTGTACTGTTTTGCTTTAGAGTTATGAGCTGACCAGGCTTCAATGAGGTTGTAATCAGAGAGTATATGCTAGAGAGCCTTGGTTGCTTGTGGATTATTGTTGTTCTTATTAGATTTGTCTCGCATGTACAAAATGGCATTCATGTCTGTCCCAATAACCAGATGGAATTGCAGATATTTATGAATTTGGAGCGTACACATTAATAAAGGCAATTTTCTTTCCATTATGGATAACTTTAGGGAAAGTGATTCTGCCTTCTTGGTCTTTACCCATGATGGGGGGAATCTTATGGTATTGAGAAAGAAAGAAACTAAAACATGAAATAAGTAAACATGTACCCCTTCAGACCTTTAAATGTAAGTTTGCAGACTTGATGAAAAGAAGAAGAGAAAAGAAGTAGGCGAGATATAACAACAGATTTGCAAGGCTAAAGAGTCAAATAGGATGGCTGTAGGAGTAATAGCTTTGATTGATAATTGATCCATTATCTTCATTATTATTAGGAATATTGTAACGGCATTCTTCCTCCTCTTCTGAGGAGGAGTAGCGAGAAGGATCGGAGGACCAATGCGCAGCGTGGTAAGTGTCCATAACGTTTATTTTAAGATATAAACTGAACACTATGAAATATAAAACAATAAACATGAACGAAAACCGAAACAGTACCGTGTGGCGACAAACACTCACACGGAAACAAACACCCACAACTCAAAAGTGAAACCCAGGCTACCTAAGTATGATTCTCAATCAGAGACAACTAACGACACCTGCCTCTGATTGAGAACCATGGCTGAACTCAAAACCCCAACATAGAAAAACACACATAGACTGCCCACCCCAACTCACGCCCTTACCATACTAAATAAAGACAAAACAAAGGAAATAAAGGTCAGAACGTGACAAATATGGTCTAAATGACTTTAAACATAAAGTACCCTCAATATGTATTAAGCATTTAGGTGCTCTATACTATGTACAAAGAAAGAAAAAAGTAGAGTGTATGTGCAGGAAATGCAGGCTTAAATCTTCACAATAATTAATCATGGCCTGTAGCCAAGTCCTCCTGGGAGATACATTCAGAAGTGTAAACAGAGGGGGACAGCCATGAAAAAAAAGGATTGTGTGGTATCCCATTTGGGACTGGCCATCTATTCTAAACAATTTAGCCCACTTAATGCGCTGTAGCCCCACAAGGAAGCAGCCCCAGTCTGTCTGACACTTTAATATATTGTCCATTGTTCATTAATTGACGTGAAGTTATCATTATCTAAATGTCCTGGACCATAGGCAATATAATGAGAATGAAGTCCAATGTTCAGCAATAATAATAAGTGTTCCTTTTACCCAATTGAAGGGTGTCCTCGTTGTTTTATGCTGAGGGCAGCATCACAGCCATGGGCTAGACTGCATGATTGTGCATGGACAGAATACCTGAATATATTTGTCGGCTTGTCCCTTTTGTGTGTTGGGCTTGATGTGTTTCTTAAGGAAGTATTGAGCCTCCTTGGCAGTGGAAAACGTGTGTTGTATTCTGGAAGGTTATGATGAGTTTTGCCGGGTGGATGAAGCCGCATCTCAGGTTTAGCTAGCAAAGCTCTGATCTCACCTCATTGTACTATAGGTCGTCATCTGTTTCAGCAGTTCGGCACTCAGATCTGGGTAGATGCTGATCCTCTTCTCCACATAAGTAAGAGCTCCCGATTCCCGATTGAGACGAACAATTTGCCGTTTGACTTAAAAACTGTGGATTCCAACAATCATACACTGGGATCTGTTCCGGAGGGGACCCATGCGCCTTGCTTCTCCAGACAAAACATCTCATAGAAATCATTGGTCATGAAGGATGTTGGGTTGCTCACTTCCATGCCAGTTTCAAGTCCTATGACCCGCACATTGAATTCACGGGAATAATTTTTGAGTGATTGTGTTTTCTTTTTTAGGAGATTGATTTCCCCTTAGCTTAGTTTGCGCTGTGTCCAGATCATGGAGTCAACCCTTTGTCACATTGGCCGAAAAATGGGGAAGCTCGCAAGCCGAAGAACACCATCCCAACCGTGAAGCACAGGGGTGGCAGCATCATGTTGTGGGGTGCTTTCTGCAGGAGGGACTGGTGCACTTCACAAAATAGATGGCATCATGAGAAAGGAAAAGTATGTGGATATATTGAATCAACATCTCAAGTTGAAGTTAAAGCTTGGTCGCAAATGGGTCTTCCAAATGGACAATGACCCCAAGCATACTTCCAAAGTTGTGGCAAAATGGCTTAAGGACAACAAAGTCAAGGTATTGGAGTGGCCATCACAAAGCCCTGACCTCAATCCTATAGAACATTTGTGGGCAGAACTGAAAAAGCATGTGCGAGCAAGGAGGCCTACAAATCTGACTCAGTTACACCAGCTCTGTCAGGAGGAATGGGCCAAAATTCACTCAACTTATTGTGGGAAGCTTGTGTAAGGCTACCTGAAACATTTGACCCAAGTGAAACAATTTAAAGGCAATGCTACCAAGTACTAATTGAGTGTATGTAAACTTCTGACCCACTGGGAATGTGATGAAAGAAATACAAGCTGAAATATATAATTCTCTCTACTATTATTCTGACATTTCACATTCTTAAAATAAAGTGGTGATCCTAACTGACCTAAGACATATTTTTTACTAGGATTAAATGTCAGGAATTGTGAAAAACTGAGTTTAAATGTAGTTGGCTAAGGTGCATGTAAACTTCCGACTTCAACTGTACGTGATATTACATGTTGAAAATTCTTTAAAAATAAGCCATGAGAAAGCCACATGTTATCCAATTATTCAGTTACTGTACTAAAACAAACATGCACACGCACACACACACACACACACACAGTGGGTTTAGATGACTCACACTGTCAAGTGTGTCTACTTGTGTGAAGTCACCGACTCCCCTTCATCTACGGAAAAAATAATCGCAGCAGCCCCACCTCTAAACTACTTCCCGTGGCTATGTAATCTTCTCATCATTTGACTGTCTGTACAGCTCCTACAGAGGAGAAACCAAACTGAAGGGTAAGAAAAACGTTTTACAGCTCGCTGTATTTTCTCCCCTTACCCTTTCTTTGGGAGTCTCTCTCCCTTCTTGTTTGTATTTTCATTTTCCCTCTATCTTTTTACTCCCCATTCCTTCTCTCACCTCGTCTCTCTTAGAGCCCTGGAAGTGTTGGGCGACATGTTCAGGCTAGAGGTCGACCGATTAATCGGAATGGCCGATTAATTAGGGCCGATTTCAAGTTTTCATAACAATCGGAAATCGGTATTTTTGGGCACCAATTTGCCGATTTTTGAATTTATTTTTTATACTTTTATTTAACTAGGCAAGTCAGTTAAGAACACATTCTTATTTTCAATGACGGCCTAGGAACGGTGGGTTAACTGCCTCATTCAGGGGCAGAACGACAGATTTTCACCTTCCAATCTTGCAACCTTACAGTTAACTAGTCGAACGCAATAACGACCTGCCTCTCTCTCGTTGCACTCCACAAGGAGACTGCCTGTTACGTGAATGCAGCAAGCCAAGGTAAGTTGCTAGCTAGCATTAAACTTATCTTATAAAAACTATCAAAATCACTAGTTAACTAACTACACATGGTTGATGATATTACTAGATATTATCTAGTGTGTCCTGTGTTGCATATAATCTGACTGAGCATACAAGCATACAAGTATCTAAGTATCTGACTGAGCGGTGGTAGGCAGAAGCAGGCGAGTAAACATTCATTCATACAGCACTTTCGTGTGTTTTGCCAGCAGCTCTTCGTTGTGCGTCAAGCATTGCGCTGTTTATGACTTCAAGCCTATCATCTTCCGAGATGAGGCTGGTGTAACCGAAGGGAAATGGCTAGCTAGTTAGCGTGCCCTAATAGCGTTTCAGACGTCACTCGCTCTGAGCCTTCGAGTAGTTGTTCCCCTTGCTCTGCATGAGTAACGCTGCTTCGATGGTAGCTGTTGTCGTTGTGTTGTTGGTTCGAGCCCAAGGAGGAGGGAGGAGAGGGACGGAAGCTATACTGTTGACTGGCAATACTAAAGTGCCTATAAGAACATCCAATAGTCAAAGGTTAATGAAATACAAATGGTATAGAGGGAAATAGTCCTATAATTCCTATAACTACAACCTAAAACTTCTTACCTGGGAATATTGAAGACTCATGTTAAAAGGAACCACCAGCTTTCATATGTTCTCATGTTCTGAGCAAGGAACTGAAACGTTAGCTTTCTTACATAGCACATATTGCACTTTCTTCTCCAACACTGTGTTTTTGCATTATTTAAACCAAATTGAACATGTTTCATTATTTACTTGAGGCTAAATTGATTTTATTGATGTATTATATTAAGTTAAAATAAGTGTTCATTCAGTATTTTTGTAATTGTCATTATTACAAATAAATAAATAAATAAAAGCGGCCGATTAATCGGTATCGGCTTTTTTGGTACTCCAATAATCGGTATCGGCGTTGAAAAATCATAATCGGTCGACCTCTAGTTCAGGCAGCATGTTGGTGACCAGTGCTTTATCTCAAACACCCTAACCTTCTAGTCATGCACCTCAATCTTTCACAGGAACAGCTTATTTGACTGCCTCTCCACCTAGGTGTATGTGTGTGAGAAAGAGAGAGGTCAGGAAGCGGAACGTGTGGGGAAAGCTCATACAGACTATTGATGTTGGGGGAATCAGAAAGAAGATTATTATTATTATTTACGAGTTACAGGCTGAGGCTCGTTGAGGTCTGACTCAATCTGGTTCTGAGGTGTGATTGTGAGGATGGTCAGGAGGAGGTGACTCACATGTCTGGCAAAGTAGTAGAAGCTTATCCTCATGATAATGACTATCACTGTCATCAGGTACTTGGAAGGGACTACAGATGTCCTGAGGACAGAGAGAAGAGGGGGGAGAGCGAGAGGGAACATATTGAGTATCCACGGCTTTACACTTTACCTACCTACCATTTCAGTACATGTTTTTAGCACCACTTGAGGGGTTATTGTTCCTCACCTGTAGCTGGTAAATCGTACGAAGTCATATAGTTCGTAGATGTCCCTTTTTTTAAAAAATAAAGCTAAATTAGTGCTGTATTCACATCTCTCCCAAATGAACCTTGTGAACAGCTGTATTAATCATTTTGAGCAATAGTGGACCTAATTGATTCCAACATTGTAAATAGACCTTAGGAGGAATAACCGGCCCATCCAGGTGATTTGCCTTTATTCATGCTATCCAATGCCCTTTCGAGTTCATTTAAAGAGATTTGGGCTCCCAGCGAGGTGTCTTCCTCTGTTGAAAGAAGAGGAGTTCTTAATTATTTTAGAAAGGACTTAGTCTGGCTTGGTGTGGATTTAAAATCAGAGGTGTACAGTTCTTTATAGAAGCGGGAGAATCTTTGATTCATTTGGGTTCTGATCGTATTTCCCTGTTTCAGATTCAATAGTTGCTATATCAGCTAATTGATCATTACTGCGTACCTTGTTGGCCAGTAAACGACTGGGATGATTACCATGGACGTAATGGTTGAGTCTAACTCGATGGATGGCAAATTCTGCTCTCTGTCTTATCGATAAATTAAGTTCTGTCTTGACTTTGGAAAGAGTATAGCTACCAGGTCTGAAAACAGTGTTCGTTGTGAACTTAACAATGACCTTAACTTGGATCTCTAGGGGCGCTATTTCATTTTTGGATAAAAAACGTTCCCGTTTTAAGCGCAATATTTTGTCACGAAAAGATGCTCGACTATGCATATTATTGACCGTTTTAGAAAGAAAATACTCTGAAGTTTCAGAATCTGCAAAGATATTGTCTGTAAGTGCCCCAGAACTCATTCTACAGGCGAAACCAAGATGATACGTCAACCAGGAAAGGAGCAGAATCTCTGAAGCTCTGTTTTCCATTGTCTCCTTATATGGCTGTGATTGCGCAAGGAATGAGCCTACACTTTCTGTCGTTTCCCCAAGGTGTTTGCAGCATTGTGACGTATTTGTAGGCATATCATTGGAAGATTGACCATAAGAGACTACATTTTCCAAGTGTCCGCCTGGTGTCCCTGCGTCGAAATTGGAGCGCAGAGCCAGGTCCAATTATTTTTCCATTTGAGAGCAAGGAGAAACCAGGCTTCCACGAAGGATATATCATCGAAGAGATATGTGGAAAAACACCTTGAGGATTGATTCTAAACCACGTTTGCCATGTTTCAGTCGATATTATGGAGTTAATTTGGAAAAAAAGTTCACGTTTTGAGGGCTGAATTTTCGTTTTTTATTTTATTTTTATTTTTTTTTTGGTAGCCAAATGTGATGTACAAAACGGAGCTATTTCTAATACACAAAGAATCTTTTTGGAAAAACTGAGCATCTGCTATCTAACTGAGAGTCTCCTCATTGAAAACATCAGAAGTTCTTCAAAGGTAAGTTATTTTATTTGAAGGCTTTACTTGTTTTTGTGATAGTTGCCTGCTAAATGCTAACGCTAATGCTAACGCTAAATGCTACGCTAGCTAGCTACTGTTACACAAATGATTGTTTTCCTATGGTTGAAAAGCATATTTTGAAAATCTGAGATGACAGTGTTGTTAACAAAAGGCTAAGCTTGAGAGATAGCATATTTATTTCATTTCATTTGCGATTTTCATGAATAGTTAACGTTGCGTTATGGTAATGAGCTTAGGTCTATAAATAGAATCCCGGATCCGGGTTTGGTCGTCGCAACAGGTTTTAACAAACATTTCCCAATCTGATATCTCCTTTAATTGTGATTTATTCAAGTTTTTTTTAAAAATAAAACCTTTGGTGGCATCTCATAGAATCCGAGGGTCATCCACTGAATTTTTATTGATCATTATTAATTTATTTAGTTCAATTTCAAATTGATCACAGAATGTAGGATTTTGTAGTAATGAAATATTGAAATGCCATCTTGTGGCTCTTTCAGGAGATTCTGAAATTTGAAGTTGGCAGTAGTAAGCGTGGTGGTCAGTAAAGTGCATTGATCGAATTTCTATTTGCTTGATTAAAGACATGTAGATAATAGTATGTAATCGATTTGTGAGATTGATTTATGCCTGTTTGAGTAGAAAGTGTACTGTTTTGCTTTAGAGTTATGAGCTGACCAGGCTTCAATGAGGTTGTAATCAGAGAGTATATGCTAGAGAGCCTTGGTTGCTTGTGGATTATTGTTGTTCTTATTAGATTTGTCTCGCATGTACAAAATGGCATTCATGTCTGTCCCAATAACCAGATGGAATTGCAGATATTTATGAATTTGGAGCGTACACATTAATAAAGGCAATTTTCTTTCCATTATGGATAACTTTAGGGAAAGTGATTCTGCCTTCTTGGTCTTTACCCATGATGGGGGGAATCTTATGGTATTGAGAAAGAAAGAAACTAAAACATGAAATAAGTAAACATGTACCCCTTCAGACCTTTAAATGTAAGTTTGCAGACTTGATGAAAAGAAGAAGAGAAAAGAAGTAGGCGAGATATAACAACAGATTTGCAAGGCTAAAGAGTCAAATAGGATGGCTGTAGGAGTAATAGCTTTGATTGATAATTGATCCATTATCTTCATTATTATTAGGAATATTGTAACGGCATTCTTCCTCCTCTTCTGAGGAGGAGTAGCGAGAAGGATCGGAGGACCAATGCGCAGCGTGGTAAGTGTCCATAACGTTTATTTTAAGATATAAACTGAACACTATGAAATATAAAACAATAAACATGAACGAAAACCGAAACAGTACCGTGTGGCGACAAACACTCACACGGAAACAAACACCCACAACTCAAAAGTGAAACCCAGGCTACCTAAGTATGATTCTCAATCAGAGACAACTAACGACACCTGCCTCTGATTGAGAACCATGGCTGAACTCAAAACCCCAACATAGAAAAACACACATAGACTGCCCACCCCAACTCACGCCCTTACCATACTAAATAAAGACAAAACAAAGGAAATAAAGGTCAGAACGTGACAAATATGGTCTAAATGACTTTAAACATAAAGTACCCTCAATATGTATTAAGCATTTAGGTGCTCTATACTATGTACAAAGAAAGAAAAAAGTAGAGTGTATGTGCAGGAAATGCAGGCTTAAATCTTCACAATAATTAATCATGGCCTGTAGCCAAGTCCTCCTGGGAGATACATTCAGAAGTGTAAACAGAGGGGGACAGCCATGAAAAAAAAGGATTGTGTGGTATCCCATTTGGGACTGGCCATCTATTCTAAACAATTTAGCCCACTTAATGCGCTGTAGCCCCACAAGGAAGCAGCCCCAGTCTGTCTGACACTTTAATATATTGTCCATTGTTCATTAATTGACGTGAAGTTATCATTATCTAAATGTCCTGGACCATAGGCAATATAATGAGAATGAAGTCCAATGTTCAGCAATAATAATAAGTGTTCCTTTTACCCAATTGAAGGGTGTCCTCGTTGTTTTATGCTGAGGGCAGCATCACAGCCATGGGCTAGACTGCATGATTGTGCATGGACAGAATACCTGAATATATTTGTCGGCTTGTCCCTTTTGTGTGTTGGGCTTGATGTGTTTCTTAAGGAAGTATTGAGCCTCCTTGGCAGTGGAAAACGTGTGTTGTATTCTGGAAGGTTATGATGAGTTTTGCCGGGTGGATGAAGCCGCATCTCAGGTTTAGCTAGCAAAGCTCTGATCTCACCTCATTGTACTATAGGTCGTCATCTGTTTCAGCAGTTCGGCACTCAGATCTGGGTAGATGCTGATCCTCTTCTCCACATAAGTAAGAGCTCCCGATTCCCGATTGAGACGAACAATTTGCCGTTTGACTTAAAAACTGTGGATTCCAACAATCATACACTGGGATCTGTTCCGGAGGGGACCCATGCGCCTTGCTTCTCCAGACAAAACATCTCATAGAAATCATTGGTCATGAAGGATGTTGGGTTGCTCACTTCCATGCCAGTTTCAAGTCCTATGACCCGCACATTGAATTCACGGGAATAATTTTTGAGTGATTGTGTTTTCTTTTTTAGGAGATTGATTTCCCCTTAGCTTAGTTTGCGCTGTGTCCAGATCATGGAGTCAACCCTTTGTCACATTGGCCGAAAAATGGGGAAGCTCGCAAGCCGAAGAACACCATCCCAACCGTGAAGCACAGGGGTGGCAGCATCATGTTGTGGGGTGCTTTCTGCAGGAGGGACTGGTGCACTTCACAAAATAGATGGCATCATGAGAAAGGAAAAGTATGTGGATATATTGAATCAACATCTCAAGTTGAAGTTAAAGCTTGGTCGCAAATGGGTCTTCCAAATGGACAATGACCCCAAGCATACTTCCAAAGTTGTGGCAAAATGGCTTAAGGACAACAAAGTCAAGGTATTGGAGTGGCCATCACAAAGCCCTGACCTCAATCCTATAGAACATTTGTGGGCAGAACTGAAAAAGCATGTGCGAGCAAGGAGGCCTACAAATCTGACTCAGTTACACCAGCTCTGTCAGGAGGAATGGGCCAAAATTCACTCAACTTATTGTGGGAAGCTTGTGTAAGGCTACCTGAAACATTTGACCCAAGTGAAACAATTTAAAGGCAATGCTACCAAGTACTAATTGAGTGTATGTAAACTTCTGACCCACTGGGAATGTGATGAAAGAAATACAAGCTGAAATATATAATTCTCTCTACTATTATTCTGACATTTCACATTCTTAAAATAAAGTGGTGATCCTAACTGACCTAAGACATATTTTTTACTAGGATTAAATGTCAGGAATTGTGAAAAACTGAGTTTAAATGTAGTTGGCTAAGGTGCATGTAAACTTCCGACTTCAACTGTACGTGATATTACATGTTGAAAATTCTTTAAAAATAAGCCATGAGAAAGCCACATGTTATCCAATTATTCAGTTACTGTACTAAAACAAACATGCACACGCACACACACACACACACACACAGTGGGTTTAGATGACTCACACTGTCAAGTGTGTCTACTTGTGTGAAGTCACCGACTCCCCTTCATCTACGGAAAAAATAATCGCAGCAGCCCCACCTCTAAACTACTTCCCGTGGCTATGTAATCTTCTCATCATTTGACTGTCTGTACAGCTCCTACAGAGGAGAAACCAAACTGAAGGGTAAGAAAAACGTTTTACAGCTCGCTGTATTTTCTCCCCTTACCCTTTCTTTGGGAGTCTCTCTCCCTTCTTGTTTGTATTTTCATTTTCCCTCTATCTTTTTACTCCCCATTCCTTCTCTCACCTCGTCTCTCTTAGAGCCCTGGAAGTGTTGGGCGACATGTTCAGGCTAGAGGTCGACCGATTAATCGGAATGGCCGATTAATTAGGGCCGATTTCAAGTTTTCATAACAATCGGAAATCGGTATTTTTGGGCACCAATTTGCCGATTTTTGAATTTATTTTTTATACTTTTATTTAACTAGGCAAGTCAGTTAAGAACACATTCTTATTTTCAATGACGGCCTAGGAACGGTGGGTTAACTGCCTCATTCAGGGGCAGAACGACAGATTTTCACCTTCCAATCTTGCAACCTTACAGTTAACTAGTCGAACGCAATAACGACCTGCCTCTCTCTCGTTGCACTCCACAAGGAGACTGCCTGTTACGTGAATGCAGCAAGCCAAGGTAAGTTGCTAGCTAGCATTAAACTTATCTTATAAAAACTATCAAAATCACTAGTTAACTAACTACACATGGTTGATGATATTACTAGATATTATCTAGTGTGTCCTGTGTTGCATATAATCTGACTGAGCATACAAGCATACAAGTATCTAAGTATCTGACTGAGCGGTGGTAGGCAGAAGCAGGCGAGTAAACATTCATTCATACAGCACTTTCGTGTGTTTTGCCAGCAGCTCTTCGTTGTGCGTCAAGCATTGCGCTGTTTATGACTTCAAGCCTATCATCTTCCGAGATGAGGCTGGTGTAACCGAAGGGAAATGGCTAGCTAGTTAGCGTGCCCTAATAGCGTTTCAGACGTCACTCGCTCTGAGCCTTCGAGTAGTTGTTCCCCTTGCTCTGCATGAGTAACGCTGCTTCGATGGTAGCTGTTGTCGTTGTGTTGTTGGTTCGAGCCCAAGGAGGAGGGAGGAGAGGGACGGAAGCTATACTGTTGACTGGCAATACTAAAGTGCCTATAAGAACATCCAATAGTCAAAGGTTAATGAAATACAAATGGTATAGAGGGAAATAGTCCTATAATTCCTATAACTACAACCTAAAACTTCTTACCTGGGAATATTGAAGACTCATGTTAAAAGGAACCACCAGCTTTCATATGTTCTCATGTTCTGAGCAAGGAACTGAAACGTTAGCTTTCTTACATAGCACATATTGCACTTTCTTCTCCAACACTGTGTTTTTGCATTATTTAAACCAAATTGAACATGTTTCATTATTTACTTGAGGCTAAATTGATTTTATTGATGTATTATATTAAGTTAAAATAAGTGTTCATTCAGTATTTTTGTAATTGTCATTATTACAAATAAATAAATAAATAAAAGCGGCCGATTAATCGGTATCGGCTTTTTTGGTACTCCAATAATCGGTATCGGCGTTGAAAAATCATAATCGGTCGACCTCTAGTTCAGGCAGCATGTTGGTGACCAGTGCTTTATCTCAAACACCCTAACCTTCTAGTCATGCACCTCAATCTTTCACAGGAACAGCTTATTTGACTGCCTCTCCACCTAGGTGTATGTGTGTGAGAAAGAGAGAGGTCAGGAAGCGGAACGTGTGGGGAAAGCTCATACAGACTATTGATGTTGGGGGAATCAGAAAGAAGATTATTATTATTATTTACGAGTTACAGGCTGAGGCTCGTTGAGGTCTGACTCAATCTGGTTCTGAGGTGTGATTGTGAGGATGGTCAGGAGGAGGTGACTCACATGTCTGGCAAAGTAGTAGAAGCTTATCCTCATGATAATGACTATCACTGTCATCAGGTACTTGGAAGGGACTACAGATGTCCTGAGGACAGAGAGAAGAGGGGGGAGAGCGAGAGGGAACATATTGAGTATCCACGGCTTTACACTTTACCTACCTACCATTTCAGTACATGTTTTTAGCACCACTTGAGGGGTTATTGTTCCTCACCTGTAGCTGGTAAATCGTACGAAGTCATATAGTTCGTAGATGTCCCTTTTTTTTAAAAATAAAGCTAAATTAGTGCTGTATTCACATCTCTCCCAAATGAACCTTGTGAACAGCTGTATTAATCATTTTGAGCAATAGTGGACCTAATTGATTCCAACATTGTAAATAGACCTTAGGAGGAATAACCGGCCCATCCAGGTGATTTGCCTTTATTCATGCTATCCAATGCCCTTTCGAGTTCATTTAAAGAGATTTGGGCTCCCAGCGAGGTGTCTTCCTCTGTTGAAAGAAGAGGAGTTCTTAATTATTTTAGAAAGGACTTAGTCTGGCTTGGTGTGGATTTAAAATCAGAGGTGTACAGTTCTTTATAGAAGCGGGAGAATCTTTGATTCATTTGGGTTCTGATCGTATTTCCCTGTTTCAGATTCAATAGTTGCTATATCAGCTAATTGATCATTACTGCGTACCTTGTTGGCCAGTAAACGACTGGGATGATTACCATGGACGTAATGGTTGAGTCTAACTCGATGGATGGCAAATTCTGCTCTCTGTCTTATCGATAAATTAAGTTCTGTCTTGACTTTGGAAAGAGTATAGCTACCAGGTCTGAAAACAGTGTTCGTTGTGAACTTAACAATGACCTTAACTTGGATCTCTAGGGGCGCTATTTCATTTTTGGATAAAAAACGTTCCCGTTTTAAGCGCAATATTTTGTCACGAAAAGATGCTCGACTATGCATATTATTGACCGTTTTAGAAAGAAAATACTCTGAAGTTTCAGAATCTGCAAAGATATTGTCTGTAAGTGCCCCAGAACTCATTCTACAGGCGAAACCAAGATGATACGTCAACCAGGAAAGGAGCAGAATCTCTGAAGCTCTGTTTTCCATTGTCTCCTTATATGGCTGTGATTGCGCAAGGAATGAGCCTACACTTTCTGTCGTTTCCCCAAGGTGTTTGCAGCATTGTGACGTATTTGTAGGCATATCATTGGAAGATTGACCATAAGAGACTACATTTTCCAAGTGTCCGCCTGGTGTCCCTGCGTCGAAATTGGAGCGCAGAGCCAGGTCCAATTATTTTTCCATTTGAGAGCAAGGAGAAACCAGGCTTCCACGAAGGATATATCATCGAAGAGATATGTGGAAAAACACCTTGAGGATTGATTCTAAACCACGTTTGCCATGTTTCAGTCGATATTATGGAGTTAATTTGGAAAAAAAGTTCACGTTTTGAGGGCTGAATTTTCGTTTTTTATTTTATTTTTATTTTTTTTTTGGTAGCCAAATGTGATGTACAAAACGGAGCTATTTCTAATACACAAAGAATCTTTTTGGAAAAACTGAGCATCTGCTATCTAACTGAGAGTCTCCTCATTGAAAACATCAGAAGTTCTTCAAAGGTAAGTTATTTTATTTGAAGGCTTTACTTGTTTTTGTGATAGTTGCCTGCTAAATGCTAACGCTAATGCTAACGCTAAATGCTACGCTAGCTAGCTACTGTTACACAAATGATTGTTTTCCTATGGTTGAAAAGCATATTTTGAAAATCTGAGATGACAGTGTTGTTAACAAAAGGCTAAGCTTGAGAGATAGCATATTTATTTCATTTCATTTGCGATTTTCATGAATAGTTAACGTTGCGTTATGGTAATGAGCTTAGGTCTATAAATAGAATCCCGGATCCGGGTTTGGTCGTCGCAACAGGTTTTAACAAACATTTCCCAATCTGATATCTCCTTTAATTGTGATTTATTCAAGTTTTTTTTAAAATAAAACCTTTGGTGGCATCTCATAGAATCCGAGGGTCATCCACTGAATTTTTATTGATCATTATTAATTTATTTAGTTCAATTTCAAATTGATCACAGAATGTAGGATTTTGTAGTAATGAAATATTGAAATGCCATCTTGTGGCTCTTTCAGGAGATTCTGAAATTTGAAGTTGGCAGTAGTAAGCGTGGTGGTCAGTAAAGTGCATTGATCGAATTTCTATTTGCTTGATTAAAGACATGTAGATAATAGTATGTAATCGATTTGTGAGATTGATTTATGCCTGTTTGAGTAGAAAGTGTACTGTTTTGCTTTAGAGTTATGAGCTGACCAGGCTTCAATGAGGTTGTAATCAGAGAGTATATGCTAGAGAGCCTTGGTTGCTTGTGGATTATTGTTGTTCTTATTAGATTTGTCTCGCATGTACAAAATGGCATTCATGTCTGTCCCAATAACCAGATGGAATTGCAGATATTTATGAATTTGGAGCGTACACATTAATAAAGGCAATTTTCTTTCCATTATGGATAACTTTAGGGAAAGTGATTCTGCCTTCTTGGTCTTTACCCATGATGGGGGGAATCTTATGGTATTGAGAAAGAAAGAAACTAAAACATGAAATAAGTAAACATGTACCCCTTCAGACCTTTAAATGTAAGTTTGCAGACTTGATGAAAAGAAGAAGAGAAAAGAAGTAGGCGAGATATAACAACAGATTTGCAAGGCTAAAGAGTCAAATAGGATGGCTGTAGGAGTAATAGCTTTGATTGATAATTGATCCATTATCTTCATTATTATTAGGAATATTGTAACGGCATTCTTCCTCCTCTTCTGAGGAGGAGTAGCGAGAAGGATCGGAGGACCAATGCGCAGCGTGGTAAGTGTCCATAACGTTTATTTTAAGATATAAACTGAACACTATGAAATATAAAACAATAAACATGAACGAAAACCGAAACAGTACCGTGTGGCGACAAACACTCACACGGAAACAAACACCCACAACTCAAAAGTGAAACCCAGGCTACCTAAGTATGATTCTCAATCAGAGACAACTAACGACACCTGCCTCTGATTGAGAACCATGGCTGAACTCAAAACCCCAACATAGAAAAACACACATAGACTGCCCACCCCAACTCACGCCCTTACCATACTAAATAAAGACAAAACAAAGGAAATAAAGGTCAGAACGTGACAAATATGGTCTAAATGACTTTAAACATAAAGTACCCTCAATATGTATTAAGCATTTAGGTGCTCTATACTATGTACAAAGAAAGAAAAAAGTAGAGTGTATGTGCAGGAAATGCAGGCTTAAATCTTCACAATAATTAATCATGGCCTGTAGCCAAGTCCTCCTGGGAGATACATTCAGAAGTGTAAACAGAGGGGGACAGCCATGAAAAAAAAGGATTGTGTGGTATCCCATTTGGGACTGGCCATCTATTCTAAACAATTTAGCCCACTTAATGCGCTGTAGCCCCACAAGGAAGCAGCCCCAGTCTGTCTGACACTTTAATATATTGTCCATTGTTCATTAATTGACGTGAAGTTATCATTATCTAAATGTCCTGGACCATAGGCAATATAATGAGAATGAAGTCCAATGTTCAGCAATAATAATAAGTGTTCCTTTTACCCAATTGAAGGGTGTCCTCGTTGTTTTATGCTGAGGGCAGCATCACAGCCATGGGCTAGACTGCATGATTGTGCATGGACAGAATACCTGAATATATTTGTCGGCTTGTCCCTTTTGTGTGTTGGGCTTGATGTGTTTCTTAAGGAAGTATTGAGCCTCCTTGGCAGTGGAAAACGTGTGTTGTATTCTGGAAGGTTATGATGAGTTTTGCCGGGTGGATGAAGCCGCATCTCAGGTTTAGCTAGCAAAGCTCTGATCTCACCTCATTGTACTATAGGTCGTCATCTGTTTCAGCAGTTCGGCACTCAGATCTGGGTAGATGCTGATCCTCTTCTCCACATAAGTAAGAGCTCCCGATTCCCGATTGAGACGAACAATTTGCCGTTTGACTTAAAAACTGTGGATTCCAACAATCATACACTGGGATCTGTTCCGGAGGGGACCCATGCGCCTTGCTTCTCCAGACAAAACATCTCATAGAAATCATTGGTCATGAAGGATGTTGGGTTGCTCACTTCCATGCCAGTTTCAAGTCCTATGACCCGCACATTGAATTCACGGGAATAATTTTTGAGTGATTGTGTTTTCTTTTTTAGGAGATTGATTTCCCCTTAGCTTAGTTTGCGCTGTGTCCAGATCATGGAGTCAACCCTTTGTCACATTGGCCGAAAAATGGGGAAGCTCGCAAGCCGAAGAACACCATCCCAACCGTGAAGCACAGGGGTGGCAGCATCATGTTGTGGGGTGCTTTCTGCAGGAGGGACTGGTGCACTTC
Organism: Oncorhynchus clarkii lewisi; assembly: GCF_045791955.1. Lineage (NCBI taxonomy): Eukaryota > Metazoa > Chordata > Actinopteri > Salmoniformes > Salmonidae > Oncorhynchus > Oncorhynchus clarkii. The sequence continues at coordinate 26,904,609 of NC_092154.1, forward strand.
ACAAAATAGATGGCATCATGAGAAAGGAAAAGTATGTGGATATATTGAATCAACATCTCAAGTTGAAGTTAAAGCTTGGTCGCAAATGGGTCTTCCAAATGGACAATGACCCCAAGCATACTTCCAAAGTTGTGGCAAAATGGCTTAAGGACAACAAAGTCAAGGTATTGGAGTGGCCATCACAAAGCCCTGACCTCAATCCTATAGAACATTTGTGGGCAGAACTGAAAAAGCATGTGCGAGCAAGGAGGCCTACAAATCTGACTCAGTTACACCAGCTCTGTCAGGAGGAATGGGCCAAAATTCACTCAACTTATTGTGGGAAGCTTGTGTAAGGCTACCTGAAACATTTGACCCAAGTGAAACAATTTAAAGGCAATGCTACCAAGTACTAATTGAGTGTATGTAAACTTCTGACCCACTGGGAATGTGATGAAAGAAATACAAGCTGAAATATATAATTCTCTCTACTATTATTCTGACATTTCACATTCTTAAAATAAAGTGGTGATCCTAACTGACCTAAGACATATTTTTTACTAGGATTAAATGTCAGGAATTGTGAAAAACTGAGTTTAAATGTAGTTGGCTAAGGTGCATGTAAACTTCCGACTTCAACTGTACGTGATATTACATGTTGAAAATTCTTTAAAAATAAGCCATGAGAAAGCCACATGTTATCCAATTATTCAGTTACTGTACTAAAACAAACATGCACACGCACACACACACACACACACACAGTGGGTTTAGATGACTCACACTGTCAAGTGTGTCTACTTGTGTGAAGTCACCGACTCCCCTTCATCTACGGAAAAAATAATCGCAGCAGCCCCACCTCTAAACTACTTCCCGTGGCTATGTAATCTTCTCATCATTTGACTGTCTGTACAGCTCCTACAGAGGAGAAACCAAACTGAAGGGTAAGAAAAACGTTTTACAGCTCGCTGTATTTTCTCCCCTTACCCTTTCTTTGGGAGTCTCTCTCCCTTCTTGTTTGTATTTTCATTTTCCCTCTATCTTTTTACTCCCCATTCCTTCTCTCACCTCGTCTCTCTTAGAGCCCTGGAAGTGTTGGGCGACATGTTCAGGCTAGAGGTCGACCGATTAATCGGAATGGCCGATTAATTAGGGCCGATTTCAAGTTTTCATAACAATCGGAAATCGGTATTTTTGGGCACCAATTTGCCGATTTTTGAATTTATTTTTTATACTTTTATTTAACTAGGCAAGTCAGTTAAGAACACATTCTTATTTTCAATGACGGCCTAGGAACGGTGGGTTAACTGCCTCATTCAGGGGCAGAACGACAGATTTTCACCTTCCAATCTTGCAACCTTACAGTTAACTAGTCGAACGCAATAACGACCTGCCTCTCTCTCGTTGCACTCCACAAGGAGACTGCCTGTTACGTGAATGCAGCAAGCCAAGGTAAGTTGCTAGCTAGCATTAAACTTATCTTATAAAAAACTATCAAAATCACTAGTTAACTAACTACACATGGTTGATGATATTACTAGATATTATCTAGTGTGTCCTGTGTTGCATATAATCTGACTGAGCATACAAGCATACAAGTATCTAAGTATCTGACTGAGCGGTGGTAGGCAGAAGCAGGCGAGTAAACATTCATTCATACAGCACTTTCGTGTGTTTTGCCAGCAGCTCTTCGTTGTGCGTCAAGCATTGCGCTGTTTATGACTTCAAGCCTATCGTCTTCCGAGATGAGGCTGGTGTAACCGAAGGGAAATGGCTAGCTAGTTAGCGTGCCCTAATAGCGTTTCAGACGTCACTCGCTCTGAGCCTTCGAGTAGTTGTTCCCCTTGCTCTGCATGAGTAACGCTGCTTCGATGGTAGCTGTTGTCGTTGTGTTGTTGGTTCGAGCCCAAGGAGGAGGGAGGAGAGGGACGGAAGCTATACTGTTGACTGGCAATACTAAAGTGCCTATAAGAACATCCAATAGTCAAAGGTTAATGAAATACAAATGGTATAGAGGGAAATAGTCCTATAATTCCTATAACTACAACCTAAAACTTCTTACCTGGGAATATTGAAGACTCATGTTAAAAGGAACCACCAGCTTTCATATGTTCTCATGTTCTGAGCAAGGAACTGAAACGTTAGCTTTCTTACATAGCACATATTGCACTTTCTTCTCCAACACTGTGTTTTTGCATTATTTAAACCAAATTGAACATGTTTCATTATTTACTTGAGGCTAAATTGATTTTATTGATGTATTATATTAAGTTAAAATAAGTGTTCATTCAGTATTTTTGTAATTGTCATTATTACAAATAAATAAATAAATAAAAGCGGCCGATTAATCGGTAACGGCTTTTTTGGTACTCCAATAATCGGTATCGGCGTTGAAAAATCATAATCGGTCGACCTCTAGTTCAGGCAGCATGTTGGTGACCAGTGCTTTATCTCAAACACCCTAACCTTCTAGTCATGCACCTCAATCTTTCACAGGAACAGCTTATTTGACTGCCTCTCCACCTAGGTGTATGTGTGTGAGAAAGAGAGAGGTCAGGAAGCGGAACGTGTGGGGAAAGCTCCTACAGACTATTGATGTTGGGGGAATCAGAAAGAAGATTATTATTATTATTTACGAGTTACAGGCTGAGGCTCGTTGAGGTCTGACTCAATCTGGTTCTGAGGTGTGATTGTGAGGATGGTCAGGAGGAGGTGACTCACATGTCTGGCAAAGTAGTAGAAGCTTATCCTCATGATAATGACTATCACTGTCATCAGGTACTTGGAAGGGACTACAGATGTCCTGAGGACAGAGAGAAGAGGGGGGAGAGCGAGAGGGAACATATTGAGTATCCACGGCTTTACACTTTACCTACCTACCATTTCAGTACATGTTTTTAGCACCACTTGAGGGGTTATTGTTCCTCACCTGTAGCTGGTAAATCGTACGAAGTCATATAGTTCGTAGATGTCCCTTTTTTTTAAAAATAAAGCTAAATTAGTGCTGTATTCACATCTCTCCCAAATGAACCTTGTGAACAGCTGTATTAATCATTTTGAGCAATAGTGGACCTAATTGATTCCAACATTGTAAATAGACCTTAGGAGGAATAACCGGCCCATCCAGGTGATTTGCCTTTATTCATGCTATCCAATGCCCTTTCGAGTTCATTTAAAGAGATTTGGGCTCCCAGCGAGGTGTCTTCCTCTGTTGAAAGAAGAGGAGTTCTTAATTATTTTAGAAAGGACTTAGTCTGGCTTGGTGTGGATTTAAAATCAGAGGTGTACAGTTCTTTATAGAAGCGGGAGAATCTTTGATTCATTTGGGTTCTGATCGTATTTCCCTGTTTCAGATTCAATAGTTGCTATATCAGCTAATTGATCATTACTGCGTACCTTGTTGGCCAGTAAACGACTGGGATGATTACCATGGACGTAATGGTTGAGTCTAACTCGATGGATGGCAAATTCTGCTCTCTGTCTTATCGATAAATTAAGTTCTGTCTTGACTTTGGAAAGAGTATAGCTACCAGGTCTGAAAACAGTGTTCGTTGTGAACTTAACAATGACCTTAACTTGGATCTCTAGGGGCGCTATTTCATTTTTGGATAAAAAACGTTCCCGTTTTAAGCGCAATATTTTGTCACGAAAAGATGCTCGACTATGCATATTATTGACCGTTTTAGAAAGAAAATACTCTGAAGTTTCAGAATCTGCAAAGATATTGTCTGTAAGTGCCCCAGAACTCATTCTACAGGCGAAACCAAGATGATACGTCAACCAGGAAAGGAGCAGAATCTCTGAAGCTCTGTTTTCCATTGTCTCCTTATATGGCTGTGATTGCGCAAGGAATGAGCCTACACTTTCTGTCGTTTCCCCAAGGTGTTTGCAGCATTGTGACGTATTTGTAGGCATATCATTGGAAGATTGACCATAAGAGACTACATTTTCCAAGTGTCCGCCTGGTGTCCCTGCGTCGAAATTGGAGCGCAGAGCCAGGTCCAATTATTTTTCCATTTGAGAGCAAGGAGAAACCAGGCTTCCACGAAGGATATATCATCGAAGAGATATGTGGAAAAACACCTTGAGGATTGATTCTAAACCACGTTTGCCATGTTTCAGTCGATATTATGGAGTTAATTTGGAAAAAAGTTCGCGTTTTGAGGGCTGAATTTTCGTTTTTTTTTTTTTTTGGTAGCCAAATGTGATGTACAAAACGGAGCTATTTCTAATACACAAATAATCTTTTTGGAATAACTGAGCATCTGCTATCTAACTGAGAGTCTCCTCATTGAAAACATCAGAAGTTCTTCAAAGGTAAGTTATTTTATTTGAAGGCTTTACTTGTTTTTGTGATAGTTGCCTGCTAAATGCTAACGCTAATGCTAACGCTAAATGCTACACTAGCTAGCTACTGTTACACAAATGATTGTTTTCCTATGGTTGAAAAGCATATTTTGAAAATCTGAGATGACAGTGTTGTTAACAAAAGGCTAAGCTTGAGAGATAGCATATTTATTTCATTTCATTTGCGATTTTCATGAATAGTTAACGTTGCGTTATGGTAATGAGCTTAGGTCTATAAATAGAATCCCGGATCAGGGTTTGGTCGTCGCAACAGGTTTTAACAAACATTTCCCAATCTGATATCTCCTTTAATTGTGATTTATTCAAGTTTTTTTTTTAATAAAACCTTTGGTGGCATCTTATAGAATCCGAGGGTCATCCACTGAATTTTTATTGATCATTATTAATTTATTTAGTTCAATTTCAAATTGATCACAGAATGTAGGATTTTGTAGTAATGAAATATTGAAATGCCATCTTGTGGCTCTTTCAGGAGATTCTGAAATTTGAAGTTGGCAGTAGTAAGCGTGGTGGTCAGTAAAGTGCATTGATCGAATTTCTATTTGCTTGATTAAAGACATGTAGATAATAGTATGTAATCGATTTGTGAGATTGATTTATGTCTGTTTGAGTAGAAAGTGTACTGTTTTGCTTTAGAGTTATGAGCTGACCAGGCTTCAATGAGGTTGTAATCAGAGAGTATATGCTAGAGAGCCTTGGTTGCTTGTGGATTATTGTTGTTCTTATTAGATTTGTCTCGCATGTACAAAATCGCATTCATGTCTGTCCCAATAACCAGATGGAATTGCAGATATTTATGAATTTGGAGCGTACACATTAATAAAGGCAATTTTCTTTCCATTATGGATAACTTTAGGGAAAGTGATTCTGCCTTCTTGGTCTTTACCCATGATGGGGGGAATCTTAAGGTATTGAGAAAGAAAGAAACTAAAACATGAAATAAGTAAACATGTACCCCTTCAGACCTTTAAATGTAAGTTTGCAGACTTGATGAAAAGAAGAAGAGAAAAGAAGTAGGCGAGATATAACAACAGATTTGCAAGGCTAAAGAGTCAAATAGGATGGCTGTAGGAGTAATAGCTTTGATTGATAATTGATCCATTATCTTCATTATTATTAGCAATATTGTAACGGCATTCTTCCTCCTCTTCTGAGGAGGAGTAGCGAGAAGGATCGGAGGACCAATGCGCAGCGTGGTAAGTGTCCATAACGTTTATTTTAAGATATAAACTGAACACTATGAAATATAAAACAATAAACATGAACGAAAACCGAAACAGTACCGTGTGGCGACAAACACTCACACGGAAACAAACACCCACAACTCAAAAGTGAAACCCAGGCTACCTAAGTATGATTCTCAATCAGAGACAACTAACGACACCTGCCTCTGATTGAGAACCATGGCTGAACTCAAAACCCCAACATAGAAAAACACACATAGACTGCCCACCCCAACTCACGCCCTTACCATACTAAATAAAGACAAAACAAAGGAAATAAAGGTCAGAACGTGACAAATATGGTCTAAATGACTTTAAACATAAAGTACCCTCAATATGTATTAAGCATTTAGGTGCTCTATACTATGTACAAATAAATAAAAAAGTAGAGTGTATGTGCAGGAAATGCAGGCTAAAATCTTCACAATAATTAATCATGGCCTGTAGGCCAAGTCCTCCTGGGAGATACATTCAGAAGTGTAAACAGAGGGGGACAGCCATGAAAAAAAAGGATTGTGTGGTATCCCATTTGGGACTGGCCATCTATTCTAAACAATTTAGCCCACTTAATGCGCTGTAGCCCCACAAAGAAGCAGTCCCAGTCTGTCTGACACTTTAATATATTGTCCATTGTTCATTAATTGACGTGAAGTTATCATTATCTAAATGTCCTGGACCATAGGCAATATAATGAGAATGAAGTCCAATGTTCAGCAATAATAATACGCGTTCCTTTTACCCAATTGAAGGGTGTCCTCGTTGTTTTATGCTGAGGGCAGCATCACAGCCATGGGCTAGACTGCATGATTGTGCATGGACAGAATACCTGAATATATTTGTCGGCTTGTCCCTTTTGTGTGTTGGGAGCCTCCTTGGCAGTGGAAAACGTGTGTTGTATTCTGGAAGGTTATGATGAGTTTTGCCGGGTGGATGAAGCCGCATCTCAGGTTTAGCTAGCAAAGCTCTGATCTCACCTCATTGTACTATAGGTCGTCATCTGTTTCAGCAGTTCGGCACTCAGATCTGGGTAGATGCTGATCCTCTTCTCCACATAAGTAAGAGCTCCCGATTCCCGATTGAGACGAACAATTTGCCGTTTGACTTAAAAACTGTGGATTCCAACAATCATACACTGGGATCTGTTCCGGAGGGGACCCATGCGCCTTGCTTCTCCAGACAAAACAGCTCATAGAAATCATTGGTCATGAAGGATGTTGGGTTGCTCACTTCCATACCAGTTTCAAGTCCTATGACCCGCACATTGAATTCACGGGAATAATTTTTGAGTGATTGTGTTTTCTTTTTTAGGAGATTGATTTCCCCTTAGCTTAGTTTGCGCTGTGTCCAGATCATGGAGTCAACCCTTTGTCACATTGGCCGAAAAATGGGGAAGCTCGCAAGCCGAAGAACACCATCCCAACCGTGAAGCACAGGGGTGGCAGCATCATGTTGTGGGGTGCTTGCTGCAGGAGGGACTGGTGCACTTCACAAAATAGATGGCATCATGAGCAAGGAAAAGTATGTGGATATATTGAATCAACATCTCAAGTTGAAGTTAAAGCTTGGTCGCAAATGGGTCTTCCAAATGGACAATGACCCCAAGCATACTTCCAAAGTTGTGGCAAAATGGCTTAAGGACAACAAAGTCAAGGTATTGGAGTGGCCATCACAAAGCCCTGACCTCAATCCTATAGAAAATTTGTGGGCAGAACTGAAAAAGCATGTGCGAGCAAGGAGGCCTACAAATCTGACTCAGTTACACCAGCTCTGTCAGGAGGAATGGGCCAAAATTCACTCAACTTATTGTGGGAAGCTTGTGCAAGGCTACCTGAAACATTTGACCCAAGTGAAACAATTTAAAGGCAATGCTACCAAGTACTAATTGAGTGTATGTAAACTTCTGACCCACTGGGAATGTGATGAAAGAAATACAAGCTGAAATATATAATTCTCTCTACTATTATTCTGACATTTCACATTCTTAAAATAAAGTGGTGATCCTAACTGACCTAAGACATATTTTTTACTAGGATTAAATGTCAGGAATTGTGAAAAACTGAGTTTAAATGTAGTTGGCTAAGGTGCATGTAAACTTCCGACTTCAACTGTACGTGATATTACATGTTGAAAATTCTTTAAAAATAAGCCATGAGAAAGCCACATGTTATCCAATTATTCAGTTACTGTACTAAAACAAACATGCACACGCACACACACACACACACACACACAGTGGGTTTAGATGACTCACACTGTCAAGTGTGTCTACTTGTGTGAAGTCACCGACTCCCCCTCATCTACGGAAAAAATAATCGCAGCAGCCCCACCTCTAAACTACTTCCCGTGGCTATGTAATCTTCTCATCATTTGACTGTCTGTACAGCTCCTACAGAGGAGAAACCAAACTGAAGGGCAAGAAAAACGTTTTACAGCTCGCTGTATTTTCTCCCCTTACCCTTTCTTTGGGAGTCTCTCTCCCTTCCTGTTTGTATTTTCATTTTCCCTCTATTTTTTTTCTCCCCATTCCTTCTCTCACCTCGTCTCTCTTAGAGCCCTGGTAGTGTTTGGCGACATGTTCAGGCTAGAGGTCGACCGATTAATCGAAATGGCCGATTAATTAGGGCAGATTTCAAGTTTTCATAACAATCGGAAATCGGTATTTTTGGGCACCAATTTGCCGATTTTTGAATTTATTTTTTATACTTTTATTTCACTAGGCAAGTCAGTTAAGAACACATTCTTATTTTCAATGACGGCCTAGGAACGGTGGGTTAACTGCCTCATTCAGGGGCAGAACGACAGATTTTCACCTTCCAATCTTGCAACCTTACAGTTAACTAGTCCAACGCAATAACGACCTGCCTCTCTCTCGTTGCACTCCACAAGGAGACTGCCTGTTACGTGAATGCAGCAAGCCAAGGTAAGTTGCTAGCTAGCATTAAACTTATCTTATAAAAAACTATCAAAATCACTAGTTAACTAACTACACATGGTTGATGATATTACTAGATATTATCTAGTGCGTCCTGTGTTGCATATAATCTGACTAAGCATACAAGTATCTAAGTATCTGACTGAGCGGTGGTAGGCAGGCGAGTAAACATTCATTCAAACAGCACTTTCGTGTGTTTTGCCAGCAGGTCTTCGTTGTGCGTCAAGCATTGCGCTGTTTATGACTTCAAGCCTATCATCTTCCGAGATGAGGCTGGTGTAACCGAAGGGAAATGGCTAGCTAGTTAGCGTGCCCTAATAGCGTTTCAGACGTCACTCGCTCTGAGCCTTCTAGTAGTTGTTCCCCTTGCTCTGCATGAGTAACGCTGCTTCGATGGTAGCTGTTGTCGTTGTGTTGTTGGTTCGAGCCCAAGGAGGAGGGAGGAGAGGGACGGAAGCTATACTGTTGACTGGCAATACTAAAGTGCCTATAAGAACATCCAATAGTCAAAGGTTAATGAAATACAAATGGTATAGAAGGAAATAGTCCTATAATTCCTATAACTACAACCTAAAACTTCTTACCTGGGAATATTGAAGACTCATGTTAAAAGGAACCATCAGCTTTCATATGTTCTCATGTTCTGAGCAAGGAACTGAAACGTTAGCTTTCTTACATAGCACATATTGCACTTTTACTTTCTTCTCCAACACTTTGTTTTTGCATTATTTAAACCAAATTGAACATGTTTCATTATTTACTTGAGGCTAAATTGATTTTATTGATGTATTATATTAAGTTAAAATAAGTGTTCATTCAGTATTTTTGTAATTGTCATTATTACAAATAAATAAATAAATAAAAGCGGCCGATTAATCGGTATCAGCTTTTTTGGTACTCCAATAATCGGTATCGGCGATGAAAAATCATAATCGGTCGACCTCTAGTTCAGGCAGCATGTTGGTGACCAGTGCTTTATCTCAAACACCCTAACCTTCTAGTCATGCACCTCAATCTTTCACAGGAACAGCTTATTTGACTGCCTCTCCACCTAGGTGTATGTGTGTGAGAAAGAGAGAGGTGAGGAAGCGGAACGTGTGGGGAAAGCTCCTACAGACTATTGATGTTGGGGGAATCAGAAAGAAGATTATTATTATTATTTACGAGTTACAGGCTGAGGCTCGTTGAGGTCTGACTCAATCTGGTTCTGAGGTGTGATTGTGAGGATGGTCAGGAGGAGGTGACTCACATGTCTGGCAAAGTAGTAGAAGCTTATCCTCATGATAATGACTATCACTGTCATCAGGTACTTGGAAGGGACTACAGATGTCCTGAGGACAGAGAGAAGAGGGGGGAGAGCGAGAGGGAACATATTGAGTATCCACGGCTTTACACTTTACCTACCTACCATTTCAGTACATGTTTTTAGCACCACTTGAGGGGTTATTGTTCCTCACCTGTAGCTGGTAAATCGTATGAAGTCATATAGTTCGTAGATGTCCCTCCAGCTGTAGATGTTGACGACACCCGTTGTCACAACGACCAGCAGCATGAGCCCCAGCTTGACCAGCTGGCTGACCCCGCACCAGTATATGGTGGTCGCCACGAGTGACAGCACCGCCATGTAGCTGTGGTGTTTGGGGTTCTCGGAGCAACTCCCTATTCTATCCACTCTTTCCCCTTCTCCTCCTCACTTACGTCTCTTCGTTCTCTCTCCAGCAGCTCCAGGTTAGGTAGTCTATTCAGCTCCTGTTCACACTCCCTGGCTTCCGTCTTCTTGTTTATCTAACGCTGAGGGCTTGTCACAGGTCAAAGGTCATAAATAGGCTCACAGTGAAATTCACACACTTTAGTCAAATATAAAGGAAATCTTAAACTGAAAAATTGAAAAATCAGGGTCACACAGTGTTTCTTGGTAGATTTAAACAAATCTACTTTGGAACAGAAGTATACACCTCACACACATGGTTATGGGATTAAAAATGTTGAAATATATTACATTTTGAGTTATGTACATCACAGAAGACTGAAATATAACAAAACCATTTGACATAGAAACACCGGATTTTCGGCAGGTTTTTTAAAATAATGTTTATTATAAAATTATGAAAAATATGAATAACATTCCACCCATGAGGTCACTAGGTAATTTGACTGCAGGAATGGGCTACATGTTAGGTGTACCTGTGTGTCTTCCTGTTTGCACTCTATTGGCGTGGCCCGGACTGAGCCAATGCTCCCATTGGTCTATGTGGTGTTAATCAACTGGGGAGAGTTTCCATTCTGAAAAACGAGGGGGGAGATAGAGGGAGAGGAATATAAAACATTTCACTTACAGAACCATGCTAGACAGAAAGAGGTCATCTCTCACCACCCCGTTGAGTCTGTTGACCTGGGTGGTTTCCTTGGGGACCAGTGTCTATGCCTTTCTCCAGCAGGTACTTACACCTCTCCCCTCAGTTTCCCAGCTCTAGGTCAAACTCTCCATAGTCCTCTGGGAGATGTGGACACGCAGGGAGAACACTTGCACGCATGCACTCTCATCCTTCCCCTAACTTACGAGACGGCCTCCACCATGGCCAGGCCCATTATGATGGCGCAAGCTGTGTGGTCGTCACGGTAACCAGGCAGGACACAGATACAGTAGTAACAGTCTCCCAGGATCTTGATACACAACTGGTGGTGTTGCTGCATGGAGGGGGAGGGTGGAGAGAGGAGAGAATCAACGACAGACATGATATGAATGTATGTCATGAGCTGTGTGTGTTTGTGAGAGAAATAAACAGTGTATTTTAAAAACAGCACAAGGAAGTCAGATGAGTGTGAAAGTCTCATAACATGACATTGTCATGAGAGATGAGGAGAGGGAGAGAACAACACAAGAAGACTTCACTTGCTTTGGCAAAGATAACATATGTTTCCCATGCCAATAAAGCCCCTTGAACTGACTTGAAACAACGCCATGGAGAGACAAAGCAAGACATACACGCTGAGGAAAGCTGCTTAAAACCCACTAAATCACCAAACAGGATACTGCAAGAGAGACAGAGACAGAGAGAGAGAAGGGGGGGGTCAGAGAAAACAAAATAGCTTAATAGATGTGTTCTGATAAACTGGCTGCACTCATCTCTCAGAAGCCTCCACTGCCCCTTTGGTACTCTGGGAATGCTCTCTCTCTATAGGGCCCATACTGTTTGCTCCACAAATAGTAGCAGTCAGGGACAAGCGTAGGAGAGGATAGAGGATGGAGGGCACGATAATTGTCTCATCAGCTGCAGTGACTTCAGACTGTAATTCAAGCAGCACTGAGTGTTCCAGCACATTACTAACAGCTATAGGTGACAGCACACCTGTAAAGTGGTAAAAGGTCAGTGGGGCATCAGGCCACACACACACACACCTGCTGGGTACATAGCTGCGGGAAGTAGTTTGGGGGTGGGGCTGCTGCGATTTCTTTCCGTAGGTGAGGGGGAGACGGTGACTGCACACAGGTACAACACCCAGTTAACCAGGAGCTGGGGGAGAGGGGCAGATAGGGGGAGGCATGAACATATCAACATGCTGCTGAAAAGGAAGTCGAGACTGACAGGTTTTGAGGGGTGCTGTGGGAGCATTGTGATGCTCAAAACCAATATATGCTTGACCCGAAAATGTGGTCGGAGGCGCTGTATGGATGTTGTGACGCAATTGCGAAGCCTCTGGAGGCATGCAGAGGCCAAATTGAGTTCAGTGCCGCATCACCATGTGCCGCCCAAATGATGTAACAATGCGGAGGGCTCCCTATAGCTCTGCATTGACATGATTGGTTGACGGTAGGTGGGGGTGGTAGGTCCTGTATAAACACAAACTCACTTCCTTGACAACAAGTTCTGCTTCAACAACAATCTTCAAAAAATAGCCTCAGCTCTGTGTCCCACAGATCCCTGCAAAGCTGGCTTGCCTAACTTGATACACAAAGGCAACTGATTAGCTGAGTTTAGAGTGTTGTGTGATGTTTCAGGTCTTCTCACCTGTATCATGCCCTCTGTTACCGGCCAGTGTTTCACTTACACAAGCACCCACCTCCCATTCTGCCCACACCTCCCAATCTCTACCCACGTCCACCTCTCCTTTACCTGTCTGAGCAGCATGGTTCCCTGCAGGCTGTCCTGGTGCCTCTGTGCGATGATGACCCCCAGCACCAGTGTGTGGTTCCCACAGGACAGGGCTGTGAGCAGCAGGAGATGGACCAGGGTCAGTGAAAGGAACCAGGGTCTGGTAGTTCAGCCCCAGATAGCACAGCACGTGCACGGCTATCATCAGCAGGACTATGTATGGTACCTTAGCGCAAGCAACAGATGCCGCAGGGAGCTTGCACAGCGTGTAGAGTACAATATCCCCCGCAAGGCCAACTGCCAGTACCACGACCATTGCAAGTTTGTCCGTCGCACACATGACGAGGTCGGCAGTTGAGAAGTGAGGAAAACACCACCAGCACTGAAAAGAGTTTCCTGTTGCTCAGTGGTGTAAAGTAGTTAAGTAAAAATACTTTAAAGTACTAGTTACGTAGTTTTTTGTTGGAATCTGTACTTTACTATTTACATGACTACTTTTACTTCACTACATTCCTAAAGAAAATAATGTACTTTTTAATCCATACATTTTCCCTGACACCCAAATGTACTCGTTACATTTTGAATGCTTAGCAGGACAGGAAAATGGTCCAATTCACACACTTATCAAGAGAACATCCCTGGTCATCCCTACTGCCTCTGATCTGGCGGACTCACTAAACACACATGCTTCATTTGTAAGTTGTCTGAATATTTGAGTCTGCCCCTGGCTAGTCGTTTGCTTAATATCTGGTTTGCTTAATATAAGGAATTTTAAATTTAAATGTACTTTTGATACTTAAGTATATTTCAGCAATTACATTTACTTTTGATACTTAAGTATATTTTAAATCAAATACTTTTACTCAAGTAGAATTTTACTGTATTACTTTTACTCAAGTATGACAGTTGGGTACTTTTTCCACCACTGCTGTTTCTGCCGTCAGAAGACCTGGCAGAGCCATTCGAGGGACTCAGCCCAAAGGTGATACGCATGACGCTTGGCAGGCACACGCAGCAGCCAGGCGTATGACCTGCCCCATGCCCGACGTGACTGCTGCTGAACATTCTCCTGAATCATCTGTGTCTTGGGGAAGGGATGGAGCAGGGAATGGAGAGAATAAGGAAGAAGGGAGAGGGTGGTAGTTCTCATACATCCATAATTAAACCCCAAACCCAGTCCTGCAGCCTCCTAATGACCATCCTCATAATCAAAGACAAATGATACACACCTTGATTTATACTTCAAGTTTATTGGGATTTGTTAGGTCATTAACCTGTCATTGTCAGCAAATAATGTCAATGTATTCTGTAAAGTCTCAGTAACGTACAAATACGTGCACACACACACAGAGAGAGAATTAGCAGAGATAACACAGTCTGCTGCTGGAAGCCCCTGTCTCAGGCTCCCAATCCACATGTAGTTTTTCCCAGGGCCACTACCGCTGCCACCAGTACTCCTACTGTCCCCAGTCTTCCCAGTGCAGCAGTTCCTAGCGCTGCTGTTCCCAGTGCCCCCGCTCCGAGGGGTGCAGCAGCCGCTGTTACTGTTTCCATGCCGATTCCTCCTATCAGGCGGGTCCCTGTGAGGACCTCACCCCTCAGTTTAATCTGAGTGTGGAACGGACTCTTTGGTGCACCCAGTATAAAGGCCCCCACTGCAACAAAGGTCACTGTTATCATTTCTGCTGGTCCCAGAATGACAGTTCCCAGTGCTAGACCCCAGAAGCCTAGCACCGCACCTACTGCTACAGAGCCTAGAACTACTAGTGTCGTCGCTCTGGTTCTAAATTCCGATCCAGCAGCAACACTCGCGGCCCCCAGTGACACCCCTGCAGCCGTGGCTCCCCCTAACAGACCCCCTATGCTGCCCCCCGACCCCAGCAAAGCGCATACTGGTAGAATGAGTCTCAGGGTACAAGAGGATGCCACTGCCGCCCCCACCGCCACCCTTGCTGCCCCCTCTGGTCCCAAACTCACCACAGCCACTGTTCCCAGAGCAGCTCCTAGCAGTCCTGCAGCCAGGGTCCCCACCCACAGCACTGACCCCAGCATCACAGTCACCTCTGACCCTGTCCCACCTGTATCCCCCGTACCCATAGGGAAACCTACTATTGCCACAACAACTGAGTATAGCAGTAACCTCTCTGACCATTTGCTGTTTCCTTCAGCTCTCTGCTGTATTCTTCTCTCTGATAGGGCCTTCAGTAGGACACAGAGGGACGAGATAGCAATGGCCATAGTAAATAGTCCTGTGATGACGCCCAAACGGCCCATCGCCACACTGAGGTAGAGAGTAGAGAAAAAAACAGAGAGGACCGCGGTCATCTCATTCACGTAAGTGTAAGGGTACACTAGCAGGACCATGACGCACTGGACCAGGAAGTGGCCCCACACGGGGAGTGCGCCCACAAGTGTTCCAGTTACCACGGCTCCCACCGTGATGGTGACCCCTCCAGCAATCTCCGCCGCCTTTGCTCTAGCTCCACCTCCTCCTTCCCTCCCCATCAGTCGCATCACCATGGAGGCGAGGAGAAGTCCGGTTCCCATGGATACCAACGCCGTAGTGAACACCAGGCACGTGGCTACCGCTCCCACCCCCGCCACGCCAACCTCTCCTGCTGCTCGGGCAGCGGTGATCATAAGTGGTCCAGTAGTGGTCAAGTAGGGTTCGGCTGCAGCCAGAGCCGTGTCTCCGATGGCGAACCCAGCCGCTACGCTCCTCAGGACCACCTCCACCATTCCAACCACACCTAGGGAGAGACAGAATATGATTCTCTACTTTACCACTGTGAGTATGAACAGTTCTGGAAGAGCTACACCCACTTTGAATAGACCTAGAGTCTAGACTGAGACCACTCATATTGTCCACCAGGTGTCAGTGATGGACAAGAGTAGAATAACCAACACGAGAACGCACTGTCACAGCTGAAAAAGCTCAATCAAATACATTTTTTTTGGTCACATACACATGGTTAGCAGATGTTACAGCTATAATGTGAATAGATATTGTATCACTAAGGAATGCAGTGACGTGTGGGAAACCTGTTAATAACCAGGCCAGACAACAAAACTGTCAGTAATACACTCTTCCTTCCTTGTCAAGACTAGTCACTCTGTCACGGTATACGGAAACTGAAACCACACTGCACCCGATCTCTTAACACACTGAAATTCAAACCTGAAAGAGTGACTGACTTACCTTTAAAGTCAACAAACTAAACTCAACAGACCATTTCTGTCCATATTGTAACGTTATGACGCACAAAGTTGTCTGCAATATTCAATGGTGTTTCTACTCAGAGTTTATTGCTCTTAACTCAACTCTGTCATGCCTGCAAGCTACCTAGGTTTTATTAAAAAAGCAGGTTCTTACTGGATAGAATATGTGCTAACAGGTACACGGAGACAGAAAACATACAGAGTAAAATTACAAATCAAAGTTACTTTGAGTGTTAAACTACTACAGACGAGTACCTTACCCTGGTCTGTTCCTGCCATAACAGCAAGTGGATCACTGACTTCCTGTCTTTAGCTCCACCTCTAGGATTCTCATGACATGTGACAAGCACTGCAGTTTTTCCAGTAACTAACCCATTCAAATAATAATAATAATAATAAATATATATATATATATACATATATATATATATATATATTACTGTCATTCTTGTTATTAATGTATGACAAGTTGACACATTTGTTTTATTACTACTCATTCTTACATTCTTAGACTCCCTTAACATCCTAGAACTTGCAATGCAAGTAGGTCGCGGTTATGTTTTTCAAAATTCATTTCTCAAGATTTTGTGTGGAGCAGTGAGTATGTCACGTGTCACATCTGTACTTCAAGGAAAGGAGGGAAGGCTGCATTTATTTGAATATTATTCTAACAGGGTTTAGGTTCCTTCCTAACCGTAATTGCTTCCTTTCCTTCTCACCCTGTCACCGCCCCTCTTTTGTCAGCTGACAACAACGCGCTGGATCATGTGATAACCGCTTCCTCAAATGTGTGATCAGATGTGGTTTGTATTCTTTTCAAAGCAGAGCATAGGCGAAACCCTTGAGGCACTAACCGAACGCTGCTTTGCAAGCTGTAAAAAAAATAAAAAATAACCCAGTGAGTATTGAATTCATTCTTGCATATTTTGATACAGGATTTGTGCTAATTGAAAGTCGATTCTTGTTAAATATATTTTCATCTAAAGTTGCATAGTATCTGTATCAGGCTAAAGTTACTAGACTCCCTTTGAAGAACCAGTCAATTGTTACAATGTATCACTCTTGCGGTGTTCTGCTAAGTGATGCGTAGCGACAGTAGCAATTCAAGTCGCTGTTCCCTATCCAAGGACTATATACTTACTGTACGTTACTTGAAATCTATATCAATACGTCAAACCAACTAACATTTTCTCATGTAGGCTAATGGTCAGATTATCAGGGTATTACTATAATGTATCTGTCGTTTCTGCCTAGCTCTGGGCCATATTGTGTCATTAAGTTTTTTTATTTTGTATCCTGGTTTATTTCGTATCCTAGTTTATTTCGTATCCTGGTATTTGCTTGTGTTTCAATGTATGCACTGTGCATATGCACAAGCTAACCATTCCTTGAGTTCAGTTATGGTCAGGTGACTTGTACAGCTCAGGTATTATTAATGTGTAGTGTTTGTCTTATAATGGTAAATGGTTAAACAGGTTAGTGTTGTCACGCCTTCTTTGGTTTCCCACCCCTCCTCCTTTCCTACCTCAGTTGGCAGTTGGCACACCCAGTCAGTCATGCGACTCTCAGGTGTATCAATACACACTGCACATTGACTCTATTCAGTTATGTAGAATGTCCACCAGGGTCATGTTCATTATGCCTGTACAGAAGCAGATACTTTCAAATTAAAGCCATTTACGTGCATTCCTTGTGTTTGGGCAAATCTGGATGCTACATCCCAGTTTTAGTGACTTGTCCTGTAACAAACGTCTGTCTCTTTCAGGAATGCGATTTGCAGTAGCATTGTGTGTGCTGGCGCTCTTCGTGTCCACCCTGGCCCTGGACAATGGTCTGATGAGGACCCCTCCTATGGGCTGGTTGGCATGGGAACGCTTCCGCTGTGACATCGACTGTCAGAACGACCCCAAGAACTGCATCAGGTAAGACAAAAATATGATTCTGAACTCTTCCCATTCTTGGGAATGCCTTTCATAACAAGGAAAGGAGACAAGGTGAGGAAGAGATTTCTGAGCCAACATTGACACTTAAAAAAAATAATATAGGCCATAGGAACTCCTGACATTTTCCTCTCTCCCTCTGCTTCGTCCTCCCACAGTGAGGTTCTGTTCCGGGACATGGCAGACAGGCTGGCTGAGGATGGCTGGAGGGAGCTGGGATATGTCTACGTCAACATAGACGATTGCTGGGCCTCCAAGGACAGAGACAGCAATGGACGCCTGCAGGCTGACCCTAAGCGGTAGGCTACTGAACGGAGGAACACACACGTTTTGTTGTTCTCACAAGCACTGTTAATGTTTACAACTTTATTTCACTTGTTTCTCATGTATCTTATCTATGTATTGCCATATTGTCTACTGTCAGGTGGAATATATCTATGTTGAGGTCGTTGACATGTATTGTACCAATATATTGAGGTCACTGACTTGTCAGTCATATGATACTCATATAGCCCATTCTCTTAGGTGGGGTATATTGGCTTTTATTGTGCTTAAACTATTGTCTGTATGAATATGTGTAACATGTCTAACTTGTGTATCTATAACCTCCTCTCTCAGGTTCCCAAGTGGGATCCCCAACCTGGCGAGCTACATCCATGACCGGGGGCTGAAGCTGGGTATCTATGGGGACATGGGCACACTCACATGTGGAGGGTACCCTGGGACCCCCCTGGACAAGATCACTATAGACGCTCAGACTTTCGCTGACTGGAAAGTGGACATGCTGAAGTTTGATGGCTGCTACTCCAACGCTACGGAGCAGGAGCAGGGTGAGGAAGGGAGGAGAGTTGGAGGCATGAGTAGGGGGAGAGTTGTGGGTGGACATACTGAAGGTTGAAATGGGAGATAAGTGGTTTACTCAACCCTCAGTTGCTTGCTTGACACAGTTCTTTCTTATAGGCTACCCTGCCATGTCAAAGGCTCTGAACGCTACCGGACGCCCCATTGGCTACTCATGCAGTTGGCCAGCCTACCAGGGTGGACTCCCACCCAAGGTTAATCAAATTTCATTTAAATAATTCAATATTTTTGTAATAAGTCAATCCAGTTTATATACAGATCATATTTAAACATTTTCTAAGTTGACCTCTTCTACATTTGTTTCTCAGGTGAACTACACCCAACTGGGAGAGATCTGTAACCTGTGGCGTAACTATGGTGACATAGAGGACTCGTGGAATAGTGTGCAGAGCATTGCTGATTGGTTCTTCAACAACCAAGACGTCCTGCAGCCTGCAGCTGGACCCGGCCGGTGGAATGACCCTGACATGGTCTGTCTTTGTCAAACTCTCCATTTCACTGTAGAGGAAATGTTGCTATTCAATGAATTAACCAATTTGTCGTGCATATTCAGAGTGAGGAGATTACCGAGTATGTTTTAGCTTCTGGCTGAACTGACTGTGTGTGTATTCTAGCTGGTGGTCGGGGACTTCGGGCTGAGCATGGATCAGTCTCGGTCTCAGATGGCTCTGTGGGCCATCATGGCTGCTCCTCTCTTCATGTCCAATGACCTGAGGACCATTAGTAGCGGGGCACGCACCATCCTGCAGAACAAGGTGGCCATCGGCATCAACCAGGACCCCATGGGCGTCCAGGGTAGACGCCTGATCAAGGTAAGACCCACATATATCTTATAGTCTTATCATGGTCAAATATTCCTCCTGAGTTGTGTTGTTGAGCTGAATCTAAATGTCCTCAATCTTATTATTCTCTCCTCCTTCAATCTTTTTTTTTTCTCTCTCTCTCTCTGTACCTTGCTTCCTGTCTGATTCTCAGGAGAAGAGCGGTATTGAGGTGTTCTGGCGCCCTCTGTCTGATAAGGCCAGTGCTCTAGTGTTCTTCAGTCGTCGTACTGACATGCCTTACCGCTACCAGGCCTCCCTGGGACAACTCAACTACACCACTGGCAGCTATAAGGTCAGTCTGGTCCCGGTTTCTCTAAGTCATATTGCTGGCGTTGCCTCAATCACGCCATTTAATATCTCCTTTTTCCCTTCATGTCCCGTACTCTCACCTTCCTTTCTCCAGATCTATGATGTGTTTGCGGAGCGGGAAATGCCCACACTGAAGGACTCCACAAACTTTGTTGTGTCCATCAACCCCTCGGGTGTGGTCATGTGGTATATCTCAGCCCCTGCTGACCAGGATGAGAACACCCACATCAGGGGAAAGCTCAGGGGACCCGCCTTCCATCGCCACGCCAACGGTATCTCACCCATTGTACTGTAACCTTCCCCTTTGTCTTTGATGTCTCCTTAAGATGATACCTGTTTTCTCCCAGCTCTACTTTTTCACTAATCCAACATAATATAAGCCATTTAGCAGACTTTTTAATCCAAAGCGATTTAGTCATGCGTGCATACATTTTACGTATGGGTAATCCCGGGAACATTCTCATCAATGAATACCTCAAGGAAGGGAGCAAAGTAGTTCTCTCCAGAATGGACAGAGCAAATGCTATTTTAATGTTCCACAAAGATGACAGTTGTCTCCCTGAGATGACATCACTCTACTCAGGAATGTTCTGATTATGCAATCGACAGTAACCATGATGAAAGTTGAAAGTTAAGTTTTAATTTAAAAGGTACTCCTATTTTCATTGCACTAGTTTTTAATGTTCTGGATTTAAGGGCTCTGGTGGGAAATGTTTTCAAGGAATATCAGGAAATTATCAGATAGCTTATTTTAAATGATTGATGCTGTGAATGATTTTTGTATTTTCTTAAGTGTTCAAAAACCAATAAACACTTTTTTTCCCAGTGCGTATTGTCTTTTCTTTGTTCCTTTAGTCTACTCACTGAAGCAGTCCTGACTTTCTTTAGATTATTTTACATTTCTTGTTTTACTTGTGGACTGTAATTCAGCGGCCGAGTACAGAGAGAGATTGGAACGGAGAGAGCTGCCAAGTACGGCCTGCATGTAGTAGTAATAATTAAGGTCTACACACAATTGGACGGTACGAAGACAGTGACTGGGCAGTTTTGTTTGTAGAGGACACAGAAATACAAGGTCACATTAAAGTTGTGTACAGTACTACTACTAGTCATCCTTCCATCTAGCTCTGACAGTGGATGATGACACAGACCAACTGCACATAGAACTAGAATGAGATTCTATTTCTATGCAACCGTCATTGTGATGTGACTGATGTCCGATTGAACTCTGCTGCAACAGAACTCCTAATTACTTAGGACTTGCAAGCTCAAAAGATGCTTTTAGGAAACACATTTATTATTATGGCAGATTTTCTGAATTATTTGAAAAAGCATCCTGTTAAGAAACCTGTTGGAAATTTTTCTGAAAAGGGTTCTATGTCCAACAGCCGTTGGCCACCACCGTCCACCAGAACCTGGTTGCCTGCAGCTCTTTGGCTCCCAACACAGTGGCTCCCACCCAGGAAACACCCCTCCAACAGCCACAATGGTCCACCTAACTTCAACAGGCCTTCTACTACAACACCTTTCTACAGGCCCGTGGAAACACCACCCCTCAAAGTGGCTACATCCACCACCTCTCCTAGTAGGTACACCAGCCCATCCCTTCCAAGTTGGTTCATCCAACCTCCTGTGGCCCAGCTCCAGTCCTGTATGGGGACATTATATTGACTATGTGGACTGGACTTAGGGGCCACAGGTGAACACCAAGTGCTTCCCTTCACTGGCCTCATCCCTTGATGAAGTACAGTCGTGGCCAAAAGTTTTGAGAATGACACAAATATTCATTTTCACAAAGTCGGTTGCCTCAGTTTGTATGATGGCAATTTGCATATACTCCAGAATGTTATGAAGAGTGATCAGATGAATTTCAATTAATTTCAAAGTCCTTATTTGCCATGCAAATGATCTGAATCCCCAAAAAACATTTCCACTGCATTTCAACCCTGCCACAAAAGGACCAGCTGACATCATGTCAGTGATTCTCTCGTTAACACAGGTGTGAGTGTTGATGAGGACAAGGCTGGAGATCACTCTGTTATGCTGATTGAGTTCAAATAACAGACTGGAAGCTTCAAAATGAGGGTGGTGCTTGGAATCATTGTTCTTCCTCTGTCAATCATGGTTACCTGCAAGGAAACACGTGCCGTCATCATTGCACCTAAATCAACCATTTATCAGGTCATCAAGAACTTCAAGGAGAGCGGTTCAATTGTTGTGAAGAAGTCTTCAGGGCGCCCAAGAAATTCCAGCAAGCGCCAGGACCGTCTCCTAAAGTTGATTCAGCTGCGGGATCGGGGCACTACCACTACAAAGCTTGCTCAGGAATGGCAGCAGGCAGCAGGCAGGTGTGAGTGCATCTGCACGCACAGTGAGGCAAAGACTTTTGGAGGATGGCCTGGTGTCAAGAAGGGCAGCAAAGAAGCCACTTCTCTCCAGGAAAAACATCAGGGACAGACTGATATTCTGCAAAAGGTACAGGGATTGGACTGCTGAGGACTGGGGTAAAGTCATTTTCTGTGATGAATCCCCTTTCGGATTGTTTGGGGCATCCAAAAAAAAGCTTGTCCAGAGAAGACAAGGTGAGCGCTACCATCAGTCCTGTGTCATGCCAACAGTAAAGCATCCTGAGACCATTCATGTGTGGGGTTGCTTCTCAGCCAAGGGAGTGGGCTCACTTACAATTTTTGCCTAAGAACACAGCCACGAATTAAGAATGGTACCAACACATACTCCGAGAGCAACCATCCAGGAACAGTTTGGTGACAAACAATGCATTTTCCAGCATGATGGAGCACCTTGCCATAAGGCAAAAGTGATAACCAAGTGGCTCGGGGAACAAAACATTGATATTCTGAGTCCATGACCAGGAAACTCCTGAGACCTTAATCCCATTTAGAACTTGTGGTCAATCCTCAAGAGATGGGTGGACAAACAAAAACCCACAAATTCTGACAAACTCCAAGCATTGATTATGCAAGAATGGGCTGCCATCAGTAGGCTGCCATCAGGATGTAGCCCAGAAGCCAATTGACTGCATGCCATGGCGGATTGCAGAGGTTATGAAAAAGAAGGGTCAACACTGCAAATATTGACTCTTTGCATCAACTTCATGTAATTGTCAATAAAAGCCTTTGACACTTATGAAATGCTTGTAATTATACTTCAGTATTCCATAGTAACATCTGACAAAAATATCTAAAGACACTGAAGCAGCAAACTTTGTGGAAATTAATATTTGTCGTTCTCAAAACTTTTGGCCACGACTATAGAGCCAAATGGATGTGGATATGGTAGAGGATAAAACAGTCAAGAGCAGGAGCTGTTCAAAAGGAGGAATGTCTCAGGAAGAGAAGGATAAGCTTCCTGGAGCCTTATGCCAAGAGAAGGAGGTGCTAAGAGGCCAAGAGGAGGGAG
Source organism: Oncorhynchus clarkii lewisi (assembly GCF_045791955.1). NCBI lineage: Eukaryota > Metazoa > Chordata > Actinopteri > Salmoniformes > Salmonidae > Oncorhynchus > Oncorhynchus clarkii. The sequence goes on from NC_092154.1 coordinate 26,927,775, forward strand.
AAAGTCAGACCTCCATCTCCACAACCTCATTAGACAGTCAAGTTCTTCCAGAAAGATTTAACTTTGATTAAGCTAATGGCTTAATTTGTCAGACCCCTAATGATCTTGTAACACCACAATTGTGGGTTTTAATCTACGCAATACGTTTTTTTTAAATATAAAACAATCTTGGGTTCACACTATACACATTCACAACAACCATATGCTCAGTCCCAGAGATAGTCCTTGCTGCTAGAGAGTCGTTAAGAGGGCCTCCGCCACCACCCATCGGTCGCTCATCTGCCATTGGTTTGTGTGTTTTGTCGGTAGTTGTTCGGCAGTCATTCCTCGTCGTCATAAAGTGTGTGGCACCCAGTCCATGGTCCGGTCCAGTGCAGGCGACAGATGGGAGAGGAAAAAATGCATGAGCAGGGAGCCACTGGTCCCCCTTTGGTGGCAAGGTCATTGACAACAGGGTGTGACGTGGTCCCGGTGATGATAGCGGCAGTGGTCTTCCTTCTCCAGCAGCCGACCCAGAGTCGTCTTCTTCGTTGGGGTTTAACGGTGGTTGGCATCCAATAGAATGTTGCAGTACCTCCAACTGTATTTCTACTTTATCTGCTACATACTGTATACTACTCTACTCACCCATATCCCACTATGCAAACTACAGAGTTCTTCCAACATCTTCTATAGATTCTCTGCAGTTACGTCTTGGACTTCCAGAAAATATCTGTCCGCTTTCACATTAAGGGCAATTCTCTCAGACCTACTTTCTACTTGCGCAGCGCAATTCACCACCATCGCGGCCAAGAACCTGGATTTATCAACGCACAGTTTTTGGGGTCCACACACTGACATGGGAACATTCACTATTGCCATTGGCCTTTCAAAGCAACAGAGGGAGTGTTCCCTCCCTCTCCACCCTCAACCCTTCTCACTGCCTCTCCATGCGTAACACCCTGTCCTACTCTGACTTTAGCTACCTGTATGCGTTTCACTAACCGGGACCTGGCTTCAGGACTACCTAAACAGTTACTACTATGCCGCCGGGGCTCGACCTCCAGACATCCACCACATCTCGACTGTACCTTCTTGCACACTGACGCTACATGGCCAAACCTCTGGCTGTGAAAACACTAGGGAGATGTTAGAGCGTGTGCTAATCAGGAGAACCTCCAAATCAAGGCACAGCATCACGGCCAGACTGTCCTCCCTCTAGCCACCTCAATTTCTGGTTAATCGTCAGGCTCCACACATGCCAGGAACTTTCGGAAGTTGCTCAACCTATAAGTATAGGCACTGTTATCACCCCCTTGAGAGGATCTATTTTCTAGTTTACTCTCCACCCACCCCGATAACTCAAATTGATCAGACAAAACCCCATGCTTGACTTTGTCCTTGAATCGCACTCCAATTATTGAAGAATCCTCGTGGACACGTCGTGGATTTCTATTTCCTGACTCTGTTTCCTTTCCACTCTTCCCAGACACGGGCTCTTCCTCATTCTCTTCAACTCCCTCAAACTCCATTTCACTCCCTCCATGGTTCCTTATTAACATAGGCATTGCAATATATTTTAAATGAAAGATCACTGCAAACTCAAAAAAAGTAATTAATACACACAAAAAGGAATGATCTCCAATTGGGTGAAAAATAAAGGAGGGCAACAGTTGACATGCAGTATGTGCTTTGCATAACAAGCTCTGCAACTATGTTACTATTTTGCAATAAATTACAATTGTGATTTTTTTTTAAATCCACTTTGTGACTAGCTCTACTATATCAGACAGTTTGCAATTGTGAAGGGTAAGCTGTGCTCTGAAAGAGGCTGTGCTCTGGCGTCCTACTATCAAGTCCTTGAACCAGACTTTCACAGCAAGAACACTGAGGATTGTTGTTTAGTCTGTGCTGGTCTTAAAATAAAACACGCACACATATCACACACACACACCAGTGGGTCTCGGCTTCCGAACCACTATCTGGGAAGCTCTATCTGTGTTAAGCCAGTAGAGGTAGCAGCAGACCACGGTGCAGTGCTGTTGAGAAGTTTTTTTAATGCGGCTTAACAGCAATGGAATTGCTGGAGTGTCAGACACAGAAACAACCAATCAAACAAGCTGTATATGGTGTGATTTGACTTGAATGACAGACACAGACAGACTGACGGACTGAGACAGACGGATTGACTGATCTCATCCCTGTCTGTTCTCCCTCTTTTGTCCTGGTTTTCACTTCCTTTTCTTCTCTTCCCTCTCCTACTTTATCTGTTCATTCCTACACCCCCCCAGTCTTTCTTTACTTCATTCATCTTCCCTCCTCTTCCTCTGTTCCTCCCTCTCCTTCTCCTCCTCCTCCTGTGCTTTGTGAATTGTATTGTGTCTGACCTTGGCCTTAAAGGAGTGTGCACACAGACCAGATTGCAGTCCTTTGTCTGGTCACATGATTGGATGGTAGACGCTCCAGTGGGTAGGTTGTTGTGTGACACAAGTAAACTCAGGGAGCTATTTATCTGGCCAAAGGGAGGAAGGGGTTCTCCTATTAGCACGCATGCACACATATATAAGCTTACTTGATTACTCTTAATCGCAATGAGAGACCGAGGCCCCATATGTATGCTATAGGGCCTTGGATATGTAGAGGACACAGTATGTTTTGTTGTATGCTATAGGGCCTTGGATATGTAGAGGACACCGTATGTGTTGTTGTATGCTATAAGGCTTATTTTGTCTGAGTATGTTTCAGATTAGCCAAACTGGGTAGTTTAAGAATAGATGCATTGGTACGCGCCTCCTGCTGAGGGGAGGATGCCTCTTAATTATGACTGGAAAGGAGCAAATGGAAACCATGTGTTTAATGTATTTCACATTCCACCCATTCCGCTCCAGCCATTACCACGAGCCCATCCTCCCTAACTAAGGTGCCACCAACCTCCTGTGACGTGCAGTTATGTGCTGCTGCAAATGCAAACACACAAGGACACACATGGTGTGGCAGGTCGTCTCAGGCCACATTTGGTGTGTGTATTTGGGGGAAAGGGACCTTTGCCTTCCCTTCTTCTCCTTTCACTTATCTCAGATATCCGCCGGCTGGGCGAATGTGCCACATCTCTCATTGTCAAGGTCTCTACCATTTGGGAACAAGAAGAGAGGGAGAGAGAAGCAAGGGAGTGTGAGTGAGGGAGCAAGAGAGAGATGTAGCAAAAGAAAGAGTGTATGAGAAGGAGCAAGTGGGTGAAGGAGGGGGAGAGATAGATGAGAGAGAAAGAGATGTGAAAGCAAGGGAGGGAGGGAGTGGGGAGGACAGTGTGTTCCTGCCGAAACACACGTAGGCCCACAGCTGCAGAGCTGCAGTTGCCACTCTCGTCCCCCTGCGCCCACCCCCTACCACCCCCAAATCTGGTCCTTCCCCACCTCCCCCATCGTCACGCTCCCAGTCACGCTCTCTGCCTCTCGCCTCAGTCACTAAGAGAGACCTGACGTGGAGGGGCTCGACCACATGGCGCGTGGCTACATCAAGGGGGCTGGGGGAGATGGATGGGGGTGGGATGGAGGAGAGGGAATGTGGATCATCCTGCTTTTCAAAGATGGCATGATCGCCCCCCCCCCCCCCTCACACACACACATACACACACACGTACAAAGTATACAATCCCCAAAAGAGGATTGTCAAGCTGTGTGCTTGTACGATTCTGTGTCTGTCCTTGCACAAATGTTTACATTCCTATAAATATTGTGAGTACTATAGCCTACTGTGTTAACATATGGCAGCACTGTGTGTGTGTGTGTGTGTGTGTGTGTGTGTGTGTGTGTGTGTGTGTGTGTGTGTGTGTCCATATGCTCAGCCTTCAGACATCTCTGCCTCGACACGATCTCACATTTCATATGGAAACACACGCACGCACGCACGCACGCACGCACGCACGCACGCACACACACACACACACACACACACACACAGGTCCATATGAGGTCTTCACCTGCTCTTTCTGTGAAATCATCATCACCCCCACCTCTCCATCCAGCACTGCTTGGCTGTATGGGCTGCTGCTGCTCTAATACACTGTGCCATCCCATTGGCTCAGAGGGAGAGATGGAACACCAGACAAAGAGCCATACTGTATGATCAAATACAATATTGTATGATATAATTTAATGTAATAATTTAATGCAGTATTTGGATAGGATCTTTCCAATGTCCAACTGTTCATATGGTAAGAGTGGGTTGTATGTTTGATTTAATTACATTTTGTTAGGATCTCTTTTAGTCCTTATTTTGACTAATCTTTGCAGGAGACAATAGCTGTGTTCAAATACTCAAACTAAACACACTAACGGTACTATTTGTGACATATATTGAGTAAAAAGTATGCTTATTGGTCATAGTATGGATATAGTTAGCATGCCAAAAGTTCCCGGATGTCGTGCTAAATTAGCCAAAATTCGAGGGTACACAAGCAGTGGACACTTTTCCCGTGCTTTTAGAGTGCATAATGCAATACTTTAGAAAATGGGCGTGGCTTCACAAAATGTTCATATTTGAAAAAAATGGCCAAAAATATAAAGTTCAAGTCTGATGAGACTGGATACAAATTCATTGCTTTAAGTAATTATAATAAATGTTAAGAAAATGTTGAGCAATGTAATAAAAAAAGTAATGACTTTTCAAATAAGTTACGTTACACATTATGTTAGCTGACAATTTGTCAGCTACTTTAGCCTTACAAACTGCTTAGCATACCATTACAGCCATTGCTTGTATGTACCGGTATGTTAGCTAGCTACCTAATGTTAGTTGGCTATTAAAACATTAACATTAACTATATGCTATCTAACTAACTACCCAACGTTTATTGACTTGATTATTCATGTCATTCTTACCTTAGCTAAGTGGTATAGTCGTTGTGCATTCTCAATGGACATTGTTAATGAAGTTGTAAGATGTCTAGCTTGTAATTAGTTATGCTAACAAGCTAGCAAGAAGTTACACAGCAACAGCATCAACTTCCAGTAGACAGGTGAACCGCTAGTACACTTAACTGAAAGGATACCGTTTGTTTAAAGTATACTAAAATGAACTAATAGTATATAGTATATTGTTACGGTGCGTGAATGAGGACCCAAAAGCGAATCAACTTAAACAGAGCTTCTTTAATTACCAAACATAGGTAGGCTCAGATGGACCGGCAGATTCCGACAGGACAGGACAAGGTTACAGCAAACATGACGACAGTCTGGTTCAGGCATGAATGACACAAACAAACAAGAATCCGACAAGGACAGGAGCAGAAACAGAGAGAGATATAGGGACCTAATCAGAGGGAAAAAGGGAACAGGTGGGGAACGGGGTGAATGGGTAGTTAGAGGAGACAAGGGACAGCTGGGGGAAAGCGGGGGAGAAAAGGTAACCTAACACGACCAGCAGAGGGAGACAGGGTGAAGGGAAAGGACAGAGACAAGACAACATGACAGTACATGACAGTACCCCCCCACTCACCGAGCGCCTCCTGGCGCACTCGAGGAGGAAACCTGGCGGCAACGGAGGAAATCATCAATCAGCGCACGGTCCAGCACGTCCCGAGAGGGAACCCAACTCCTCTCCTCAGGACCGTACCCCTCCCAGTCAACTAGGTACTGATGACCACGGCCCCGAGGACGCATGTCCAAGATTTTACGGACCCTGTAGATAGGTGCGCCCTCGACAAGGATGGGGGGGGGGGGGGGGCAAGACGAGCGGGGGCGCGAAGAACGGGCTTAACACAGGAGACATGGAAGACCGGGTGGACGCGACGAAGATATCGCGGAAGAAGAAGTCGCACTGCGACAGGATTAATGACCTGAGAGATACGGAATGGACCAATGAACCGCGGGGTCAACTTGCGAGAAGCCGTCTTAAGGGGAAGGTTCTGAGTGGAGAGCCAAACTCTCTGACCGCGACAATATCTAGGGCTCTTAGTTCTACGCTTATTAGCAGCTCTCACAGTCTGCGCCCTATAACGGCAAAGTGCAGACCTGACCCTCTTCCAGGTGCGCTCGCAACGTTGGACAAAAGCCTGAGCGGAGGGGACGCTGGACTCGGCGAACTGAGATGAGAACAACGGAGGCTGGTACCCGAGGCTACTCTGAAAAGGAGATAGCCCGGTCGCAGACGAAGGAAGCGAGTTGTGGGCGTATTCTGCCCAGGGGAGCTGTTCTGACCAAGACGCAGGGTTGCGAAAAGAAAGACTGCGTAAGATGCGACCAATAGTCTGATTGGCCCGTTCTGCTTGACCGTTAGACTGGGGGTGAAAGCCGGAAGAGAGACTGACGGAAGCCCCAATCAAACGGCAAAACTCCCTCCAAAATTGAGACGTGAATTGCGGACCTCTGTCCGAAACGACGTCTGACGGAAGGCCATGAATTCTGAAAACATTCTCGATGATGATTTGTGCCGTCTCTTTAGCAGAAGGAAGCTTAGCAAGGGGAATGAAATGAGCCGCCTTAGAGAACCTATCGACAACCGTAAGAATAACAGTCTTCCCCGCTGACGAAGGCAGTCCGGTGACAAAATCTAAGGCGATGTGAGACCACGGTCGAGAGGGAATAGGAAGCGGCCTGAGACGGCCGGCAGGAGGAGAGTTACCGGACTTAGTCTGCGCGCAGACCGAACAAGCAGCCACGAAACGACGCGTGTCATGCTCCCGGGTGGGCCACCAGAAACGCTGGCGAATGGAAGCAAGCGTACCCCGAACGCCAGGGTGGCCGGCTAACTTGGCAGAGTGAGCCCACTGAAGAACGGCCAGACGAGTAGGAACGGGAACGAAAAGAAGGTTCCTAGGACAAGCGCGCGGCGACGGAGTTTGAGTGAGTGCTTGCTTTACCTGCCTCTCAATTCCCCAGACAGTCAACCCGACAACACGCCCCTCAGGGAGAATCCCCTCGGGGTCAGTGGAGGCTACTGAAGAACTGAAGAGACGAGACAAAGCATCAGGCTTGGTGTTCTTAGAACCCGGACGATAAGAAATCACGAACTCGAAACGAGCGAAAAACAGCGCCCAACGCGCCTGACGCGCATTAAGTCGTTTGGCAGAACGGATGTACTCAAGGTTCCTATGGTCAGTCCAAACGACAAAAGGAACGGTCGCCCCCTCCAACCACTGTCGCCATTCGCCTAGGGCTAACCGGATGGCGAGCAGTTCGCGGTTACCCACATCATAGTTACGTTCCGACGGCGACAGGCGATGAGAAAAATACGCGCATGGGTGGACCTTGTCGTCAGAGAGGGAGCGCTGAGAAAGGATGGCTCCCACTCCCACCTCTGACGCGTCAACCTCGACAACGAACTGTCTAGAGACGTCAGGTGTAACAAGGATAGGAGCGGATGTAAAACGATTCTTGAGGAGATCAAAAGCTCCCTGGGCGGAAACGGACCACTTAAAGCACGTCTTGACAGAAGTAAGGGCTGTGAGAGGAGCTGCCACCTGACCGAAATTACGGATGAAACGACGATAGAAGTTCGCGAAGCCGAGAAAGCGCTGCAGCTCGACGCGTGACTTAGGGACGGGCCAATCAATGACAGCTTGGACCTTAGCGGGATCCATCTTAATGCCTTCAGCGGAAATAACAGAACCGAGAAATGTGACGGAGGAGGCATGAAAAGTGCACTTCTCAGCCTTCACAAAAAGACAATTCTCTAAAAGGCGCTGGAGGACACGTCGAACGTGCTGAACATGAATCTGGAGTGACGGTGAAAAAATCAGGATATCGTCAAGGTAAACGAAAACAAAGATGTTCAGCATGTCTCTCAGGACATCATTGACTAATGCCTGAAAGACAGCTGGAGCGTTAGCGAGGCCGAAAGGAAGAACCCGGTATTCAAAGTGCCCTAACGGAGTGTTAAACGCCGTCTTCCACTCGTCCCCCTCCCTGATGCGCACGAGATGGTAAGCGTTACGAAGGTCCAACTTAGTGAAAAACCTGGCTCCCTGCAGGATCTCGAAGGCTGAAGACATAAGAGGAAGCGGATAACGATTCTTCACTGTTATGTCATTCAGCCCTCGATAATCTATGCAGGGGCGCAGAGACCCGTCCTTCTTCTTGACAAAAAAAAACCCCGCTCCGGCGGGAGAGGAGGAGGGGACTATGGTACCGGCGTCAAGAGCTACAGACAAATAATCTTCGAGAGCCTTACGTTCGGGAGCCGACAGAGAGTATAGTCTACCCCGGGGGGGGGTGGTTCCCGGAAGGAGATCAATACTACAATCATACGACCGGTGTGGAGGAAGAGAGGTGGCCCTGGACCGACTGAACACCGTGCGCAGATCGTGATATTCCTCCGGCACCCCTGTCAAATCACCAGGCTCCTCCTGTGAAGAAGAGACAGAGGAAACAGGAGGGATAGCAGACATTAAACATTTCACATGACAAGAGACGTTCCAGGAGAGGATAGAATTACTAGACCAATTAATGGAAGGATTATGACAAACTAGCCAGGGATGGCCCAAAACAACAGGTGTAAAAGGTGAACGAAAAATTAAAAAAGAAATGGTTTCACTGTGATTACCAGAAACAGTGAGGGTTAAAGGTAGCGTCTCACGCTGAATCCTGGGGAGAGGACTACCATCCAGGGCGAACAAGGCCGTGGGCTCCTTTAACTGTCTGAGAGGAATGTCATGTTCCCGAGCCCAGGTCTCGTCCATAAAACAGCCCTCCGCCCCAGAGTCTATTAAGGCACTGCAGGAAGCTGACGAACCGGTCCAGCGTAGATGGACCGACAAGGTAGTGCAGGATCTTGAAGGAGAGACAGGAGTAGTAGCGCTCACCAGTAGCCCTCCGCTTACTGACGAGCTCTGGCCTTTTACTGGACATGAAGTGACAAAATGACCAGCGGAACCGCAATAGAGACAGAGGCGGTTGGTGATTCTCCGTTCCCTCTCCTCAGTCGAGATGCGGATACCTCCCAGCTGCATGGACTCAGCACCCGAGCCGGCAGAGGAAGATGGTAGTGATGCGGAGAGGGAGGCGACGGAGAGCGCGAGCTCCTTTCCACGAGCTCGGTGACGAAGATCAACCCGTCGCTCAATGCGAATAGCGAGTTCAATCAAGGAATCCACGCTGGAAGGAACCTCCCGGGAGAGAATCTCATCCTTTACCTCTGCGCGGAAACCCTCCAGAAGACGAGCGAGCAAGGCCGGCTCGTTCCAGCCACTGGAGACAGCAAGAGTGCGAAACTCAATAGAGTAGTCTGTTATGGATCGATTGCCTTGACATAGGGAAGACAGGGCCCTGGAAGCCTCCTCCCCAAAAACAGATCGATCAAAAACCCGTATCATCTCCTCCTTAAAGTCTTGATACTGGTTAGTACACTCAGCCCTTGCCTCCCAGATTGCCGTGCCCCACTCACGAGCCCGTCCAATAAGGAGAGATATGACGTAGGCGACACGAGCAGTGCTCCTGGAGTAAGTGTTGGGCTGGAGAGAAAACACAATATCACACTGGGTGAGGAACGAGCGGCATTCAGTGGGCTCCCCAGAGTAACACGGCGGGTTATTGATTCTGGGCTCCGGAGATTCGAAAGCCCTGGAAGTGGCCGGTGGATCGAGGCGGAGATGGTGAACCTGTTCTGTGAGGTTGGAGACTTGGGTGGCCAGGGTCTCAACGGCATGTCGAGCAGCAGACAATTCCTGCTTGTGTCTGCCTAGCATCGCTCCCTGGATCTCGACGGCTGAGTGGAGAGGATCCGAAGTCGCTGGGTCCATTCTTGGTCGGATTCTTCTGTTACGGTGCGTGAATGAGGACCCAAAAGCGAATCAACTTAAACAGAGCTTCTTTAATTACCAAACATAGGTAGGCTCAGATGGACCGGCAGATTCCGACAGGACAGGACAAGGTTACAGCAAACATGACGACAGTCTGGTTCAGGCATGAATGACACAAACAAACAAGAATCCGACAAGGACAGGAGCAGAAACAGAGAGAGATATAGGGACCTAATCAGAGGGAAAAAGGGAACAGGTGGGGAACGGGGTGAATGGGTAGTTAGAGGAGACAAGGGACAGCTGGGGGAAAGCGGGGGAGAAAAGGTAACCTAACACGACCAGCAGAGGGAGACAGGGTGAAGGGAAAGGACAGAGACAAGACAACATGACAGTACATGACAGTATATATTATATACTCATTAAGTATGCAGTATGCAGTATGTTGTATGGATGTTCGAACACAGCTAATGTGCTGCTGGGTAAAATAGGGTTGTTATTATTTCAGCAGCAAGGCAGGTGCGGTATCATATCAGCGCACGTGAAAGAGAGAGAGAGCAAGTCAGAATGTACAATTTTAAAATAATGTACACTAGATTGCCAGATTCTGGCTTTTACATTCACAATATCTTTCTGTAATATGTACAATATATTTAATATGTGATTAATAATATTTTCTTTAATATGTGATTTGTTTGCCTTTTTATGACTATGTGTAGGCCTAAATGGCCATATATGGTGTATTTCTAGCCAAAGCTAACGGGATATTCCACTGCTGTGTGATTTTTATGAATGAGTTTCCCATTTGTCCGGCAGTGGCTGCTGTTGATTCAGCGGAACAGCCTTGGCCATGTTGCCAGGGCTGTGTACAAGGCGAACTGCACGTTGCCGTGGTGTTAAGTTTGTGCGTGGCGACATGCCAGGCTGTCAGCTGCCTACTGGACGCAAGCCAGAAGCCACTGACACACACGCACGCACGTACGCACACACACACTCACACATACGCATGATTGTCTGCAAAAGAATACACACACATACACTCAGAGAGGGCATGATAACTGAGCTCTGTTCTTTTCAATCCCTTACATTCTCTCTCCCTCTCTCTTTCTGTCTTTCTCTCCCTCAGTCTGTGCCTTTCTGTCCCTCTCTGAACATTGTCAATTATATACAGGCCCACAACTCCAGGATGGCCTCCTTCAGTGGAAACACATATGCCTGCCTGTGTGTGGGTGTGAGTGTGTGCATGGTCTACTCTGTACTGTACTGGTCTGGTCTGGTCTCATTTTACCGCTTTATTTGGCGCCCTCCCTTTGTTACTTTCTCTGTCTGACTGGATTCAAACTCCAGTCTCCAGGCACCAACACAAAACACAGGCTCCCCCCAGGCTCCCACAATATGGACCAAGACCACAGTTGGGCCAATGTCAACACACCAAAAAATCCCAGAATGGTTGTCGGAAGACAGAGAAGAGAAGGTGAGAACGGCGAGTGTTTAAGATGGAATTCAGGCACGTTACCAGGTAACATTTGAGCCAGATGTAAACCGGAACGCACATGATGTCAATGTGCTTACAGTACTGTCAGATGTCTCAAATTAGAATTTGGCCCTAGGTTAGCAGTGAAGGATTTAGGATCATGGAAATTGAAATGGGGGAGGGGCCTATAGTAGCCTTTGTGGGTTGTGTTGGTAATAACGTTGCTGATTTATTTTGATGAAGTGCTTTAGAGTGCATATTGAAGGACAGGGAGAGTCTTGTGATCTGGCCATCCAGTGCAGTCAATAAAAACAGAAAAGGCCATTGCCAGCTAAGACCTTTCACTGTGACAGACTAGTCCAATCCACGTCCACAACTCCGACCGTCAGTCAGTCTGTCTGACCCGAAGCAAGACACAAAGACGCAAAACAGCTTCACATTTATGAAACTGTGAAATAATCATTCATATCCTCATGATATCATTGTGAAACACAATATGACAATGATATTATCACTATATTATCATCATGGTCTTTCAATGATATTGTAGTGATCTTTGCTAATATGAGCCACATTTCAATTCCCACCAAGTGGGTTTACCCTATTGGCACAATGCGTTTGGTGTTTCCCTTTCACGCCAGAGACCCAGTTGGCTTCCCTGTCCCTCTATTCACTACACGCACCCAAACTAGTTGCCTCCTAATATATTCATACACAAGACCATAATGGCCTAATGTGCTTGTTTCTACACACTGAAGAAGGCTGCAAAGCCCTGATCTAGTAAAAAAACAACAACAAAAAAACATGTTTCATGTGACATCTCTTTGATTGGGGACCCCTCACACCTTTTACATGTCTGAAATGTACCCTAACCTACAATATCTCCTATCTCCCTTTCTCTCTGACGGCCTGCTTCTGTCAGCACCAAGGTGAGCAAGTCTCCTTACGTAATTACGCCTGTTGACTTTGCCTGAGGTATGTCGCTGGAGTGGTTAAGTGATCTGTGTGTGTCCTGTCTTTGGTCCAACCCTTTGTCCCTGGTTAGTTCCAGAGGGAAAATATCAAACCGTGTATGTGGGGCTGACCTTCAGTCTCCTGACTTGCTGCTGTGTGTCACTGCAAGCGTAATGCCTCTAAACATTAACCCTGGGGAAAGGCACAGTTTAGTCTAATGGAGTTTGTGTGTGTGTATGTGTGTTTGTGTTTGTGTGTGTGTGTGTGTGTGTGTGTGTGTGTGTGTGTGTGTGTGTGTGCGTGTGTGTGTGCGTGTGTGTGTGTGTGTGTGTGTGTGTGTGTGTGTGTGTGTGTGTGTGTGTGTGTGTGTTTTTCCATCTCTTATGTAAGAAACAGTCTCAGCCACTGGTTTACGGCATGACACTTATAAATGTTGCAGAGTATTTCAGCTGTTAATAAAATACCTGCTGTAAGCGTGGCACTCAAGTATCTATCTGGAGATCAGAGTCTAGATAGAGGGCATGAGTGAAAGCAAAAGAGAGGTGTAGAGAGACTTGTAAAAAGAGTAAAAGAAAGAGAGAGAGGCAAAGGGTGTTTAATTTTAATATGTGTGTGTGTGTGTGTGAGAGAGAGAGAGAGAGAGAGAGAGAGAGAGAGAGAGAGAGAGAGAGAGAGAGAGAGAGAGAGAGAGAGAGAGAGAGAAATTCTTCCTTGACTTCCATAATCTGTTCCATAATCAGTTGCTTATACAGTTGGCCAACCACACAGTTCAGGGGGCAGAGAAGAGCAGAGTCCCTCTGACGCTGCTGCATGCTGGGGCCTTCCTGCATGCGCTCCTGCACTGTGGAACTCACCTGCACAATAGGGCCCACCTTACCATTGGCACCTGCACCATGGGCTCATCTGCATACTGGGACCTGCAAACTTAAGCCATCCTGTACTATGGAGCCCACAGCACAGAGGGAATCTCTAGACTTGCTTTCACAGCCTCGAAACAAGTATGTGACCAACAAATACATAAAAGTCCTAATTTCTCTGTTACAGAGACTGCAAGCCACAAATAAGAAAGGTGATCAAGTGGACAAAGAATATGTGAAGACCTTCATGTACAGTACTGTATATTTGAGTCATATGCCTACTATGCCAACAAGTAATACAGCGAGCAAAGTGCCATTACATTCATGGCTTTTAAGCATTGTGCCATTGTAGTTTGGCAGGCTAACAGTACAGGCACGTAGCTGTATAACGAGCCAGAATGTAACGGTCTGTCACAGCTATGGTGGCTTTGAGGCAACAGAAGACTCACAAAACAAGTCTATGCCTCATGCTTAGCCAATCATCTAAGAGAGTGTTTTCAATGTGCATCAAATTAATTACCATTAGCTTGCAGGTGGCTGAATCTGAAATGAATTGAATTTAAATATGCCTTTTAGAGTTTTTCCTCATTTGGAGGTACCCTGATGGCACCTTTTTAAACTTTTACTAACGATAAGCATAATGTAAGGATTCCTATTGTTTGATTTCAATTTATCCACCTATAATGACTGTGTAATTTGCATATCCAATCAGCATTATGTCATAATGTCCTTTACCTGACTGAGTGATATGACATGTGACATAGACTGACCCAGTGTTGGGGATCAGACACAACACCATAGACTCAAATGATCCAAGTCTTCCTATTCCTTCTCGACATCATTGTAACTGTCTGTCATTATAAGGCTCTCTATCATGTAAGGGTCCTGCTTATACACTTTTCTCCAGATAAGAACTGCTCTAGGATGAGCTTTACAAACCTGATTTAGACCATAAACAAGTTGTGAAATCATAATACTGGTCCTGGACCTGTGCTTGTGTAGCACATGAAGATGTGCAAATCTTACTTCTCAGCCTAAAGTGTCCGTAATTGTGCCACCGAATAGCTAGCTTCAGGAGGGCGGTCACGTGTGCTAGCAAGGGTGATCCGAATCATGAGGAAGTGGTACTCGCTAAGTATGCAGCGTGACGTTCTTTACTCTTCTAGTAATCTCCAGTCTCCACCAGTACAACTCTGGTACCATAATCTGTAGTGAGTATTGGTTGAGTTGAGTCCGTGGCAGAGTTTCCTGGAAGCTGACCGCTCTCCTGTTATTTGGTCTTGCTGCTCAGAGGGTACATTAGGTCATTGCAGGAGAGAGATGAAAAAAGAGAGAAAGAAAGAATGAGGGGAAAAGAGAGAGGGACAAGTGCACATACAGTGGAGACCTTCTGATGCTATACTGAACATACTGAAACATATACCATGGGAAATGCGCTCTTATCGACCAATCACTAGCAGTACAGAATGATTGTAGTATCTCTTATTAGTGGGATTTGGTTTTGTAGCTTTTTGAAGTGGTCATTCAGCATGCTCATTTGAAAGGATTGGACGTGTGTGTGTGTGTGTGTGTGTGTGTGTGTGTGTGTGTGTGTGTGTGTGTGTGTGTGTGTGTGTGTGTGTGTGTGTGTGTGTGTGTGTGTGTGTGTGTGTGTGTGTGTGTGTGTGTGTGTGTGTGTGTAGTGTTTGTATATACTGTATGTCTGTAGTGTCTGTAAGTGTCTGTGTCTAGTGTCTGCATCTGTGTGTGTTTAGTGTCTGTGTCCTCCAGTCCGTTATCTGAACACCTCTATATAAGATGTTACAACAGACAGTCTCCTTTACTGAATAACCAGCGACCAGTAGCTTGGAGAAACGTTTACATTTTTTCAACAGGAAAACTGCGATTAGCCTAATCTCTCACCTTGATATTTATGTCACTACACACAAACGGCTTACTCCTTAACTTCTTTTAAGGACTGAAAAGCGGCTATTGTTGGAAGAGAACCCCCCCCCCAGACTTATCACCAGAGCGAATAATATGTTTGGAAGTATGGGACAAAGGAATATGAATTTGAGAATGTTGTAATGGGAATAATGATTGGAACGATAGGAATTTAAGTGATTGGAGTGGAAACGTCATTATGGTCATTTTTGGCATAGGAATGAGACAGACACAGTGTGAGACGAAGGGTAAATATGATGGATGGTAGATTACCTGAGACCAGGTTTCCTTCTGTAACTGTCTGCTTGCCGTCACAGGAAAAACACATGGTCACACACACGCACACACAAACTGTCAGTTTAGGTTGATAGAATGGAGTTGACTATACTTAACACGTGGAAAATATGACAACCGTGTTGGTCACAAGACTTCGCTGCAATCAGGCAATGCCAAATATTTGCCTTTTTCATTAAATCTCCTCCCCCTCTCTCCCTAATGGTGGTTTGTTTGCTATACTAGGGGAGTTTGTTTAGTGGAAGCTCCATTATGGCTACAAACTGCTTGCTCTGGTTAACCTGCTCTGCACTGTTATGTGTGTCACCACCATCTACCCTACTGACATACTATTCGCATTGATGTATCAGGCCTTGTTACACACATATTCTTAACTCACTGATCATAATAACAATAATGACAATGGTGACGATGGTGAGGATATGGGCAAAGGTGGGAATGACGATGATAATGGTGACAATGATGATGATTATGACATCTTCAAACATTATGATGTAATCTTCTTGGCCACAGTTTTACAGCACCACATATTTCCTTCGCCGTTGGAGAACGTCATTAAAGGCTATACTGTTGACTGCCACAAGCCCATAGTAAACACAACATCTATCTTCCTTAGCAACTCAGCCCTGCCACTTTACAGCCGGACCCAATTACAGTAGCTCTAATTACTGGAGTGTGTGTGTGTGTGTGTGTGTGTGTGTGTGTAGTCAGACGGTACTTCCCTTGGCTAACCTATACATTTCAGCTACTGTAGCGTGGACTTCAGCAGGTGTATCTTGTGTATCCAGCACATTAAAGAGTATCCCACACATGAGTTCCCTCATTCAATTACATCAAAGTTAATGGAAAGACACTGGAGGAAACATTCAAAATGGAGGAGAATGAAGTGAGAATGACAAAAGAAGAGAGATATTTCCAGAAGTACCACGCCAGCAGAGCAGAGCCACTTTCTAAGAACCTGTTTTCTCTTTCCCCTAACTCTTTCCTGCCAACGTTCAGAGTTATATTTGGCTTCTTTCAACTCTCTGCCCTCATTTGTAAACGGCCACTTCCGCTGCCAAGCCAGGCAGGATGGTGTAATACAGCATGTTGTAAAACATTTTTTTTTTAAATCCTGTTGTTTTTATCATAACTTACTGGCATCCAGTTACCTGCAAGTTTCTGTAAAAAAAAAAAAAAGATATAGTAGTTACCATACATTCCAAAGAAACTTTGGTTTAACAGTAAATTACTGTAAACTTTAGGATTGGGATATTTACAATTACTTTCACAATTACAGCGAGTGCTAGGCTGTTGAGAAAGAGAGAGAGACAGAGTGATTGTTTATTTCACTTTTGTTTATTAACTATTTAACTTGCTTTGGCAATGTAAACATATGTTTCCCATAACAATATAGCCCTTCAACTGAATTGAAATGAGAGCGAGAGGCAGAAAGCGATATATATAAATAAAGAGAGAGACTAACACAGAGGGTGCAATGAATACTAAGGTTTAGACTGGAGGACAGAGAGAGAGAGAATGGTTAAAGGAGGGAGAGAGGCCAAAAGACACACAAAGGGAGAGATAAACACAGAGTACAACGAAGGGAAACGGGATGGAGGAGAAATGGAGATAGAAAAGAGACAGAGAGGGAGGAGGAGAGACACATGAGAGGAAGAGAGGGCCAGCTAAGGTCAGAGAAATGGATAGATCATATGAGATAGAGGACAGAAATAAGGTCAATCTTTTGTGCTGATTAATTACTTTTCCCTGGCCAATGTTTCCTGATTGTTGGTATGTCCATAGGGGCTTCCCTGTTATTATGTACTGCATTGTTTCAAATGTCACTGAAACGCTTATGTGTGCGTCGGTGAATTGAACCTTTTTTTAACTAGGCAAGTCAGTTAAGAACAAATTCTTATTTACAATGACAGCATATCCCGGCCAAACCCTCCCCCAACCCGGACGACGCTGGGCCAATTGTGCGCCGCCCAATGGGACTCCCGATCATGGTTGTGATACAGCCCGGGATCAAACCAGGGTCTGTAGTGCAATGCAGTGCCTTAGAACGCTGTGCCACTCGGGAGTACCATAAGTGTGACCAGGGGATATCTTCCATGTCTCCTGTCCTTTATACTCACCTTGGCCTTTTATGCTCACGCTTACTTCTGCTGGTGTCCACTTCCTGGTGTTCCTCCGAGAACTCTATGATATTCAGTGACACACGGGCGCCAGGGCTATAAATTGTCTGATGTTGGGGTGTGTGTGTCTTTTTTTATCTTGCCCCATGCTCTTGGCAATACATCTGAAAATTCATAGCGTGGCCCAGTGCATGAATACACACACACACGCACACGCACACACACACGCACACGCACACGCACACGCACACACACACACTCACACACACACACACACACACACACACACACACACACACACACACACACACACACACACACACACACACACACACACACACACACACACAACACAGCAGAAATGCTGACATTGTACACGGACGCCGTGCATTGCTAGCATTGTTGAGAAAGTTCAGGTTAATGTTGCTGCCAAGAATTGGTTGGCTCTCTCTTCCATTAAAGTCAGATCTACTGATACCTGAGGAGTAGCATGGGGTGTGTAGGATTTGGCTATGTGAAGTTTTGGGGGAAAGGGGGTTAAATCAAATCAAATCAAATCTTATTGGTCACATGCTTCGTAAAACAACAGGTGTAGATTAACAAGTGAAATACTTACTCACTGGTCCTTCTCAACAATGCAGAGAGAAAGAAAATATAGAAATAATAGAAAAGTAAAACACATAATTATAAAAGTAATAATAGATACGCAATGAGTAATGATAACTTGGTATATACAACGTGTACTAGTACCAAGTCCATGTGTAGGGGTACGAAGTTATTGAAGGAGATATGTAGCTAAAACTAGGAATAAAGTAACAGATGTTAAACAGTAGCAGCGGTATATGTAATGAGTCAAAAAAAAGGTTGTGCAACATGGGTTAATGCAGATCGTCCGGGTATCTATTTCGTAAACTATTTAACAAACTATTTAGTCTTATGGCTTGAATCTCTTCAGGGTCCTGTTGGTTCCAGACTTGGTGCATCGGTGTCCCTTGCCGTGCGGTAGCAGAGAGAACAGTCTATGACTTGGATGACTGGAGTCTTTTACAATTTGTAAGGCCTTCCGCTAGCACCACCTGGTATAGAGGCACTGGATGGCAGGGAGCTCGGGTTCCAATGATGTACTGGGAAATGTGCACTACCCTCTGTAACGCCTTGTGGTCGGAAGCCAAGCAGTTGCCATACCAAGCGGTGATACAACCAGTCAAGATGCTCTCAATGGTGCACCTTTTGAGGTCCATGCCAGATCTTTTCAGTATCCTGAGGGGGTAGAGTCTTTGTTCTGCCCACTTCACGACTGTGTTGGTGTGTTTGGACCATGATAGATCCTTAATGATGTGGACATCCCTGTTGATGTGAATGGGGTGTGCTGGGCGTTTAGTTTCCTGTAGTCCACGATCAGCTCATTTGTCTTGCTGATGTTGAAGGAGAGGTTGTTGTCCTGGCACCTCACTGCCAGGTCTCCGACCTCCTCCCTATAGGTGGTCTCATTGTTGTCGGTGATCAGGCCTACCACCGTCGTATCGTCTGCACACTTAATCATGGTGTTGGATACGTAATGTACGTGGCCACGCAGTTGTGGGGGAACAGGGACTACAGGAGGGGACTAAGCACACACCTCTGAGGGGCCGCCGCATTGAGGGCCAGCGTGGCGGATGTGTTGTTGCCTACTATCACCACCTGCGGGCATCCCGTCAGGATATTTAGTTTAGTCCCAGGGTCCTTAGCTTAGTGATAAGCTTGGAGGGCACTATTGTGTTGAACGCTGAGCTGTAGTCAATGATCAGCATTCTCAGCATTCTTTAAGGGAGGGTTGCAGAGTTTTCAGAGACAAATCATTCTCTGTCCATTTCATGGGGAATACAGGAAGCACCTACAGGCATAGGTCACCCAGAGACGGCCTACAGGGAGGAGGTGAGGGCCCTCGGAGTGTGGTGTCAGGAAAATAACCTCACACTCAACGTCAACAAAACTAAGGAGATGATTGTGGACTTCAGGAAACAGCAGAGGGAACACCCCCCTATCCACATCGATGGAACAGTAGTGGAGAGGGTAGTAAGTTTTAAGTTCCTCGGCGTACACATCACAGACAAACTGAATTGGTCCACCCACACAGACAGCATCGTGAAGAAGGCGCAGCAGCGCCTCTTCAACCTCAGGAGGCTGAAGAAATTTGGCTTGTCACCAGAAGCACTCACAAACTTCTACAGATGCACAATCGAGAGCATCCTGTCGGGCTGTATCACCGCCTGGTACGGCAACTGCTCCGCCCACAACCGTAAGGCTCTCCAGAGGGTAGTGAGGTCTGCACAACGCATCACCGGGGGCAAACTACCTGCCCTCCAGGACACCTACACCACCCGATGTCACAGGAAGGCCATAAAGATCATCAAGGACAACAACCACCCGAGCCACTGCCTGTTCACCCCGCTATCATCCAGAAGGCGAGGTCAGTACAGGTGCATCAAAGCTGGGACCGAGAGACTGAAAAACAGCTTCTATCTCAAGGCCATCAGACTGTTAAACAGCCACCACTAACATTGAGTGGCTGCTGCCAACACACTGACTCAACTCCAGACACTTTAATAATGGGAATTGATGGGAAATGATGTAAAATATATCACTAGCCACTTTAAACAATGCTACCTAATATAATGTTTACATACCCTACATTATTCATCTCATATGTATATGTATATACTATACTCTATATCATCTACTGCATCTTTATGTAATACATGTATCACTAGCCACTTTAACTATGCCACTTTGTTTACATACTCATCTCATATGTATATACTGCACTCAATACCATCTACTGTATCTTGCCTATGCCGCTCTGTACCATCACTCATTCATATATCTTTATGTACATATTCTTTATCCCCTTACACTTGTGTGTATAAGGTAGTAGTTTTGGAATTGATAGCTAGATTACTTGTTGATTATTACTGCATTGTTGGAACTAGAAGCACAAGCATTTCCCTACACTCGCATTAACATCTGCTAACCATGTGTATGTGACAAATAAAATTTGATTTGATTTGATTTGAGAAACAGACACAGCAGTCCTTGATTTTGGTTCATTTGGATAGTAGAACCAAAACTACACCTGCTTCAGTATAGCAACCTGCAGATGTATCAGTGCCTTCACTTCTGCACAGCATGGCTTCCCCACATGTATAGAGATAACCTGTTCAATTAGGTAGCACTCTTTATCATGGTCCTTCGAGACGGATATGAACAATTACCTGAAAAGCACCATCTACCCTGCCCTCCAGCTAATCTTCAGGTTTCTGAAGAGACAGACCAGTTGGGGATGTATGTGTAGCAAGATGTTGGTAGTTTCAATAACACATTGTGTTGTTGTGACCCACTGTGGTAGCGATGGAACGTGTTACACATACCATGCCTCGGGCCGTGAGAGTTGGGAGTGTCCTGTGGCAGCCAACACCTCTTAGTTTACAGAGACACACGTTTCTAAAATAAGACACGCTTACAGCAGAGGAGAGAGGGTAGGAGATGGGGAGATGGTAAGAGAAGAAAGTAGAGTAGAGGAGTAGAAGAGAGGGAAGGAGAGGGGAGAGTGGAAGAGAACAGAGTAGAAAAGGAGGGGGTGGTGATCTAGTGTCAATGAATGCATGTACCCCCTTTAAGAGGGTAGAGGAGTCTCCTATTTCATAGAAAGAGGGAGGGAGGGAGAGCAAGAGAGTGTGTAGTAATTATTCAGAATAATCTTGATTCTCCCTCCCCCCTCTTTCTCTCTCTCATTAGGATATGAAGAGTTGTTGCAACCTGGACTCAGGGGTAGATGTAACATAGTAAATGAAAATCAGAGACACTCAAATTAGTATGATATGTTACGTTTGGTATGGTATGTATTAATTTGTGGATGTCCATCTTCCATTTCATATAACATGTTACTATTTACAATTTGTAAGATATGTTACGAATTACAATTCATATGATATGTTACGAATTTCGATTTGTTGTGGCTAATGTTAGCTAGGTGGCTAATTCTAATGTTAGCTAGGAGGCTAATGTTAGCTAGGCTAAGGTTTAAGTTTAGGGGTTAAATTTAGGGTTAAGATTAGGAGTTAGGTTAAAGTTGGATTAAGGGAAGGGTGAGCTTACATGCTAAGTAGCAGTAAAGTGGCAAAGTTGCTAATTAGCTGAGATTGAGGCATTGATGTGTGCCATTCAGAGGGTGAATGGGCAAGACAAAAGATTTAAGTGCCTTTGAACGGGGAATGGTAGTAGGTGCGAGGCGCACCGGTTTGTGTCAAGAATTGCAACTATGCTGGGTTTTTCATGCTCAACAATTTCCTGTGTGAATCAAGAATGGTCCACCACCCAAAGGACATCCAGCCAATTTAACACAACTGTGGGAAGCATTGGAGTCAACATGGTCCAGCATCGCTGTGGAACACTTTCGACACCTTGTAGAGTCCATGCACTGATGAATTGAGGATGTTCTGAGAGCAAAAAAATACTCAGTGTATAATAGCTTGAATATTAGGCTAAATATTGAGATCACTTTCATGTACAGTATGTGCAATCGATAGACGTACCTAGTATTAAGCAATTAGGCTACATCTGAGCCACTTCAATATTCGTATCTATTAAGCCTCTAGGCTACTATTATCTAATAGCTCAAGCATTTCACTGTAGCCTAACCAATAACCTAAAGGTGAACATATTGGGTATATGGCAAAGCTTAACTTGCTACTTCATGTTTAATCATTTGTATACATTTGATGATTTAATTATTTAATTGTAGAATACCTGCATGCCTACTCAATAATGATTAGTTGAGTAATTACAAAAACCCTATCCTATTCCTATTTTTAAGTCATGTGTATATTTTCTATAATGAACTAGCAACTTTGACTTTATTCATTGTTGCTCACAGTTTACACAAACTGAAAATCAGAATTGACATAATCAAACATTACATACAAAATAGAACAAGAAAATACTTAGAATACATAACACATGGAAAAATACCGTATATTACAAACAGATACCTAACAGGCTACAGAAATGTTTTTCTCTTGATAGGAAAACTGGAGTGTGTAAAAAAAAATATTTTAAAAAATGTATTACTTTGAATAGCCATTATCATTTAAGCGCTACAGCAAGTTGTTTAGCCTATACTCATTTTCAGCACGGGACAGCTCCTGTAATAACACAGTCAAGTTTCACTTTGTAATACGTACACTGCATGGTGTTTTGGGAAACTGGTGTGATGTCTTCGGCCGTTATTTTTATGATGCATCGTTACAACACTTGTAAGTCTAAATTCCATCGCCATTGGGAAACCGGGCCCTGGCTGGTTAAATGCACCTGTGCACTTCTCTCTTGGTCCCCTCCAGTTGGATTAATGCTGTTCATACAGTCTGTGTACACAGGAAGGGAAGTGAAATCCCCCATTATACCCAACGTTTGCTGATACATTGATTCATTCAGAGCCCATGACTTATTGTTTAGAGAAAGTAAAAAATACGTTTTAAAAAACTGGGCCTGTTTTGTCTGAAATAATGTAGTCTATGCTGTGTTTGTGGTACAAGGATAGCAGGTGGTCTTATTGCTTTAGTCTGGTTACATACCAGGGGCCAAAATTTGATACTGTAGGACTACAGTAATAATACTTAAATGTGTGTCTCTAAGAACCATCAGCGTCTCAGATATTGTAGATTTCACACATTTGGTATTGATATCTCAATATTCCGCATTCTATTGCATGTACTACACAAACGCCACAGACTCCCACGGAAGTTACTAGAGTTTGTGTGTGTGAGTAAATGTTTGATCTCCTCTCTCTGATGCACACACTCATCTGAATATGATAAATATTTAATTTAGTCTAGTCTAGAACGTGTTTGTGTGTGTGTGTGTGTGTGTGTGTGTGTGTGTGTGTGTGTGTGTGTGTGTGTGTGTGTGTGTGTGTGTGTGTGTGTGTTTGTGTATTATCTACGACCTTGGGCTCATGCCGGCCAAACAAACCGGATCACGTACACAAACAGCGACGATGGCTGTTTTGTTTTTGTCCCGAAATGGGTAGAACAAAAACCTTAAAAGGATCTCCTTTCATTATATACTTTAAAAAAGGATATAACGGTGGTAAGAGTATTGGGACATAGTCTTAAGATCATTGATCAGCTTTCCATTCTCAATGCCTGAGCAAGTACTACTTAAGTCGTTTTTTTAATATCTGTACTTAATTTGACTATTTATATTTTTGACAACTTTTACTTTTACTTCACTACATTCCTAAAGAGAATGTGTACTTTTTACTCCCATAATTTTTTGGGGACTAGCTCCTCACGTGTTTATGCTAGACTTACCGTTTCTTGCAGTGGCTTCAGCTCAATCCCCTCTTTCCGCCAATAATAAGCATCTGCCTATTATAAATCCTTCTTTTACGCCTTTTTTCTACCCAATCGGTAGTAGTTTTGTCTCATCACTGCAACTCCCATACAGACTCAGGAGAGGCAAAGGTCAAGAGCCATGCATCCTCTGAAACACAACCCAACCAAGCCGCACTGGGACTTGAGACTTGTGAAAGCGGTGTTTTTCTACACATGAGAGGATCTGGACAAGAACATTGCATTAAAACCATCTGTAAAACCCAAAACGTTTGAGCAACTCATATAACCCCTTCATCAAAAGAAAACAAGACAGTGGGGTTTGTTTTGCTCTACGACATCCACAAGCTGACACCCACGTCCTACGTCCTAATTTCGAAGATGTCTTCTCACAAAACCGACTGTCCAGACTGAACTGTTTGCTCTATGACCAGTGGTGTGTATTCCTGGATTCCAAGGGAAGCCAGGCTTCCCAAAAAATGTACGAACAAAAAAACATAAAATACTTTGTCTTTTGTCTCTCTGTGTATCTCACCGGAGAAAACATCCGAGTGAGCGAAACAGCACCCCTCTGTCTCAGTATGTGTAACCCATCTATCTTATGCTGTCTGGTCAAAAAGAGTATGACATTATTGCCGTCCGTAGCACTGAATGCAAGGGAAGCCAGCAAGCATAATAATAATAATAATAATAGCCAATCAGTGTTGAGCTAAACTGAGTAAGCTCAAGTGTGAATGCCCCGTTTGGATTTGGCTTCACACCAATCACATCACATCAAAAGCTAAATGTAATTTACAGAAATAAATTGAATTGTTGCATCTTGTTGTGTCGATGTCCTCCGGTGGTTAGCTAGCTAGCTAAAATCGTCCCTTTACTAAATTAGCCATGGATAGAGATAGGGATTTGGACTTGGTTTTACTTAATTCTCCATACTGGCCAATGATTATAATGGCGATTTTGATCCAACCATAAATGAATACATTGTGCCCCTGGCCTGAGAGGATAGAAATTCAATATGTAGCTAGATGTAGTAGGCTACTGTTAATTAGCTGGCCTGGCACATCGTTGCCCATGAATGGAAAGTAGGCTAGTAGGACAACAAAAACAAAAATTTGGCAACATGAAAGAGAGGAGGATGTCAATGGAGTTGAACATCTTAAAGAACGATCTTTTCATGTACTCTTATAATCTCCACCCGATGCAGCCAGAAGAGGACTGGCCACCCCTTAAAGCCTGGTTCCGCAATAGGTTTCTTCATAGGTTCCTGCCTTTCTAGGGAGTTTTTCCTAGCACTTTGTGACATCTGCTGATGGAAAATAGGATTTATAGGGGCCTCCCGGGTGGCGCAGTGGTCTAAGGCACTGCATCGCAGTGCTAGCTGTGCCACCAGAGATTCTGGGTTTGAGTCCAAGCTCTGTCGCAGCCGGCCATGACCGGGAGGCCCATGGGGTAGTGTACAATTGGCCCAGCGTCATCTGGGTTAGGGAGGGTTTGGCTGGCAGGGATATCCTTGTCTCATTGCGAACTAGTGACTCCTGTGGTGGGCTGGGCACAGTGCATGCTGACCATGTCACCAGGTGTATGGTGTTTCCACACAATGCCCATGTGGCTGGCTTTCGGGTTGCAGTGTTGCTTGGTTGGGTTGTGTGGCTCTTGACCTTTGCCTCTCCTGAGTCTGTATGGGAGTTGCAGTGATGAGACAAGACTACTACCGATTGGGTAGAAAAAAGGGGTAAAAAAAGGATTTTGATTTGAAAGGATTTGATTTGATTTAGAGTTTCTCTACAAGTAGGGTGCAGAAAAGGGTGCAATAGAGATCCCCAATTCTGGGCGTTCCTGGATTGTGAGCATTCCTGAAAAATTATCATATGGTACCATCTTTACCCCCCCCCCCCCTCCCCCCCAAGGTCAAAAGAGGTTGGTTGGTATTGATGAATGTATATACCAGTCAGAAGCAGGCTACTTTTTGGTTCTAGTTTGTCTGTAACATCAAAGAAAAGGGGAAATAGTTTATTTTTGTATTAATAGTAGCGTTTTTTTGCTCATGTTTGGGTTCCCTGTGTTGCCAACCAGAAATGTGGGAGAATGTGAGATGTATGGTTGCCAAATCTTTGGCATTTTGTAATAATTTACAGTATTTATAGTCAAGGGGTGTTGTGCTTGTTTCGGTCCGCAGAGGGAGCCACTCACTCTAGTGGTTGCTAGCCTGCCTAGTCAGTGAGCCATTTGAATGAGAAATCCAACTGAAAACTGAAAACTGAAAACTGAAGAGAAAAGCACCAGATAAACAAAGTATTTTAAACATTATCATCACGGTCAGTGAGTTATAAAGCATAGGATATGAAACACCAAGTTAAGCGGAGTGTAATGATATAATTGTTGTTATTTTTATATTGTGTTTTTAAAAAATTATTAATTTATAAAAGTCTGTTAGCATAGAAGCTAACGTTGGCTCAAGTTAGCTCCAGTGAAGCTAGCCTACCGCAGTCATGGCGACAGGACCAACACAGATCTTACAGAGAGTAAACAAAGTGAAACATTGTAACTTGCTGTTCTTAGGGATATGTTGAGAATTACATGATGAAAATGTGTCTATGAGATAAGATGATAATTAATACCTTTATACAGATTGTTTAGTAGTATGTTGGCTATTTAGAATTGTATAAGAGTAGCCAAATCAGTTGAATGAGAGAGTGACAACTGAAAACTGCATTGAAGAGAGAAGCACCAGATAAACTAACTATTTTAAATCTTCAAGGTTTCAGACCCCCTTCATTCTTTTCACCATGCAGTGGTTCCTCAATTAAACGTTTTGGGCTTATGCTTCGACCGTTTGTGGTAGATGGTGGCAGATTGTGGTAAATTGCATCATTCTGTCATTGCACCACATTATCACAAGGAGGAGTTAGAATGCTGATCTATCGGTAGTCTAAACTGTGGCACAAATGTACCATATCCAGGTCCCAAGGTTTAAGAGGGTACACAACAGTACTAGGCCATGTGTGTTGTGGTTATTCACTATGAGCTAAAGGAGTTTAAGAGGGTACTAGGCCTACGCTTTGCCACTGCAGAGCTAGTGGTCAATATTGCATTATGTGAGTACCATAAATTACAATGTTTTTGGTCCCTTTACCTGAAATACAGTGGTCCACAGACCATCATAATGCATTGTAAACAACTACCATGTTTTCATGTTTCACTAAATGCTGCTAGTACAACACCATGGTATTTTTTCATTCTACCACCACGGTTAATTTTTGTACCATGGTAGCTAGTACAATGAAATGGGGGTGGTGTTCATGTAGGAACCAATGGGATGCTCGAGGGGGACGTTCCTGTAGATTCAAGAATTCCCACGTGCAGGAATGCCCTTAATTGTGGGCTGCAGTTGCAAACTATTGCTTGCACACACACACACACAAATGGCGCTGGAATAGTGGAGGCTGCTCCTGTTTTCTTTGCGACTCTTCGTGGTTCTAAATCAATAGTTGTTTAGTACGAAAATGTCGGAAACATTAACTTGCTTGACCAAGCTGTAGGTCTGTTTGTTACATGCAATATGCTTTGTGGACTTCACTGGACAGATGTTTCTCTCCAGTTTTGTGATGAAACAAAGATGTGGTTGAATCTATTCTGCCGCTGGGTCTTTTTATTGTCTCCGCCTTAGGCCTATATACTGTATCACGGTGGCAAGGCATATGAACTAACAGGTTATAGAGCAAACAACACAATTATCACAACACATATGTTGCAATACAGCATTTTTTTTCTGGCTTGGCTTCCTCATTGGTTTAACCATGCACCACTACTCTCTATGACATACACAAGCTTCAGGGGAGTCCTCAGAAGGTAACTCAGTACGTGCTGTAAAAAGGGAACAATGTGAATAGAGTGTAAAAAGTGACATAACCAAAGTGACTAAATATGGGTCTAATTTATTATTATTATTTTCTGAGTTTTCTCCTTGATATAGGACACACACTTCAAAACCTTATTCCTTATTATTTATTTTTTGACTGTCTGTTTTGCCATTGATTAATGTGTAATTCAATGGATTCCTATGGGCTATATCAGTAAAGGACAAATTCAATATTTTATCAAATCATTTTTACATCTTTTTTATACCAATTTTATCCTAAAATTCAAAATCAAATGGCTAAATAATAATGTTATGACCATCTTAAAATAATTCCATATGTTAGCTTTGCAAACCAAGGGCTTAGACCAACAGTAATTTGATGTATAGCATTTACTTTAACACAAGCATGACAATTGAGTACTTATTCCATGAATGAGCATGAGCTTTGTGACGCAGCGAGCCCTCTGGTGCAGCGAGTATCCTGATGCAGCAAGCTCTCTGACACAGCAGTGGGCCCTCTGATGCAGCTTAACACACAGCCCATGTCTGACTGATGTGGGGCTAGATGTCTTAAATGGATTTGGCTATAGCTATCCATCCATGAACATTAAACCCCTAAATATGGCACAGTAAGCAGATTACGGTTTATCCCCTTAGTGTTACAGTATATAATCCTAATGTATAGGCGATATATGATCGACATGTAACGTAATGCGACAAGGTCACAGTTAATACTAGTCAAATTAGAAGGAAACCAAAGAATCATAGAAACCAATGACGCACTATAGAGCCTGGGGTAATTCCTTATGATGTCATCTGTTTTTATGTTCTGTTTCAGGTTCTTCTGTAATGCAGATGTATTATTTCAGTTTGTTAGGCTTAGGGGGATTATCACTGTACACTTAGACCACGTACCCTGTACATATGTGAGAACATGGAAGGACTGAGGGAAGTTAATGCATCAGCTCTGTCCTATACTTGTCACGTTCTGACCTCTATTTCTGTTGTTTTGTATTTATTTAGTATGGTCAGGGCGTGAGTTGGGTGGGCAGTCTATGTTTGTTTTTCTATGTTTTGGTCTAGTTCTATGTTCGGCCTGATATGGTTCTCAATCAGAGGCAGGTGTTCGTCATTGTCTCTGATTGGGAACCATATTTAGGTAGCCTGGGTTTCACTGTGTGTTGGTGGGTGATTGTTCCTGTCACTGTGTTTGATGTCACAGGATAGGACTGTTTTGCGTTTTCACATTTCTTGTTTTTGTTAGTTTGTTCATGTATAGTGATTTATTAAAACATGAATAACCACCACGCTGCGCTTTGGTCCGCTTCTCTCCCTCCTACAGACGAACGCCCTCACAGAATCACCCACCTACCAAGGACCAAGCGGCGTGGTAAACAGAGGCTGCAGCAACAGCAACAGCAGGAGAAGCGACTGGTGCAGCAGGAGCAACAGCAGCAGCAGCAAAGGCAGCAGCAGGAGGAGCAACAGCAGCAGCAGCAGAAGCAGCAGTGGGAGAGGCTGCACTACTTGGAGAGATGGACTTGGGAGGAGATTCTAGACGGGAAAGGACCCTGGGCAGAGCCAGGAGAATATTGCCGCCCCAAGGCCGAGCTGGAGGCAGCAAAAGCAGAGAGGCGGCATTATGAGGAACTAGCACGGCAGAGCGGATGGAAGCCCGAGAGTCACCCCCAAAAATTTCTTGGGGGGGGGCACAGGGGGAGTGTGGCAGAGTCAGGAGTCAGACCTGAGCCAACTCTCCCCGTTTATCGTGAGGAGCCAAGGAGGAGCTCAGAACCAGAGCTGGTGTTGGAGGTGAGCGAAGCAGAGACTGTGAAGGAGTTAATGGGGGAATTGGAGGAGAGTGATATGAGGGACTTGCTGGTTTGGTGCATGAGGCACGACATTCGCCCGACGGAGCGTGTCAGGGATTTAATGGCACCGGGGTCAGCTCTCCATACTCATCCTGAGGTGCGTGCGAGGGGTCTGGTGAAGACTGTGCCAGCCTCACGCACCAGGCCTCCTGTGCATCTCCCTAGCCTTGCATGTCCTGTGCCATCTCAGCACTACAGTGCTCCTAGCAGTGCTAACTGTGGCGGGCGTGGTGCTGGTCAGGCACCGTGTTATGCAGTTGTGCGCACGGTGTCCCCAGTACGAGTGCTTAGCCCGGTGCGCTACATCCCAGCTCCCCACATCTGCCGGGCTAGGGTGAGGATCCAGCCAGGGCGGTTGGTGCCAGCCCTGCTCTCAAGATCTCCAGTACGCCTTCACGGTCCGGTCTATCCGTCACCACCTCCACGCACCAGCCCTCCGGTGGCAGCCCCCCGTACCAGGCTGTCTCTCCGGTCCATCCTTACAGGGGCTTCCTCCTCTCCAGCTCTGCCGGAGCCTCCCGCCTGTCCGGCGCCGCTGCCGGAGCCTCCCGCCTGTCCGGCGCCGCTGCCGGAGCCTCCCGCCTGTCCGGCGCCGCTGCCGGAGCCTCCCGCCTGTCCGGCGCCGCTGCCGGAGCCTCCCGCCTGTCCGGCGCCTCTGCCGGAGTCTCCCGCCTGTCCGGCGCCTCTGCCGGAGTCTCCCGCCTGTCCGGCGCCTCTGCCGGAGTCTCCCGCCTGTCCGGCGCCTCTGCCGGAGTCTCCCGCCTGTCCGGCGCCTCTGCCGGAGTCTCCCGCCTGTCCGGCGCCTCTGCCGGAGTCTCCCGCCTGTCCGGCGCCTCTGCCGGAGTCTCCCGCCTGTCCGGCGCCTCTGCCGGAGCCTCCCGCCTGTCCGGCGCCTCTGCCGGAGCCTCCCGCCTTTCCGGCGCCTCTGCCGGAGCCTCCCGCCTGTCCGGCGCCTCTGCCGGAGCCTCCCGCCTGTCCGGCGCCTCTGCCGGAGCCTCCCGCCTGTCCGGCGCCTCTGCCGGAGCCTCCCGCCTGTCCGGCGCCTCTGCCGGAGCCTCCCGCCTGTCCGGCGCCTCTGCCGGAGCCTCCCGCCTGTCCGGCGCCGCTGCCGGAGCCTCCCGCCTGTCCGGCGCCTCTGCCGGAGTCTCCCGCCTGTCCGGCGCCTCTGCCGGAGTCTCCCGCCTGTCCGGCGCCTCTGCCGGAGTCTCCCGCCTGTCCGGCGCCTCTGCCGGAGTCTCCCGCCTGTCCGGCGCCTCTGCCGGAGCCTCCCGCCTGTCCGGCGCCTCTGCCGGAGCCTCCCGCCTGTCCGGCGCCTCTGCCGGAGCCTCCCGCCTGTCCGGCGCCTCTGCCGGAGCCTCCCGCCTGTCCGGCGCCTCTGCCGGAGCTTCCCGTCTGCCCAGCGCCATCGGAGCTTCCCGTCTGCCCAACGCCGCCAGCGCCGCCCGTCTGCCCAGCGCCGCCAGCGCCGCCAACGCCGCCCGTCAGCCAGGGGCCGCCAGTGCCGCCCGTCAGCCAGGGGCCGCCAGTGCCGCCAGTCAGCCAGGGGCCGCCAGTGCCGTCAGTCAGCCAGGGGCCGCCCGAGCAGCTGCCCCTCTGTCCAGAGCAGCTGTCGCCTCTCTGTCCCGAGCAGCTGTCCCTCTGTCCCGAGCAGCTGTCCCTCTGTCCCGAGCAGCTGTCCCTCTGTCCCGAGCAGCTGTCCCTCTGTCCCGAGCAGCTGTCCCTCTGTCCCGAGCAGCTGCCCCTCTGTCCCGAGCAGCTGTCCCTCTGTCCCGAGCAGCTGTCCCTCTGTCCCGAGCAGCTGTCCCTCTGTCCCGAGCAGCTGTCCCTCTGTCCCGAGCAGCTGCCGCCCCTCTGTCCCGAGCAGCTGCCGCCCCTCTGTCCCGAGCAGCTGCCGCCCCTCTGTCCCGAGCTGCTATCGCCCCTCTGTCCCGAACTGCTATCGCCCCTCTGTCCCGAGCTGCTATCGCCCCTCTGTCCCGAGCAGCTGTCCCTCTGTCCCGAGCAGCTGCTTCACCTCTGTCCCGAGCTGCCCCTCTGTCCCGAGCAGCCCCTCTGTCCAGTGGGGTCATTGAGAGGGGTGGTCATGGTGAGTAAGCCAGGGAGGCGGACAATAAGGCGGACTAAGACAATGGTGAAGTGGGGTCCGCGTCCCGCGCCAGAGCCGCCACCGCGGACAGACGCCCACCCAGACCCTCCCCTATAGGTCAAGGTTTTGCGGCCGGAGTCCGCACCTTTGGGGGGGGGTACTGTCACGTTCTGACCTCTATTTCTGTTGTTTTGTATTTATTTAGTATGGTCAGGGCGTGAGTTGGGTGGGCAGTCTGTTTGTTTTTCTATGTTTTGGTCTAGTTCTATGTTCGGCCTGATATGGTTCTCAATCAGAGGCAGGTGTTCGTCATTGTCTCTGATTGGGAACCATATTTAGGTAGCCTGGGTTTCACTGTGTGTTGGTGGGTGATTGTTCCTGTCACTGTGTTTGATGTCACAGGATAGGACTGTTTTGCGTTTTCACATTTCTTGTTTTTGTTAGTTTGTTCATGTATAGTGATTTATTAAAACATGAATAACCACCACGCTGCGCTTTGGTCCGCTTCTCTCCCTCCTACAGACGAACGCCCTCACAATACTGAGTCTCATACTGTAGGAACACAAATTCCCTCCAATGTCTTTATCTCACAAATACTTACTTTGCATGCATATAGGATAGTCACCAGATAATTCTGTTATCCCACGTTTCTTCCTCAGCATCAATCCCATGCTTTTACTCTGACACGCACGCACGCACGCACGCACGCACGCACGCACGCACACACACACACACACACACACACACATACTTTATTTGAATCTACAAAGTATATTACAGTCGAGAAAGATTTAAGCATTTAGAAGGATACGGATATCTGGATACAGAAAACGTCTTCTTCATACAGCTAGGCTGCCTTTGACAGCTGACATAGAGCAGTACCTTGCTAGCTGCTTTGCCTTTGTTCCAAATATCAGCACCACAAGTTTGCACTGATAACCAAGGCTGTTCAGGCGTGACACGAGGGGCTGGAATTTCAAGCAACTTGGCAGCAAAGGTCTTCTCCATGTAGTGGTCAAAAGAGCAACTCACTTCCTAAATGCAGCTGCGGAGTCAAAATTGACCATATCATAAACATTAATGGAAAAAAAATACTTATTGGTCTTAATTTAAAGTTATGGTAAGGTCTTAGGGTTAGCAGTGTGGTTAAGGTTAGGTTGGATGATTTTGTGGCTGTGCCAGCTAGTGACCGCTCTGCAGAGCTGCCTCCAGTACACGAGTTATCTCAATAAATGCTAACCTGGTTCCAAATTTGGCCTACCCCCACAACATCAAAATCTGGCATATTTGGTATACAAGAAAACATATAATCAACATCAAACCAGCCTCCTCTGACAAGAGAATGCTTGTGAATGTGCACTGATGGAGGGACTGCCTGTCTCACCTCAGTAGCTATCAGGAAGACCAGGCGGTCATGTCTAGCTATGTACAGGTCCTTGTATAAATGGCAATCATTAACAACATGTGCGCGCGAGTGTACATACACACACACACACGCCCACATAACTTGACCCCACACCTCTGGCAATGCTCAGTGAAGCAGGGGTTATCACATGTAAATGATTTAAGTGGTCAGGAATAGGCCTGTTTTAAAGAGAACATGTTGGGAATGTCTTAATCTCAACCTACAGCGGCCCCCCGGCCCCCCGGTCACCTAATCCCTCAGAAATGTCTGCTGCTCCTGGACACTGTGTCTCTGTGTCGGCTCTACTACCAGTAATTAGCCATGGATAATTAGCCTAGCCACTGACTGCCCCACTGCCTTGAGCCAATAGAATACCAGAACTACCACATACCCACAGTAAATTAGGGTAGCCTCTAGACCAGCACAGGGAGCTAATACACCAATAAAATGACACATAGCTAATTAGTCTACTGGAAGCCTTTGGTATGTCTCAATCACGCCACCAGTAATTGCCCTTGGCGAATTAGCATGGTTGCTAGCCCATCCCATTAGACCAATGCAACTGACATTGCAGGTAACTTCAGATAGATGTAAACACAGCTATGACCACAACACCCTCTGGTATAAATGGAATATATACAGTGGGGCAAAAAAGTATTTAGCCAGCCACCAATTGTGCAAGTTCTCCCACTTAAAAAGATGAGAGAGGCTTGTAATTTTCATCATATGTACATGTCAACTATGACAGACAAAATGAGAAAGAAAAATCCAGAAAATCACATTGTAGGATTTTTTATGAATTTATTTGCAAATTATGGTGGAAAATAAGTATTTGGTCACCTACAAACAAGCAAGATTTCTGGTTCTCCCAGACCTGTAACTTCTTCTTTAAGAAGCTCCTCTGTCCTCCACTCGTTACCTGTATTAATGGCACCTGTTTGAACTTGTTATCAATATAAAAGACACCTGTCCACAACCTCAAACAGTCACACTCCAAACTCCACTATGGCCAAGACCAAAGAGCTGTCAAAGGACACCA
Organism: Oncorhynchus clarkii lewisi; assembly: GCF_045791955.1. Taxonomy (NCBI): domain Eukaryota; kingdom Metazoa; phylum Chordata; class Actinopteri; order Salmoniformes; family Salmonidae; genus Oncorhynchus; species Oncorhynchus clarkii. Next base: position 26,961,737 of record NC_092154.1, read on the forward strand.
GAAAAAAAACTGTAGACCTGCATCAGGCTGGGAAGACTGAATCTGCAATAGGTAAGCAGCTTGGTTTGAAGAAATCAACTGTGGGAGCAATTATTAGGAAATGGAAGACATACAACCACACGGGGGGACGTAGTGAATGACCTGCAGAGAGCTGGGACCAAAGTAACAAAGCCTACCATCAGTAACACACTACGCCGCCAGGGACTCAAATCCTGCAGTGACAGACGTGTCCCCCTGCTTAAGCCAGTACATGTCACGGCCCGTCTGAAGTTTGTTAGAGAGCATTTGGATGATGCAGAAGAAGATTGGGAGAATGTCATATGGTCAGATGAAACCAAAATATAACTTTTTGGTAAAAACTCAACTCGTCGTGTTTGGAGGACAAAGAATGCTGAGTTGCATCCAAAGAACACCATACCTACTGTGAAGCATGGGGGTGGAAACATCCTGCTTTGGGGCTGTTTTTCTGCAAAGGGACCAGGACGACTGATCCGTGTAAAGGAAAGAATGAATGGGGCCATGTATCGTGAGATTTTGAGTGAAAACCTCCTTCCATCAGCAAGGGCATTGAAGATGAAACGTGGCTGGGTCTTTCAGCATGACAATGATCCCAAACACACCGCCCGGTCAACAAAGGAGTGGCTTCGTCAGAAGCATTTCAAGGTCCTGGAGTGGCCTAGCCAGTCTCCAGATCTCAACCCCATAGAACATTTTTGGAGGGAGTTGAAAGTCCATGTTGCCCAGCAACAGACCCAAAACATCACTGCTCTAGATGAGATCTGCATGGAGGAATGGGCCAAAATACCAGCAACAGTGTGTGAAAACCTTGTGAAGACTTACAGAAAACGTTTGACCTCTGTCATTGCCAACAAAGGACATATAACAAAGTATTGAGATAAACTTTTGTTATTGACCAAATACTTATTTTCCACCATAATTTACAAATAAATTCATTAAAAATCCTACAATGTGATTTAAAAAAAAAAAATTTTTACTCATTTTGTCTGTCATAGTTGAAGTGTACCTATGATGAAAATTACATGCCTCTCTCATCTTTTTAAGTGGGAGAACTTGCACAATTGATGGCTGACTAAATACTTTTTTGCCCCACTGTAGTTGTATGTGGGTGAAGTGTTGTGAAGTGACAACACTTCACCCACATACAACTATATCAGATATATGTCAAGCTCTCTGAGGGAAAAGTCACGGATGATGCTGCTCTGCCAAATGTTCTGGTCAAAGTTTGTTGTGGTCATTTTGAAATGATCTCTAAATTCGATTGGAGTACTGTAAAGTGAGATCAGAGGACTGAGTCACAGATACATATTGCACCAATTTCAAGAAGATTTAGGAAGAGCAAGACAGACAGAGCGAGAGAGTCTTGTTTTTATGTTTTGACGGAGGCATGGAAGGGAGGGAGGCATCAACTTTGCCCTGGTTTGATTGCTCACTGGTTCATCCTTTGTCCAAGTACTGTCAGTTCAGTATGTGTCATCATCAGTCCTGCCATAGCAACATTACACGATACAACTCAATGCAATCAATGATCATGACTCAACATCAGTGTGTTTATGGTTGATGCTTTTCATAAACCTCAACGACCAAAGATGTTTGACGATAATGAAGAGTTCATGATGTCTCTGTGACTGTGTCACTTACTATAAGCACTTCACTACACTCGCAACAACATCTGCTAACCATGTGTATGTGACCAATGAAATTTGATTTGATTTGAGAATGATTCCCATTCAAAATCCTATTTTTCCTAATCCCTAAACCTAACCCTAACCCTTAAACTAACCCAAACTTTAAACCCTAACACCTGACTGGAATCGTAACCCTAAATTTAACCCCTAAGCCTAAAATGACAATTTTCCTTGCATTTTTCCGAATTTTCCTTGTATCCTTGGACTTATGGTCCTCACAAAGATACCCCCCCCCAAAAAAAAATCACATGCACAGTTGGTGGCAATTCACTTTTGGACTTTAGGATTATGAGGGTCAGGTTTATGAAGGCAAACTCTTATCCTCCATTAGGGCGGTTCAACATTTGCCAACATTCCCCAGAATGATCATCAAGAGTCTTTTCTGTCTCTGCTTTATGTGCAAATCAGTTTGCCAATCATGCTCTACTGTACATCATACACCCTAATCCTTTATTGTTTAGTCCATCTTTGATATGTAGCCAACCTAATCTCTTGTGGAAAGATCCTGCACCAAGACAATCTGTCGGGACTGAATGGGATGTGTAGGATAAGAGCAGCAGTAGTTCCAGCGCCATTGAGGGCTTCCACCATTTCAAATGTAGTCAACTGGGCGGGACTTCCAACTTCCAACTGGCATCATGTCCAACCGGGTCATCAGGAGAGATCAGCCAATTGGGAAGAAGAAATTTGACTACTTCAAAAACTACTTTTACCTTTATTTAACTTGGCAAGTCAGTTAAGAACAAATTCTTATTTTCAATGACAGTTTAGGAACAGTGAGTTAACTGCCTTGTTCAGGGGCAGAACAACAGATTTTTACCTTGTCAGCTCGGGGATTTGATCTTGCAACCTTTCGGTTACTGGCCCAACACTCCCCTCTCCCTGTCTTCTCCCCTCTTCCTCTCTCTGCTTGTAGCTAGGTCTATACACTACCAATAGCAGACCCAAAGTCTTTAGTGCTGGTAGTTGGTATGAGAGAATGAGAATAAGATAGAGCTTTTTAAAATGCTCATTTGTTGTGGTGACCCACTCTGTCAATTGGTAATAGCTCATTCCTGAGCAGTTCGACTAAATAAGAAGTGAAGTCTGACACACACACACACACACACACACACACAGACACTAACACGTACACTCAGTGGTAATGAGAGTAAGCTGGGCTAACTCTACCCATGTGAGTGGGTGAGTGGGTGGAGCCAGGTCACCATAAACCTCCAGCTCACCAAACTGGCCAAGAGAGACCAAACATGAGAGGTGATCTAAGCTGCTATAGCCATGGCCAAACAGGACCCCCTATTTATTTAATCCTTCAACATCTTTTCGTCTCTTTCATCACCCTCCGCTCCAACTGTTCCTATGTCCCACTCCACATCTCTCGCTACGTTATGACTCAGTAAGGTTCTCTTTCAGAGTCAGGGAATGTCCGAGAATTGTGGGTAAATATAGGTCAGATGACTTAGAAGTGTAATGGAGATAGTGTACGTGAGTGGGAGCACATATTAGTTTACACACACACAGACACAGACACATACACACACACCTTGGTCAGATGAAGGGAGTGGTCAGAGTAATGTCACTCTCCAATAAAATCAGCAGGACAAGTGATTTACCTGTCTAGACGCACGTCTTCTGGACTTCTGCACAGGGTGTCGACCAAATGAGCACTACAGGAGCTCATTTACGGAATAAACCACTTTATCCTCATCTGTCTATCCATCCCTACCACATCCTCCATACTCTGCATGGTCGCAGTGTATTTTTGTCATCTAAAATAATCAGTGTCTAAAGATGAATGAGATGCAAGTGAAAACAAAATACAGCAGAATTGCAGCCCTCTGCAAATGGAGTTGTGCACTCCTCCTGCCTTAAGGGTTCATCTGCATTGGTTTCATACTAAAAGCCAACAACCTATTGTATAATGACCTCCTAGAACAAAGCAGCACATCTCAGCATGAAGTATTGAGTTCCATTATTGTCTGAAGGAATGTGCCTCCAGTCTTCTTCCATTCCTGAGAAATCTGTTTTCTCTGATTAATCACGTAGTGAAATGATTGCGAGACCATTCTAAAGGAGTGTTATCCAGGGGAAGTGGGCCACATTAGAACTTTTAGAGAAATTCAGGAGAAAGAAAGACAGAAAGACAGAAAAAACAAGACAGACAGATCGCACCGGTGTGTCAATCTAAGTAACATGACTTCTAAGGAAGTCTCAAGGTTTTGCTCACCTGAGGTAGAGTATCTCATGATAAGCAGTAGACCACAGTATCTACCTAGAGAGTTGTCATCTGTATTTTTTGTAGCTGTCTACGTACCAACACATACTGATGCTGGCACTAACACTGTACTGAATGAGGTGTATTCTGCCATAAGCAAACAGGAAAACGCTCAACCAGAGGCGGCACTCCTAGTAGCCGGGGACTTAAATGCAGGGAAACTTAAATCTGTCTTCCCAAATTTCTATCAGCGTGTTAAATGTGCAACAAGAGGGAAAAAAACTCTGGACCACCTTTACTCCACACACAGAGATGCATACAAAGCTCTCCCTTGCCCTCCATTTGGCAAATCTGACCATAACTCTATACTCCTACAAGCAAAAATGAAAGCAGGAAGAACCAGTGAATCGGTCAATTCAAAAGTGGTCAGATGAAGCAGATGCTAAGCTACAGGACTGTTCTGCTAGCACAGACTGGAACATGTTCAGGGATTCCTCCGATGGCACTGAGGAGTACATCACATCCCCACATCAGCTGAGAGCTGCCCAACCTCTCCCTCATCAATAAGTGCATCAATGACGTCATCCCCACAGTGACCGTACGTACATACCCCAACCAGAAGCCATGGATTACAGGCAACATCCACACTGAGCTAAAGGCTAGAGATGCTGCTTGACTCTAACCCTGAAGCTTATATCAAATCCCACTATGCCTTCCGATGAACCATCAAACAGGCAACGCGTCAATACAGGACTAAGATCGAATAGTACCACACCGGCTCCGACGCTCGTTGGATGTGGCAGGGCCTGCAAACCATTACAGACTACAAAGAGAAGCACAGCCGAGAGCTGCCCAGTGATACGAACCTACCAGACGAGCTAAACTACTTCTAAGCTTGCTTCGAGGCAAATAACACTGAAACATGCATGAGAGCACCAGCTGTACCGGAAGACTGTGTGATCACGTTCTCCACAGCCGATGTGAGTAAGACCTTTAAACAGGTCAACATACACAAGGCTGCGGGGCCAGATGGATTACCAGGACTTGTACTCCGGGCATGTGCTGACCAACTGGCAGGAGTCTTCACTGACATTTTCAACATGTCCCTGATTGAGTCTGTAATACCAACATGTTTCAAGCAGACCACCATAGTACCTGTGCCCAATAACACAAAGGCAACCTGCCTAAATGACTACAGACCCGTAGCACTCACGTCCGTAGCCATGAAGTGCTTTGAAAGGTTGGTAATGGCTCACATCAACACCATTATCCCAGAAACCCTAGACCCACTCCAATTTGCATACCGCCCAAACAGATCCACAGACGATGCAATCTCTATTGCACTCCACACTGCCCTTTCCCACCTGGACAAAAGGAACACTTATGTGAGAATGCTATTCATTGACTACAGCGCAGCGTTCAACACCATAGTACCCTCAAAGCTCATCACTAAGCTAAGGATCCTGGGACTAAACACCTCCCTCTGCAACTGGATCCTGGACTTCCTGACGGGCCGCCCCAGGTGGTGAGGGTAGGTACCAACACATCTGCCATGCTGATCCTCAACACGGGAGCTCCACAGGGGTGCGTGCTCAGTCCCCTCCTGTACTCCCTGTTCACCCACGACTGCATGGCCAGGCATGACTCCAACACCATCATTAAGTTTGCAGACGACACAACAGGCCTGATCACAGACAACGACAAGACAGCCTATAGGGAGGAGGTCAGAGACCTGGCCATGTGGTGACAGAATAACAATCTATCCCTCAACGTAGCAAAGACTAAGGAGATGATTGTGGAGTACAGGAGAAGACTGAGCATGCCCCCATTCTCATCGAGGGGGCTGTAGTGGAGCATGTTGAGAGCTTCAAGTTCCCCAGTGGCCACATCAACAACAAACTAGAATGGTCCAAACACACCAAGACAGACGTGAAGAGGGCACGACAAAGCCTATTCCCCCTCAGGAAACTAAAAAGATTTGGCATGGGTCCTGAGATCCTCAAAAGGTTCTACAGCTGCCACATCGAGAGCATCACTGGGTGCATCACTGCCTGGTATGGCAACTGCTTGGCCTCCGACAACAAGGCACTACAGAGGGTAGTTTGTACGGCACAGTACATCACTGGGGCCAGGCTTCCTGCCATCCAGGACTTCTATACCAGGCAGTGTCAGAGGAAGGCCCTAAAAATTGTCAAAGACTCCAGCCACCCTAGTCATTGACTGTTCTCTCTGCTACCGCACAGCAAGCGGTTCCGGAGTGCCAAGTCTAGATCCAAGAGGCTTCTAAACAGCTTCTACCCCCAAGCCATAAGACTCCTGAACATCTAATCAAATGGCTACCCAGACTATTTGCATTCCCCTCCCCCCTTTTGCACCGCTGCTACTCTCTGTTGTTATCATCTATGTGTAGTCACTTTAATAACTCTACCTACAGTACAAGTACATATTACCTAAACTAACCGGTGCCCCTGCACATTGACTCTGTACCGGTACCCCACTGTATATAGTCTTGCTATTGTTATTTTACTGCTGCTCTTTAATTACTTGTTACTTTTATTTCTTATTCTTATTCATTTTTCATTAATTAAAAAAAAACGGAATTGTTGGTTAGGGGCTTGTAAGTAAGCATTTCACTGTAAGGTCTACGTGTTGTATTCGGCGCATGTGACTAATACAATTTGATTTGGTTTTTATTTGAGAGAGAAAAATCCACCGCAGCTGCTGAAGTCACACTTCAGAACTATGTTTGTCAGACCATGAGACATCCCGAAAATCGGTCTTCTCATAAAAGCATCTTTAGCTTCCAAACGGGTTGACATACAAACTATTATAACCCCCACAAGCGCCAGGGGACTCTCTGAAGGTAATCGGTACTGGTAATAAAAACAAATCAATGGAAGTATGAATGTAGTTTTTTGCCCACCCAAAAAAAGGTTTAAATATGTGTAAAAATTATAATATATATTATATATAAAGTACCAGTCAAAAGTTTGGACACTAAAGGGTTAAAGGGTTAAACTCATGAAAGGGTTTTTCTTTATTTGACTATTTTCTGCATTGTAGAAACTATGAAATTACACATGGAATCCTGTAGTAACCAAAGAAGTGTTAAACAAATCCAAATGTATTTTAGATTTTAGATTGTTCAAGTAGCCACCCTTTGCCTTGATGACAGCTTTGCACACTCTTGGCATTCTCTCAACCAGTTTCAAGAGGTGGAATGCGTTTCAATTAACAGTTGTGCCTGTCAATGGTGAGTGTAGCTGGTGCATGGAAGTCAGGCACAGGAGAGCAGAGATGAATGGACAAAGCACTTTACTTAGGCAATCATAATACAGAACGCAACTGCGTCACAACACAAATGCCCAAAGAACAATGCCCAAAGAACAAGTGAGGCAGCACAAAGTACAAAACCCAAGTACAAAGTACCGGCTGCCACAAAGCACGGGTATAAAACAAAACCCAGCGCAAACCAGCCAGAAGCGCACCAACCTTGACAATAAAACAATACCCCACACAGACATGCAGGGAACAGAGGGCTAAATACACATGTTAATTAGTAGGAGATGTAAACCAGGTGTGCAGGAAGACAAGACAAAATAAATGGAAAATGAAAGGTGAATCGGCAATGGCTAGAAGACCGGTAACGTCGACCGCCGAACGCCGCCCAAACAAGGAGAGGAAGCGACTTCGGCGGAAGTCGTGACAGTGCCTTATTAATTTCTTTCCTGCTTAATGCGCTTGAGTCAATCAGTTGTGTTGTGACAAGGTAGGGGTTGTATACAGACGATAGCAGTATTTGGTAAAATACCATGTCCATTTTATGTCAAGAACAGTTCGAATAAGCAACAAAAAAAAGACAGTCCATAATTTCTTTAAGACATGAAGGTCTGTCAATGCGAAAAATGTCAAGAACTTAGAAAGTTTCTTCAAGCACAGTCGCGAAAAATCTTCAAGCGCTTTGATGAAACTGGCTCTCATGAGGACCGCCACAGGAAAGGAAGACCCAGAGTTACCTCTGCTGCAGAGGACAAGTTCATTAGAGTTACCTGCCTCCGAAATTGCAGCCCAAATAAATGCTTCAGAGTTCAAGTTACAGACACATCTCAACATCAACTGTTCAGAGGAGACCGCGTGAAACAGGCCTTTATGGTTGAATTGCTGCAAAGAAACCACTACTAAAGGACACCAATAAGAAGAAGAGACTTGCTTGGCCCAAGAAACACGATCAATGGACATTAGACCAGTGGAAATCTGGCCTTTGGTTTGACGAGTCCAAATTTGAGATTTTTGATTCCAACCGCCGTGTCTTTATGAGACGCAGAGTATGTGAACGGATGATCTCTGCATGTGTGGTTCCTACCGTGAAGCATGGAGGAGGAGTTGTGATGGTCTGGGGGTGCTTTGCTGGTGACACTGTCGGTGATTTATTTATATTTCAAGACACACTTAACCAGCATGGCTATCTCAGCATTCTGCAGCGATACGCCAACCCATCTGGTTTGCGCTTATTGGGACTGATGGAAAAGCATTCCACATGAAGCTGATTGAGAGAATGCCAAGAGTGTGCAAAGCTATCATCAAGGCAAAGGGTGGCTACTTTGAACAATCTAAAATCTAAAATACATTTGGATTTGTTTAACACTTTTTTGGTTGCTATATGATTCCATATGTGCTATTTCATTGTTTTGATGTCTTCACTATTATTCTACAATGTAGAAAATAGTCAAACAAAACAACAACAAAAAACTTGAATGAGTAGATGTGTCCAAACTTTTGACTGGTACTGCATATTTTCTGAGCTTTCTTATATCTTTTAGGCTCCAAAACCTTGTTTCTTATAATTCATTTGCCATTAATGAATGTGTTATTCAATGCGTTTATCTGGGCTATAGTAGTAAAGGACAAATTCAATATTATATTTTTTGGGACCAAAAGGGGTCCTAAAATTTTAAAGCAAAAAGCTAAATTGTCCATAGTATGACCATCTTAAAACAATTCCATATGTTAGCTTAGAACCTCCCCCCCAACAGGTTAGACTTTAAATAAATAATATGTTATTCTGCTCCCTGTGTGGTTTGCCATAAAATATTGCTCTAGATTACAACAGATCAATTAATGGAGAGACAAAGAGACAATAAGGATACAAGGAGAGTTCCCCACCATGATAAATCAATAAACATTGGAAAAGTAAGTCTGTGGGAAAAGTCTGTCTTTCTGAAGAGTTACTAAATGCGGGCAACCAGACCTGTATATACAGTAGTAACATAACCATGGCTGGAGTTCTTGACTAAAACTCAATACTTCACAAACAACAACAACAAAAACGCTTAGTCATTCTGGACTTCCCGTTATATTTTCCCTCCTTTAAGCGAGAGAGAGGAACCAGAATGATAACAGTGTTGGATCACACATTAAACTGTCCCTTTATAAAAACAATCAAATCTGTTACAGACTCGCCGTTGCTAAACTAACAGAGTAAAGTCCAGCAGGTCAGCTAGCTAGCTTGTGTTAGGCTATATTTACATAGCTAGCGGAGGAGAGAAATGGATGGCTAGGTCGCTCTCCTCCCCTGGATACAGGAGTAAATCACAGATTAAATAGTTTATGACATTCTTAAGGGTGTTTAGCCATGTGAGGGCCCCTGGGATTAAATGGGTTTATGGTATATTTCATGAGTAGAATAAATCGTTGTGGTATAGAAGTGTTTTCACACAACTGCATTAGCGCTCTGCGCTAACGGGTAATCCGGCGGGAAATGGCTACCTCTGGGACTAAGAGGGCACTTGTTTCAAAACAAACATGGCCAAAAACCCAACAAACTCCCTGTAATCCACATTTACAGGGAGATTAGGATTGGATTTTCTGCTCTGCTCCCCAGGGGCCTCATTTATAACCGGTGCGTAAATTTCAGACAACATTTTTGCACGCGCCATTTTTTAAAAGTCTGCTCACGTATATTGAAATGTATAAACTTGGGGCACGGCATACATAGCATATTTCCCGTTACATGCTGACCAAAACAACTCAGTGCGTGCGTCTGCCATCTGTGCATGTTGATTTTGCCTTTCCTCACCAGACCCAGTCATGGCACACAGGTTGAAACACCAAAAACAACTCTCGATCAACAATATTAATTTGGGAACAATGTCACGGCCATTAAAAGATCTGGACCAAGGTGGAGGTGGTGAGCGTACATTTTCTCTTTTATTCAAAATGACACCGACTAAACAATACAAAACGTGAAGCTTAAGGCTAAGTGCCATCAAACAAAGTTAACTTCCCACAAACACAGATGGGAAAAAGGGTACCTAAGTATAGTTCCCAATCAGAGACAACGATAGACAGCTGTCCCTGATTGAGAACCATACCCGGACAAAACCTAGAAATAGAAAATCATAGAAACACAAAACATAGAATGCCCACCCCAACTCACCAAACCAAAATAGAGACATAAAAATTAACTCTAAGGTCAGGGCGTGACAGACAGGTTAAAACACACACAAAGCATGTATGGACATTTTGCTAGCTTGCTGTTGCTAGCTAATTTGTCCTAGGAAATATCCAACTTTGGGTTGTTATTTTTCCTGAAATGCACATGATCCTTTTTTTCCCGAATCTTTGTAGAATTTTTACCAATTTTGAGTCACACAAAATCAACAATTTAAAAAAATCGACAATTAATCCACAGATAAAAGGGGAAACCCAGATAGTTTTATATTAGTTTTCTTTGATTATTATCTCCTCATTCATACTTCTTCCTGTGGATTTTCTATGGCGGTTGGCAACCAACTTTAAGGTGGATTACCGTCACCAACTGTACTGGAGCGTCGACCTTGTTCATCTTTTAACCACCCATGTGGGTTAGTATGGGAGAGGGAGGACATGCAGCGCATATTTTTTACTCTGAAATGGTTATGAAAATAAAATATGTAAAAGATTCCTATAAAAAATTAAACACTGATTTTTGCTTTTCTTACTAACGGCAAATGGCTGCATTCTAAATAAGCTTTTCATCATGTCCCCCATTTGCACACAATACTTACTTGCCAGCTTGCAATACAATATTTAAACCACTGGCAGATGTGTGTACACATGGTCTAAGGTTTGCGGGGAGGTGAGCACCTTCTCATGTCAGTTACAATTTGTAAAATGCCAAATTTTGTGTGACAACTGGCACATGCGCATTTGCGCCCCCATGCGCACTTTAAAGCCCCCCCCCCCGGGCTTTAAAGGGCGCCAGGCTGCCCATCATTACGCACACCTGTCACCTTTGTTACGTGCATCAGCGCTTCATTGGACTTACCTGTACTCCTTCACGTTTTGATTGCCTTCCCTATATCTGTCTGTTCCTCTGTTTCATCCCCGTGTCAGCATTATTGTCATTATGTTTTTCATGTCCAGACGCTGTCCTGTCATGTTTCATGACTGTTTATTATTTAAATGTTCACTCCCTGGGCCTCCCGGGAGGCGCAGCGGTTAAGGGCGCTGTCCTGCAGCGTCACCAGAGACTCTGTGTTCGCGCCCAGGCTCTGTCGTAACCGGCCGCGACCAGGAGGTCCGTGGGACGACGCACAATTGGCCTAGCATTGTCCGGGTTAGGGAGGGTTTGGCCGGTAAGGGATATCCTTGTGTCATCGCGCACTAGCGACTCCTGTGGCGGGCCGAGCGCAGTGCACGCTAACCAAGGTTGCCAGGTGCAAGGTGTTTCCTCCGACACATTGGTGCGGCTGGCTTCCGGGTTGGATGCGCGCTGTGTTAAGAAGCAGTGCGGCTTGGTTGGGTTGTGTATCGGAGGACGCATGACTTTCAACCTTTGTCTCTCCCGAGGCCGTACGGGAGTTTTAGTGATGAGACAAGATAGTAGCTACTAAACAATTGGATACCACGAAATTGGGGAGAAAAGGGGATTTTTTTTATACATTTATTTTTTTAAAGGTTCACTCCCTCTACTTGCTTCTCATCTCCAAGCGTCTCTCCTTACAGAACGCTGACACCACAATTTGAATAATCAGGGAGTTTTTGTTTTTATTTTTGTTGTTGACGTCAGGTCCGGGTGTTGCTGCCGATGGAACCGGGGGTACCTTAGCTGGCTCGTCGGGCTTCCACGCCTTAGCTGGCTCGAGAAATTTCCTTGCCTCGGTTTGCTCGGCAGGCTCCCATCCCACGTCATGCCTCAGCCAGATCGTCAGGCTTTCATGCCTCAGCCAAATCGTCAGGCTCCCACGCCTCAGCCGGATCGTAGGGCTTCTACGCCTCAGCCGGCTTGTCTGGTGCCCATGCCTCAGCCCATCGGGTTCACCCAGGTGGGACGCCGGGTGGTGCCCCTAGAGGGGGGGTACTGTAACGCCTGCCCCCGCTCCCCCTACCTGGCACTCCTGCCCATCATTACGCACACCTGTTACCTTCGTTACGCACATCAGCGCTTCATTGGACTCACCTGTATTCCTTTATGTTTTGATTGCCTTCCCTATATCCGTCTGTTCCTGTTTCATCCCCATGTCAGCATTATTGTCGTTATGTTTTTCATGTCCAGACGCTGTCCTGTTTCATGTCTGTTTATGAATTAAATGTTCACTCCCTGTACTTGCTTCCTGTCTCCAAGTGTCTGTCCTTACAGAAACTGCCAGTGTATTGGACATAGTTGATAGACTAGACGCATGGTTCCCAATCTTTTTCAGTAACTATCCCACCAACTGAATTCTGCTATGCCCAGAGTACGCTTGGTCTAATGAGTCTTCTCAAGTACCCCATGTGGATTGGCCAAGTTCCCCCAAGGGTCCAAGTACCCTTGGTTGGGAACCACTGGACTAGAGGCTGTTGTCACAAACCTTTACCACATAACAAAGCAGGGATAATAGTCTGAGATGATTTCACAGGAGTATTTTTACAGTAACTAGTCCACCTTTGTTAGTGGTGAACATGCTAGCTCGCATTGCTAACTCACTCATTGTTCTCAGTGACCAGCACCTGTCAGGTCACTTTGTGAGAGCGGAAGGAAGACAATTTAAAGAATTGGAACGTGGCCTATGGCAGGTAAAAACACACTTCCAAAGTTCCTAGGTAAGAGGTCATCAGAAGTATTTCCCCATGTGCCTCATGGCTTTTTGGAGTTCCATGGGCATTCAAAAGAAGAAATTCCTCCACACTGCTGCCTTGCAAAATCTCACCTTTTTATTCATACACTATTTTGGTCTACAGATCTTTGTCAAAGGTGTTCAGGAATTTCTTCTTTTGAATCATGTTTTATATTCCACAGCACATGCTCTTATGAGCTGTGTGAGTGCATACCTTTTCGAGTTTCGTAGTCATAACAGATATCAAAGATGGCTGCCGTATGTTGGAGAAGCTGTTTCAAACACAACACAAACAATAACTCATACAACCTCTTCAAAACCCACTGCTTCAAAACACCTCAATTTGATATACAAAATAAGCAATATAATTTGTAAATAAATATGCTTTACTACTTTTCACTGTCACAGAAAAAAACATGTTAATATTGGAAAAGAAACCATAAGTACTATTATCATGAAATCATATATTCTTGATATTGCAGATTGCTAGCTGTAATACAAACAGTTGACTTGGTAGGCCAAGCTTTCTTTTAGCAATGGTTTATTGTTATCTGCGTGATGGAGCTCAAGACAAGCATAAGCCTCCTCTGCCTCTCTAACACACACACACACACACACACACACACACACACACACACACACACACGCCAAGACCATAGAGCAGGTTAAAAATCACACGCAGAACCTCCACCCTCTATAAAAAAGGGTTGATAAATCCAGAATAGATGGCGTCCATACAAATGATCCATTTCAGGAATGTTAACGTAAAGGTTTTTCTTTTTCTTATAAAAGCCTAGAGCAGTATCTCCTTGTAGCTAGGCAGAATGGAGACCACAATGGCATCACATACCAGGAAGGGGGGAAACCCAAAGGAACATAACACTTGATATATAAATAGATCAAATTAAATATGGGTAGAGGACTGAATACTGAAAATACTCTAACATTATAAATTATCTATAGTGGACTATGACATAAGGGATATTAAGTATGTATAGTATATACAGACTGCTTGCCATCGATACTATTGCATTCTGTATTGAGTTCAACCACAGACAGCATAACATCCCCCTCCCCTCCCCCAAAAATAAACAAAAATAATTTAAGAAGGTAATTCAGGATTTCTCACTCTAAAGTGATTAGCACAGTTTGTGAGGCAGTTTCTCAATGGAATCAAGCTACAGTATCAGTTGTTTCTAGTGGTTTCCATGTATACCAAAATCAATCATCAGTATCCCTTTGGGTATTATGGCACTCCAAATCCAGTTCCGCTGCTAGCTAGGCCAGCAAAATGCACAGTTCTAGCTTTCCACACGTTCCACGCATCAGTTCTAGAACTTTCTTTAAGGAAAAGGAAGTGCTGTCATAAAGGGACGGATCCCCATGTCCCATTGGCTGTCCTGCCATTGCCATTGGGCTCCTGCAAAGGGAGTCTATGGGTCAGGAAGAATGTTCTTCCTTCCTCTTCTCTTCCTCTTCTCTTCTGTGGATATACGTACCACATAGCAAGGTTTTGTTCCTCATGATTTAACACATAACCACAGTACTCACACATATCCAGTGAAGTATTTGCATAAATGAATCAACAACAAAACCGTAGTCCAGTCAAACGCCAAACGATGGGTTTTAGTTAGCTCTTTTAGCAGCAATACAAATTCTGTACTTTTTCTTTCTCTCTCTCTTAGTATATGCAGATACATTGGGATTATTTTTCTATTAATGTATTATTTCTTTCTCTCCCCCTCTCTTTTCTCACTGCTGTTTCTCAGTCAGTCCAGGGGAATGCTTTCCACAAAGAAGATAAGCTCAGAGTTGAAAGTGCTGTGAAATATCTTGTGAATGTCCCTTCACGTTGTTTCATCTTAAGCTTAGACTCATCTCCTGGGCTTGTCACATCTGGGGATCACAGAGAAGACAGACAGAAACATATGATTGTATGAAAACACACTTGTGGTCTTAGCTCCAATTTCTTGGTCAGGTTCTTGGCTAATGGTATGCCTTCATGTGGTCAAGAAATGCCACCAAACACCATCTTGGTTCCCAAAAGGAGTTATGAGTCCAAGAGTGATATAACAAGACCCCCCCCCCCCCCCCCCGCCCCCACACACACCCACACACCTGCAGGTCCTCTCGTTGAGCTCCAGCTGACGTGCCCTACAGTCGGCGTCAGAGTTTCTGCAGGAACACTGGCAGGTCAGAGGGTTCTGGATGAACAACCGCTTTCTCCTCGCTAAACAGCCATCACAACATGGCTCGCACTGACTATAGACAGAGAGAGAGGAGAGGAAATGAGAAGGATGAAGAAGAGGAAAAAGGAGGAAGAGAAAAAGAGAGGGAGGATGTTTATTATAATGGTGTTAATATAGAAAAACACTTCCAAGATCATTTTCCTTAAGGTCAACCCTCTTATCACATGCTGAAACTTCACACTCCCAGTGTCAATGTGCTGTCTGTGTCAATGTGCAGTCTGTGTCAATGTGCAGTCTGTGTCAATGTGCAGTCTGTGTCAATGTGCAGTCTGTGTTAATGTGCTGTCTGTGTCAATGTGCAGTCTGTGTCAATGTGCAGTCTGTGTCAATGTGCAGTCTGTGTCAATGTGCAGTCTGTGTCAATGTGCTGTCTGTGTCAATGTGCTGTCTGTGTCAATGTGCAGTCTGTGTCAATGTGCAGTCTGTGTCAATGTGCAGTCTGTGTCAATGTGCAGTCTGTGTCAATGTGCTGTCTGTGTCAATGTGCTGTCTGTGTCAATGTGCAGTCTGTGTCAATGTGCAGTCTGAGTCAATGTGCTGTCTGTGTCAATGTGGTGTCTGTGTCAATGTGCTGTCTGTGTCAATGTGCTGTCTGTGTCAATGTGCAGTCTGTGTCAATGTGCTGTCTGTGTCAATGTGCAGTCTGTGTCAATGTGCAGTCTGTGTCAATGTGCCGTCTGTGTCAATGTGCTGTCTGTGTCAATGTGCTGTCTGTGTCAATGTGCAGTCTGTGTCAATGTGTAGTCTGTGGTGTGGGTAAAAGAGGAGGAATTGTAGCATGTGGCCAGAGGGTTGTACAAAAACAGAACCAATTTGCAAGCAGCAAAATTTCCCCTAAACCCTTCACTATCTCTCTCTCCCCTGTCTCCTGGCTCCCGACTCAGCCCATGCTGGCAGGGAGACCCCCTCCTACTGTCTCGTAGGGGGGAGTGATTTTTAGGATGATTGGCTTGCCCACGTACAGTATGCATTGTTTCGGTTAGACATGCACTAGCAAGCTTTGGCTGGGACGTGAGGCTTACAACAAAAAAATGTCAAATTTAACTCATCCCTAAAGATACAGGATGAGTTTTTATTGAATTAAAAGATTACAAGTAAATGTTGTCCCTTATAGACACAGATCAGATAGAGAACCAGTAGATACCAGAAGATAGATCTGGTTTAAAATACAGAACAGTAGAGACTGTGCCATTATGTTCCCTCACAGAGGTGTTAATAGTGGACAAAACCTTTTTCACTGAGTATGGGGGACGACAGACAGACATTCCATTGAGTACTAAAGGCACAGCACAACGAACAGAATAACGCTATTCTTTGACATTAAGACCATTTTAGAAACATGAGCACCTCTTTCCGGTAAAAACAGCACCAAACGAAACATCTTTTTGTGTTCTTTGTGTTGTTCAGACCCATAGAGGCAACAAAGAGAATGCACAAACAGAATGGGCTAAACAATTTGTTGGTTTACATAACCCAGAAAGAAACAACAATGTGATAGCCATCTCTCGTATCCTTATATCACAAACAAAGCCCAGTGATGGCGGACGGAACAGAAAAAGCCTGTTTGGAGGGATAAAAAGAAACACTAAAAAAGAAAAGAGGGAAAAAGGAAAAGTTGGAGACACAGCAAAGTGAGACAGACTCAACACTGACATAGGCCTTGGATGATTCCCACAACAGATACGGGATTAGTGACATCGCCTGCAAAAAGCCATGCTGGTAGGTTCAGTTCTGTTACCTTCACCATTACCCTATCACTCCATTCCTTCTCCCCCATCCCCACACCCCCCAGGGTGCCTTATCACCAGGGGGGTGGGGGTGGTAGTGAGGTAAGGAGGTAGGGTTATGAGGTAGAAGTCACCCCTAAACATAGATCTAGGATCATATGTTATTTATTATTTAGGGATGACATCTATCTACAGTCTCATGCCAATTGATGTGTGTGGTGGTATTGGGTGGAGTGGTGGGGCGGTGAATAGAGAGGCAATTCATTAAAAGGGGCAAATTAACTCCTCCCAAACAAGCTTAATGATCAGAAACGCCACAGTCAGGTGCAGGTGGAGCGAGGAGAAGGCCGAGCTGACATACGAGTGGCGATTCTTTTTGTCACGCTTTTTCTTTCGCTTTCTCTTTTGGCCTTTGCCCTTGCCTTTCCAGGGTTCTCTGGAAATAGAGAAAGAAGCACAATAACGCAGAGACATCTGAGGAGGACGGACAGAGACAAATAAACTGAACAGAGTTCAGAGATCAGTTAGTAAATTGTTCATTCACACAGAGACTATATGGACTGAGAATGGACTGAAATAGAACCAAATGATGGTAATACATTTAACACCGTTCTGGGAAAAGAAATGAACAAAAGAACACTGGCTTCGAGACATTCTTTGTTTTATTTTTAATTTAACATTTATTTAATTAGGCCAGTCCGTTAAGAACAAATTCTTATTTACAATGACGGCCTACCCCGGATGTCGCTGGGTCAATTGTGCGCCACCCTATGGGACTCCCAATCCAGGCCAGATGTGATACAGCCCAGATTTGAACCAGGGACTGTAGTGACGCCTCTTGCACTGAGATGCAGTGCCTTAGAACGCTGCGCCACTCAGGTACCCTCTTACACCAGAAAGAAAGGGTTTCACAGGTTTCATATTTATGTTTGGCTGTGGAAGTTGTTTTTTCCCCCCAAAACACTCCTTCGGCTACTCTTAACATTTTGAAATAAATGCTGGACGATGAGGGGCAGCCGAGCTCGCTGATTCATCATGTTTGAGATAACAGTATATGAGATTTTACAGCTGCAGGGTATAAAGTACCAGTCAAAAGTTTGGACACACATTCAAGGATTTTCTTTATCTTGACTATTTTCTACATTGTAGAATAAAAGTGAAGACATCAAAACGATTAAATAACACTTATGGAACCATCTAGTAATGAAAAAAGTGTTAAATAAATCAAAATATACTTTATATTGTAGATTCTTCAAAGTAGCCACCCTTTGCCTTGATGACAGCTTTGCACACTCTTGGCATTCTCTCAACCAGCTTCACCTGGAATGCTTTTCCAACAGTCTTGAAGGAGTTCCCACATATGCTGAGCACTTGTTGGCTGCTTTTCCTTCACTCTGCGGTCCAACTTATCCCAAACCATCTCAATTGGGTTGAGGTTGGGTGATTGTGGAGGCCAGGTCATCTGATGCAGCACTCCATCACTCTCCTTCTTGGCCAAATAGCCCTTACACAGCCTGGAGGTGTGTTGGATCATTATCCTGTTGAACAAAAAAATGACACACCAGATGGGATGGCGTATCGCTGCAGAATGCTGTGGTAGCCATGCTGGTTAAGTGTGCCTTGAATTATAAATAAATCACTGACAGTATCACCAGCAAAGCACCCCCACACCATCACACCTTCTCCCCCATGCTTCACGGTGGGAACCACACATGCAGAGATAATCCGTTCACTTACTCTGCGTTTCACAAAGACACGACGGTTGGAACCAAAAATCTCAAATTTGGACTCATGAGACTAAAGGTCATATTTCCACCGGTCTAATGTCCATTGCTCATGTTTCTTGGGCCAAGCAAGTCTCTTCTTCTTACTGGTGTCCTTCAGTAGTGGTTTCCTTGCAGCAATTTGACCATGAAGGCCTGATTCACACAGTCTCCTCTGAACAGTTTATGTTGAGATGTGTCTGTTACTTGAACTCAGTGAAGCATTTATTTGGGCTGCAATCTGAGGCTGGTAACTCTAATAAACTTATCCTCTGCAGCAGAGGTAACTCTCGGTCTTCCTTTCCTGTGGTGGTCCTCGTGAGAGCCAGTTTCATCAAAGCGTTTAATGGACTATCGTTTCTCTTTACTTATTTGAGCTGTTCTTGCCATAATATGGACTTGGTCTTTTACCAAATAAGGCTATCTTCTGTATACCATCACTGCCTTGTCTCAACTCAACTGACTGGCTCAAACGCATTAAGAAGGAAAGAAATTCCACAAATTAACAATGAACATGTCACACCTGTTAATTGAAATGCATTCCAGGTGACTACCTCATGAAGCTGGTTGAAAGAATGTCAAGGGTGTGCAAAGCTGTCATCAAGGCAAAGGGTGGCTACTTTGAAGAATCTACTATATAAAATATATTTTGAATTGTTTAACACTTTTTTGGTTACTACATGACTCCATATGTGTATTTCATAGTTTTGATGTCTTCACTATTATTCTACAATGTAGAGCATAGTACAAATAAAGAAAAACCCTTGATCGAGTAGGTGTGTCCAAACATTTGACTGGCACTGTATATATCAAAATGTGACAAGAAAGGAACAGGCTTGGGTGAGTTGACTTGAGTTAGCTTCCTTAGGATGATGACCAAAGGCCTTTTGGTAGCATCATTAACACTACCACTGTGACACTAACTACCAAAGAGGCCCCTGACCACAGCAAAGTCAGAGGTCAAGGTTGAGCCAACAGTAACGCACGGTAGCATCAGCAACAGAAGTGTACAGTAGAATCATGGTGGCAAGGAGCACTAAAGCCCTCACCCTTCAGACACATAGATGGTTAAAACGAGGTCGGTCAGAGGTCTCAGAAACAAACCCTCATCTATAATGCAGGATACCCGACATATAAAACCTAAATACTACCAAAAACCCTCGTAATGCTATAGGATTAGGCCATAGGAAAACAAGACAATCCTATGTAGAGGCGGAGAAGGCAGTATAGCGACCCTCAGGACATCCTTTGGCGAATTGTAGTGGAACAGAACCACTAAAGCCAGACCCATAAACAGTGAAAAAAGAAAAGGTTAAAGAGGTTCTCTAAAAACACACAGCGTTATCTACACATCACAGGAGCCTGTAAAACAAAGGTAGAGACATGAACCCTGAGACATACTTAAAGACATGTATAGAGAGTAAAGGAAGGACCATAACAGAGGAATGTAAAGAGAAGCAGGTGCATAAAAAAATGACAATAAATGAAATGTGCCGAAGGCATTGACCTCATCAGGTGTCACTCATTCACCTGAATTGAAGTATTCTGTGGGTTTTCTGTGTGTCTCACCTGAGAGCTCAAAGGGTCATGGAATTAGAATGGATAGAAGGGATGTGATTCTTTGTGAACTCCTAAACTACAGGAAGATCACTGGATCTGTGCCAACATGGTGGTGTCAGTGATCATTTGATACATTGTTGTATACTGTGCGTAACAACACAGGTTGAGAAAGAGAAATGCTGGAAACGTGTGAGCACAGGAGAAATAGCGATAAAGAGAGAGAGAGAGAGAAGAAGATGGAGAAAGATTGCGGGGGAAAGACAACGCGAAAAAGACAGAGATGGACAAGAAAATAAAAAAACGTATCTTTTCAAATTAAGGCAGATAGTCACAACACAGCAAGAGTCTGTACTCACTTTTCTTTCTGTTCTTTCACTTCATTCTTTGGCCTGAAAGACAGAAACAAACATGATGCTACCTCATAGCCCACCGTTTGTTTCTTCGTAAACAGATTCACGTCAACAGTGGACAGAGACATAGGCATGGTATTAGCTTGGGTGGCCCTGTAGCACTCTGCTACTCTAGTATTGTCCATCCCTGATCCCTAAATAGTCATGACGATACTGTCGTTACCTCTGACAAGGCTGTCTTTCTCCCCGACTTATCTCCTTGAAACACACACACACACAATATCTGATAACAATAGCAGATTGCCATGTCTATTTTGTTGCTCAACTTGATAATTTGGCTGTAACTGATTATGGAGCAACACATCTTTGGGCTCACAGCTAATCCAGTGGGTACAGGAGGTCAAGCATTGGGAAACGTCTCATTGCATAGTACTCATAGGTTTGGAGAAAACTCCTTAAAACTATACAGTCTACTTATAAACTAGGTAGTCACAAAAACATACAATGGTTTACTCATGTTTACTAATGGTTAACAAACTCCTAATTAAAGGGATATTGCAAGATTTTGGCAATGTTCAGATGAACTTCAGATAACATTTGTATGTCTCTGCATGCAGTTTGAAGGAAGTTGCCAAGGGACAGTTTGTATTAGAACAAAGAGGAATAGCTGATAAGCAGCAGAGAGGCCAGGTGCACCATTGAGCATGAAAGAACAGTGAAGACAAGAGACACTGAGCTCTCTTTTCTCTGTATATATCAATGATGTCAATGATGTCGCTCTTGCTGCGGGTGATTCTTTGATCCACCTCTACGCAGACGACACCATTCTGTATACATCTGGCCCTTCTTTGGACACTGTGTTAACAAACCTCTAAACGAGCTTCAATGCCATACAACACTCCTTCCGTGGCCTCCAACTGCTCTTAAACGCTACTAAAACGAAATGCATGCTCTTCAACCGATCACTGCCCGCACCCGCCCACCCGCCTAGCATCACTACTCTGGACGGATCTGTGGACAACTATAAATACCTAGGTGTCTGGCTAGACTGTAAACTCTCCTTCCAGACTCATATTAAGCATCTCCAATCCAAAATTACATCTAGAATCGGCTCCCTATTTCACAAAACAAAGCCTCCTTCACTCATGCTGCCAAACATAACCTTGTAAAACTGACAATCCTGCCGATCCTTGACTTTGGCGGTGTCATTTACAAAATAGCCTCTAACACTCTACTCAGCAAATTGGATGCAGTCTATCACAGTGCCATCCGTTTTGTCACCAAAGTCCCATATACTACCCAGCATTGCAACCTGTATGCTCTCGTTGGCTGGTCCTCGCTACATATTCGTTGCCAGACCCACTGGCTCCATGTCATCTATAAGTCTTTGCTAGGTAAAGCTCCGCCTTATCTCAGCTCACTGGTCACCATAGCAACACCCACCCGTAGCACGCGCTCCAGCAGGTATATTTCACTGGTCATCCCCAGAGCCAACACCTATTTTGGCTGCCTTTCCTTCCAGTTCTCTGCTGCCAATGACTGGAACGAATTTCAAAAATCACTGAATTTTGAGACTTGTATCTCCCTCACTAACTTTAAGCGTCAGCTGTCAGAGCAGCTTACCGATCGCTGCAGCTGTACACAGCCCATCTGTAAATAGCCCATCCAACCAACTACCTACCTCATCCCCATATTTGTTTTTTGTTTTTTCTGCTCTTTTGCACACCAGTATTTATACCAGTATTTCTACTTGCACATCCTGTTCTGCACATCTATCACTCCCGTGTTAATTGCTAAACTTCGCCACTAAGGCCTATTTATTGCCTTACCTCCTTACTTCATTTGTACACACTGCATATAGATTTTCTGTTGTGTTATTGACTGTATGTTTGTTTATTCCATGTGTAACTCTGTGTTGTTATTTTTGTCGCACTGCTTTGCTTTATCTTGGCCAGGTCGCAGTTGTAAATGAGAACTTGTTCTCAACTGGCCTACTTTGTTAAATAAAGGTGAAAAACAAAAACAAACAAAAAACGCCCCTATTGATCTTGTTTAGAGACAATACAATTATCCTACCCAGACTAGCCTACAACACCACAATGCAATGAATAATTGCATTATTGTTTTCAAGTGAGTACAACATTCTACTCTAGGCTGGAAACGGCAGTGAAAATGTAATTTGAATAGTGGTGCAAAAGCCCTGTGATTTGAATGTTTCATTCCATTTGGATCAGTTGTGTCAACTTTCAACAGTTTACAAGGTCTAGAAAGGCACTGTAGCAGGCCAGTCTGACTGTATTTTTACTTCTGAAACTGAGATGTGCTGTCTGATTCAGATCATCATCAAATCGTCCTCTTAATGTGGCCACATAAGTATGCTCCCGGCAGGCCCAGTTATTCAGGAAAGCTTAACGCATGCTCTGCCTCTTCTACGATATGAGCGGCTATTCCTTGTGCACCTAAAACCTAATGCTTCAATATAGCCTAAATATTAGTAATTTAACTTTGAAAATCTATTACCTTTTATCTGTGGCATAAACACAACCAGTCACAATGCTTTAATCTGATTATACTACTTCAGTGGGTACAAGGTAGGGAGGCATGTACAGGGCATTTGGAAAGTATTCAGACCCCTTGTTTTCATGTTTCATGTTTTCCCTTATCAATCTACCATAATGAAAAAGTAAAAACAGGATTTTAGAAATGTTTGCAAATGTATTAAAAATAAAAAAACTGAAATATCTTATTTACATAAGAATTCAAACCCTTTGCTGTGACACTTGAAATTGAGCTCAGCTGCATCCTGTTTCCATTGATCATCCTTGAGATGTTTCCACAACTTGATTGGAGTCCATCTGTGGTAAATTCAATGATTTGGAAAGGCACACACCTATCTATATACGGTCCCACAGTTGATAGTGCATGTCAGAGCAAAAACCAAGCAATGAGGTCGAAGGAATTGTCCGTAGAGCTCCGAGACAGGATTGTGTCGAGGCACAGATCTGGGGAAGGGGACCAAAACATTTCTGCAGCATTGATGGTCCCCAAGAACACAGTGGCCTCCATCATTCTTAAATGGAAGAAGTTTGGAACCACCACTCCTCAGTAAAAGGCACATGACATCCCGCTTGTAGTTTGCCAAAATGCACCTAAAGGACTCTCAGACCATGAGAAACAAGATTCTCTGGTCTAATGAAACCAAGATTGAACTCTTTGGCCTGAATGCAAAGCGTCACGTCTGCAGGAAACCTGGCACCATCCCTAAGGTGAAGCATGGTGCTGGAAGCATCATGTTGTGGGGATGTTTTTCAGCGACAGGGACTGGGAGACTAGTCAGGATCGAGGGAAAGACGAATGGAGCAAAGTACAGAGAGATCCTTGATGAAAACCTGCTCCAGAGCACTCAGAAACTCAGACTGGGGCGAAGGTTCACCTTCCAACAAAACAACGACCCTAAGCACACAGCCAAGACAACGTAGGAGTGGCTTCGGGACAAGTCTCTGAATGTCCTTGAGTGGCCCAGCCAGAGCCCGGACTTGAACACAATTGAACATCTCTGGAGAGACCTAAAGATAGCTGTGCTGCAACACTCCCCATCCAACCTAACAGATCTTGAGAGGATCTGTAGAGAAGAATCGGAGAAACTGCCCAAATACAGGTATGCCAAGCTTGTAGGATCATACCCAAGAAGACTCGAAGCTGTAATTGCTGCCAAGGGTGCTTCAACAAAGTGCTGAGTAAAGGGTCTGAATACTTATGCAAATGTTATATTTCCGTTTTATTCATTTTTTTTTTGTTGCTGAAAAATAAAAAAAACGGTTTTAACATTGTCATTATGGGGTAGAGTGTGTAGATTGATGAGGGGAAAAAAACAAAACAGTTTAATCAATTTTAGAATAAGGACGTAACGTAACAAAATGTGGAAAAAGTCAAGGGGTCTGAATACTTTCCGAATGCACTGTATTTTCTGTTTATCGAGATTGAGTATATCAATTTGATTGTGGTGTTGAAAACGCAAACCATAATGTTAAAGCACCCGAAGTTGGTAATCGGTATACAGTTATGCTTTGCTTATTAGTTGTGTGGTGCATTGCACAGAAACCTGTTGGTGAAAAATGTGTTGTATATATTTGATATAATTATAAATACAGCTTCAAAATTGTGATAATTCCTGTAGACCTCCAGTTATTGCACTAAATCTAGTTAGCAATGACTCGTGAAACTACCTTCAACTTCCTTCAAACTGCACGCATCAACATAATAATGGAATCCATGAATTCATCTGACCGAAAACTGCTTGATTGACAAATATCTTGCACCATCCCTTTAATGGTTTATGAGCAGTTTGTGAGCAGGTTATATGCAGGTTATGAAAAGGTAGAAATGCTACACACTGAACTTAGCCTCCACGAGTAAGATAGAAATCTTCACAATTTTTTGGGTCAAAATTAACAGCTAAGGTGTTAAAGGAAAACGCTGATATGTGGTTCATGCAGTGTGACTTTTCTGTGACCTGCAGAGTTTAAAGTGACTCTGCATGCACTATGTGATCTGGATGGACCAGACCAGACCAAACCAGTGTGTTGATAGAGGGCACCTGGAAGTCAGAACATAGTCTAATTTATCTACAATCCCCTGAATTCCTTGTAGAAAGACCTCCGTATGCCCTGAACAGAGAAGAACACTGGAATAGATAGTTTGTGAGTATATGTATACGTGCAGCATGTGTACACTTCTTACCTGCATTCACATGCATTGTGTTCTGTAAAACTCATGAAGATATCATTTTGTTGCTTGTGGGGTTTTATTCTTTTTATCTGTGGAAACAGGAGAAGACAGAGTCGAATATACAGCCGGGCAAAAAAGTATTTAGTCAGCCACCAATTGTGCAAGTTCTCCCACTTAAAAAGATGAGAGAGGCCTGTAATTTTCATCATAGGTACACTTCAACTATGACTAACAAAATGAGAAAAAAAATCCAGAAAATCACATTGTAGGATTTTTAATGAATTTATTTGAAATTATGGTGGAAAATAAGTATTTGGTCAAAAACAAAAGTTTATCTCAATACTTTGTTATATACCCTTTGTTGACAATGACAGAGGTCAAAAGTTTTCTGTTAGTCTTCACAAGGTTTTCACACACTGTTGCTGGTATTTTTGCCCATTCCTCCATGCAGATCTCCTCTAGAGCAGTGATGTTTTGGGGCTGTTGCTGGGCAACATGGACTTTCAACTCCCTCCAAAAATGTTCTATGGGGTTGAGATCTGGAGACTGGCTAGGCCACTCCAGGACCTTGAAATGCTTCTTACGAAGCCACTCCTTCATTGCCCAGGCGGTGTGTTTGGGATCATTGTCATGCTGAAAGACCCAGCAACGTTTCATCTTCAATGCCCTTGCTGATGGAAGGAGGTTTTCACTCAAAATCTCACGATACATGGCCCCATTCATTCTTTCCTTTACACGGATCAGTCGTCCTGGTCCCTTTGCAGAAGAACAGCCCCAAAGCTTGATGTTTCCACCCCCATGCTTCACAGTAGGTATGGTGTTCTTGTGATGCAGCTCGGCATTCTTTGTCCTCCAAACACGACGAGTTGAGTTTTTACCAAAAAGTTATATTTTGGTTTCATCTGACCATATGACATTCTCCCAATCTTCTTCTGGATCATCCAAATGCTCTCTAGCAAACTTCAGACGGGCCTGGACATGTACTGGCTTAAGCAGGGGGACACGTCTGTCACTGCAGGATTTGAGTCCCTGGCGGCGTAGTGTGTTACTGATGGTAGGCTTTTTTACTTTGGTCCCAGCTCTCTGCAGGTCATTCACTAGGTCCCCCCGTGTGGTTCTGGGATTTTTGAGATCTTGCGTGGAGCCCCAGATCAAGGGAGATTATCAGTGGTCTTGTATGTCTTCCATTTCCTAATAATTGGTCCCACAGTTGATTTCTTCAAACCAAGCTGCTTACCTATTGCAGATTCAGTCTTCCCAGCCTGGTGCAGGTCTACAATTTTGTTTCTGGTGTCCTTTGACAGCTCTTTGGTCTTGGCCATAGTGGAGTTTGGAGTGTGACTGTTTGAGGTTGTGGACAGGTGTATTTTATACTGATAACAAGTTCAAACAGGTGCCATTAATACAGGTAATGAGTGGAGGACAGAGGAGCCTCTTAAAGAAGAAGTTACAGGTCTGTGAGAGCCAGAAATCTTGCTTGTTTATAGGTGACCAAATACTTATTTTCCACCATCATTTGCAAATAAATTCATTAAAAATCCTACAATGTGATTTTCTGGATTTTTTTTCTCATTTTGTCTGTCATAGTTGAAGTGTACCTATGATGAAAATTACAGGCCTCTCTCATCTTTTTAAGTGGGAGAACTTGCACAATTGGTGGCTGACTAAATACTTTTTTGCCCCAATGTAGATGGGTCAAACATGCTCACATATACACTTCATCCTTTCCCACCCGCTCTAGGACATACACTACCGTTCAAAAGACGCTTCACAAGTCCTCAACTGGCAGCTTCATTAAATAGTACCCGCAAAACACCGGTCTCAACGTCAACAGCGAAGAGGCAACTCCGGGATGCTGGCCTTCTAGGCAGAGTTCCTCTGTCCAGTGTCTGTGTTCTTTTGCCCATCTTAATCATTTGTTTTTATTGGCCAGTCTGAAATATGGCTTTTTCTTTGCAACTCTGCCTAGAAAGCCAGCATCCCGGAGTCGCCTCTTCACTATTGACGTTGAGACTGGTGTTTTGCGGCTACTATTTAATGAAGCTGCCAGTTGAGGACTTGTGAGGCGTCTGTTTCTCAAACTAGACACTATAATGTACTTGTCCTCTTGCTCAGTTGTGCACCGGGGCCTCCTACTCCTCTTTCTACTCTGGTTAGCGCCAGTTTGCGCTGTTCTGTGAAGGGAGTAGTACACAGCGTTGTGCGAGATCTTCAGTTTATTGGCAATTTCTCGCATGGAATAGTCTTAATTTCGCAAGAATAGTACAAGAATAGACTGACGAGTTTCAGAAGAAAGTTGGTTGTTTCTGGCCATTTTGAGTCTGTAATCGAACCCACAAATGCTGATGCTCCAGATAATCAACTAGTCTAAAGAAGGCCAGTTTTATTGCTTCTTTAATCAGAACAACAGTTTTCAGATGTGCTAACATACATGCAAAAGGGTTTTCTAATGATCAATTAGCCTTTTAAAAGGATAAACTTGGATTAGCTAACACAACGTGACATTGGAACACAGGAGTGATGGTTGCTGATAATGGGCCTCTGTACGCCTATGTAGATATTCCATTAAAAATAAGCCGTTTCCAGCTACAATAGTCATTTACAACATTAACAATGTCTACACTGTATTTCTGATCAATTTGATGTTATTTTAATGGGCAAAAAATGCGCTTTTCTTTCAAAAACAAAGACATTTCTAAGTGACCCCAAACTTTTGAACGGTAGTGTATACCCAAATATGCTAGAACATATACCGTTTACACTCTCATATACAGACCCACATAACTTGAGACGCATTGTGTTACAAAGGGCCATTCTGGGGAGGTGGCCAGTCAAAATGTAAGAGATTAGAGGTTAAACAGTCAAAGGTTAGGGGTCAGTTTCTCACCTCCTTGGAGACGACTCTGTTATATGTAGAAATAGGGTTAAAGGAGTTAAACGTGTGATGGAGATGTGTAAGGGTAAAAATGTCAAACGCTCAGTCACTCACCTCCATGGTGACGTTATGCGTGGAGGTTGGCGTACATTGTAGCATCTCGTCGTTGCAGCAGCCTGCACAGCGTGTCAGCACCACACAGGATGGGATGAAGATGTGTTCTACCTCCTCTGGGTACTCCTGTAGGATCTCTACCAGCAGCTCCCTGGGCTGACACAGGCTCTTATTGTACACCTCCATGAAGGAGATCACTGAGGAGAGACATGCACACACATTTAATACACCAACAACCTATACACACATACTGCACAGTGCCTTCAGAGTATTCACACCCCTTGATTTTTTTACACATTTTGTTGTGTTACAACCGGAATTTAAAATGGATTCAATTCAGATTGTGTCACTGAACTACACACAATACCCTATAATGTCAAAGTGGAATTATGTTTTTCGAAATCTTTACAAATTAATTAAGAATGAAAAGCTGAAATTTCTTGAGTCAGTGAATACTCAACCCCTTTACGGCAAGCCTAAATAAGTTCAGGAGTAAAAATTTGCTTAACAAGTCACATAATAAGTTGCATGGACTCATTAACCACGTTTCCATCCCCAGTTTATATGCGAGTAAAGTTATGTTGTATAAAAAAAAACAATGACACCTGTGGTGGAAGCAGGAAGTTTCGGTGTACTTTTATAAATGCCGACAGATCATTTGTTCATACATGGTGGGATCGACAAAGTAAGTTTATATTGTAATACTTCTGACAGCCAACTTTCTAGCTCCGCTCATAACTTTCAGACTTCATGGCATTCCCAGAAAGCATGGATTATTGAGTCATGGGTCTTGTTCTTGTGACATGATGATTGATGCTTGACTGCCGTTTGACAAATAAAAAATATTCTTGATCTTATCCATAATAATCTCATCAAGTAGACTAGCTAACCCGCACAGCCTACCCGCACTGTATCCGTTGGCTAGAGTGCAGGTACATTTGCTATTTAACACAACAGTTTTTGTAACAAAACTATCGGTAGAGTTGAAAATGCGATTGAAACACATTGGACTTTAGATAATTTTTTTCTGTACATGAAAACATAAGCGAAAAAGTACATTTTGTGTGCAGTACGTCATCACACACTCATATTTTATCCGCAACAAGTCCATTTGGTGGAAACATACCACTGGTGGGGAAATTAGCATATTTTCATGTGGATTCTAGAATATTCGCATGAAATTCAGTTGCCAATTGGATGGAAACCTAGCTACTGTGTGCAATAATACTGTTTAACAAATAATACTGTACCCCACAAATACAATTATCTATAAGGTACCTCGGTTAAGCTGTGAATTTCAAACACAGATTAAATCACAAAACCTGGGAGGTTTTCCAATGCCTCGCAAAGAAGGGCACCTATTGGTAAATGGGTGAAAATTAAAAAAAAGCAGATACTGAATACCCCTTTGAGCATTATTAATTACACTTTGGATGGTTTGTCAATTTACCCAGTCACTACAAAGATACAGGCGTCCTTCCTAACTCAGTAGCTGGAGAGGAAGGAAACCACTCCGGGATTTCACCATGAGGCCAACGGTGACATTAACACAGTTCCAGAGTTGAATGGCTGTGATAGCAGAAAACTGAGGATGGCTCAACAACATTGTAGTTACTCCACAATACCAACCTAATTGACAGAGTGAAAAGAAGGAAGGCTGTAAATATTTTTTTTAAATCCAAAACATGCATCCTGTTTGCAACAAAGTGTTATGTTTGGGGCAAATTCAATACAACACATTACTGAGTACTAATCTCCGTATGTTCAAGCATAGTGGTGGCTGCATCATGTTATGGGTATGCTAGTAATTGTTAAGGACTGGGGAGTTTTTTAGGATAAAACATTTACATGTTTCTGAGTGGCCGAGTTACAGTTTTGACTTAAATCTGCTTGTAAATCTATGGCAAGACCTGAAAATGTTTTTAATAACAATGATCAGCAACCAATTTGACAGAGTTTGAAGAATTTTGAAAAGAATAATGGGCAAATGTTCACATTCCAGGTTTGGAAAGCTCTTAAGAGACTTACCAAGAAAGACTCACAGCTGTTAACACTGCCAAAGGTGATTCTAACATGTATTGACTCAGGGGGTTGATTACTTATCTAAATCAAGATATCTTAGTTTCATTTTCATGAAAAAAAATTATTCCACTTTCAAATAATATTTTGTGTGGATTGTTGACAAAGAAATTACAATTAAATCCATTTTAACAAAAACATTTGTAAAAAGACCAAAGGTATAAACAATTTCTGAAGGCACTGTACATACTCCACACACACACACACACACACACACACACACACACACACACACAAACTAAAAAATATACGTCTACTACATACACTTTCCTTCAACAACCGGCATCACCCATCAAGGTATCCCCCTCCCTTCCTCTCTCATTGTGGATGTGGTATGCTTCTAAACCGACTTCCTCTTTCTCTCCCTCTCTTAGCCCCACAAAGCTAGGTACCTTCTGCTGTGAAGCACTAAACACATTGTAGCCTAGTGGTGCACATGTTGGGAAAGACATTGAGACACCACATACAGACAACTCTGATTCCTCATGGAGAGAAAGGGAAAATTGGAAATAATAGCACACTCCCTGCAGTGTCCTATTCCAGCCAAATCAAGCATAGTATGAAACAATCACATATAAAGTTCAGCTTTTGATTAAGAGAGCAGCCCCTTTCCTAATATTGTGCAACATAGGCTTGTGTAAAGAAGCCAAGGGGGCCAGAGACTAAATTCCATTCTAAAAAAAGTATTTCCACATCTTAACTTCAAACAATATTTCAAATGGAATCCGTGGAGATTATAACTGAAAATGGACACTACTCTGAAATGTGTTGGAGCCAACTTCAGCCAACATGAGAACATGGTGCAGCTGGGCTTCTTTCCGCCAGGCGGCGTGGGTCTCACTGTGCTTTCAAGGTGAACCCCGTTTCATTGGCAGTTTGCCTGCGAGGGAGCCCAATGAAAGCTCTATTCCCACGGTGCCCTATCGAACACCTACCGCCGTCATGCGCACTTCTCCCTCCTTCCTTAGGTATGTGGGCACTCTGCGCGGGAGAAAGGAAAAGGGGTACACAAATTGGCGATTAAATTGTATCCTTACGTTCATGAATTTCATACAGTGCATTTCACATTGACTAACGTGCAACCAAAGAGGCTACGTGGCGCAGACATACGATATGACGTTGGACGCTGTCAAAGACCACGCGGTGTGTTTGTTTTGTTTCATAGCCAAGGCTACATTATCTTTCCCTGAAGAAGTGTTAGGCCTATGTTTGCAAATGTTACAATTTCATTCTCTATATGAGTTTAAGCTACACAACTCAACAGAGACCACATGTGGTAACTGTTGCTACAATGACCCGAATCTAGCCCACAGTTTTCTACATTTTTCACGGTAATTGCTGTCAGTCGCTCCATAGTGACTGGCATCTTTTCACTTTATGCAAGCAAACTCGCGCAATATCTGACCAGGATTGCATGAGGCCTGAAGATGGATTACCTCGTGGCTTTCAGTGAGGACTACAGTGTTTAGTCGGAGCAACGCAAGCGCATAATGTAACAACCAGTGAACATTTCACCTCTGCCAAAAGTAAAAGAGACCCGATTTATTTTCAGGCAGCGGCTATCTCCGCCCCTTGGGTGGCGTGAGGGACCGGCGATTGGGGCTCACAAAAGAGTGGCCGCAACACTTAAAATGCTGTTATTAATGGAGTGGGTGTCAAGCTGCGAACACCTGCCCATAGACAATCTGATGATATTACTAATAACGGCCAGTTGCTTTGACTAAACAGGGTTGATTATAAGAGCTCGTTTAACACCCCCAAAACGCTTGACTGGTCTCTAGGGAATTAACGGGTTGACGTTGTATGGACGCGGGAGAGACTCGAAAGAGAGGTGGGCTGCTTGGGCACGGGACCCCTGCAGGGTTAAAAGATAGGCCTTTGTGGGGCTATTAGTTGTAAAACTGTATTTGAGTGTTCATAATATAAAGGTCTAATAGATACCTAGGCCTATAACGTATGAGCCATTGGGAATCAATGGACCGCCCCAGGTACTGAGAAAGTAGGCCTATATGCCAATTCAATATCATTCAGGAGTTTAACATATTCAGGCCAGTGTCTACTATAACTATTGGTTGGCGTTTTTGTTTCTCCCTAAACTTTCGTTCAAAGGTTATGAGGAGGCTTTAACATCTTGATTAATGGTTTGCAAACCAACAGACCTCCACGTCTACATTGTAAACTCTAAAGTAATTTTAAAGCCATATTAAAATATTAAGCCAATGCCCCATTTGTCAGAATTTAGAATTTAAAATGTGGGTGGGTAGTGGTAGGCTATTCTAATAATGCGGACTAAAATGAAGCCAGGATCGAGTGTGCAGGCAGCGAACCTGTTGCCATGTCTCTTTGAATTCAAAATGCCGCTGCTACGCCTTTAAAGCGTAATAATATTGCCAAGGTGGTTCTGAGCAGGCCCGCAATCACCAGAAGAGACGAAACTTCCTCACATTCGTTCAAAACCATTAGCCCCTACATATTCCACCTCTGAACGGCAAACGCACAAGCTACCACGTCAGACAGTAGGCTAAATAGGCCTGCCTACGTGAAGTCGGTGTAGTGTCAATTTTGCGTAATTGCTATTTACACATCGCTGAAGCCATGAAACATGTTGAGGTTGTTAAAACATGAGTAATGACCTAGCAAGGGGAACGACAAGGACGACCTACAGTTGACCACATTTCACAAATGTAATCCATTCCTTGACGTCCATTTAGAGACACTGGGTCTGTTATAACATATAACTTACCTTGACAGCTGACAAATACAGAAGTGTCAGGAGAAATAATGTTATCAAACTGTCAAAGTTCATGATTGAAATTCCAAATGCAAATGTAGATTTAAAATCCAAGCGGGTCGTCTGGCGATTTCTTCCAAAGCATTTGTAAAGTTTAAAACAGTAATAGCAAAGTGTAATAACTGTTAGAACTTCTGTAAAAGGGGGACTGGGGTCTGTAGTGGCGTCAAATCCATTTTGGTCCCACGGTCGGAGCAGGCAAGACACCTGAGCAAAAATCGGTTGAGCATAATTTCAACTGTTGCCAATAATTTTCAAGATATCCAGAAACATTAGAATCCAGGACGCGTATCTTTTCACATTGTTCTGGAGTAGACCTTTATTTTCTTCAAATGAAATTGCAATCCACATTACAGGGGTAATTCCATACTTTGTATGCAAGCAGTCTCCAAATGCGAGTCCATTGGAAAAAGGAAAAATGCTATTAGCCTACAGAAACTTTCTGTCCTACGCAATTAGCCTACATTCGTGTCAACCCCAGAACAGTGTTTACAATCACATTCACAGAATCCACTGTTTTGAAATCCGTCAAAACTTCCAACCGTGACAGAAACTGCCGTTTATTTTCGCTTCCTGCTCGTTCCCGGTTTGCTTGATCCCAGCTCTCTTATATCCTCTTGAAAACGTTAACGCATCACCGTAAAATATTTTCGGAGGTCTATAACATCTCCTCCGGTTTCGGTCTCTTGTGCGGCAACACTGTCGAATTGTCGTGAGGCAAGGAGGGATGGTCGTCTCTAGCTTCTATACCCACAAAGACATAGGCTAAACCCCGCCCATTTGTACAATTCTTCTTCTTAAAATGTGATTTTAAACCTAATACTAACCTTAACTCTAACATTAACCACACTGCTCACCTCACCCTGACCTTAAATTAAAACCAAAAAGCAAATTTGTGTATCCAATGTTGACTTTGTGGCTGTGGAATCTGACTAGCTAGTGGAAACGAGGGGCCTGATTTATGGTCGTCACTAGTTTCCACAGCCACAAAATATTATGGCTAATCCCCGCCTATTTCTAAAATGTTCTTCTTAAAATCTGCTTTTAAACATAAACATAACCATGACATTAACCCTACCCCTAACCACACTGCTAACATTATGTCTAACACTAACCTTAAATTTAGACCAAAAAGCTTTGTTTTCATACATTTTTACGATAAAGCCCATTTTGACTTTGTGGCTGTGGTAACTAGTGACTACTAGTTGTATGTACATTTCTTACTAAATTCTATCGTGTGGAGATTTTAGGATTAGGTGGGCTACCCAAAATATATAAGTTTTCATTGATAAATCAGAGCCATATTATTATTATATTTGTGCACTTGTGAACAAGCGCATACAACCCCGCCTGGAAAACGCCCTCCATTCACCTTTTATGGTAACAAAATACGCCCTCATTTGCTGTTTGACTTGGAACTGGGCCATGCCCGTTTCTAATAGAAAGGGTAATAGCAATTTTGATCACATTTCTATAGAAGTGTGGGCAGAATGTTTCAGTCTTTTGCAGTGACTTTTTACAACAACAAAAATGCATGCTGCCTATAGTCCTATAGTGAGTGCAAAAAAACTGTCCGCACATCCTGCAAGATTGATTGTCTATGGAACAATTTAAAAGTAAATTCTGCCCACAGCCCACATTTTTATGCAAAAGATCAAGTGTTGTTCAATATTTAGTTTATTAATACATGGTTGTGTTTCTGTCTTCTGCCTTGTTATAGACTCTGAGATTATAGGGTAGGAAGCATTAGTTTTTACTCACCAATGTAACAGAGACTTAATAACTTAGTTATAGCCACAATCTGGTTACCTATAAGTACGAATATAGTCATGTATTTGGTTATTACATATTTATTAACTTATTTCCGGATAACTTCTAACCTACCCACAATGCACTATTTCTCAACATCATATTGAGGATCTACTCTCTGCTACCAAGTTTGCTTGATAGTTCAGTAGCTAACTCAAGCTGGCTTACGTTAGCTACACCTCATGTTATTCACAGACTTTGTTATCTATTGTTATCTATTGTGAACCTGTTAGCACGACAGGCTCTGGTGCTTTCTTGCCTTGGAGTCAAAACGAAAATCATACCTGCTTGCTCTTTGTGTAGTACCTCATCTGTTCTCCTTTTTGTTTTGTCAACTTTCGTCATGTTCTCTCTGAAGAAGGCTATGGGAGTTTTGTAACTTTTCCCACCTTGGCTTAGTGCTAGTGCGCTAGCTGACTGACATCTAGAATCTATCTATTTTGGATTTCAACCTGGTGAAGCGACTGCCTCCCCCTTGCATCAAACACCTCCATTTCCCCTAAATTAACAATATTTGCTTGCAATACAGTTGATCAACCACTAGAAGTTGTGTGTACGAATGGTTTCAGATTTGCGTGGACATACGCACAGTTTCCTGTCAAGTTCAATATTGATGCCTTCCGAGTGGGGCAGCGGTCTAAGGCACTGCTTTGCAGTGCTTGAGGCATCACTACAAACCTGGTTTCGATCCTGGCCTATGTCGCAGCCAGCCGCGACTGGGAGACCCATGAGGCAGCGCACAATTGGCCCAGCTTTGTCCGGGTTAGCTGAGGGTTTGGCCGGCCAGGATGTCCTTGTCCCATCGCGCTCTAGCGACTTCCTGTGGTGGGCTGGGTGCATGCACGCTGAATTTGGTCGCCAGTTGTAGTGTTTCCTCTGACACATTGGTGCGACTGGCGTCCGAAATTGGGGAGAAAAATGGGTTAAAAGTACACCAATTTTATTTATTTAAATATTTTATATTGATAAATACCAATCTTTGCGGGAAAACTGTCACACACAAGGTTTAGAGTCTTTTTTGTGCACACACCCCTTTGATAAATGAGGCCACAGGAGGGGTATTGGAAGCACTGGGAGTCATTCATTGGCTAAAGTGAGGAGGTGGGAATGGTCAACCAATCTTGACAGAAGTGTGACAGGTTCGATCGTAAAGCGCATCAATCAAACCTTAGTATTTAGTATTTTATTAGTATCCCCATTAGCTGTTGCCAAAGCAGCAGCTACTCTTCCTGGGGTCCAAACATAGATAAATCAAACAAAACATTGTGCATTATAGAAAATTACATTGCTCCATTATTACATTACAATATTACAATACTACCTTACATTACTAAGAAAAGTGTGTGTGGAGTCTGTGTTTTACAGTCCGGTGTTAGAGGGTGTGTGTGTGTGTGTGTGTGAGTGTGTTTCTTCACAGTCCGTGTTGTGCCGTGAGGTGTGTTTTCATCTGTTTTTTAATCAGATTTTACTGCTGGCTTGATTTACCTGACGTGGAAGACAGTTCCATATAGTCATAGTGGCTCAATATAGTACTGTGCTTTTCCTAGCCTCTGTTCTGGACTTGGGGACTGTGAAGAGACCTCTGGTGGCATGTCTTGTGGGGTATGAGTGTCTGAGTTGTGTGTTAACCGATTGAACAGACAGTTATGTGATTTTAACACATCAATACCTCTCACAAAGACCAGTAGTGATGCAGTCAATCTCTCCTCTACTTTGTGCCAGGAGAGATTGATATGCAGGTTGTTGATATTAGTCCTCTGTGTACATTTCAGGGCCAGACATGCTGTTCTGTTCCTGGTCAACTGGAATTTGCCTATGTCCCTCTTTGTAGCACTGGACTATATAACTGGGCAGTAGTCCAGGTTTGATCAAACTAGGGCCTGTAGGACCTATTTGGTCGATTGTGATGTCAAGAAAGCAGAACATCACTTTTTTTTACAGACAGGCCTCTTCCCATTTTAGCAACCTTTGAATCAATATGTTTTGACCATGTCAGCTTACAATCTAGGGTTACACCGAGCAGTTTAGTCTCCTCAACTTGCTTTTATCGCCACATTATTCATTGCTAGATTTAGATTAGGTTTAGGGTTTAACAAATGATTTGTCCCAAATACAATGCTTTTAGTTTATCATATATTTAGGACTAGCTTATTACTTGCCACCCATTTAAAACGGACTGCAGCTCTTTGTTGTTGCAGTGATTTCACTTGCTCTGGTGGGTGTCTGACGTGTATAATGTTGAGTCATCGGCGTACATAGACATACAGGGTTTTATTCAATGCTAGTGGCAGGTCATTAGTAAAAACAGAGAACAGTGGAGGGCCAAGACAGCTGCCTTGAGGAACACCACCCTCAATCTGGTTTACGTTGGAGAGGCTTCCATTAAATAAAACAAGCGTATGTGTTCTATTAAATAAGCTGCACTGAAGTCTAACAATACAGCTCCCACAATCTTCTTATTATCAATTTCTTTCGGGCAATCATCAGTAATTTGTGTCATATGTTGAGTGCCCTTCCTTATGAACATTCGAAAAGTCTGTTATTACAATGAAATAACATTGTGTCTGGACAAACACTATTTTTTCCAAAAGTTTACTAAGGGGCCGGTAGTTGGCCAATTAGTCGGCTGTTTGAACCGGTAAAGGGTGCTTTGCTATTTTTGGGTAGTTTTTACTAATGCTGGTTATCACCTTACTGATAACCTCAGGCTACTGTAAAATTGAAAAATGTCCAACTTCAAACGTGTCTCTTTCTGTGATGATTCAGTTCCCCTCAAATAGGATCTCTTTAACTTTGTGCAATTATATTGTTATTACCACCACCATCATTATAATCAACATCATAAATTGTTATAAAATGTGCCTTGCTTTTTTTATACAGTACCATGCTAAAATGTTTATTCTATTCTACAGAGCCATTTACTTTATGTTCGTATTCTTATATTTTATTATTTATTATTGTTGCATTGTCCAGAAGGAACCTGCAAGTAAGCATTTTGTTGGACGATGTATACCATACATATCCTGTACATACAATTAATAAAACTTGAAACGTATAATTTTTAAAATCTAACTTGACTCTTTATAAAAGTCCAATTACGCATAGAACGATCCCCAATGAGGATGGAATGCCACGATACGCATCATGTGTCACGATCGTCGTCCTCCTCGTCTGAAGAGGAGTAGTTGGAAGGATCGGAGGACCAAAATGCAGAGTGGTATGTGCTCATCATGAATTTAATGAACAGAGAACACTTGAACAAACTATACAAAACGACCGTGAAGCTATAATAAGAACTGTGCTGACACACGCAACTAACATAGACAATCACCCACAACCCACAATGACAAAACAGGCTACCTAAATATGGTTCCCAATCAGAGACAATGACTAACACCTGCCTCTGATTGAGAACCATATCAGGCCAAACACAGAAACAAACAAACTAGACATCCAACATAGAATGCCCACTCAGATCACACCCTGACCAAACAAAACACAGAAACAGACAAACTAGACATCCAACATAGAATGCCCACTCAGATCACACCCTGACCAAACAAAACACAGAAACAGACAAACTAGACATCCAACATAGAATGCCCACTCAGATCACACCCTGACCAAACAAAACACAGAAACAGACAAACTAGACATCCAACATAGAATGCCCACTCAGATCACACCCTGACCAAACAAAACACAGAAACAGACAAACTAGACATCCAACATAGAATGCCCACTCAGATCACACCCTGAACAAACAAAACACAGAAACAGACAAACTAGACATCCAACATAGAATGCCCACTCAGATCACACCCTGACCAAACAAAACATAGAAACATACAAAGCAAACTATGGTCAGGGCGTGACATCATGAATAAAGGAATGCATTGTGTGGACAATATCTCATGTCATACATTATCCAATAAACCTCAATTGGGGAGGACCGCTCGTGGTAATGGTCGGAGCAGTATAGGTGGAATGGTATCAAATACATCAAACATCTGTCTTCCATGTGTTTGATGCCATTCCATTGCTCCATTCCAGCCATTATTATGAGCTGTCCTCCCCACAGCAGCCTCCACTGAGATTACAATATGCTGTATTAGGTGATTCAGTTTATCTTCCTACCTTTTGAAATCTAGAATTGGCCGAAGCATTGTTATGCTTATTTGCACATAAAACAAACAGAAAATCACCCGGAAGCCCCTGCAACCCATGAATTCCCCGGTCTAACCACAGTGTTGCCAGAAAAGCAGCAACCATTTACAGAATCAGGATATGGGAGTGAACGTGTGTCCACTTACAGGTGTGTGTGCGTGCGTTCGGGGACATCGCCGGGTTTGCTCCTTCAGGTGCGCGCTGGTCATGTGAGCGGTGGTCAGCCCTGCCAACTGGCAGCGTCACTGTGCGTTGTTGTCATGGAAAGTTGGAACGTGCGCCCCGTGGCTTCCCCACTTCACGAGTGTGAGAGGGAACTAAAAGGATTCTCAGTTTTCCCTCCATGCTAGCTCGCAGGTGCCAACAGACCACCTGACAGACGGACAGATGGATTGACCACCGTTTCTTAATATCTCAGCACCGAACGTGCGCGACACCACGGCTGTTGAATGAGGAGAGGACGAGGGGACACATCCTTTCCTACTATGGTGGTGGTTTCTCCCCACATAGGTTACATCTCTCCCTTTTCCAATTCCAACTATCAATATAAGGAACTGGATCAAAACATTATGGCTACTGAAAAGTCATTCATCTCTATGTCCTTCCTTTAAAATCAATGATTTTACATGGTTGGATAGAAATCTGCGGGATCCTCAATTTCACAGGAATGCAGTTCTGCCCTCTGCTTGTGATGCGGAGTACTACAAGCCTGAACTGAGAGCACGAATGCAGCACACAGTGCTTTCGGAAAGTATCCAGACCCCTTGACTTCTTCCACATTTTGTTACGTTCCAGCCAAGGTTGCGGAGTAACGGATTACATGTAACGGATTACATGTAATCAGTTACGTTCCCAGCAAAAATATTGTAATCAGATTACAGATAATTTTGAACAACTAAATTATTGCTTCGAGGAATACTTTTAAATTCAGAAAGGATGTTTACAGCCTTATTCGAAAAATGATAAAATTGTTTATTTCCCTCATCAATCTACACACAATACCCCATAATGACAAAGCCAAAACAGGTTTTTAGAATTTTTTGCAAATGTATTAAAAATAAATGTGATATTTACGGTTTTTATTTCTATTACATTTAAAAAAAATCTTAAACCTGTTTTGGCTTTGTCATTATGGGTTATTGTGTGTACATTGATGAGGGAAATAAACCATTTTATCAATTTTCGAATAAGGTTGTAATGTAACAAAAGGTGGAAAAAGTCAAGGGATCTGAATACTTTCCGAATGCACTGTATAGTGCACAGTGATGATTTTAGCATGTAAATCTTGGTGGGGCAAACTCCCCAAAACATTTTGGGATGCATGCCAGCAAAGCCACTACACAACACTAAACAATACATTAATTGCACTATAACGGTGACAAACTGTGCCCACAAACTGTTAGGGTCTACATAAAGCTGTCCCAACAGCAGTCCCAACACCTTACCACTCCTGACTATCAGCGGAGCCTTGTCTGACAGTGAAACAGTTCATTCAGCGTCATTTACTGCCTTTTAAAAAACTTAGCTGATATGGCTGAATTGCTTAAACAAATGTGATTTCTACTGACAATTGAGATGTGCAAAGTATGGCATAAGGGGACGACGAGTGGATAAGAGGCCACCCGTAATTTCGATTAAGACATTAATGAGCGAGCTAGGATGGACATAGTCAATATAACTATTTGCTCAGCCCTTTTGAAATGTACAGTGACAGAATTCAGAACATGGGCCGTTCTGACAGTATTCTCCCTGTACACCAAGTCAGAACCGTAGGTTAAATAAAGGGGGCATATAAGCAGACAATGAAAGCTCTTACAATATTCGATGATGACATTTCTTTAAAACAGGCTATTGGCTACATGTGCACCACCAAGTCAGAACAGTAGACTAAGTTATGAGGGATAAAGGGACCAAATTATTAGGCTGAGGTACATGGGTTACTAACAGCTTACTACACAACATACACTTAGTATTACCTTCTTAGCTACAGTATGCATATCTTGCTGGAATATTACATAATTTATGCGGCAGCATACACATACAATACATTTTTGGACTCACCTTGTTGTGCTGTGCTCACTTGAACTGGAAGGTGGCGCGGCGGTCATTCGTGGGCAAATTTTGTCATCAGACTTTGTCATCAATGGAATTATGGTGCTTTCAAGACAACTGGGAACTGAAAAAAAACATGACGTCAGGTCAAAACATGATGTCGGTGATCTTCAGGTCGGAGCTCTAGAAAGAGGTCCGAGTTCTTGACTTGGAATTCCCAGTTGGATGACAGTTCAAAACGTACACACCCACTCTACTGAATAGCAGTCTATTGATTGCCTTGCAATGCTTGCAGTTAGCCACAGATTCTTTCCAAACCACCCATTGTTGAATTTGTGATTTCCAACTTGGTGTAATGTTTATATCCAATGGCCGATGAGCACCAATACGTTTTATCCATAATTTATCTTCATATGACAAGTATTGAAAAGGATTTGCCTGTAGATTGTCGACTTGATTCATGATGATGACTGGTAGCTTGCTAGCTAAGATTTAGATTTTGTATGATGTTGACACTATCAGTCCAATCAAAACTACGATGGATATAACGTGATTTGAAGTCATATTCTCTGTGGCCAATGACCTTGAGCCTTCTTGGATGGGTACTTCTAATGTAATTCTATGGCAGCACCCAAGGGGCTTGAATTTTCAAGCTCTCCCCATAGATGTTGCAGTAACGTAGTATCCCCATGAGTGACCAAACACTGAGCCAATCACAGTGCAACTAGAGAACATTACCAAACCTTACGCTCCAGAGCTTGACGTCGCCGGTCTACTAACCACTGGTCCTGGCAAGCCACATTGCGCACCCCTGCTCCCCATCGTTAAGCACACCAGGACTTCATCACCACCCTGATTACTCTCCCTTTATATAGCCCTCTGTAGCCTCAGTCATCAGGCAGTATTGGTTTTTGGTAACATTCAGTACGCAGCGCCGGTTTTGCATTTGCATTTGCGTGCGTGCGTGCGTGCGTGCGTGCGTGCATTATTATATATATTTTTTTTAAATAACTCACCTTCTGCACCTGACTCCCCGTGACTACATTACAGCTAGGCTAAAACACATGCATTTTGGAACTGCCTTCTCACGAAAGTAAAAAAGAGACCATGTTTGTATGCGACTTTATTAACTCATATATATATATTTTACATCGTTTGCAAACTGATATGTGACGTGTATTAATGCCAAAAAAAACATGCAAAACAGGCAAAACCTTAAAAAAAAAAAAAATCTTTGCATTAACAGGTTCTGCTCAAAACAGGTGGGCTTTGCCTCACGTGCCCTGAATGAGAGGTCACCCCTGATAGTACAGTAAGCCACTGTAGTAAACTACTCCACTGTGTCTTCTACACTGACAGATTGACTGACATAGAGGAAGTCTATTGTAGAGATAAGAATGTAGTGACATAACTCATCAGCCAGCTGGTGACATGTTAAGCCCTCATGCTATGGAGGATGGCAGGGGACAGCGAGAGAGGGGGCACAGTTGATGTTTCCTATATAACCTCCCACAACACAAACCACTATATGACCAAAAGTATGTGGACACCTACCTGCTTGACGAATATCTCATTCCAAAATCATGGGTATTAATATGGAGTTGGTCCCCCTTGCAATTATAGCACCCTCCACTCTTCTGGGAAGGCTTTCCACTAGATGTTGGAACATTGCTGCTGGGATTTGCTTCCATTCAACCACAAGAGCTTTAGTAGGGCAATGATGTTGGGCAATTAGGCCTGGCTCGCAGTCGGTGTTCCAATTCATCCCAAAGGTTTTCGATGGGGTTTAGGTCAGGGCTCTGTGCAGGCCAGTCAAGTTACTCCACATCGATCTCAACAAACCATTACTGTGTGGACCTCGCTTTGTGCACGGGGGTATTGTCATGCTGAAACAGGAAAGGGCTTTCCCAAATTGTTGCCACAGAGTTGGAAGCACAGAATCGTCTAGAATGCCATTGTATTCTGTAGCGTTAAGAATTCCCTTCACTAGAACTAAGGGGCCTAGCCTGAGCCATGAAAAACAGGTCCATACCATTATTCTTCCTCCACCAAACTTTACAGTTGGCACTATGCATTCGGGCAGGTAGCGTTCTCCTCACATCTGCCAACATCGATTTGTCCGTCGGACTGCCAGATGGTGAAGCGTGATTCATCACTCCAGAGAACGATTTTCCACTGCTCTAGAGTCCAATGGCGGCAATCTTTACACCATTCCAGCCGACGCATGGCATTGCGTATGGTGATCTTAGGCTTGTGTGCAGCTGCTCGGATATAGAAACCCATTTCATGAAGCTTCCGACAAACTGTTTTTGTGCTGACTTTGCTTCCAGAGGCAGTTTGGAACTGTTTGTTTATGGAGATTGCATGACGGTGTACTTGATTTTATACACCTGTTAGCAATGGCTGGGGCTGAAAGTGCCGAATCCACTAATTTGAAAGGGTGTCCACATACTTTTGTATATATAGTGTAGTTGAGAGAGAAAAGATTTGGCAATCATGTAAGTTGAGCAGGGCCG
Organism: Oncorhynchus clarkii lewisi; assembly: GCF_045791955.1. Taxonomy (NCBI): domain Eukaryota; kingdom Metazoa; phylum Chordata; class Actinopteri; order Salmoniformes; family Salmonidae; genus Oncorhynchus; species Oncorhynchus clarkii. The sequence continues at coordinate 27,005,512 of NC_092154.1, forward strand.
AGGAGAGTTTCTTGGCTCGGAATTCATCCATAGTTTAATTGAAGAATAACACAGGTTCATCAACTGTGTCACCAAGCTCCTGTTTCTGCTGACTCTGTGCGTGTGTGTAAGGTTTAGTGTGTGTAAGCGTGTGTGTGTACCTATTATCTGCTTACACTATGACAATCAGTGTCAGACACACACACACACACAGTCGACTTAATGAGATTTCCACTCCTACAGTTGGCACAAAAAACAACTTCCCCCACAAACATAAAGAGACACACTCTCACACACCTATTGCTATTGCATCCCATCCCACACACAAGCACACACATACTGTTGCAGACAGAGTTCAGTGTGTCAAATCGGAGGGCATGTTGTCCGGTCCTCTGGCAGTCTCTATGGGGGTGCCACAGGGTTCAATTCTCGGGCCGACTCTTTTCTCTGTATATATCAATGATGTTGCTCTTGCTGCGGGCGATTCCCTGATCCACCTCTACGCAGACGACACCATTCTGTATACTTCCGGAATCACTGACATGATGTCAGCTGGTCCTTTTGTGGCAGGACTGAAATGCAGTGGAAATGTTTTTGGGGGATTAAATTAATTTGTATGGCAAAGAGGGACTTTGCAATTAATTGCAATTCATCTGATCACTCTTCATAACATTCTGGAGTATATGAAAATTGTCATCATACAAACTGAGGCAGCAGCCTTTTTGAAAATTAATATTTGTGTCATTCTCAAAACTTTTGGCCACGACTGTAGAAGAACAGGGGCTAGGAAGGCCAGAACCTAGGAAGAAACCTAGAGATGAACCAGGCTATGAGGGGTGGCCAGTCCTCTTCTGGCTGTGACGGGTGGAGATTATAACAGAACATGGCCAAGATGTTCAAATATTAATAGATGATCAGCAGGGTCAAATAATAATAGTCACATTGGTCGCCGAGGGTGCAACAGGTCAGCACCTCAGGAGTAAATGTCAGTTGGCTTTTCATAGCCAATAATTCAGAGTATCTCTACTGCTCCTGCTGTCTCTAGAGAGTTGAAAACAGCAGGTCTGGGACAGTAGCATGTCCGGTGAACAGGTCAGGGTTCCATAGCTGCTGGCAGAACAGTTGAAACTGGAGCAGCAGCACGGCCAGGTGGATTGGGGACAGCAAGGAGTCCTCAGGCCAGGTAGTCATGAGGCATGGTCCTAGGGTGCAGGTCCTGAGAGAGAGACAGAGAGAGAGAGAGAGAGAGAGAGAGAGAGAGAGAGAGAGAAAAAAATATACTTAAATTCCCACAGGACACCGGATAAGACAGGATAAATACTCCAGCTATAACATACTGACCCTAGCCCCCCGACACAAACTACTGCAGCATAAACACTGGAGGCTGAGACAGGAGGGGTCGGGAGACACTGTGGCCCCAGCCCAACGATACCCCCGGACAGGGCCAAACAGGCAGGATATAACCCCACCCACTTTGCCAAAGCACAGCCCCCACACCACTAGAGGGATATCTTCAACCACCTACTGGTAAGCCGTTGGTATGTCTGTGAAATGGATCGTTTGAGAATGAAAGGTTTGAGTGAACTATCTACCACTCCCTCCAGTCATCTTATATACATTAAACTGAATTAATCTTCAGCTACAGCCTGATAACATTCACAGAGCAAGACCAGGAGAGATGATGTGTGTGGGTGTGTGTACATATTTGTACTCCTGTCTGTGCCAAGGTGTACGTGCACCTACAAGCATGAATGACTTAGGGTTTCTCTCTAAAAAATTTTTCCATTGACTGTTCTGTCAATTTCTCAAGCATTTCTCTTCACATCTGTATGTAATGAACTTTGATAATGGGAAATCTTCACAAGTCCTGTTCCAGTTTTGTACAACCTGCTACAGTACCCAGCTAGCACATTTGGTTCCTTGGAAGTTGTGGGAACATGTGTTTTTGTTTTTGGATTCACATTGGTTGTGGGAACAAAGCCATACGTTTTCTGACGGGTAACATTTTTTTAAACGTTCTGATAACAGAAGTGAACATTTTGACCAGTTCTGGGAATGTGTATTTTTTGGTTTCAGGGAGCTTCTGAGAACGTTTTACTCTGGTTCATTTAACGTTTTTCTGGGAGGATTCAATATGGCATGAGAATGGAAATGATAGGTTATGTGGATGGAAACTGCTAGCATATTTTGGGTTAACTCCAAGCAAAGATGGAACACATGGAATTCATTTTGTTAGGCATTATTCATGCAAACACTTTTTTGTGACACGGTATCAGTGATTTTCAAACCTACAGTATAGTCTTCTGTTTTCTATCCATAGAATTAGTCCATTGTGCACCAGTAGGGCGCTAGTGTGCCATGTTTTTTTTAAGCATGCAAAGCTGTTAATTTTAGTTTATTCAAAGGAAACAAGCGCTCCTTAAGATCAGGCCAATTAGTGGGCACGGCCAACACCTGAACACACTTAAAACCTCTAGTGACTCCCCATGCCGCATGCGGGAGCGTAATCATCGCCTGACACTAATTAGCATAACGCAACGGACATAAATATCCCTAGAAAATATTCCTATTCATGAAAATCACAAATGAAATATATTGAGACACAACTTAGCCTTTTGTTAATCACCCTGTCATCTCAGATTTTCAAAATATGCTTTATAGCCAAAGCTAGACAAGCATTTGTGTAAGTTTATCGATAGCCTAGCATAGCATTTTGTCCAGCTAGAGGCAGGTAACTTGGTCACGGAAATCAGAAAAGCAATCAAATTAAATTGTTTACCTTTGATGAGCTTCAGATGTTTTCACTCACGAGACTCCCAGTTAGATAGCAAATGTTCCTTTTTTCCAAAAATATTATTTTTGTAGGCGAAATAGCTCCGTTTGTTCTTCACGTTTGGTTGAGAAATCGCCCGGAAATTGCAGTCACGCAAATCGCGAAAAATATTCCAAATTAGCTCCATAATATCGACAGAAACATGGCAAACGTTGTTCATAATCAATCCTCAAGGTGTTTTTCAAATATCTATTCGATAATATAATCATCGTGACTATTCGTTTTTCAGTAGGACCGATTGGAGTAATGGCTACCTCTGTATTTTACGCGAGAATCTCTCTGGCAGCATCAGGTGACCACTTGCGCAATGTAGCCGCTTACGGGTATTCTTCAACATAAATGCGTAAAACTACGTCACAATGCTGTAGACACCTTCGGGAATACGGAGAAAGAGTAATCTGGTTGATAGCCCATTCACTGCTCAATAGGGACTCTTTGGAACGCAGCGCTTTCAAAACATGGGGCACTTCCGGATTGGATTTTTCTCAGGCTTTCGCCTGCAACATCAGTTCTGTTATACTCACAGACAATATTTTTACAGTTTTGGAAACGTTAGAGTGTTTTCTATCCTAAACTGTCAATTATATGCATATTCTAGCATCTTGTCCTGACAAAATATCCCGTTTACTTACGGGAACGTTTTTTTTCTCCAAAAATGAAAATACTGCCCCCTAGTCACAACAGGTTTTAGCAGGATAGAACGGATTTTGGTGATGCTGAAAACGGAAGGAATGTTTTAAAATAACGTTGTTAGAACGATTTCTGAAATGTTCTTGTGGTTTTTATAGAAAGTTTTCTTAACATTCTCGGAAAAATGTGAGAACATTACTCTAAATAGAACCAACAGGTTTCCTCATGGAAATATTATGCTGAAGTACTGAAATTTCCACAGAAGAGTGTTGTTTCTTATCGTTCTGTGAACTATTTGAGAACATTCCCAATGTCAAACCAGTAGGAGAAAGTTTCTAGACCATAACCCAAAATAAATTTAACCATGTTTGAACTTTTAGGAAACATTCTGTTAAAGTAATGAAATAGCCAGAAAATATGTATATATTTTTGTCAAGTACAGTACCTTATATGTGCTGAGAATGTTCCAAAGCCAAGCAACTATCCTGCACCATTCCCAGAAAGTTGTGGGGAGGTTATATGCAAAATAACCATAGGACAACCACGCTCTAAGAAACATATGGTTCTCAGAACGTTATGTGCAAGCTGGGTAGTTTCTGTTCCATCTTTGCTCCCCTTACAGAGTCTTGAATGCTAAGCAAAGTAGATTAATTCACTCATTACAGAGAGTCACTCTATGAATCATCGGACAATTCATGCATAGCATTTTGACCTTTCACTTGGGCCAGCTGTGGAGAGCGTGTAATGGCGAGGCAGCGCACATCTATGTGACCCCTGAAGAACTTTAGAGAAACCCCCCCCCCCCACACTGCTCCCCCCTCACGTTCTCATTTAGAAGAACTGAGAAGAAGACCAAGGGATCAAGTCCCTCAGCAAATGGGAAATATGCTCCTATCTCTCTCTAACTTTCTACATCCTTCTCACTCTCCCTCCCACTTCCCTCTCTCTCTCTATCCATCTCATTTACATATTTCCAGTAAGTGAGTGAGTTCTTGGATATTTCTTGCAGTGTATTTCAAAGAGTATGATCAGATAGGAAGTCAAATGCATGGGAAGTCAGGAGAAAATACACTGAACAAAAATATAAATGCAACATGTAAAGTGTTGGTTTCATGAGCTGAAATAAAACATCCCAGAAATGTTCTCTCATATTTTGTGCACAAATTTGTTTATTCCTGTTATGAGTGATTATCTTTTGCCATGATAATTCATCCACCTGACAGGTGTGGCATATCAAAAAGCTGATTAAAGAGCATGTGTCACACCCTGATCTATTTCACCTGTCCTTGTGCTTGTCTCCACCCCTCTCCAGGTGTCACCTATTTTCCCCACTTATCCCCTGGGTATTTATACCTGCGTTTTATGTATGTCTGTGCCAGTTCGTCTTGTTTATTCAAGTCAACCAGCGGTTTCTCAGCTCCTGTTTTTCCCCCAGTCTCTCTTTTTCTCGTCCTCTTGGTTTTGACCCTTGCCTGTCCTGACTTTGAACCCGCCTGCCTGACCACTCTGCCTGAACCTGAGCCTGCCTGCTGTCCTGTACCTTTGCCACTACTCTGGATTATCAACCTCTGCCTTGACCTGTCGTTAGCCTGCCCCTGTTGTTGCAATAAACATTGTTACTTCAACACAGTCTGCCCTTGAGTCTTACCTGAAACGTGATAGTACGAACTAGCCATGACTGACCCAGCAGACTTGGACCAGCTCCGCAATGCCATCTCCTCCCAAGGAGCTATAGACAGGGGGAGTTGCTTTGTAGTTTGATGGAAGGGTTCCAGGACATGGCCGAATGTCACAACCTAGCATTGGACGCATTGCGGGAGCAATTCCGTGGGTTGCCTACCACGACGGTAACCTCCCAGCCCCTCAGTAACCTGGCTGGTAGTAGCGCCATCACCCCGGTTTCCCGGGAACTCCCGCTTACCTCCCCCGGAGCGCTACGATGGAGATTCCAGAACCTGCCGGGCCTTTCTCTCCCTGTGCTCCCTCATTTTCGAGCTGCAGCCTTCTTCGTTCTAACGGAACGCTTGACGATAGCGTACATTATTATGCTGATGTCCAGGGTGGCACTCGCCTGGGCCACGGTGGTGTGGGAGCAACAATCCACCGTCTGCCTCAGTCTGGAGGTATTCGTGGCGGAGGTGAGAAAGGTTTTCGAGGCTCCGGGGTCTGGGAGAGAGGCTGCCCGAAAGTTACTCCAGCTTCGGCAGGACACCCTCAGTGTGGCAGACTATGCGGTGGAGTTCCACACGCTAGCAGCGGAGGGTACCTGGAACCCGGAAGCGCTGTTCAACACGTTCCTGCACAGATTATCGGAGGAGGTAAAGGATGAGCTGGCAGCCCGAGAACTACCAATGGATCTCGATTCACTCATCGCTTTAACCATCCGGATCGATGGTCGGCTACGGGAATATAGGAGGGAGTAGAGGTCCGATTGCAGCCCCAATCGCTCACTCAAGGATTCCACCTTGCATCTGATGAACTCCAAAAGTCCTCTTCATCTACGTCCCCGAGAGAATCCGAGCTTACCCAAGTCCTCTCCGCAGTCGGAGACTGCCGATTCACCTCTTCCCGTGCCGATGCAGCTCAGCCGGGCTAGGCTGTCTCCAACTGAATGCGTACGCAGACTTGAGACCCAGAGTTGTCTGTATTGCGGTACTGCTGGTCATTATGTGTCTATCTGTCCCTTCAAGAGACCTAGCTCATTTGTTGGAGTGAGTACTCTGGTGGGCCTTAAAGACATTTTCATCTCCCCCTCCGTGCCATCCTGCGATGGGGCGACCAGTCCAAGTCTCTGCAGGTACTCATTGACTCGGGGGCCGATACCTTGGCATCTGAGCTGGGCAACCCCACTCAACCCCTCTCCATTCCCATGGGTGTTAGAGCTCTGGACGGGCGCTCTATAGGCCGGGTCACCCACCAGACCACCCCTGTCAAGCTACGAGTGTCGGGGAACCACAGTGAGACGGTCCAATTCCTGCTGGTTGAGTCTCTGCAGGTTCCCGTGGTATTGGGATTCTCTGGGCTCCAGCATCACAATCCCTCCATTGACTGGGCTACTGGTGCCATCGTGGGCTGGAGCCCGTCCTGCCACACTCATTGCCAGAAGTCAGCTCTGCCTGCCCTGGGACGTCTTCCTAAGGGCTTGGAAATTGCCCCGGACCTCTCCGCCAGTTCCGCAGAGTATCAGGACCTCCGGGAGGGGTTCAATAAGGCCTGGGCCACTTCCCTTCCTCAGCACTGACTGGTATCCAAGAAGGTCAGGCCTGAGGCGCTGGCATGCCGCTACAGTGCCGCGGATACTACGAGACCCCCCCACTCCAAGATCATTAGCCCCTCTGCCGTCCGTCCTCTGTTTTTATTTTTATTTTTATTTATTTATTTCACCTTTATTTAACCAGTTAGGCAAGTTGAGAACAAGTTCTCATTTACAATTGCGACCTGGCCAAGATAAAGCAAAGCAGTTCGACACATACAACGACACAGAGTTACATGGAGTAAAACAAACATACAGTCAATAATACAGTAGAGACAAGTCTATATAAGAGCAAATGAGGTGAGATAAGGGAGTTAAAGGCAAAAAAAGGCCATGGTGGCAAAGTAAATACAATATAGCAAGTAAAACACTGGAATGGTAGATTTGCTGTGGAAGAATGTGCAAAGTAGAAATAAAAATATAGGGTGCAAAGGAGCAAAATAAATAAATAAATAAAATAAATACAGTAGGGAAAGAGGTAGTTGTTTGGGCTAAATTATAGGTGGGCTATGTACAGGTTCGGTAATCTGTGAGCTGCTCTGACAGCTGGTGCTTAAAGCTAGTGAGGGAGATAAGTGTTTCCAGTTTCAGAGATTTTTGTAGTTCGTTCCAGCCATTGGCAGCAGAGAACTGGAAGGAGAGGCGGCCAAAGAAATAATTGGTTTTGGGGGTGACCAGAGAGATATACCTGCTGCAGCGCGTGCTACAGGTGGGTGATGCTATGGTGACCAGCGAGCTGAGATAAGGGGGGACCTTACCTAGCAGGTTCTTGTAGATGACATGGAGCCAGTGGGTTTGGCGACGAGTATGAAGCGAGGGCCAGCCAACGAGAGTGTACAGGTCGCAATGGTGGGTAGTATATGGGGCTTTGGTGACAAAACGGATGGCACTGTGATAGACTGCATCCAATTTGTTGAGTAGGGTATTGGAGGCTATTTTGTAAATGACATCGCCGAAGTCGAGGATTGGTAGGATGGTCAGTTTTACAAGGGTATATTTGGCAGCATGAGTGAAGGATGCTTTGTTGCGAAATAGGAAGCCAATTCTAGATTTAACTTTGGATTGGAGATGTTTGATGTGGGTCTGGAAAGAGAGTTTACAGTCTAACCAACCACATATTCTAAGTCAGAGCCGTCCAGAGTAGTGATGTTGGACAGGCGGGCAGGTGCAGGCAGCGATCGGTTGAAGAGCATGCATTTAGTTTTACTTGTATTTAAGAGCAATTGGAGGCCACGGAAGGAGAGTTGTATGGCATTGAAGCTTGCCTGGAGGGTTGTTAACACAGTGTCCAAAGAAGGGCCAGAAGTATACAGAATGGTGTCGTCTGCGTAGAGGTGGATCAGAGACTCACCAGCAGCAAGAGCAACATCATTGATGTATACAGAGAAGAGAGTCGGTCCAAGAATTGAACCCTGTGGCACCCCCATAGAGACTGCCAGAGGTTCCGGACAGCAGACCCTCTGATTTGACACACTGAACTCTATCAGAGAAGTAGTTAGTGAACCAGGCGAGGCAATCATTTGAGAAACCAAGGCTGTCGAGTCTGCCGATGAGGATGTGGTGATTGACAGAGTCGAAAGCCTTGGCCAGATCAATGAATAAGACTGCACAGTAATGTTTCTTATCGATGGCGGTTAAGATATCGTTTAGGACCTTGAGCGTGGCTGAGGTGCAACCATGACCTGCTCTGAAACCAGATTGCATAGCAGAGAGGGTATGGTGAGATTCGAAATGGTCGGTAATCTGTTTGTTGACTTGGCTTTCGAAGACCTTAGAAAGGCAGGGTAGGATAGATATAGGTCTGTAGCAGTTTGGGTCAAGAGTGTCCCCCCTTTGAAGAGGGGGATGACCGCAGCTGCTTTCCAATCTTTGGGAATCTCAGACAACACGAAAGAGAGGTTGAACAGGCTAGTAAAAGGGGTGGCAACAATTTCGGCAGATCATTTTAGAAAGAAAGGGTCCAGATTGTCAAGCCTTGCTGATTTGTAGGGGTCCAGATTTTGCAGAGGTATATTTAGAGGGCAAGTTGGTTAGGATGATATCTATGAGGGTGCCCGTGTTTACAGATTTGGGGAGGTACCTGGTAGGTTCATTGATAATTTGTGTGAGATTGAGGGCATCAAGCTTAGATTGTAGGATGGCTGGGGTGTGCATGCTCCAGTTTAGGTCGCCTAGCAGCACGAGCTCTGAAGATACAGTGGGGCAAAAAAGTATTTAGTCAGCCACCAATTGTGCAAGTTCTCCCACTTAAAAAGATGAGATAGGCCTGTAATTTTCACCATAGGTACTTCAACTATGACAGACAAAATGAGAAAAAAAATCCAGAAAATCACATTGTAGGATTTTTAATGAATTTATTTGCAAATTATGGTGGAAAATAAGTATTTGGTCACCTACAAACAAGCAAGATTTCTGGCTCTCACAGATCTGTAACTTCTTCTTTAAGAGTAACCCCTCTGTCCTCCACTCGTTACCTGTATTAATGGCACCTGTTTGAACTTGTTATCAGTATAAAATACACCTGTCCACAACCTCAAACAGTCACACTCCAAACTCCACTATGGCCAAGACCAAAGAGCTGTCAAAGGACACCAGAAACAAAATTGTAGACCTGCACCAGGCTGGGAAGACTGAATCTGCAATAGGTAAGCAGCTTGTTTTGAAGAAATCAACTGTGGGAGCAATTATTAGGAAATGGAAGACATACAAGACCACTGATAATCTCCCTTGATCTGGGGCTCCATGCAAGATCTCACCCCGTGGGGTCAAAATGATCACAAGAACGGTGAGCAAAAATCCCAGAACCACATGCGGGGACCTAGTGAATGACCTGCAGAGAGCTGGGACCAAAGTAACAAAGCCTACCCTCAGTAACACACTACGCCGCCGGGGACTCAAATCCTGCAGTGCCAGACGTGTCCCCCTGCTTAAGCCAGTACATGTCCAGGCCCGTCTGAAGTTTGTTAGAGAGCATTTGGATGAAGATTGGGAGAATGTCATATGGTCAGATGAAACCAAAATATAACTTTTTGATAAAAACTCAACTCGTCGTGTTTGGAGGACAAAGAATGCTGAGTTGCATCCAAAGAACACCATACCTACTGTAAAGCATGGGGGTGGAAACATCATGCATTGGGGCTGTTTTTCTGCAAAGGGACCAGGACGACTGATCGTGTAAAGGAAAGAATGAATGGGGCCATGTATCGTGAGATTTTGAGTGAAAACCTCCTTCCATCAGCAAGGGTATTGAAGATGAAACGTGGCTGGGTCTTTCAGCATGACAATGATCCCAAACACACCGCCCAATGTTTCAGTTTTTGATTTGTTAAAAAAGTTTGAAATATCCAATGTGTGCCATTTAGAGGGTGAATGGGAAAGACAAAATATTTAAGTGTCTTTGAACGGGGTATGGTAGTAGGTGCCAGGCGCACCGGTTTGAGTGTGTCAACAACTGCATTGCACCTGGGCTTTTCACGCTCTGTGTGTAAAAATAATGGTCCATCACCTAAAGGACATCCAGACAACTTGACACAACTGTGGGAAGCATTGGTGTCAACATGGGCCAGTATCCCTGTGGAACGCTTTCAACACCTTGTAAAGTCCATGCCCCGACGAACTTAGTATTTTCTGAGGGAAAAAGGGGGTATAACTCAATTTTAGGAAAGTGTTCATAATGTTTTGTGCACTCAGTGTATTTCACATGCTTTGCGTGTGATGGTATGAGGGCCATATTGGGAATTTAGCCATGACGCTGGGGTCTGTAGTGACCACAGAGAGTCAAGACATCCGTTTAAAGTCCCATCAGAAAGACGGCACCCTACACAGGGCAATATCCCCAATCACCTCAGTATACCATCCACTACAACACTGGGGTTGGGCACAATTCCATTACAATTCATTCAATTCGACTCTTGTCCCTTTTCATCACCTGGCCAATAAAACCTAATGGCCCTTCTAATGGGAACTGCAGCTTTTTCTCTCTACAATTGATTGCATGCTGTATAATAGTACATAAAATGCCATACTGTAACCTCTATGACTGTTCAAGCACGCCTGCCCTCATTGTAATCATTCTGCAAATATCTACATAATTGTCATTGAAAGGAGCTTGCCCGTACAATGCAACACTGGCAACCATTTTCATCATAAAAGCCATGTTTATATATTCGACTACAAAAACATTCTAACATGAAACCCTGGTCTTGGCTCGATGTATAATGTCATAACAGGTAGTGGATGATTGTAAAACTAAAGAGATATTGAAGTAACAGTATTGCTGGATTGGGTTTACATAGTCATACTCTGTGTGTTGTTTGAACATGTTTATCCTGTATTCTGCTTTGATTTGAATAGGTGAGGGCTCTGCTATAAAAGCTGGAATTCCTGCTTATCAAAGGCACGGAAATGTACCAGGCAGGGAGACAGACAGGCAGGTAATATATATACCCCCCAGTCTGGAGAAAACTATTCACTGCATTCTTGAGTGTGAGATTAAAACACACACACCACTACACGCACATGAACTCGCACAGAGCGCACACACACCAATTTTTGTATGCACACACACACACACCCACAGACATGCGGGCAACGGTCCAAAACACAGACCAAGGGCCACACCTGAACACAATAAGATCTGCCGAGTGTGAGAGGCAGAAACGCTCGGTTAGAGCGTTTTTTCTCCAATTAAACCTTTATTTATATTGTTCCTCTTGAGAGCACTGGGACACACACACGCATGCGTGCGCACACACAGACAGACACGCGCGTACACACACACACACACACACACACAGACATGCGCAAGGGAGATTGGCTGAGACGGAAAATGTGATATTACCACTTTTCTCCGTGCGTGGCACTGTATTAGCTGTTAATGATACACTTCTCCCTCACAGCAAGAAGCTCTGCCCCACAACCATAATCTCAGTGTTATACATCCTGCACTTACGACAGGATCTGTAATTGAACTATAGAGCACCCTATAATTATGAATGAGCGTGTCATCACCAAATGAGTCAGTCAGGAGTTGTGAATGAAACGTGACTTGATACACGTCTGTAGTCATCTCTATGTTAGCTCTATGTAGATTCTACTTATATGTGGGTCATCTCATTCAGCTGCTGTTTCAATGTCATTTACAATGAGTCATTCTCCCCCACCTTGGTTGTCTTTGGTGTAATGCCGAGCATATTTGATTAGGACAAGTACAAACAAGGGCTAATTGGTGACTTGTTGCCTATAGGCTACTCTCTATCTCTCATTCACACACACACACACACACACACACACACACACACACACACACACACACACACACACACACACACACACACACACACACACACACACACACACACACACACACACACACAATAAGGGAATGTAATCCTCTTTTGGGAGGCATTCCCCCTCAGCGGACATGGACACACTCCATTACTTTGGAGGGAGAGAATTCCCACCCTTCCCACTAACTGCTAACACCTTGGTGTACCAACACACCCCAGCTCTTTACTCTCCTCCTGTTACTCACTGTGTGTGGTTGGTTATATGTTGCTTTCTTTGTAGGATTTTTATGTATCATAAAGAAACAATGAAAAAATATGTGCTTGTCTTTTCCTACCAGCACTGACTTTACTGAAAAATGGACTCATTACGACTGTGATATGTGGTTGTCTCACCTAGCTATCTTAAGATGAATGCACTAACTGTCTCTGGATAACAGCCTCTGCTAAATGACTCAAATGTAATGTTTACTATAGACAGAGACAAAGTGAGAGAGAGAGATATAAAGAGAGTGTAACCTCTTAGTACAAAAGTCGCCAATTACTCCTTGTTTGTACATGCCCTTCCCCTGGCCATATATTATTATACATATTATGGGACACGGCAACAGTCCTTCTAACATGGAAATATAACATGTAGAATATGGAGGTCACTGCTTCTCTATTTGCTCTAGTTCTATACTCCCCTCCTACTCTAATCACCTGCTTACCGTAGACACCTCAACCTCCCTGCTCCAGTGGACCGATCCATTAGCATGGTTAAGGAGCCTGACCTAGTGACACCTAGAGGAATAACGGACCAACTCAGTAACATCAGTAGGTTACAGTCGATTTACTGATGTCCCGTGAGATAGCAAGGGAAAGACAGAAAGACAGTTAGCGAGAGAGACAGACAGACAGAGAGAAAGAATGGACGAAAGAGAGAAAGAGAGAGAGAGTTAATTATTGGGTGGTTTGAATTCCAGTGAAAGTGATGAACTTATTGCAACACATTTGATTACTATTAAGGCGGTAAAAACAATGATGTTTCCCCTAAGACGTGATGCTGCAAATTGTTTTGTGTAATACAGGCCTATGATATTTCTATGATCTACTGCCTGGAAAATGCTTAGGCTCACTAGTATAGAAAGGAAGTTATTGTCTCGAAATATGAGAGAGCAGTTATGTGCCTATGGAACATAACAGCCCCCCCCCCCCCCCCCCCCCCCCCCCAACAAAACTTAATGGAGGAGCTTGGGGGCTGGCAAGCCAAGGTCGCTAAATGTGCATCTGGAATTCACTCCTCAGACAGTCAAATCAAGCTCCAGAAACTTTAATCAGCCTACTGAATGAAACGTATGTTTATCTCTGGAAAGTGTGTTTCTGCGTGGTAGTGAATTTTTCCGCACTCCAAATGAATCACGGTCTAAGTGATTAAATGTGTGCGAGTGTCTGTTAGCACGTAGCAGAGCTTTGTGGTTTATGTGTTTGTATTTTGTGGTTTGTGTTTGTGTATGTGTGTGAGCTTAGTATTTTTTACAGTAATGTATGTGAGTTTTGCGGCTTGCGTGTGTTGTGTGTGTGAGTTTCCCCATTGTTCATGTGTGTGTTAGCACAGATCTTTGTGTGATATGTGAGTGAGTGAGCAGTTTGTGGAGTGTATTCCCTTTCAGACCACTAATTTGCCCTGTCTGTGTTAGCATAGCTCGTTGCGGTATGACTGAGGCTACAGCCTAGCGGTGAAACCCTACACCATCCCAGGGAGCGAGCTTTTCCCAAACCCTGACAGACTGCTTTACGAGGTGCAGCGTCGTGCTAGGTGGCCCTGCTCACTGGGGAGTCTGCTGAACTTGACATGAAACACCCCAAATAAGCCCTAACCACTTAAATGTATACAGAGCAATTTACAAAAGTGGGAGACGCTGTTTTTGTTAAATACAGGAGGTAGCTGTGGGTATGATACTATGGAAGTAAATCAAATAATGAGAAAAAGAAAGAAGCAAAGAGAGGGAGGAATAGTTAAGAGCAGCATTGAACTCTGACCCTGTAGGGGAGTTATTTATGTGGACAGGGTGAGGGGTCAGGACAGGGTTATGAGGAGGTGAATATCTGGTGTTGACAGAAAACTTTGACACCCAGCCCAACTGTGGTGTCAGAGTGAAGATGGAGAGTTGTGGTTGGGAATGTTTGTAGGCTGTAGCATCCTTATCTTTGTCTGTTAAAGATGCATTGGCTGAGTTTAGCTAATGTTGGATGTTTTGAGTCAGAGTGTGAGATATAGTTCTCCAGTGTTGCTACATCATTGATGTGAATGGATATCATTTCAGGGAAAAGAAATACAGTTTATCTTTGAAGTCGTACCCTCCAATTCTTACGCATCTCTTCCTTTCCTACTGTCTGCCTGCCCATTTTTCACAACCATTATCTCAGCATCAATATCTGTCTCTCACTCTCTGTTTCCTATCTCCCTCTCTCTCACTCATATGCCAAACGTATGCTGCCTCTATCAGTTTGCCTTGTGCATCTCTCTTGTTTTCCCTTCTCTTACCCATATTTTTTTCCCTGTTCTCACCCCCTTTCACTTTCTCCCTATAAACACAACTTTGTCTGCCCCTTCTCTTTTTCAATCTCTCTCTCTCTCTTTCTCTCTCATTGAATTGCTGATTGTCCTCCTCAGTTCTTTGGTCTGGCTGCCAGACACCTCTCTCCCTCAAGGTAGGGTTGTAAATCTGGGAGAGAGCTGTTAAGTGTCTTTTCTCCTCCATATCAGTCCCTACTGGGCACACACTGGTTGAATCAACGTTGTTTCCATGTCATTTCAAAAAATTACATTGAACCACCGTGGATTAGACGTTGAATTGGCATCTGTGCTCAGTCGGGCCGGGCCGTCTCTGGTGTAGACTACTTAGACATGCTTTTAACAAGGAGAGAGACATTTCACAGAACACAGTCTGAGTATGTGTGGTCTACTAGGAATCTTTAGCATTAGCATGCTAGTTGGCTATCTGGTCAACTGGCCATCTGGTGAACTGGCTAACTGGTGATCTGATTCATTTGTCAACTGTTTAACTGGTGAACTTGCAAACGTTAACTAGCACCAAATGGATGCTTGTAAGTTTAATTTATTATTTTTTCAATTATTCATGGGATAATGTCTTATGTCATGATGATGATGAGTAGTGATGTATGCAACGTGTGGTGTGGTCACTGCAGTTATGCATGGCGTACGTGTTCCGTGTTACAGACTAAACTCATTACACTAGAAATGACACACTCCACAGAGCAGAGAGGCGGGGCACCTAGCCACGTCACCCAATGAGCACCCATCTTCCTGTGCAACCCTGCACTAGCTTACTAGCATTCCAGAGTTAGTGATGCTAATGGTAACCACAGTTCAAGTTTAAAATTAACCAGACCTGTGGCACCACTAGTCTAATGTAAACACCTTTCCCCCACTGACAAATACAGAGTTGGAGGGAGGGATGGGACAGAAGACTGCAGACAGAGCTTGGAGAGGGAGAGAAGGACAAGTAAAGATGCACGCATCTGTGCTGAGAGAGTGAGTGATGGAGAGTTGATCAAAGGTGGAAACTATGCAGGAGTTTTCACACTGGCATTCTCACAAACTACTCATCTGACATCACCACCACAGCTACTGCATCATCATTGTCCTAGAGGGATAGAAAAAGAGACAAGAGAAGAGAGGCAGACAGACAGAGAGAAAAAGAGCAAGCGAGAGGGAGAAAGAGAGAGAGAGAGAATGTAGGACAATGTGTTTTATGGTGATGAGTTAATAACATAAATGTTTGTGATGACGTTATGAGTCTACGTGGTTTCCTCAGCATTGAGACTGACCATAGTGTACTGTAGAATCATCAGACCACACCCATAGCCCAAAAGTGACCAATGTGAGGTCATGCAGGGAAGTAATTAAGAGTGTCAATAACCTACTAGTGAATCTTGGAGTGACACACACACACACACACACACACACACACACACACACACACACACACACACACACACATTCCCTCTGTGTTTTCTGTACTCTCTGAGTAAGGGTTGATCTGATTCATGTTCCCATCCTATATAATCATATCTGTCTCACAGGGACCTCTTTGAAAGGATGCCAGCAACAATACAGACAGTGCGTGTGTGTGTATATATTACTATGTAAATACCCAATTGGGATATACAGTGCCTTCAGAAAGTATTCACACCCCTTGACCTTTTCCACAGTTTGTTGTGCTACAAAGTGGATTGAATTGTCCTTTTTTTGTCGATGATCTACACAAAATATCTGTAATGTCAAACTGTAATGTCAAAATGTAATACTTGCAAAAACACGTATGAAAAAAGAAACACAGGCCTCCCGGGTGGCGCAGTGGTTAAGGGCGCTGTACTGCAGCGCCAGCTGTGCCACCAGAGACTCTGGGTTCGTGCCCAGGCTCTGTCGTAACCGGCTGCGACCGGGAGGTCCGTGGGGCGACGCACAATTGGCCTAGCGTCGTCCGGGTTAAGGAGGATTTGGCCAATAGGGATATCCTTGTCTCATCGCACACCAGCGACTCCTGTGGCAGGCTGGGCACAGTGCACGCTAACCAAGGTTGCCAGGTGCATGGTGTTTCCTCTGACACATTGGTGTGGCTGGCTTCCGGGTTGGATGGCGCTGTGTTAAGAAGCAGTGCGGCGGTTAGGTTGTGTATCGGAGGACGCATGACTTTCAACCTTTGTCTCTCCCGATCAAGGTACGGGAGTTGTAGCGATGAGACAAGATAGTAGCTACTAACAATTGGATACCACAAAATTGAGGAGAAAAAGGGGGTAAAATTCAACAAAAAATGTTTTAAAAGGAAACTTGTTGACATAAGTATTCAAACCCATGACTCAATACATGTTAAGATCACCTTTGGCAGTGATTACAGCTGTGAGTCTTTCTGGGTAAGTTTTCTAATTTTTCAAGCTCTGTCAAGTTGGTTGTTGATCATTGCCATGTTCAAGTCTTGCCATAGATTTTTAAGACGATTTAGGTCAAAACTATAACTAGGCCACTGAGGAACATTAAATGTAATCTTGGTAAGCAACTCCCGTTTATATTTGGCCTTGTGTTTTAGGTTATTGTCCTGTTGAAAGGTGAATTTGTCTCCCAGTGTCTGTTGGAAAGGAGACTGAACCAGGTTTCCTCTAGGACTTTGCCTGTGCTTAGCGCTATTCCGTTTCTTTTTATCCCCAAAAAACTCCCTAGTCCTTGCTGATGACAAGCATTTTTCCAGAACATGATGCAGCCACAACCATGTTTGAAAATATGAAGAGTGGTACTCAGTGATGTGTTGTGTTGGATTTGCTCCAAACATAATGCTTTGTATTCAGGACATAACGTTCCTTTCTTTGCCACATTTTTTGCAGTCTTACTTTAGTGCCTTATTGCAAACAGTATGCACCTTTTGGAATATTTTTTATTCTGTACATACTTCCTTCTTTTCACTCTGTCATGTAGATTAGTATTGTGTTGTAAGTCTAATGTTGTTGATCCATCCTCAGTTTTCTCCTATCACAGCCAGTAAAAGCTCTAACTGTTTTAAAGTCACCATTGCCCTCATGGTGAAATCCCTGAGCCGTTTCTTTCCTCTTCGGCTACTGAGTTAGGAAGGACCCCTGTATCTTTGTAGTGACTGGTTGTATTGATACACCATCCAAAGTCTAGTTAATAACTTGCTAACTGCTCAAAGGGATATTCAATGTCTGCTTTATATATATTTTTTACCCATCTACCAATAGTTGCCTTTCTTTGCGATGCATTAGAAAACCTCCCTGGTCTTTGTGGTTGAATCTGTGTTTGAATTTCACTGCTCGACTAAGGGACCTTACAATCATCTGTATGTGTGGGGTACAGAGATGAGGTAGTCATTAAAAATCATGTTAAACTGTATTATTGCAGTTTTTGAGTCCATGCAACGTATGTGACTTGTTAATTAAGCACATTTTTACTCCTGAACTTATTTAGGTTTGCTATAACAAAAGGGTTGACTCAAGACATTTCACCTCTTCATTTTTTTATTCATTTGTAAAAATGTCTACTTTGACAGTGACACAAAATCAGGCTATAACACAACATGTGCAAAGAGTCAATGGGTGTGAATACTTTCTGAGGGCATTGTAGCAGGCCTGCTAACTTGAGAGAACATAACAAGAGAACAGGAGAACAGAGAACTAGAGAGAGATAGTCCAGATGCTGACACAGAGTGAAATACTATACACAGAGTGTCCTCGTTCCATCTCTTTCCGTTCTGTTTCTCCTCTCTCTTCTTCTCTTTCCCATGACTTTTTGAGTTCGACACACTAACTAATTGGGGGAATACAAACATCCAGATTTGTTGGGTCAGGGGTTATAGTTCATACTATAGATGTTCAGCAGAGCTTCAACTCCAGAAGCTAAGGATGTCTTCAGGGATGACCCACATTCTATACATGGCTGAGGATGAGGAATACTATGGAGGAAGGACTATATTCTGACCCTCATTAAGACTACACTGAGATGACCTCCAAATAACCTCACTCCTCCAGCAACCACCAATCACAATGCAGGAAATCAACATTTCGATCCATTTCTACCAAGGGAAGTTCATCCTCCTTGATCCATCAATTTATCACCCAACATATGCTTTCCATCAAGAGAAGAAACTTAAATTGTCTCACTTCAGGACACACAACTGCAGTGTTCCACATTTGAGGAACTGATGAATGTGGTTTGGAATTTGTGTCTATTGTTATTCATTAGGGAAAACAGGTAAACAGGAGGGAGTAACCTAACATACTACTGTCAACCACAAGTGATTTTCAGAGACACCCAATCAAAACAAACTCAGCGGGTGTTTTCAACCAACAGCCACTTGTTTTCCTCTCTTCAACCTGAAAAAGCTCAGGCTGCAGGTGAAAATAAGCCTGGGGCGAGGATGTGAACCCTTCATCATTATGCACACACACACACACACACACACACACACACACACACACACACACACACACACACACACACACACACTCTCTCTCTTACTCTTTCCCACTTTCTAAACTACTGAGGTGAGCCGCTGGAGACTTCTGCTCCTGTCCCCTGACCTTCAGGTGTGTGTGTGTGTGTGTGAAATGCTGATTCGGGCCACAGTGGTGTGTGAAATAGCTGGTTTACCACATCACCACAGACTCCTGCTGCCTAAAGAAGCCATAGTCTTTAAAAAACAAAAATGTAACCTTTATTTAACCAGGTAAGCCAGTTGAGAACTAGTTCTCATTTACAACTGCGACCTGGCCAAGATAAAGCAAAGCAGTGCGACAAACAACAACATAGAGTTACACATGGGATAAACAAATATACAATCAAAACACAATAGTAAAATCTACGTACAGTGTGTGCAAATGTAGTAAGTTTAGGGAGGTAAGGCAATAAATAGGCCATAGTGGCAAAATAAAAATAATTTAGCATTACAACTGGAGTGATGGATGTGCAGATGATGATGTGCAAGTAGAGATACTAGGGTGCAAAAAACCAAACAAATAATAACAATATGGGGATGAGGTAATTGGGTGTGCTATTTACAGATGGGCTGTGTACAGGTATAGTGATTGATAAGCTGCTCTGACAGCTGATGCTTTAAGTTAGTAAGGGAGATATAATTCTCCAGCTTCAGTGATTTTTGAAATTCGTTCCAGTCATTGGCAGCAGAGAACTGGAAGGAAAGGCGGCCAAAGGGGGTGTTGGCTTTGGGGATGACCAGTGAAATATACCTGCTGGAGTGCGTGGGTTATGGAGACCTAGCAAATACTTATAGATGACCTGGAGCCAGTGAGTTTGGCGACGATTATGTAGCGAGGGCCAGCCAATGAGAGCATGCAGTGGTGGGCAGTATATGGGGCTTTGGTGACAAAACGGATGGCACTGTGATAGACTACATCCAATTTTCTGAGTAGAGTGTTGAAGGCTATTTTGTAACTGACATCGCCGAAGTCAAGGATCAGTAGGATAGTCAGTTTTACGAGGGTATGTTTGGCAGCATGAGTGAAGGAGGCTTTGTTGCGAAATAGGAAGTCGCTTCTAGATTTAATTTAGGATTGGAGATGCTTAATATGAGTATGGAATGATAGTTTACAGTCTAGCCAGACACCTAGGTATTTGTAGTTGTCCACATATTATCCACACATAGTCAGAACTGTCCAGAGTAGTGATGCTAGGAGGGCGGGCAGGTGTGGGCAGCAATCGGTTGAAGAGCATGCATTTAGTTTTACTAGCATTTAAGAGCAGTTGGAGGCCACGGAAGGAGTGTTGTATTGCATTGAAGCTCGTTTGGAGGTTTGTTAACACAGTGCCCAAGGAAGGCCAGAAGTATACAGAATGGTGTCGTCTGCGTAGAGGTGGATCAGAGAATCACCAGCAGCAAGAGTGATATCATTGATATATACAGAGAAAAGAGTAGGCCTGAGAATTCAACCTTGTGGCACCCACATAGAGAATGCCAGAGTTCCGGACAACACTGAACTCTATCTGAGAAGTAGTTGGTGAACCAGGCGAGGCAGTCATTTGAGAAACCAAGGCCATTGAGTCTCCAGATTAGAATGCGGGGATTGACAGAGTCGAAAGCCTTGGCCAGATCGATTAAAACGGCTGCACAGTACTGTCTTTAATCTATGGCAGTTATGATATCGTTTAGGACCTTGAGCGTGGCTGAGGTGCACCCATGACCAGCTCGGAAACCAGATTGCATAGTGGAGAAGATACAGTGGGATTCGAAATGGTCGGTGATCTGTTTGTTAACTTGGCTTTCGAAGACTTTAGAAAGGCAGGGCAGGATGGATATATGTCTGTAACAGTTTGGGTCTAGAGTGTCTCCCCCTTTGAAAAGGGAGATGACCGCGGCAGCTTTCCAATCTTTGGGGATCTCAGACGATACGAAAGAGAGGTTGAACAGGCTAGTAATAGGGGTTGCAACAATTTCAGCAGATAATTGTAGAAAGAGAGGGTCCAGATTGTCTAGCCCAGCTGATTTGTAGGAATCCAGATTTTGCAGCTCTTTCAGAACATCAGCTATCTGGTTTTGGGTGAAGGAGAAGCAGGGGGGGGGGCTTGAGGAAGTTTCTGCGGGGGGTGCAGAGCTGTTGGCCAGGGTAGGGGTAGCCAGGTGGAAAGCATGGCAAGCCGTAGAAACACTCTAATTGAAATTCTCGATTATCGTAGATTTATCGGTGGTGACAGTATTTCCTAGCCTCAGTGCAGTGGGCAGCTGGGAGGAAGTGCTCTTATTCCCTATGGACTACGGTGTCCCAAAAGTTTTTGGAATTAGTGCTACAGGATGCAAATTTCTGTTTGAAAAAGCTAGCCTTAGCTTTCCTAACTGACTGTGTGTATTGGTTCCTGACTTCCCTGAAAAGTTGCATATCGCGAGAGCTAGTCGATGCTATTGCAGTACGCCACAGGATGTTTTTGTGCTGGTCAAGGGCAGTCAAGTCTGGAGTGAACCAAGGACTATATCTGTTCTTAGTTCTACATTTTTTGAATGGGGCATGCTTATGCTTATTTAATATGGTGAGGAAAGCACTTTTAAAGAACTACCAGGCATCCTCTACTGACGGGATGAGGTCAATATCCTTCCAGGATACCCGGGCCAGGTCGATAAGAAAGGCCTTACGGACGCAGGCAATGAGGCAGTGATCGCTGAGATCCAGCAGAGGTGTATTTAGAGGGCAAGTTGGTCAGGATGATATCTATGAGGGGTGCCCATGTTGACTGATTTAGGGTTGTACCTTGTAGGTTCCTTGATAATTTGTCTGAGATTGAGGGCATCTAGCTTAGATTGTAAGATGTCCGGTGTACTAAACATATCCCAGTTTAGGTCACCTAACAGTACAATCTCTGAAGGTAGATGGGGGGTATTAATTCACAAATGGTGTCCAGGGCACAGCTGGGGGCTGAGGGGGGTCTATAACAAGCGGCAACAGTGAGAGACTTATTTCTGAAAAGGTGGATTTTTAAAAGTAGAAGCTCGAACTGTTTGGGCACAGACCTTGATAGTATGACTGAACTCTGCAGGCTATCTCTGCAGTAGATTGCAACTCTGCCCCCTTTGGCAGTTCTATCTTGATGGAAAATGTTATAGTTGGGAATTGAAATTTCAGAATGTTTGGTGGCTTTCCTAAGCATCGATTCAGACACGCCTTGGGCATCCGGGTTGGCGGAGTGTGCTAAAGCAGTGAATAAAACACATTTAGGGAGGATGCTTCTAATGTTAACATGCATGAAACCACGTTACAGTTACAGAAGTCAACAAATGAGAGCACCTGGGGAATAGGTGTGATGCTGGGGGCTACAGGGCCGGGGTTAACCTCTACATCACCAGTGGAACAGAGGAGGTGTCATGTACTGTCATGTTGTCTTGTCTCTGTCCTTTCCCTTCACCCTGTCTCCCTCTGCTGGTCGTTGTTAGGTTACCTTTTCTCCCCCAATTTCCACCAGCTGTGCCTTGTCTCCTCCTAACCACCTCGTCACCCCTTTTCCCACCTGTTCCCTTTTTCCCTCTGATTAGGTCCCTATATCTCTCTCTGTTTCTGCTCCTGTCCTTGTCGGATTCTTGTTTGTTTGTGTCATTCATGCCTGAACCAGACTGTCGTCATGTTTGCTGTAACCTTGTCCTGTCCTGTCGGAATCTGCCGGTCCATCTGAGCCTACCTATGTTTGGTAATTATAGAAGCTCTGTTTAAGTTGATTCGCTTTTGGGTCCTCATTCACGCACCATAACAGAAGAATCCGACCAAGAATGGACCCAGCGACTTCGGATCCTCTCCACTCAGCCGTCGGGATCCAGGGAGCGATGCTAGGCAGACACGAGCAGGAATTGTCTGCTGCTCGACATGCCGTTGAGACCCTGGCCACCCAAGTCTCCAACCTCACAGAACAGGTTCACCATCTCCGCCTCGATCCACCGGCCACTTCCAGGGCTTTCGAATCTCCGGAGCCCAGAATCAATAACCCGCCGTGTTACTCTGGGGAGCCCACTGAATGCCGCTCGTTCCTCACCCAGTGTGATATTGTGTTTTCTCTCCAGCCCTACACTTTCTCCAGGAGCACTGCTCGTGTCGCCTACGTCATATCTCTCCTTATTGGACGGGCTCGTGAGTGGGGCACGGCAATCTGGGGGGCAAGGGCTGAGTGTACTAACCAGTATCAGGACTTTAAGGAGGAGATGATACGGGTTTTTGATCGATCTGTTTTTGGGGAGGAGGCTTCCAGGGCCCTGTCTTCCCTATGTCAAGGCAATCGATCCATAACTGACTACTCTATTGAGTTTCGCACTCTTGCTGCCTCCAGTGGCTGGAACGAGCCGGCCTTGCTCGCTCGTCTTCTGGAGGGTCTCCGCGCAGAGGTAAAGGATGAGATTCTCTCCCGGGAGGTTCCTTCCAGCGTGGATTCCTTGATTGAACTCGCTATTCGCATTGAGCGACGGGTTGATCTTCGTCACCGAGCTCGTGGAAAGGAGCTCGCGCTCTCCGATGCCCCCCTCTCCGCATCACTACCATCTTCCTCTGCCGGCTCGGGAGCTGAGCCTATGCAGCTGGGAGGTATCCGCATCTCGACTAAGGAGAGGGAACGGAGAATCACCAACCGCCTCTGTCTCTATTGCGGTTCTGCTGGTCATTTTGTCACTTCATGTCCAGTAAAAGCCAGAGCTCATCAGTAAGCGGAGGGCTACTGGTGAGCGCTACTACTCCTGTCTCTCCTTCAAGATCCTGCACTACCTTGTCGGTCCATCTACGCTGGACCGGTTCGTCAGCTTCCTGCAGTGCCTTAATAGACTCTGGGGCGGAGGGCTGTTTTATGGACGAGACCTGGGCTCGGGAACATGACATTCCTCTCAGACAGTTAAAGGAGCCCACGGCCTTGTTCGCCCTGGATGGTAGTCCTCTCCCCAGGATTCAGCGTGAGACGCTACCTTTAACCCTCACTGTTTCTGGTAATCATAGTGAAACCATTTCTTTTTTGATTTTTCGTTCACCTTTTACACCTGTTGTTTTGGGCCATCCCTGGCTAGTTTGTCATAATCCTTCCATTAATTGGTCTAGTAATTCTATCCTCTCCTGGAACGTCTCTTGTCATGTGAAATGTTTAATGTCTGCTATCCCTCCTGTTTCCTCTGTCTCTTCTTCACAGGAGGAGCCTGGTGATTTGACAGGGGTGCCGGAGGAATATCACGATCTGCGCACGGTGTTCAGTCGGTCCAGGGCCACCTCTCTTCCTCCACACCGGTCGTATGATTGTAGTATTGATCTCCTTCCGGGAACCACCCCCCCCCGGGGTAGACTATACTCTCTGTCGGCTCCCGAACGTAAGGCTCTCGAAGATTATTTGTCTGTAGCTCTTGACGCCGGTACCATAGTCCCCTCCTCCTCTCCCGCCGGAGCGGGGTTTTTTTTTGTCAAGAAGAAGGACGGGTCTCTGCGCCCCTGCATAGATTATCGAGGGCTGAATGACATAACAGTGAAGAATCGTTATCCGCTTCCTCTTATGTCTTCAGCCTTCGAGATCCTGCAGGGAGCCAGGTTTTTCACTAAGTTGGACCTTCGTAACGCTTACCATCTCGTGCGCATCAGGGAGGGGGACGAGTGGAAGACGGCGTTTAACACTCCGTTAGGGCACTTTGAATACCGGGTTCTTCCTTTCGGCCTCGCTAACGCTCCAGCTGTCTTTCAGGCATTAGTCAATGATGTCCTGAGAGACATGCTGAACATCTTTGTTTTCGTTTACCTTGACGATATCCTGATTTTTTCACCGTCACTCCAGATTCATGTTCAGCACGTTCGACGTGTCCTCCAGCGCCTTTTAGAGAATTGTCTTTTTGTGAAGGCTGAGAAGTGCACTTTTCATGCCTCCTCCGTCACATTTCTCGGTTCAGTTATTTCCGCTGAAGGCATTAAGATGGATCCCGCTAAGGTCCAAGCTGTCATTGATTGGCCCGTCCCTAAGTCACGCGTCGAGCTGCAGCGCTTTCTCGGCTTCGCGAACTTCTATCGTCGTTTCATCCGTAATTTCGGTCAGGTGGCAGCTCCTCTCACAGCCCTTACTTCTGTCAAGACGTGCTTTAAGTGGTCCGTTTCCGCCCAGGGAGCTTTTGATCTCCTCAAGAATCGTTTTACATCCGCTCCTATCCTTGTTACACCTGACGTCTCTAGACAGTTCGTTGTCGAGGTTGACGCGTCAGAGGTGGGAGTGGGAGCCATCCTTTCTCAGCGCTCCCTCTCTGACGACAAGGTCCACCCATGCGCGTATTTTTCTCATCGCCTGTCGCCGTCGGAACGTAACTATGATGTGGGTAACCGCGAACTGCTCGCCATCCGGTTAGCCCTAGGCGAATGGCGACAGTGGTTGGAGGGGGCGACCGTTCCTTTTGTCGTTTGGACTGACCATAGGAACCTTGAGTACATCCGTTCTGCCAAACGACTTAATGCGCGTCAGGCGCGTTGGGCGCTGTTTTTCGCTCGTTTCGAGTTCGTGATTTCTTATCGTCCGGGCTCTAAGAACACCAAGCCTGATGCTTTGTCTCGTCTCTTCAGTTCTTCAGTAGCCTCCACTGACCCCGAGGGGATTCTCCCTGAGGGGCGTGTTGTCGGGTTGACTGTCTGGGGAATTGAGAGGCAGGTAAAGCAAGCACTCACTCAAACTCCGTCGCCGCGCGCTTGTCCTAGGAACCTTCTTTTCGTTCCCGTTCCTACTCGTCTGGCCGTTCTTCAGTGGGCTCACTCTGCCAAGTTAGCCGGCCACCCTGGCGTTCGGGGTACGCTTGCTTCCATTCGCCAGCGTTTCTGGTGGCCCACCCGGGAGCATGACACGCGTCGTTTCGTGGCTGCTTGTTCGGTCTGCGCGCAGACTAAGTCCGGTAACTCTCCTCCTGCCGGCCGTCTCAGGCCGCTTCCTATTCCCTCTCGACCGTGGTCTCACATCGCCTTAGATTTTGTCACCGGACTGCCTTCGTCAGCGGGGAAGACTGTTATTCTTACGGTTGTCGATAGGTTCTCTAAGGCGGCTCATTTCATTCCCCTTGCTAAGCTTCCTTCTGCTAAAGAGACGGCACAAATCATCATCGAGAATGTTTTCAGAATTCATGGCCTTCCGTCAGACGTCGTTTCGGACAGAGGTCCGCAATTCACGTCTCAATTTTGGAGGGAGTTTTGCCGTTTGATTGGGGCTTCCGTCAGTCTCTCTTCCGGCTTTCACCCCCAGTCTAACGGTCAAGCAGAACGGGCCAATCAGACTATTGGTCGCATCTTACGCAGTCTTTCTTTTCGCAACCCTGCGTCTTGGTCAGAACAGCTCCCCTGGGCAGAATACGCCCACAACTCGCTTCCTTCGTCTGCGACCGGGCTATCTCCTTTTCAGAGTAGCCTCGGGTACCAGCCTCCGTTGTTCTCATCTCAGTTCGCCGAGTCCAGCGTCCCCTCCGCTCAGGCTTTTGTCCAACGTTGCGAGCGCACCTGGAAGAGGGTCAGGTCTGCACTTTGCCGTTATAGGGCGCAGACTGTGAGAGCTGCTAATAAGCGTAGAACTAAGAGCCCTAGATATTGTCGCGGTCAGAGAGTTTGGCTCTCCACTCAGAACCTTCCCCTTAAGACGGCTTCTCGCAAGTTGACCCCGCGGTTCATTGGTCCATTCCGTATCTCTCAGGTCATTAATCCTGTCGCAGTGCGACTTCTTCTTCCGCGATATCTTCGTCGCGTCCACCCGGTCTTCCATGTCTCCTGTGTTAAGCCCGTTCTTCGCGCCCCCGCTCGTCTTCCCCCCCCCCCCCCCCCCATCCTTGTCGAGGGCGCACCTATCTACAGGGTCCGTAAAATCTTGGACATGCGTCCTCGGGGCCGTGGTCATCAGTACCTAGTTGACTGGGAGGGGTACGGTCCTGAGGAGAGGAGTTGGGTTCCCTCTCGGGACGTGCTGGACCGTGCGCTGATTGATGATTTCCTCCGTTGCCGCCAGGTTTCCTCCTCGAGTGCGCCAGGAGGCGCTCGGTGAGTGGGGGGGTACTGTCATGTACTGTCATGTTGTCTTGTCTCTGTCCTTTCCCTTCACCCTGTCTCCCTCTGCTGGTCGTTGTTAGGTTACCTTTTCTCCCCCAATTTCCACCAGCTGTGCCTTGTCTCCTCCTAACCACCTCGTCACCCCTTTTCCCACCTGTTCCCTTTTTCCCTCTGATTAGGTCCCTATATCTCTCTCTGTTTCTGCTCCTGTCCTTGTCGGATTCTTGTTTGTTTGTGTCATTCATGCCTGAACCAGACTGTCGTCATGTTTGCTGTAACCTTGTCCTGTCCTGTCGGAATCTGCCGGTCCATCTGAGCCTACCTATGTTTGGTAATTATAGAAGCTCTGTTTAAGTTGATTCGCTTTTGGGTCCTCATTCACGCACCATAACAGGAGGAGTAGGATAAGGGTACGGCTCAAGGCTATAAGAACTGATTGTATTGTGCGTTGGGAGCAGAGGATAAAAAGGGCAGATTTCTGGGCGTGGTAGAATAGATTCAGGGCATAATGTACAGACAAGGGTATGGTAGGATGTGAGTACAGTGGGGGGAAACCTAGGCATTGAGTAACGATGAGAGCTTGCATCTCTGGAGACACCAGCTAAGCCAGGTGAGGTTTCCCCATGTGTGGGGTGTGTGACATCTAAGGCATGTTGAGCTGGACTAGGGGCTCTACAGTGAAATAAAACAATAACTAACCGGTATAGCAGAAGACAAGGCATATTAACATTAGTGAGAGGCATTTGTAGCTGAGTGATCATAGGGTCCAATGAGCAGCAATAGGTGAGTCCGGGAGCAGTTCGGTAGTCACTACTTTGCTAGGTGGGTCTTCGGTGAAAACGCAACGGAAAAGCCTGTTGAAACCACATCGGACGATAACGTCGGCAGACCAGTCGTGATGGATCGGCGGGGCTCCGTGTCTGCAATAAAGGGTCCAGACCAATTGGCGGGACAAGACAAACACACATCCGACTGCTACGCCATCTTGGATTCAAATCCGCTAATGCTAACAAACCATAACATAGTCGTAATGCTAATTAACTACAAGACCGGCATATAACTATGCCTAATGCTTCATATGTTTGTCTGAGACCAATTTGTCTGTGTAACTCGGTGTGTTCATGTTCCATGGGGTCAACATTCATGTTCTATGCTGCTGTTACTATGACAATTCTGACACAGACCACAAAGAGAACCATCTTGATGGAACTCTCGTCGGAGCCAGCCAGACAAATGAAGTGAACATGGGAAGAGAGAGGGAGAAAGAGCAGGAACAGAAAGGAAGGAAACCAAACACACTTGCTCACAGAACAAAAGAGTGATGTGGAAAAGTCCACTGGGACGTCCTACTGGTGGGAGAGAGGAGATGGTGGGGGTCGGGGTCAGGGTGGGGGTCTAGGTTTGTGTGTGTGTCTGTGTGTGTGTGTGTGTGCAGTCATGCTTGCTGCCCCTCTATGTGTGTCTGTAGAGAGTGAGAGGGAAAAGGATAAGGGAACCTTGTTGACACACTAAAGACAGTGATTATTGTCACCTGGGGCAAGACTGGATGCCAAAACATGCATGTGACATAGATGGACAGAGATAAGAGGTAAGTCCCTGTGTGTGCGTATGTGTGTGTGTTTGCGTGCGTGCATGTGTGTGTGTGTACTTGCGTGCGAAAACAGAGAAATAAGTTAGGGAACCTCCCCCGCTCCCTCCCTCCAAAGCAGATCTTTCCTAATGAATGCTTAATGAAGGAAAGTGCCCTCTAATGTCAGGCCTAATTAAGAAATATGACCTGTCAAACAGTCAGGCCCAGGGGTCACGGAGCTTCTTCTCTCACTCTCTCTCGCTCGGCTTTGTAGGAAGAGTCAATATTGACCATAAGTCAGGCAGTGGAGCCTCAGATCTAATGTAATCTACAGCCTACAGCTGTGCCCTGGGACTAGAGAGAAGGGGAGAGAGAAGGGGACAGGAGCCAAGTGGAGGGAAGAGTGGTGGGGGAGGTATGGGAGGAAGAGAGGGATACAGATGGGGTTGTGAGGGTGCGAAAAGATGGGGGTGAGAAAAGGGTGAGGAAAGAGGGATGAGAGGAGGATGAGAGTTGTGAGGGGTGACAGTGAGAGCCACTGAAGCTCTGCAGGAGGTTGGGAACCAATTAACCTTGTTCTCCCTCTCTCTCTCTCTCTCTCTCTCCACTCCTCCTCTTCTCATCTCCCTCTCCATAAATATGAGGAAACCCTCCAGTAGTGTTGGACATACTGTATGTTTTCCATGAGCTTTAACCTACATACATCCAGTTAGCCCTTTGAGGAATGTGTTTTTAGAATGTTACTCTCTATTTCTGAATACCATAAAACTGAAATAAATAGCCAAGACGTTTATTTGCTTCAATTGCTGAACACAACTGCCGCTTATTAGAGATGGGTTTCTATTTAAGCCATGTATCTATTTCCTTAATGCACACAGCTTTTGAAAATACGACCATGCTGTTTACTGTGACCAGTAAGACCGGTATAAACATTATAATAACAAATCTATCGTAGATCAGACTTGCAAAGGCTGCCTATCATTACCCCTGATTTCACACTTCAGCACCATTCTCTGACTTGTTGTGCCCCGTTGCACCTTGTAATACCTGTAGGTGAGCCAACAGTGTAGGGGAAGCTACACTGAAGCTACCCTTTAAGTTGAAGTAACAAAAGTTAGTTTGAAAAAGTAGTTCACCATATCCAAACTACTATGTGAAAAATCTGAAATGTCAATGACTACAAACTGCAAGAAGAGATCACTTTGGGGTCAAATTCAGGATTTCTTTCAAAAGCGAGTGACCATGTTATATACACTAAACATCCTGCTCGTCGAATATCTCATTCCAAAATCATGGGCATTAATATGGAGTTGGTCCCCCCTTTGCTACTATAAAAGCCTCCACTCTTCTGAGAAGGCTTTAGATGTTGGAGCATTGCTGCGGGGACTTGCTTCCATTCAGCCACAAGAGCATTAGTGAGGTCGGGCACTGATGTTGTATGATTAGGAATGGCTCGTAGTCGGCATTCCCATTCCCCCCAAAGGTGTTCGATGGGGTTGAGGTCAGGGCTCTGTGCAGGCAGGTCAAGATCTTCCACACCGATCTCGACAAGCCAATTCTGTATTCGCCTTGTGCAAGGGGGCATTGTCATGCTGAAACAGAAAAGGGCCTTCCCCAAACTGTTGCCACAATGTTGGAAGCACAGAATCGTCTAGAATGTTATTTTATGGTGTAGCATTAAAATTTCCCTTCACTGGAACTTAGAGGCCTAGCCCGAACCACGAAAACAGCCCCAGACCATTATTCTTCCTCCACTAAACTTTACAGTTGGCACTATGCATTCAGGTAGGTAGCGTTCTCCTGACATCCGCCAAACCCAGATTAGTCTGTCAGACTACCAGATGGTGAAGCGTGATTCAACACTTCAGAAAACATGTTTCCACTGCTCCAGAGTCCAATGGTGGCGAGCTTTACAGCACTCCAGGCGATGCTTGGCATTGCGCATGGTGATCTTAGGCATGTGTGTGGCTGCTCGGCCATGGAAACCCATTTCATGAAGCTCCTGACGAACAGTTCTTGTGCTGACGTTGCTTTGAAACTCAGTAGTGAGTGTTGCAATCGAGGGCAGACAATTGTTACGAGCTACGCGCTTCAGCACTCGGCGGCCCCTAATCTGTGATCTTGTGTAGCCTTCGTTGTTGCTCCTAGACATTTCCACTTCACAATAACAGCACTTACAGGGGCAGCTCTAGCAGGGCAGAAATTTGACGAACCGACTTGTTGGAAAGGTTGCATCCTATTACAGCGCCATGTTGAAAGTCACTGAGCTCTTCAGGAAGGCCATTCTACTGCCAGTGTTTGTCTATGGAGATTGCAAGGATGCATGCTTGATTTTATACACCTGTCAGCAACAGGTGTGGCTGAAATAGCCGAATCCACTCATTTGAAGGGGTGTCCACATCCATTTGACCATGGAGTGTATTTTCCCTGCTCACATGTCAGCTGTTGACACACATGCACATCCGGTTTGATCAAAACAATACATTTTCCAATAAACCACCAGTATTCGACTGTTAAAAAAATAAGTATTGTAATTTTTCCCCTCTTTTTCTCCTCATTTTCAGGATGATGGTCTTGTCTCCTCGCTGCAACTCCCCGATGGGCTCGGGAGAGGCAAAGGTTGTGTCATGCCTCCTCTGAAACACAACACCCACCACTTAACCCGGAAGCCAGCTGCACCAATGTGTCGGAGAAAACACCATTCAACTGCCCTAAACTGCCCACCAGTTGAGACTGGTGCAAAACACCAGTCTCAACGTCAACAGTGAAGAGGCGACTCAGGGATGTTGGCCTTCTAGGCAGAGTTGCAAAGAAAAAGCCATATCTCAGACCATATCCTTTGGCCATATATCTGGCCAATAAAAATAAAAGATTAAGATGGTCAAAAGAACACAGACACGGGACAAAGGAACTCTTTCTATTTTACTTCAGGAATGATGTTGAGCTCTCCCATGTTTCAGACACAACTGTCAGTAAGAGTGTCCATGATTGAGTCTTTAAATGAAGAGATTTAGATAAAACTGTCCAGTTTGAGGGTTTGTTGCAGCTCTTTCCAGTCGCTAGCTGCAGCGAACTGAAAAGAGGAGCGACCCAGGGATGTGTGTGCTTTGGGGACCTTTAATAGAATGTGACTGGCAGAACTGGTGTTGTAAGTGGAGGATGAGGGTTGCAGTAGATATCTCAGATAGGGGGGAGTGAGGCCTAAGAGGGTTTTATAAATAAGCATTAACCAGTGGGTCTTGCGATGGGTATACAGAGATGACCAGTTTACAGAGGAGTATATAGTGCAGTGATGTGTCCTATAAGGAGCATTGGTGGCAAATCTGATGGCCGAATGGTAAAGAACATCTAGCTGCTCGAGAGCACCCTTACCTGTCGATTTATAAATGATGTCTCTGTAATCTAACATGTGTAGGATGGTCATCTGAATTAGGGTTAGTTTGGCAGCTGGGGTGGAAGAGGAGCGATTACGATAGGAAACCAAGTCTAGATTTAACTTTAGCCTGCAGCTTTGATATGTGCTGAGAGAAGGACAGTGCACCGTCTATAACTTCTGGCTATTTAGTGTATGTAACATGTTTTTCAGTAATATTGTTTGTGCATTGGAAAAGGAGTTCTCTGAGTTTTAAGTTTTTAGTTTTGGTGCACTTTTGACAGATAGGTGTGAGGGAGACTGGGGAGGGGCAGCCAGCTGGGGATTTATGGCCTTGCTGACAGCTGGTGATTTATGGTGTGCTGTGTTGGAGGGAAGAGAGGCTGATAAAGATCTCAACTGGTGATTTGTCTGGCTGACGGCCTGTTTGACAGAGAAACACTGTATTTTCAGGGGAAAATGTAATAATGTTAAATTATGAAACTATGAAAAATATTAATAAAACCCCACCCATGGGGCCACTAGTGGGTGCTTCTGGTTATTTGACTGCAGGATTCGGTTGTAAGAATATGTAATTTGCCTTATTAAACACAAAAACTATGTTTCAAGTGAGAATTATGCAGGTCTGATGCCGAGAAATTAGTGTGTAGTTCCAATAGTTAGCTACATTGCTACATGGCAAAAAAGTAATGAACTTCTGAAAACACTACCTAGATTATAATTTAGTTCAACTACCAACAAGCTACTGCAAAATGTAGTTAAATTACTAGTTAGACTACATGTAGTTAACTACTCCCCAAGACTGTGACCCGAACATGTCAAACCACACTGCTGTCTCATCCATGGCAATGATGTTGCTCCCCGCAATCTTCTTTTGCGTAATCTCACTGAAGTTCACTTGTAAACAATTCATTTAGACCCAGCGTTTATTTGAAACAGGTGTTTATTTGCTGAAGTGTGTGCCGATGACCGGCTATTAAAAAGGACATGAGGCTATTTGAGACTCAGCGTTTAATTGATAATTAAACGTTTTACGTTATGTCTGTGCTCTTGGAAGTGTTAA
Organism: Oncorhynchus clarkii lewisi; assembly: GCF_045791955.1. Taxonomy (NCBI): domain Eukaryota; kingdom Metazoa; phylum Chordata; class Actinopteri; order Salmoniformes; family Salmonidae; genus Oncorhynchus; species Oncorhynchus clarkii. Next base: position 27,038,528 of record NC_092154.1, read on the forward strand.
TGTACAGAACTGCTGTTTAACCCCTGCTAAGCTAGCACAAATTCTCACACTACAAGTCACAGAGTCAAAGTCATTATTCCATCTGTGTATCCCATACAGTACGGTTCTGACTGATGTGACTGATATGATGGTGGGAGAACGGGAATGATCAATGATCCTGGGATGAGAACAGGCCAAGGAACTCATCATCTCACTGTGAAGTGTGGAGACTAAGATTGTGGGCTGTCCACCTCATAGTGGTGATGATGATGATAGTTATAGTTACAAGGCAGCTAATTGTGAACATAAATATTCTGTGGAAAGTACCTCTGTCATACATCCCAAAACCCCTAAAAAACAAGCAAAAATCACCAGAGGCTTGTTCACATGCTAGGGGATTGGGGATGGTTATTCTGTGGGAAAGGCCCTCCATCACACTCCTACACACCCCTACAGCACACCCCTACAGACAGACTCAACTAATCCTCAGGACCATCAAAGAGAGTTCAAAGAGGTGGGAGGAGGGACAGAAGGAGAGAGGGAATGTGGGAGAGGGGAGGAGGGACAGAAGGAGAAAGGGAATGTGGGAGAAGGGAGGAGGGACAGAAGGAGAAAGGGAATGTGGGAGAAGGGAGGAGGGACAGAAGGAGAGAGGGAATGGGGGGGAAGGGAGGAGGGACAGAAGGAGAAAGGGAATGTGGGAGAAGGGAGGAGGGACAGAAGGAGAGAGGGAATGGGGGGGAAGGGAGGAGGGACAGAAGGAGAGAGGGAATGGGGGAGAGGGGAGGAGGGACAGAAGGAGAAAGGGAATGTGGGAGAAGGGAGGAGGGACAGAAGGAGAGAGGGAATGGGGGGGAAGGGAGGAGGGACAGAAGGAGAAAGGGAATGTGGGAGAAGGGAGGAGGGACAGAAGGAGAGAGGGAATGGGGGGGAAGGGAGGAGGGACAGAAGGAGAGAGGGAATGTGGGAGAAGGGAGGAGGGACAGAAGGAGAAAGGGAATGTGGGAGAAGGGAGGAGGGACAGAAGGAGAGAGGGAATGTGGGAGAAGGGAGGAGGGACAGAAGGAGAGAGGGAATGTGGGAGAAGGGAGGAGGGACAGAAGGAGAAAGGGAATGTGGGAGAAGGGAGGAGGGTCAGAAGGAGAGAGGGAATGTGGGAGAAGGGAGGAGGGACAGAAGGAGAAAGGGAATGTGGGAGAAGGGAGGAGGGACAGAAGGAGAGAGGGAATGTGGGGGAAGGGCGGAGGGACAGAAGGAGAGAGGGAATGTGGGAGATGGGAGGAGGGACAGAAGGAGAAAGGGAATGTGGGAGAAGGGGGGAGGGACAGAAGGAGAGAGGGAATGTGGGGGAAGGGCGGAGGGACAGAAGGAGAGAGGGAATGTGGGAGATGGGAGGAGGGACAGAAGGAGAAAGGGAATGTGGGAGAAGGGGGGAGGGACAGAAGGAGAGAGGGAATGTGGGGGAAGGGCAGAGGGACAGAAGGAGAGAGGGAATGTGAAAAGTAAAGACAGAACAAGAGAGCAGGAGAGATAGGAGTGGTACGAATGGAAGACCAGGAGAGAGACAGACAGAGACAATCAAGAGTTCAAAGAGGTGAAGAAGAGGGATTGGGAACAAAAGAGAGAAATGCGGTAGCAGCAGTTAAGACGAGAGTGAGATATGGTAGAAGGAGAGAGAGAAAGTGAAAAATAAAGAGAGAGAAAGAGCAGGAGAGACAGTCATGAGAGTTCAAGTGTAAAACTGAATATAACTCTTAGTAATCTGTCACTTTGCCCACCTCCACCCGACAGCTCTCCCTGTGGTGGGCAGATCTCCCAAATCAGTTGCTACAGCTTATGCCATACTAGATTCAGAGGGACATTTGGACAGTTTAAAAACACAGTTTTAGTTTTCAAAATGCACTATATCTTGTCAAGTATGCTGCTCTGCATTCATTTAAACTGTAGTGTTCTGTGTGACTGAATCCTGTGCCTTATATCTGCACCTCTCTTGCTGTTCTCCTTCGCTGTCTCTCTCTAACCTACCTTAGAATGGCCTCTGTCTGTAATGTGTTTAGTCTGAGAGGTTCCAGCACCCAGAGCAGATCTACCTTATCAGCCTCCTCTTGTCTGGTTGCCCATGGCGACACATCCCACCTGGAGGAGGGCCAACACCCCATTAGCAGATGAAAGCAGGTTAATGTGGATGATGCACTCTTTCTCTACCTCTGTGTTTCTCTCATTCTCTCTGTTTCTCTGCCTCTCTCTGTGTTTCTCTCATTCTCTCTTTATATCTCTCACATACACTCTTTCTGCCCCCAACTTGCTCTCTCTTCCCCTCTCTCTTTGTACATGGATGTGACTGGTGTGTTTGCCCTGGAATTACAGACATCAAAGTATGATCACAGAACAGAGAGGAAGAAGTGGGTAGACTTTCTGTAGCAAATTTGTTAAAGAAATAGTAGCATGTGTAAAAGCAACTTAAGTAGTTTCAGTAGAGGCTGAGTTTGCATGGGCTGATTTTGCTTGGGTTGAGTTTGCATGGGCTGAGTTTGCATGGGCTGAGTTTGCATGGGCTGAGTTTGCATGGGCTGAGTTTGCATGGGCTGAGTTTGCATGGGCTGAGTTTGCATGGGCTGAGTTTGCATGGGCTGAGTTTGCATGGGCTGAGTTTGCATGGGCTGAGTTTGTATGGGCTGAGTTTGCTTGGGCTGAGTTTGCATGGGCTGAGTTTGCTTGGGTTGAATTTGCTTGGGCTGAGTTTGCATGGGCTGAGTGTCACGCCCTGCCCTTAGAGATCCTTTTTATTCTCTATTTTGGTTAGGTCAGGGTGTGACTAGGGTGGGTAGTCTAGTTTTTTTTATTTCTATGTTGGCCTGGTATGGTTCCCAATCAGAGGCAGCTGTCTATCGTTGTCTCTGATTGGGGATCATATTTAAGCAGCCTTTTCCCAATGTTTTTTTGTGGGATCTTGTCTATGTATAGTTGCCTGCGAGCACTAGATTAGCGTCACGTTTCATTTGTGCGCTTTATTGTTTTCTGTGTGTTTCACTTCTAATAAAAGATGGAACCATACCATGCTGCATTTTGGTCCGATTCATAAAACAACGATCGTGACACTGAGTTTGCGTGGGCTGAGTTTGCGTGGGCTGAGTTTGCGTGGGCTGAGTTTGCGTGGGCTGAGTTTGCGTGGTCTAAGTTTGCATGGGTTGAGTTTGTGTAGCCTGTTTTGAGACAGAGATTAGCCACATGTGATTGGTTGAGGCAGTGCAGCAGGGGGTAAGTAAGGGCTCCTCCCTTACAGAGATATAAAACTGATTCAGGTTCTGTATCTCCTCCTCACGTTTCATCCTGACCACTGATGCTAACACATCCTCTCTGTCAGCAGCTCCCTCTGCAGCCCTCTTTGGGGCCAAAGTCATGTGTTTTCACTCCCCGCAAACAAGCTACAAACCCCCCGTACCCCCACCCACGCCCCCACGTCAACCCCACTCCATTCTCTCACACTAACCTCATATTAAGCAACACTTGGTTTCTTTGGCTACAAAACATTTCACTTCGATGTTGACCCAAGTCTTAAAAATAAAACTTAAATAATGGGGTAATGACAAAGACATCCAGAATAACATTGGAGGGAATCAGGCATAAGGTAAACAGAGCTGTAATGTTTGGTCCACCGCTGTGATTTTAGGAACTGTAGCTAAACCATGTGCTTGTCTTAGACCCTCTCCGCCTCTCTTGTCCTCGCTTGGCTTTGAGAAACATTATTATGCAGCAATTAGGTCCAAAATACAAGTATTAGTGGTAATATGGTACAAATGTAACGTGTGGTATCAACAGCTGCTTCATAGATACGGCAATAGTAATATACTGCAGCAGCAATAGAAGGTACAGTATTTGTAAAATATAAAGTGCAGTGGCATTAGTATGACAGTCGGCAAAACCTGTAGTAGTACCAGTAGTGGTCTTTGGTAGAAATACAGATACTAATTTGCAGAGGTGTGGACTCGAGTCACAAATATGATGACTTGCAACCTGACTTTGACTTTAACACCAATGATTCATGACTTGACTTGGACTTCAGCCTTTTGACTCGACCTGACTTGATACCCTCCTCAAGCCCAAATATAAAAAATGATGCTGTTAAAAAAAAGTGTGCAGTGCATTAACTCTTCATTTAACAGATTACAGTTTGAATCGGACAGCAGCCAATCAAATTGTGCCAGCTGAGAAAAAGTTGTGCGTGGCAGTTCACAAGGAACGTCGGCGAGTGAATTCAGATGGAGCCTTGGAAAGATGATACCCAAAATTATTATTTTCGCATATAAAGACAACACTGTATCAACAAAAACTGATTGCAACTTGTAAAACATGCGGTTGGGCGATTGTGTACACGCCTACATTGTCCGATTGCGCCCCATAGCGTTCCTCGATAGTTGATCACTATTTGGGGGGTTCTGTCTCATGGCTACCCATGTATTTCCATGGAAATATAACGTTTATTTGGAAAGTAATAAAGATATAGATATTTTTAAAAGTATTAATGATTTGCGCAAATGTAATATACTAACTATTACTCTTTAAAAAATCTGAAATGGTATTACATTTGGTGAAGAACACATTATGACTTGTTTAGGACTCGAAACTCAAAGTTTAGGTTTTGAGACTTGACTTGATACTTGACAGTCTTGACTTGAGACTTGAGTCAGACTTGCCTGTCTTGACTTGGGACTTGACTTGAGACTTGAGTGCTAAGACTTGAGACTTACTTGTGACTTGTAAAACAATGACTTGGTCCCACCTCTGCTAATTTGTCTAGCTCCAGCACAGCTCTAGATCCAGCATAGGTATGGCACAGTGGAGGCTACTGAGGGAAGAACGACTCATAATAATGGCTGGAACAAAGTGAAAGGAATGCCATAAAACACATGGGAACCATGAAAACCATGTGCTTGATGTATTTGATACCATACCACTGATTCCGCTCCAGCCATTACCAGGAGCCCGTCCTCCCCAATTAAGGTGCCACCAACATCCTGTGGTATGGCCCCCTTCTCTCTCTCTTGCACTGTGTCAAATGTATGTGGCAATAAATGTGTCGTTACCACATAAATCCTATCCACACGGTGTATCCACTCATGCCCTGTGCATGTGGCCCCTGTCAGACAGGCTGTCCCATACACCACTGTAGCTAGCCTGTCAGACAGTAGGACACCGCAGCTATCTGCTTCTTGCCCTGGCTGTAAACTGCACTGGGGACGTAAGCAAATGTCACAAGCCCTAAATATTAATTTCATACTTGGCAGGGGCATTAGTTTTCCTCCTTTAAAAAAAAATAATGGTCTCTCTGATTTCTCCAGACACCTGAAACCTCTTGACTTCAGCACTCCATGAAGTAGAGGTCAGTATTGGGGTGGGCCAGTGATGATGTCATATATAATAGATGTAGACGCCCACCTCGCACGTTAAGAGGTTTGAGTCCCGGAGTTCTCTGGGGTTGTAAATAGTGGGTGACCTCTCGCTCTGTTTCTCTCTCTTTACTCTCCAAACATTGACTTTTCCAGACCGATCTGTGAGTTTAGACAAATCCTCTTCTGTTCTCTGTCATTTTTCTTTCCTCTCAAACTTCAAAGCCAATTGGAAAATGTCTCTCTCTGGAATTGTTAAATAAAGCGTTGGTGATAAATAAATAATCGTTGGTGAACACAATCATGGTATAGATTTTCAGTGCACCAATAGTGAGCCGAATGAATGGCCGTATAATGTATAATGAAAGCTGTTAGTTCAATGAGGGAAAGCATTGACGCTTAGGAAGGCTAAATTAGGAAACTTACCCTATTCTATGCTAATTTGTGAACTATGGTCGTCTTCCAGTGTCCTGATTGAACTGGTTTATGAAGTGACACTGAGTTACTGAGCTGATTTCCCTTGCAACATCAGTCTAGATGAGGCAACTCTAAGTCATAGATATGATGCAGTGACTGCTAGGAACTGTGTGTGTGTGTGTGTGTGTGTGTGTGTGTGTGTGTGTGTGTGTGTGTGTGTGTGTGTGTGTGTGTGTGTGTGTGTGTGTCTGTGTGTGTGTGTGTGTGTGTGTGTGTGTGTGTGTGTGTGTGTGTGTGTGTGTGTGTGTGTGTGGTGTGTGTGTGTGTGTGTGCGCACGTCTCCAGGGCAGGGGAGTAGATGGGAGTTCAATTTAATAATGTTTTTGCCTGGCTGATGATCTGAAGGGTCGGACTTGTGAAACGCACGCGGTCACCAGATTTGTAGGTTCCACAGAAAACAGTTCTTAAGCTCATAGCCTAGTTTCTCTTCCCCTTTTTGTTGCGTTCTAAATCTGAACATCATTCTGAACCTCAACTTCCTAATCTCTCAATGAGTAACTCCTCTTTAAAATACTTGGAACAATTCAGGGCTCATTGGCTGCTTGGTCTGCCACCATGTGCTTGGTTGGCCTCCAGGCCTTTCACCAATAGCTAGAAATGAAAAATAAAATTTCCCAAAAACTTGGATCTTTTAAAACTACTTTGGACTGAGGTGTGTTTGTGGTCTGAACACCTGTGCTGTATGGTTGCCAGGGCAGTAAATGTGTAATATCTGATTTATGTGAAGTAGACAAAAAGCTATATGCCTTTTATTTGGCCTCTGAGATCTAACCTATTTGGATGATTTAAGTGTATATGCATAAAACAACATAACTTCCTGTTTTCACTGTGGTTTTGCCTCCATGTGTCTTGATGCCTTGAAACACTCCCACAACCACAGTTCCAACCTCACGGTTCACAGTTTAACATCTGAATCAGGGTTTCTCAACTCCGGTCCTCTGTGAGCTGCAGTGTCTGCTGGTTTGATTCATGAATTGATGTCACCGATTGGCCAGTGAGTTCACTGACTTTCTGACTTTACTTTTTCCATTTTCAGTTTGGACATGTTTTCTCTCATTGGTGCCTATAGTAAACACAACCCTGGTTTTCCAGATTGAAATCAGTCTCCAATGAAAATTCCTGGAATAACACCAGCTGACACAGTGGCCCTGTGGGACAACACATACGTTCTCCTGTGTGTTACCCCCTGCTGCCTTCATAGTCCATTAGTGTAAAACGAGACGGCTAAGCAGGTCTCACTTACACTAAAACACATCGCAGACTTACACATTCAACAAACTAGCAGGCCTCCAACTGAGGGGGAGTGGGAGAGATAAAGAGAGCGAGAAGGAGAGAGTGAGGAGGAGGAAAATGTGAGATGGAGCAGGACAGTACAGTAGTCCTGCTTACTTTACTGTTTGGGTTAATTACCATGTTGACAGATAGATTACTCAGATCGAGAGAGATAACTATACCAAAAAACTGAGCAAATTGGGCTACCGGGCACTAAACAGAGAGTACACTCTGGCAGAATACCTGATAACTGTGACTGACCCCAAATGAAGAAAATCCTTGACTATGTACAGACTTAGTGAGCAAAGCCCTGCTATTGAGAGAGGGCACATAGCCGTACGCTGTGTGCCCACTGCCCACAGAATTAGGTGAAAACTGAGCTACACTTCCTAACCTCCTGACAAATGTATGACCATATTAGAGACATATTTCTCACAGATCACACAGACCCGCAAAGAATTTGAAAACAGATCAAACATTGATAAACTCCCATATCTGTTAGGTGAAATACCGCAGTGTGCCGTCACAGCAGCAAGATTTGTGGCCCATTGCCATGAGAAAAGGGCAACCAGTGGAGCACAAACAACATTGTAAATACAACCTATATTTATCTGTTGATTTATTTCCCCTTTCATTCCTCAATGACTTGCACATCGTTACAACATTGTACATCGCCAATAATATTACTTTTGAAATGTCTATTCTTTTAAAACATTTGTGAGTGTAATGTTAAATAATCTTTCCCTTGTTTATTTCATTTTGGTTTATTGTCTATTCCATTTGCTTTGGCAATGTAAACACATTTCTCATGCCCTTTGAATTTAATTGAATTTAATTGAGAGAGGGAGGAAGATAGAGAGAGACCACTGTGACTGTCCCAAACTTAAGGAGAACTTTGACAATGTACAGACTCAGTGAGCATTGCCTTGCTATTGAAAAAGGCTGTTGGCAGATCTGGCTCTCAAGAGAAGACAGGCTATGTGCACACTGCCCACAAAAGGAGGTGGAAACTGAGCTGCACTTCCTAACCTCCTACCCAATGTATATTAGACACACATATTTCCCTCAGATTACTCAGATCCACAAAGAATTTGAAAACAAACCCAATTTTGATAAACTCCCACATCTACTGGGTGAAATACCACAGTGTGCCATCACAGCAGCTAGATTTGTGACCTGTTGCCACAAGAAAAGGTCAGCGAAGAACAAACACCATTGTAAATACAACCCATACAGTGCCTTGCGAAAGTATTCGGCCCCCTTGAACTTTGCGACCTTTTGCCACATTTCAAGCTTCAAACATGAAGATATAAAACTGTATTTTTTTGTGAAGAATCAACAACAAGTGGGACACAATCATGAAGTGGAACGACATTTATTGGATATTTCAAACTGTTTTAACAAATCAAAAACTGAAAAATTGGGCGTGCAAAATTATTCAGCCCCCTTAAGTTAATACTTTGTAGCGCCACCTTTTGCTGCGATTACAGCTGTAAGTCGCTTGGGGTATGTCTCTATCAGTTTTGCACATCGAGAGACTGAAATTTTTTCCCATTCCTCCTTGCAAAACAGCTCGAGCTCAGTGAGGTTGGATGGAGAGCATTTGTGAACAGCAGTTTTCAGTTCTTTCCACAGATTCTCGATTGGATTCAGGTCTGGACTTTGACTTGGCCATTCTAACACCTGGATATGTTTATTTTTGAACCATTCCATTGTAGATTTTGCTTTATGTTTTGGATCATTGTCTTGTTGGAAGACAAATCTCCGTCCCAGTCTCAGGTCTTTTGCAGACTCCATCAGGTTTTCTTCCAGAATGGTCCTGTATTTGGCTCCATCCATCTTCCCATCAATTTTAACCATCTTCCCTGTCCCTGCTGAAGAAAAGCAGGCCCAAACCATGATGCTGCCATCACCATGTTTGACAGTGGGGATGGTGTGTTCAGCTGTGTTGCTTTTACGCCAAACATAACGTTTTGCATTGTTGCCAAAAAGTTCCATTTTGGTTTCATCTGACCAGAGCACCTTCTTCCACATGTTTGGTGTGTCTCCCAGGTGGCTTGTGGCAAACTTTAAATGACACTTTTTATGGATATCTTTAAGAAATGGCTTTCTTCTTGCCACTCTTCCATAAAGGTCAGATCTGTACAATATACGACTGATTGTTGTCCTATGGACAGAGTCTCCCACCTCAGCCGTAGATCTCTGCAGTTCATCCAGAGTGATCATGGGCCTCTTGGCTGCATCTCTGATCAGTCTTCTCCTTGTATGAGCTGAAAGTTTAGAGGGACGGCCAGGTCTTGGTAGATTTGCAGTGGTCTGATACTCCTTCCATTTCAATATTATCGCTTGCACAGTGCTCCTTGGGATGTTTAAAGCTTGGGAAATCTTTTTGTATCCAAATCCGGCTTTAAACTTCTTCACAACAGTATCTCGGACCTGCCTGGTGTGTTCCTTGTTCTTCATGATGCTCTCTGCGCTTTTAACGGACCTCTGAGACTATCACAGTGCAGGTGCATTTATACGGAGACTTGATTACACACAGGTGGATTGTATTTATCATCATTAGTCATTTAGGTCAACATTGGATCATTCAGAGATCCTCACTGAATTTCTGGAGAGAGTTCGCTGCACTGAAATTAAAGGGGCTGAATAATTTTGCACGCCCAATTTTTCAGTTTTTGATTTGTTAAAAAAGTTTGAAATATCCAATAAATGTCGTTCCACTTCATGATTGTGTCCCACTTGTTGTTGATTCTTCACAAAAAAATACAGTTTTATATCTTTATGTTTGAAGCCTGAAATGTGGCAAAAGGTCGCAAAGTTCAAGGGGGCCGAATACTTTCGCAAGGAACTGTATTTATGGTTATTTATTTTCCCTTTTGTACTTTAACCATTTGTACATCGTTACAGCACGGTATACAGTTGAAGTCAGAAGTTTACATACACCTTAGCCAAATACATTTAAACTCAGTTTTTGACAATTCCTGACATTTAATCCCAGTAAAAATTCCCTGCCTTAGGTCAGTTAGGATCACCACTTTATTTTAAGAATGTGAAATGTTAAAATAATAGTAGAGAGAATGATTTATTTCAGCTATTATTTCTTTCATCACATTCCCAGTGGGTCAGAAGTTTACATACACTCAATTAGTATTTGGTAGCATTGCCTTTAAATTGTTTAACTTGGGTCAAACGTTTTGGGTAGCCTTCCACAAGCTTCCCACAATAAGTTGGGTGAATTTTGGCCCATTCCTCCTGACAGAGCTGGTGTAACCGAGTCAGGTTTGTAGGCCTCCTTGCTCACACACACTTTTTCAGTTCTGCCCACAAATGTTCTATGTGATTGAGGTCAGGGCTTTGTGATGGCCACTCCATTACATTGACTTTGTTGTCCTTAAGCCATTTTGGCACAACTTTGGAAGTATGCTTGGGGTCATTGTCCATTTGGAAGACCCATTTGTGACCAAGCTTTAACTTCCTGACTGATGTCTTGAGATGTTGCTTCAATATATCCACATAATGTCCCTTCTTCATGATGCCATTTATTTTGTGAAGTGAACCAGTCCGTCCTGCAGCAAATCAATCCCACAACATGATGCTGCTACCCCCATGCGTCACGGTTGGGATGGTGTTCTTCGGCTTGCAAGCCTAACCCTTTTTCCTCCAAACATAACAATGGTCATTATGGCCAAACATATCTATTTTTGTTTCATCAGACCAGAGGACATTTCTCCAAAAAGTACAATCTTTGTCCCCACGTACAGTTGCAAAATGTAGTCTAGCTTTTTTATGGTGGTTTTGGAGCAGTGGCTTCTTCCATGCTGAGCGGCCTTTCAGGTTATGTCGATATAGGACTCGTTTTACTGTGGATATAGATACTTTTGTAACTGTTTCCTCCAGCATCTTCACAAGGTCCTTTGCTGTTGTTCTGTATGTAAACTTCTAACCCACTGGAATTTTGATACAGTGAAATAATAATCATTTGCCTGAACTATCCCTTTAAAGCAGGGTGGTCAAACATTTTTATTTTAATAGTCCTTATTTTACCAGGTGTTGACTGAGAACACATTCTCATTTACAACACCAACCTGGGGAAAGTTACAAAACATAGTAAAAATATATGCTTAACATTCAAAATATATAAGCAAGCAAAAAACAAACACAAATGATAGGAAGAAAGTGAGCGAGAGAGATAGGGGGAGAGAGAGAGAGGGACTACAGCAGCTCACAGCTGTACTCAGCCGTTGTGTGTGTGTGTTAGTGTTTTAGTGTTAGTGTGTGTATGTGTATGTGGATGTGTGCGTGTGCGTGACAAAGAATGTGTGAGAGACATTAATGCCTAACTCGCACACTAGGCCTATGTGTCTGTGCTGATTCCTAACCTCTGTGTGTATAGCTTTAGCCTATATATCATCTCATGCTGCACTGTGTGTGTGTGTGTGTGTGTGTGTGTGTGTGTGTGTGTGTGTGTGTGTGTGTGTGTGTGTGTGTGTGTGTGTGTGTGTGTGTGTGTGTGTGTGTGTGTGTGAGTATGTGTATGTGTGTGTGTGTCAGTGTGTGTGCGCACCTGGAGTTGCAGTATAATTTTTGTATCCGATTCCTTTTTCTGCACGGGTCACTGCATAGGCCATACACATCACTGCTGGAGAAAACACTAACACATCAAATCACTCATGGAATAGAAACACACACAAACACTAGAATCATTCTACTCACACAGAGGCCTCTGACACTGGCCATGTGATCGCATCAATCACACTAATAGCTTTCTTTGTGTCCACTGTGACTGATACAAAATACAAACAAACTCTATACCCAGAAATGGGCCAACACATTCTTGACTCAGTAGCTGACTCACATCCGAACCTACAAAATGATTACCCCCCCCCCCCCCCCCGCCAAATGCACACAAGTATACTCACACATGCACGCATGCACACATACACACACACACACACACACACACACACAATGTGGCCTTTAAACATGGAGGTGTGTTTACAGCGGCTTTAATACAGATGGAATTTATTTAGATTTCCCCTCGATTTAGTCTATGAGAGACACAAACAAATCAAAGAGCCCTCTGCCAATGACAGGAGGTCCAAAGTGGTGCGTGAGTGTGTGAGGAGTTTGAGGAGTTCTTGGAGATTGGTAATGACGCCTTATATCCTAACACATCTCTCTCTGTGTGTGTGTGTGTGTGTGTGTGTGTGTGTGTGTGTGTGTGTGTGTGTGTGTGTGTGTGTGTGTGTGTGTGTGTGTGTGTGTGTGTGTGTGTGTGTGTGTAAGTAAAGTGCACACATGTGTAGGTGTTTTGACCTAACCTGAGTTCACGCTACCACCTCTTACCCCATCTATCCTCTTTCTATCCTCATCCTCAAGATTACAAAGCTACGATATAAAAGAGAGAGAGAGAGGAACAAAGAGAAGAAGAAGAAGAAGAAGAAGAAGAAAAGACAGTGAACGGGGGAAAGAGGTAGAAAACAGGTAGTCTAAGTACCTTAAGGGCTTTTTGTCTTCATCTATGTGGAATCAAAGCCGGCTCCTGCTATAGGAGGTGTCTCTTCTGGAAGAAACGTTAGTAACTTTCTCCACCACACCACATCACACACACTGCTTCCCACTGGGGAAGTTATGGGCTGCACTAGGGTTGGGCAATATATCAAATGTATTTTATTAATTTGAATTCATGTTTTTGCACGATATTCCAAATGCCTGTATCGCAGATTCAAGTTTTTTGTGTTTTTAGCTTTTATGAGCGTTTATGAGCGAGTGGCAGGTATGCTAGTGGTTAGAGCATTGGGCTAGTAACCAAGAGGTTGCTAGATCGAATCCCTGAGCTGACAAGGTAAAAATCTGTCGTTCTGCCCCTGAACAAGGCAGTTAACACACTGTTCCTAGGCCGTCATTGTAAATAAGAATTTCTTCTTAACTGACTTGCCTAGTTAAATAAAGGTTAAATAAATTTTAAAAATACCCTGTTTATGTTTCAAATCCTCAAATTTCGAGCAGAGCAGACACTACTAAAACAGATGTTCCAATGAACATTCATTCTGGGAAATTAATGCACAGTTTGTCGCGTGCATTACGGTATCATTAGCAACATTTTAGTCAAATAAAGATTGTTATAGTAGCTGTTGAGTCTGTGTTTTATAAATGTGCAATAAGCATAAAACAATTATAGAAGGAATTGGCAACTCTTTCTCATTCTGAGAAATAAGGTAGGCAACGTGATTTGAACATCTGTACAAAGTGGACAGGCCAGCATGCTGATCAAACAGTTGGAGATGGACAGAAGGGTGTCTTCATAACAATTACACTGTTGTTAGCTGGATTCAGAGCTGGTGAAAATATACCTAGATCCAAATTGGCTAAACTTGAAATATAAATATTATCTGGCCACTCACTAGAACGTGGGCTTGTGCTTGAGAGATTGTTCATGAGACCGGTGTTTATTTTCTATAATGCCTGCTACATTATTAGTGAATGTGCCTTATGCATGGTTCTGGTTACATTTGTGACAAAAAGGGCATTTTTATTGACAAACCTGAATGCCAGATCAGTGATTACTGCAAAAAAAAAGCACTAATGATTAGTGGGTCTTATGGTTGTGGAAGGAATATATTCATCCGAGGTATAATTTCTCAAGCTCTGAATTCCTTATATTATTTTGGACTGTTTAAATGCACTGTATTTGACATTTAATTGTACAACAAAGCTTATTTAGAAAAAACATTGACAAAATGTAGATATATATCGGGAATCGCCCAGCCCTAGGCTGCACAGGCCCCAACACACACAAACACACACTAACGTCACATACACATAGCTCGAATACATTCACATACATGCACATATTTAAAAATACTTTCACTGGCAGATGTATGCATGAATGCAATCATATAGCATACTTGCCAATACATACTAGGACAGTGAGTAATGCTGACAATCACATACATAATCACTCATACATGCACACAAACAAACACACACACAAGTGCACAGATATCGGATACTTTCAACCCCCCCTCCTGCTCCCCCCCCCCCCCCCCCCCCCCCCCCCCCCCCCCCCACACACACACACACACACACACAGCACTCCTAATAGTGATGGGTGAACCTATGTTGACTGGTGAGTGTGTCGGGGGAGACCCTGTCCTGCCAAGCTCAACCTCAACCTGTCAGACTGATAGCCCAGCAGGAACGAGATGAAACACCAGAGGGGTCAACGGGTCCATGCTGCTCAATAACTAACTGTCTGTCTGTCTGTCTGTCTGTCTGTCTGAATAACACACACAGCACTGTCTCATGGCCATATTAGGCCAGCTATTTTGATATTAAACTAAAATAGAGTCAGGCAGCTGTCTGTCCCATCCTGAGACCACCTGGCCAGCACACTGCATAGGTGACTCTGCCATCAATACAGCCTGGCTGACACGGGACACACACTGGAATGGAGGGCATGTGTATGTGTGTGTGTGTGACAAGGGACAGAAATAGCTGGTTGGTGCCAGTGTTGGTCAGGACAGGTCTCATTAATAGTACTGTTCAGCCATTGTGACATTTCTGTGTCCCACATCCTTCAGGCAGGAGCACACTTGCCTAACCTCGCTTGTATACAGCCACAACCATACTCACCCACACACCAAAACAACAAAACACAAACACAGTTAAACAAGTCAAGGTAACACTTTATTTGGATAGACCATCTGTAGATGCGACTATCAGTAACATTTCAACTAACTCTCCTAACTCTAAACTTAACCTTTAACCTAATCCTAACTCTAACCCTTATTCTAAACCTAACCCTAACTTTAGCGAGCAGTTGCTTATCAACAGATAGTTTGTATGGCCATCTGTAGAGCATCTACAGATGGGCTTTCCAGATTATCCAAATAAAGTTGGACCCAAGTTAAACATTTGATGGCACACTTCATGGGATTCTAAGAAAAGTGAGAAGGATATTAACAACTCCAGTCTCCAAACCCAAAGACATGTCAGTCAGCAAAGAACATTTGCGGCTGTTAAAATCTCAGTGTTCAGGTAAGAAAGTGTGAGCGTTATATCGGAGTGTTGATTCTAGTGAGGTTAACACCAGTTGGATTGAAACTGATGCCACCTGTGGTGAATAAATTAAGTGTTAATCAGGTGGTTGGGGTTGTTACTCGACACGCTACTTGTGTTGAGATCATTTCCGTAAAATCTTTCAGCTTGAAAAAGACATGGAAGGGGTCTCATCTTCCTCCCTAGTGTGCTTTGTTAGAAGTTGCTTTTTAGAATAGTTTGTTTCAATATCTACGTTTTTGCATGGACATTGATTGAATAATTGGTCGTATACTACACAAAGATAAATGAACATACATTTTTATAAATGAAACCAATCTGTAAGTGGATGGACTACATTGAGATAGTTGTTCCAGTTTAGATGGTTTAGGTAGTCTAATTTATCAATCTTCCTACCTTGGCAGTCATTCTATCTGCAGATTGCAGGTGATTTTCAAAGTTCCAGTTGTTGGATATTCTAACTCTGGCTGGATTCCAATAGGAATTATATAACATGTGGAAAGCCAGCATAATATGGCTGGCCGATGTGGCCTGCAAACCAGGAGTTTCAAACCACTATGTTAGGGTAAAACTAGGCTGTCGAAGTATGGTGTTGTAATAATGTTTTTATGAAAAAATATTCACTTAGGCAGTTGGATATAGGACTGAAAGCAATAATGATGTTAATTCCCTAACACTGAGAAAGTGTAACAGCTCTAATGTGTTAATGAGTTGGAATTAGGGACATTGGGGTGTTAGTTAATCAACACTTTGAAAAGTGTTAGCTTAACACTATTTTGGTGGGCCACATATACACACTAAGAAAGTGTTACATTTAACACTGCAGTTGTCAAAATTCTGACCTGTGAGGAAGGTAAAGGAGGCAGGCCCAATCACCAGTGAGCACTTTAGCCACAGCCAATATGTTAAACCAGGGATTTACAGTATGTCATTTTCATTTTAAAATGACATTGGAAGCGGCTTAAAGTAGAGAAATTAACATTCAGTTCTCTGACAACAGCTCTTGTGGACATTCCTGCAGACAGCATGCCAATTTTACACTCCCGCAAAACTTGAGACATCTGTGACATTGTGTTGTGTGACAAAACTGCACAATTTAGAGTGGCCTTTTATTGCCCCCAGCACAAGGTGTACCTGTGTAATTACCATGCTGTTTAATCAGCTTCTTGATATACCACACCTGTCAGGTGGATGGATTATCTTGGCAAAGAAGAAATGCTCACTAACAGGGATGTAAACACATTTTGGAGAAATACGTTTTTTGTGCATATGTAACATTTCAAGGCTCTTTTATTTTAGCTCATGAAACATGGGACCAACACCTCATGTGTTGAATTTATATTTTTGTTCAATATATGTACCCATTGATTCTTGAAGAATATTACTTATAAATGCCTCATGAGTTTAGTTCAACTGTCATACCCCATCAGAACCCAAACTATAAGCTTATTTTACTCCAAAGTGTGTAAACAAAGTAAGTGTTAACACTGTATAGAAAAAAAAAACATGGTTCAAACTATAATTGTGATGTCATGGATGGTCAGTCCTTGCATTCATAGCACTGAATTTGAGAGTGGTTACATTCCTCCATCCCCATCCCCCTGCTTTATACCGAAACAGTGGTGGGGAGAATGCTTTGTTATTGTTTCAACTGCGGCTGCCACTTCAAGTACCCATCAGTCCAACAAGGGCTTTCTGCAAAGCAAAAAGGCAGATTGTAGCTCAGAGAGAGCCTTGTCAACAGAAGGGGCAACAGAATACACAACAGTATCATCTGCATACAAGTGGAGGTTACAGTTTCCTACAGACAAACCACTGTTGTTTACATAGACAGTAAAAAGTACAGGGCCCAAAATCGACCCCTGTGGGACACCCTTAGTAATATCAAGAAAATCTGACTTAACTCCATCAAAAGAAACACATTGTGTCCTGTCTGTCAGGTAGTTTTCAAACCAAATGCAGGCTGCCTGACCCAGGCCAATTTCAGGCAGTCTACAAATTAACAATGAATGGTCAACAGTGTCGAAAGCCTATAAAAGGGCAGCACAATGTTGCCTTTTGTTCATGCAACTTACAATGTTTACCATTTAACACCAAAGAAGTAGCAGAGATAGTGCTGTGACCTGGCAGAAACCAGACTGGTGGACACTGAGAATACATTTTGAACCTAGAAAAGATCTGAGTGTTGATTAAAGATTCAAACATTTTCTCTAGGCAAGACAGTTTAGAGATTGAGCAATAATTATTCATGTCAGAGGGGTCACCACCTTTGTGGAGAGGGAGCACATGGCCCTAGGGGTAGCACCCGAGATAACTGTCAGGTTAAAAATATGTGTCAATGATTTCACAATTAGGGGAGCAGAAAGCTGCAGCAAGGCTCAAGCAAATCAGCCCCAGTGGATTTAAAAAAAAATCAATCATAAGTAGAGTGTCTAGCACATCTCAAGTAGAGAGTTGTTGAAATTAAAACAAGAAGTTGAACTCGATGGTGTCACGCCCTGATCTGTTTCACCTGTCCTTGTGATTGTCTCCACCCCCTCCAGGTGTCGCTTATTTTCCCCAGTGTATTTATCCGTGTGTTTCCTGTCTCTCCGTGCCAGTTCATCTATGTTTCCAAGTCAACCAGCGGTTTTCCCGTTCGCCTGCTTTTTGCATTCTCCTTTTTCTAGTCCTCCCGGTATTGACCCTTGCCTGTTTCTGGACTTTGTGCCTGTCAACCTTCTGGACTCTGATCTGATTTTGACCTTTTTGCCTGTCCACAACCATTCTCTTGCCTACCCCTTTGGATTAATAAACATTGTAAGGCTGTGTCTGCATTTGGGTCTCAGCTTGTGCCTTGATAGATGGACCTTCCATCATGCCAGCTAAAGGCTCTGAGAGGGAAGAGCAGTCGATTGACTGACCAGCCTCTAAACAACCATTTCTTTCAAATAAAAGATCTGCAGAGGTAAAATGTTGATTAAATGCACAACTTGCTTAGGCAGGTAGGGAGATTAATTTCCACACTTCAGTGCATTAACTGTTATCCAAAATGTAGACCGATCTCCCACATAGTTTGAGGTGTAGCTTTTTTAATTGAGGAAGTGCAGCTATTTCTCAATTGCCTGAAGCTGCAGTGTCAGTTTGTCAACCTTATTCTCCATCAATTATACATTGAAATTACAATGTATTACTGTCCATACAATAGACACCTGAGTTACCTCATTATAGAAATATTAGTTATGCATTATTTGGGGTTTCAGTTTAATTGACATTGCTTTCATTATGCATTAATTCCAAGTTATTTATGGGCAATGGTTGACTCATTGGGTTTACCAAAAAGGTAAACAAATGTCTTGTGTATGGGGGGGAAATTCTGAAACACTACTTTTGGGAATTGGAACAGATTATTAAAAAGTGGACACTCCTATTGAATCAAATCATAGTCCATTTGAAGCAGACACAAGAACCCATTCTCTGGCGTGGACCTGATTTCTAAAAAACATTTTCACAATGGGGACAAAACAAAACAAGAGTTGACAATCTCATTTCAGACTAACCAGATGGGAAAATGACATACTGTAAATCCCTGGTTTAACATATTGGCTGTGGCTAAAGTGCTCACTGGTGATTGGGCCTGCCTCCTTTACCTTCCTCACAGGTCAGAATTTTGACAACTGCAGTGTTAAATGTAACACTTTCTTAGTGTGTATATGTGGCCCACCAAAATAGTGTTAAGCTAACACTTTTCAAAGTGTTGATTAACTAACACCCCAATGTCCCTAATTCCAACTCATTAACACATTAGAGCTGTTACACTTTCTCAGTGTTAGGGAATTAACATCTTTGGTGTTACAGTAGCTCGCTTTTGGGTGTTTTAACACTGTAGGGTATCAAACCTTATTTGCATATTGATTTCCCAGGGTGTCTTTCGAGTTCATTTTAGAGGTACCTGTACAACCCATGACTGTGTTTGCTAGTAGATGCTTCCAATGTCATTTTAGAGAATTTGGCAGCCCGTCCAACTGGCCTCACAACCACAGACCATGTGTAACCACGCCAGCCCTCCTTGACTGCAGTTCTGGTTCGTAACCGACTTCAGTGGGCAAATGCTTACCTTTGATGGCCACTGGCATGCTGGAGAAGGCTGCTAATCATGGATGAATCCTGGTTTCAATTGTACTGGGCAGATGGCAGACAGCCTGTATTTCATCATGTGGGCGAGTGGTTTGCTGATGTCAACTTTGTGAACAGAGTGTCCCATGGTGGAAGTGGGGTTGTGGTATGTGCAGGCATAAGCTACGGACAATGAACACAATTAGATTATATCGATGGCAACTTGAATGCACAGAGATACCGTGATGAGATCCTGAGACCCATTGTCATGCCATTCATCCACCACCATCACCTCATGTTTCAGCATGAAAATGCACGGCCCATTGTTGCAAAGATCTGTACACAATTCCTTGTAGCTGAAAATGTCCCAGTTCTTCCATGGCCTGCATACTCACCAGACCTGTCACCCATTGAGCGTAATACGGTACGACAGCGTGTTCCAGTTCCCGCCAATATCCAGCAACTTCACACAGCCATTGAAGAGTGGGACAACATTCCACAGGCCACAATTAACAGCCTGATCACCTCTATGTGAAGGAGATGTGTCACGCTGCATGAGGCAAATGGTGGTCACACAGATACTGACTGGTTTTCTGATCCAGATTAGGGCCTAGTGAATTTATTTCCTATTAACTTATTTCCTTATATGAACTGTAACTCAGTAAAATCTTTGAAATTGTTGCATGTTGATTTATATTTTTGTTCAGTGTGTGGATGTAGCAGCTGCTGATTGCCCATTTTAATGCAGGCAAAACTACATACAGTGGGGAGAACAAGTATTAGATACTCTGCCGATTTTGCAGGTTTTCCTACTTACAAAGCATGTAGAGGTCTGTAATTTTTATCATAGGTACACTTCAACTGTGAGAGACGGAATCTAAAACAAAAATCCAGAAAATCACATTGTATGATTTTTAAGTAATTAATTTGCATTTTATTGCATGACATAAGTATTTGATCACCTACCAACCAGTAAGAATTCCAGCTCTCACAGACCTGTTAGTTTTTCTTTAAGAAGCCCTCCTGTTCTCCACTCATTACCTGTATTAACTGCACCTGTTTGAACTCGTTACCTGTATAAAAGACACCTGTCCACACAGTCAATCAAACAGACTCCAACCTCTCCACAATGGCCAAGACCAGAGAGCTGTGTAAGGACATCAGGGATAAAATTGTAGACCTGCACAAGGCTGGGATGGGCTACAGGACAATAGGCAAGCAGCTTGGTGAGAAGGCAACAACTGTTGGCGCAATTATTAGAAAATGGAAGGAGTTCAAGATGACGGTCAATCACCCTCGGTCTGGGGCTCCATGCAAGATCTCACCTCGTGGGGCGTCAATGATCATGAGGAAGGTGAGGGATCACCCCAGAACTACATGGCATGACCTGGTCAATGACCCGAAGAGAGCTGGGACCACCGTCTCAAAGAAAACCATTAGTAACACACTACGCCGTCATGGATTAAAATCCTGCAGCGCACACAAAGTCCCCCTGCTCAAGCCAGTGCAAGTCCAGGCCCATCTGAAGTTTGCCAATTACCATCTGGATGATCCAGAGGAGGAATGGGAGAAGGTCATGTGGTCTGATGAGACAAAAATAGAGCTTTTTGGTCTAAACTCCACTCGCCATGTTTTTAGGAAGAAGAAGGATGAGTACAACCCCAAGAACACCATCCCAACAGTGAAGCATGGAGGTGGAAACACCATTCTTTGGGGATGCTTTTCTGCAAAGGGGACAAGACGACTGCACCGTATTGAGGGGAGAATGGATGGGGCCATGTATCGCGAGATCTTGGCCAACAACCTCCTTCCCTCAGTAAGAGCATTGAAGATGGGTCGTGGCTGGGTCTTCCAGCATGACAACGACCCGAAACACACAGCCAGGGCAACTAAGGAGTGGCTCCGTAAAGAAGCATCTCAAGGTCCTGGAGTGGCCTAGCCAGTCTCCAGACCTGAACCCAATAGAAAATCTTTGGAGGGAGCTGAAAGTCCGTATTGCCCAGCGACAGCCCCGAAACCTGAAGGATCTGGAGAAGGTCTGTATGGAGGAGTGGGCCAAAATCCCTGCTGCAGTGTGTGCAAACCTGGTCAAGAACTACAGGAAACGTATGATCTCTGTAATTGCAAACAAAGGTTTCTGTACCAAATATTAAGTTCTGCTTTTCTGATGTATCAAATACTTATGTCATGCAATAAAATGCTAATTAATTACTTAAAAATCATACAATGGGATTTTCTGGATTTTTGTTTTAGATTCCGTCTCTCACAGTTGAAGTGTATTTGTGATAAAGATTACAGACCTCTACATGCTTTTTAAGTAGGAAAATCGTCAGTGTATCAAATACTCCCCACTGTATATGTTATTTTCCAAATATCTTAAACATGTATCTGATGATTTATGCATTTGTACATTGGATGGTGCCCACATTGATCGTGTTTCTGCTTATAAATATCTGGGTATCTGGATTGACGAGAAGATATCTTTCAGGACGCATATTGAAGGGATAGTTAAGAAACAAACATTTTATAGGAATAGGCCATGCCTTTCATTAAATAGTAGAAATCTAATCATACAGTCGACATTCATACCGGTTATATATTATGGTGACCTTTATATAAGGGGTGGGCAACTTTGATGGGGGTGGGGCTACAAAAAAACGGAACTCATGAGTGGCCGCAGTGGCTTCTGGGTCTGCGTACCCACATCCAACCCCCTGCAATTCTACTCATTTTACCATGGGACAGAGATAAAAATGTGCAGTTTTATAGCTAATTTCCTGCAATTCTACACATTTTGCCATATGGTAGAGGCAAATGTTTGCAGTTTTTAATATGATAACTGATGATCAATGGACTCCACCCCTGTCGGTAATTTGACAATTTGACCATGAGACTCCCAGTTGCCCACCCCTGGTTTATATGAATGCAGCTGCCACTGTATTGAAGCAATTGGACGCAGTTTATCATAAAGCACTTCGCTTTATTACGGGCGACAGGTTCAGTACACATCATTGGTTTTAGTTTATTTATAATCAAATGATTACGTAGTACCTGTCTTGACTGCTTCAAACCGGAAGAAGCTAATTAAGCTAGCTAATGTTAGCTCGGCTAATTGAGGCTGCAGTGCATGGCTTTCTCATCCTGCAGTTACAAATAGCAACAACTCCGTTCAGAATATTAAGTAGCAGCCTACCTGTTGGCTTATGGTAGTTGTAGCCTATTGTTCTCTTTTAACTTTTAACTCTGTCATTTTAATTCCATCCTCCATTGATTACACTCTCATCTTCCATTGACTACACTCTCGTCGCAACAGCATTATAAATCTCTCTCTCTCTCTCTCTCTCTCTCTCTCTCTCTCTCTCTCTCTCTCTCTCTCTCTCTCTCCCTCTCCCTCTCCCTCTCCCGCTCCCTCTCCCGCATTGGATCTTGGGTATTCAGGTACAGGTGGAGCTGTGAAGACCTCTACTCTGATCTGCACTTTAGCCAATGAACCATGTGTGAAAACAACCTAAAACACACCAGTCTGTTCACACACACAACACACACACACACACACACACTCCCTTTGCTCTGTTTTGTGATCACCAAACGTCTGTAGCCGTCTTAGGTCAAGACACATCTCTGTGAGTTGACATGTGGATGCGTGTTCAGACCTGCCTGTTTTTTCTTTCTTTCTGTACACAAACAACATCTCACTGTCATCACATCCTTCCTCATCCTGAGCAGGGGACCTCTGAGAGTGGAGTGTCTGTTTTGGCCTGAAAGGAGGCCCCATCACTTCTACAGGAGTGCAGGTCTCTGAGGATGTGTTGTATACTCTTACAGTCAAGAGGTTGACAGTTTCCTGTTATCCAGACTTACGCTAAGTAACCACAAGACCAAGAGCCAGGTTCTCCACCAAATGGCCTCATTGTGTAGGCCTAATAATACAGCCCCTCATGAAGAGAACGCTGTGAGTGTTACTTTAGTACAACTGATCAAATTTCACATGTAAATGGTTAGCCACAAAACGTTAGTCCTGGTGAAGTTAAAGGTGCTTCTTGCTTCCTAGCAGACGTGGCACTTAGTTTTAACCCTCCCTTCATGTGACATTAGGTTCCAATTACACCCTGACTGACAAAGCAGAACATTCCCCCTGATGTTAATTTACGACTGGTAGTCAATCTCTCACTCTAGAAACCCACTGTGCTGCATCTGTGTGTGTATCTGCAAGTGTCTTCTTACAGGTTATCACTTTCGCCTCCATTTCCCAGCTGTAATTCAAGCCAGTCTAATAATGGCTTTTAAAGGCCTCTGACCAAGTAATAAGCAGATGTAATCTCAGTCTTAAAATCATCTCAGGTGGGCTTTCTGTTTCTACCACCTAAACCTCACCTGAAGGTCTTGTTCCACCCCTTATCTGTGCATCACCTGATATTCCTGGCTCCTCCCTTCTACCATGAACCTCACCTAAGAATTGTGTCCCTGCTCGCATTTGTAGATGTTGTCCCCATCATCGTCTCACATCATCCTCACTAAGACTCTACCGCTCACCAGTTAAGTAACTCATCAGACCTACCCTAAAAGGCTCTGCCCCTTAACACATTCCCTCCCTTAACCTATCCCTTACCTGAGAGTCCTGTCTCTCCAACGCAATCCTCACCCTCAAACCTACAACACCTGAGAACCCAAACCCTGAATCTCACCTGGAAGTGCACTTTCCTCCAAACTCCTCACCTGTAACCCAGGTGCCTGTAAATCCCTGTGGGTTCTGTCTCAGCCACCCCCCCCCCCCCCCTCCTCCTCCTCCATACCTCTTAGTCTCATCTGTAACCCACTAGGAAGGGCAGGTGCCTGCAAATCCCTGTGGGTTCTGTCTCAGCCCCCCCTCCTCCTCCTCCTTCTCCTCCATACCTCTTAGTCTCACCTGTACCCGACTTGGAAGACCTCTACATTTCTCCCCTGACAGGTCAGGTGTAGTCTCCAAGGAGGATTAACGGCAGAAATGATTTAACAAATTGACCTGCCGCCAGCCATGAATGCTCCTGGGAAGCCAGAATTCAACCCTTGTTTTGGTTTTAGTCATGATATTCAGCCTGTAGGTTCCCTGTGGAATAAATGCTGACACTGTGTGAAGAAAATGTATTGCAGGTCAATGAACTCAGCACATTTCACCTTGGATGCGGAGTGACTATTCTTCGCCAACACTTTATTAAGCACAGTTCGTTTTTCTACACCTCAAAATGTCTGGGAAGTTGAACAGCCTCCCCTTCTTAACCCTCTCCAGATGTGTAGGTCAGTAGAAGAGTGAAGAGAATAGCGGGGGTGAACACACCATTAGAGAGGAGAGGAGAGATGTGAAGCCATAGTAAAAAGAGAGGGAGACAGAAAGAGCAGTGGGAGGAGGAGAGAACAAAGGATGAGTAAGGAGGGGAAGGAGGTTGTCACACCCTGCAGGGGTGAGGTACAGTAGGAGGGCCGGAGATTAGAGAGACGGGGGTCTCCACTGTCTGGAGGGTGGTGGAACCACAGGGACTGAGAGCTGTAGGAGCATCTAAGAGGAAATAATAATGTAGTAGTAATAGTAGTGTAGACAGAGACCCTTAACGCGCTGGAAAACCGTCTAGACAAGCGATACATCGGGTTAAACAACCTGTGACCCCCCGAATGAAGACAACCAATGTTTCTAATCATGTCCCAGACTTAATACACATGCCGTAAGGAATTTGCTGCAAACCACAAAAACTGGAAGTAAATTAACAAAAAAGTAAAGAATATGTTCTAGATATTGAGTCAGAGTTGTCTCGGGCTGAGCTGCAATTCCTCACAACTCTGTTTTCCCACAACACAAACACACAAGCCTGCCCAATGGAATACCATACAGATACAATACAGATCTATATATACAGATCAGATACAGAGATCAGATACAGATATAATTTAAAAACAAACACAACAACAACAATGCCTGAATGTCAGCCTGTTCTCAGTCTATTTAGAAACCATCATTTTTCATTTATCAGCCCTGTTCCGGCGTGGTTTGTTGTTGTTGATACTAGGATCTCTGACTCTGTGTGGATGGCTTATGCATCTGTTGGGTTCTGGGTTTCCTGAGATGTGTTGACTAACAGACGGAACAGTCAGCATCGAACAGTCCGCATCGAACAGTCAGCGCTCTCAAACTCAATACCTCCACCAGCTTAGGGTCATTCATCCACACGTTTAGCTGCCCTGAGAACTCTGAGAAGGAATGAATGGCATGGACAAGACAATGAGATGAGAGGGAAGAGCCTTTGAAGAAACCTGTTCATATATGTCACGGTCAATAGTTTTCTGCCAAAACAAACTGGAAACCTGAGCAGCACTGACAAACTTGACAAAAGTCCCAAAAATCCTGGAAAACCCTCGTTACAAGGCCAGGGAGAGAAATGAAACAGTTTTTCTCTTGAATTGTGTGAGACAGCGGAGAAAGTTATGTGGCTTCCTTTTCTCCTTGCTTCCTGGCTTTAGCAACCACAGATGAGAGTGTTGGCATCCCCTGACGTGTTACTCAGGATTACAAGCAGAAACATCATGGGAAAGTGGGGACACAATTAGGAAAATGTAAGAAAACTGGGAATCAATAGACTTACAAGAGAAAAAATATGTCTCCCTTAAGTGCGTAATAATTTTTTGTGGTCTGCTTGTCTGGGCGTAGAGATTGAAATATCTGTATCACGGCAGGCAAGAGCTAGTTGTTGGCCTAATGTAGTTTTCATGTCCCTGAATGACTCAGTATTAATGATGATATATGAGTTTGCTAATGCTTCTTGGCACTGCCATCGGGAAATCACTTATGACATTATCTTCGCTTTGTCACTACCGTTATACTGCTGCACACAGTAGAGGCTTTCCAGCATCAGCCTGAGAACTACTAGCATCAACAGATTGCATGTTAAACAAAGTTTTTTGGCATACACACTCCGTCTGGAAGGTGTGCCAGTCTGCAGTTTAATGTTTCATATTTTTTTTGGTTTGAGGCATACTTAGCTCTGAAAGGAGGTACTGAAAAGAGTTTAGAAATGGTCCCTCCCTTGTGCCAAGTGCTTTGCAGAGACATGAAGACCATGAAATAAAGTTGTACTCCATCCAGTATTTGTGCAAAGACGTCAGTTGGTTTAACGAAGCATTAAAAAAAGTGTTGGCTTGGGCAAAGCTTGTTAGTGAGAAATGTCAAAACGATCCGTGACATTGCAAGTTAAGACACCTCTTTGGGATAGGGGGCAGCATTTTCACTTTTGGATAAATAGCGTGCCCAATTTCAACTTCCTGCTACTTTTGCCAATAATATAAGATATGCTTATTATTAGGAGATTTGGATAGAAAACACTCTGAAGTTTCTAAAACTGTTTGAATCATGTCTGTGAGTATAACAGAACTTATGTAGCAGGCAAAACCCTGAGGACTAACCATTCAGAATTATTTATTTTTGAGGTCACTGTCTGTTCAATGAGTTCTCATAGTGAAACAATATTTATTAGGCACTTGTTCCTACCGCTTACACTGGATGTCACCAGTATTTGGAAAATGGCTGAGGTTATTCCTTTGTGAAATGAAGAAGTACGGCCATCTTGAAAAAGTGTAACACTTTTGAGAGTTGCGCAAGACTAGAAAAGTAGCGTTAGTTTCCTCTCGTCCTCTATTGAAAACAGATAGACCCGTCTTCAATTTGATCGATTATTAACGTTTAAAAATACCTAAAGTTGTATTACAAAAGTATTTTGAAATGTTTTGGCAAAGTTTACAGGTACACTTTTGAGATATTTTGTAGTGACTTTACGCAAATTGGAAGCAGTTTTTTTCTGGATCAAACATTCCAAATAAATGGACATTTTGGATATATATGGACGGAATTAATCAAAAGGACGATTTGTGATGTTTATGGGATATATTGGAGTGCCAACAAAGGTAAGGCATGATTTATATTTTATTTCTGCGTTTTGTGTAGCGCCTGCAGGGTTGAAATACGCTACTCTCTTTGTTTACTGTTGTGCTATCATCAGATAGTAGCATCTTATGCTTTCGCCGAAAAGCCTTTTTCAAATCTGACATGTTGGCTGGATTCACAACGAGTGTAGCTTTAATTTAGTATCTTACATGTGTGATTTAATGAAAGTTTGATTTTTATATAATTTTATTTGAATTTTCTGCTCTGCATTTTCCCTGGTTTTTGGCCAAGTGAGACGCGACTGTCCCCCTATCCTAGAGAGGTTATTAAGACATATTGTACCACAACCTCAAGGCTAAAATGACTGCATACCTATACAACCTGTTTTTGGGGGAGAAAAAATTAAACACAATACACAGTCATTGCATGAGACAAGCATGAAGTTGGTAGATAATAAATATGGTTTCTGCTGCTCGCCAGACATGCAATGGTATCCTTTACATTTTAATAAGCATGTACAACATAATATAAACTGATGGTCAACAAAACTCTCCACTAAACAGCTGGAGGGGGGCTGAGACCATTAATCCGAAACTATTATCTTTAGCCATCTCAAAAAGTAATATTATTCTTCATGGCTTTTTTTACAGGTGACCACCCGGGCATTTTGAAGGAGAGGTAATTGAATTTCCAGCAGGCCCGCGTAAAATGCAGCTCACTCTGCTTGGTGCAGATCCTCCCGGATCCCTAGGCAGGATGTAAAGATCACAGGCCTGTGTGGACGCTCTGCTGGGACCACAGGATGGGGTAGCCCTGAAAACAATGAGGCCCTGTTCTGTATACCCACCCAGGGGTCCATACAACCTCCCAAAACCTCTATGTATGTATGTAAACTTCCCATATGTGCATGTCTTAATAAGTCAATAGGGACTCAATATAGGATATTGCTATTTTCTTTGTCATTCAGCACATGGATGGGAATCAGCCATATCTTGCAAGTGAGGTAAGATAATTATGCCCCTGTGTAAGACAAAAGATAACTCTGGCCCCAATCCTTTCAGTAGTTGGATGCATTTATCCTCTGAGATGATATTAATGTGTATTCCTTAGAAAAAAACTTTAACAGGTCAACTGGCCAATATCCTTTTACTATATAAAAACATGAAGCAAAAGTTATTAATTACAGCACTGGGTATAACTAACAATAACTCCATTGTGAAAGATACACCCTTAGGCTCCATGGTTTGAGTGGCAATTGGTTTGATTGCATTCTGGCCAAAGTCCCGGGTAAATGTTCAGGGATTGCCTATATATGTTTGGGTTAGGGGTTGATTCTGGCTTGTCCTATAGAATTAACGCCTGGACAGACACTTCCCAAAAGTGAGACCAATGAACAGCAAGGGGATTGTAGGAGACTGGAGGTTTACTGCAGGGCCAGCTGCAGCTGTGACGCTATGGAGGAGTGGGAATCACAACCTACTATGGGTAAACGTTTTTGTAATGTTACTTGTAATGTTTCCCTAATGTTTGACTGTACCGTTTCCTGTTAGTTAGGGGAACATTTCTATGTTAACAAAAACCTTCTGAGAACCTTTTTAACGTGTTCCCTTCATGTCAAGCATAACTTATCTAGAACAATGTTCTCAGAATATACAACAATATACAACGCATTGTATAGGATGTTGCAAGAACATTCATGTGTCCAGTTTACGAAGGGTTAGGAAATGATCCCACCAAGGTTCGTACAAACATACACAGGACATGGCTGCTATGTTCTCACAATATTAGATAATAATGTTCTAGACACATTTCACGGGAACATTGCAAGAACTTCTCTGTGTATCAGTTGTCAAGATGTCGCTTAATGGTCCCAAAGAAATGGTTCCCCCTCCCAAAAGGGTTTCATCACACCTTGTTACTGTTGCCAAGCCCATCAAGGTGAACTGCTGATCCATTCAACACTCTTGTTGTCAAGGTTAGGGATATTCAAACACAACACTTCTGACATACAGTGTTATCAACTTACGTATTTGACACACGATAACATTGTGCATGTTCATTTATACAGTAATTGCTATTCAACCAGCTGGTAAGCATGGCCCAGGTGGTAAACATGGCCCAGGTGGTAAACATGGCCCAGGTGGTAAACATGGCCCAGGTGGTAAGCATGGCCCAGGTGGTAAACATGGCCCAGGTGGTAAACATGGCCCAGGTGGTAAACATGGCCCAGGTGGTAAACATGGCCCAGGTGGTAAACATGGCCCAGGTGGTAAACATGGCCCAGAATCTTGTTTCTCATGGTCTGAGAGTCCTCAGGTGCCTTTTGGCAAACTCCACGCGGGCTGTCGTGCCTTTTACTGAGGAGTGGCGTCCATCTGGTCACTCTACCATAAAGGCCTTCTGTAAGGTTCTCCCATCTCCACAGAGGAACTCTGGAGCTCTGTCAGAGTTACCAGCTCAGTTTGGAAGAAGTGGTTCCACACTTCTTCCATTTACAGTAGGAATGATGGAGTCCACTGTGTTCTTGGGGACCTTCAATGCTGCAGAAATGTTTTGGTACCCTTCCCCAGATCTGTGCCTTGACACAATCCTATCTCAGAGCTTTACAGACAATTCCTTTTTTTGGTTTTTGCTCTGACATGTACTGTCAACTGTGGGACCTTATATAGACAGGTGTGCGCCTTTCAAATCATGTCCAATCAATTCAAATTACCACAGGTGAACTCCAATCAAGTTGTAGAAACATTTCAAAGATGGTCAATGGAAACATCATTTACCTGAGCTCAATTTCGAGGGTCTGAATACTTATGTAAATAGGGTATTTTAGTTTCTTATTTGTAATACATTTGCATACATTTCTAAAAACCTGTTTTCACTTTGTCATTATAGGGTATTGTGTGTAGATTGATGAGGAAATTAATACACGTAATCCATTTTGGAATAAGTAATAAGGGGTCCGAATTCTTTCTAAATGCAAATTGTTTGTCCTTGGTTGCAACACTCACTACCGAGTTCCAAACTGCCTCTGGAAGCAACGTCAGCACAAGAACTGTACATCAGAAGCTTCATTAAATGGGTTTCCATGGCCGAGCAGGCATACACAAGCCTAAGATAACCATGCACAATCTGGGTTTGGTCGAGGCCAGGAGAACTCTACCTGCACCAATGTATATTGCCAACTGTAATATTTGGTGGAGGAGGAATAATGATCTGGGGCTGTTTTTCATAGTTCAGGATAGGCCCCTTAGTTCCAGTGAAGGGAAATCTTAATGCTACAGCATACAATGACATTCTAGACGATTCTGTGCTTCCAACTTTGTGGCAACAGTTTGGGGAAGGCCCTTTCCTGTTTCAGAATGACAATGCCCCTATGCACAAAGCAAGCCAGGCCTAATCACACAACATCAGTGCCCGACATCACTAATACTCTTGTGGCTAAATGGAAGGAAGACCCCGCAGCAATGTTCCAACATCTAGTGGAAAGCCTTCCCAGAAGAGTAGAGGCTATTATAGCAGCAAAGGGGGGACCAACTCCATATTAATGCCCATCATTGTGAAATGAGATGTTTGACGAGCAGGTGTCCACACACTTTTGGTCATGTATTGTATTTAAAACCTTGTCAAATGCTAATGGGATTCATGCTGTAGTCTAACCCATTTCCAATAGGTTATTGTAAAGCTGAAATATGTTGTGTTGTTAGCCCGCTTAATAAACCTTTTCCTTGGAAAATGCTGGAAATGCTCCCATTATTTTGAGTTAATCAAGGAGAAAGAGAACAACATTTTAGTCAAATGCAAACTCTGCAAAGGCAGCATTGATCTCTTCGTCCAGAAACACCACCTCAAACCTGAAAACGCATCTGGAGGTCGTGCACAAAGCGAGTAGCCAAAGTTCCAGAAAACCAAGATGCATAAATAACATGTCCAAGTGTTCTAACGAAATGTGTGATAAACGTTTTGATAAAAGTTTGGACACACCTACTCATTCCGGGGTTTTTCTTTATTTAAAAAAAAATAAAAATCTATATTGTAGAATAATAGCGAAGACAAACTATGAAATAACACATATGGAATCATGTACAAACCAACAAAAAGTGTTAAACTATTTTTATATTTGACATTCTTCAAAGTTACCACCCTTTCCCTTGATGACAGCATGCACACTCTAGTCACCTGGAATGCATTTCAATTAACAGGTGTGCTTTGTTAAAAGTTCATTTGTGGAATAGCCCTATTTGTTAAAAGACCAAGTCCATATTATGTCACGAACAGTTCAAATAAGCAAAGAGAAATGACAGTCCATCATTACTTTAAGACATGAAGGTCAGTCCATCATTACTTTAAGACATGAAGGTCAGTCCATCATTACTTTAAGACATGAAGGTCAGTCCATCATTACTTTAAGACATGAAGGTCAGTCCATCATTACTTTAAGACATGAAGGTCAGTCCATCATTACTTTAAGACATGAAGGTCAGTCCATCATTACTTTAAGACATGAAGGTCAGTCCATCATTACTTTAAGACATGAAGGTCAGTCCATCATTACTTTAAGACATGAAGGTCAGTCCATCATTACTTTAAGACATGAAGGTCAGTCCATCATTACTTTAAGACATGAAGGTCAGTCCATCATTACTTTAAGACATGAAGGTCAGTCCATCATTACTTTAAGACATGAAGGTCAGTCAGTGTGGAATGTTTCAAGAACTTTAAACGTTTCTTCAAGTGCAGTCGCAAAAACTATCAAGCGCTATGATGAAACTGGCTCTCATCAGGACCGCCACAGGAAAGGAAGACCCAGAGTTACCTCTGCTGCAGAGGACAAGTTCATTAGAGTTAACTGTATCTCAGATTGCAGCTAAATAAATGCTTTGCAGAGTACACAGAGTTGCTTATTGGGCCAGTATAGTTAGGCCATGTCCAGAAGAAACCCTCCTTCCTAAGCACTTGTGTAGATCTGAAACAACTTTATAGGGGGTAAGCAGTAGGGTGAGTGCACTTAAGTAAATCTGAACTCTGTTGGAAGTACACTTAAGAACATATTTTATTGATCATAGTTGTTCAGGAGTATCATTAAAACAGGTTAACATGCCCCACCAGACATTAGACAACTATACAGAAAGCCCTTCAAATCCTGAAATAATAAGTAAATAAAATCATTGATGAGAATAGTCAGATTAACTGATAACTGACGTGGTGGCGTAGCAGGGAGATCCGAATATTGTGAACCATGAGGTTGTGAGTTCGAATCTCAGGCGAGGACATGCTGAATAGTTATTACTGTCTACGTGCCTAATGTAAATATGTCAATTGAAAACACTATGCGTGAGTGTCCTTAACCTTGCCAACAGACAAAGAGCTGTGAATGGATCAGTAGTTCACCAATCAGGGCCTTGATTGCCTTGGAAAGTTCCCATGAAATGTGTCTAGAACATTCATATTTTAAGTTCTGGGAACATGGTAACCACTCTGAGTAAGTTTTATTTGACATTGTGGGAATGGTCTTTTGAAAACATTCCTTGCACATCACAGGAACATTTCTATGAAAACTTGACTCCAGATCACATTAAAGTACAGCTGGAAGGCATGACAGAAATCAACTGATACCGTAGGGAAGTGATCCCCATTTTTCAAATAAGAAGGATCACGCAAATTGGCGAGGTTAAGGTTGGTATTTGTTTTCTCACCCTAGTTATATTAAGAGAAGATCAGGTACAGAAGTGTGAGGGAATATAGGTGATTGGTAGTTTAGACGAAAAAAAAAAGAAACAATTCCTGACCTGAAATTGCTTCAGAGCCTTCTGTTATTGGATGGAGTAGCAGTAGAGGCTTAAATGGTCCGGTCCTATTCTATTACCAGCGGCATGCAAACTCTATACCTCCCTTCACTGAACACCACTACCTTAGGGTATGCAGATATTACTTCAGGGGAAAAGCTCTTAGCAAGCTGATAGGTAATACTGTCTGCGCCTATTGAGACTGGAAGGACTCTGGTATCTGGATATTAACTGTGATGTTCAAGGCCCAAGTGTAGGAGTTTAACATGATTTTCTGGACGATGACAGAGCTATGTCTCTGTCAGTGGGTGCGCCAATGGTGCTAAAGATCTGTCTGCTTTACATTATGGCACCTCCCAAGGCTTCCTTCCCCATGCTGCTTATTTGACACACAGACCCATAATCAGAGCCATATTTCAGCTGCAGGGAGGTCGGGTGGGGTCTGGTCAGATGTAGGAGGACCAGTGAATGATTCGGCTGTCACATTGTGGCGAGAGATAATTCTGTACTGTATCAAGTATTCCACGTCTTTAGCAGGCTCATCTTCATAAAGCACCCCATTTTGAAAGCAACTGTCTCTCAAAGGCATGGTAAGAAGGTATATCTTAGCTCGTTGTCATTTAAGGGTCACCTTAACCTAACTCTGACATATCTTGGGATCTTGTCTCCTTTAGCCTTCTTCCAAATTTGTCAGTGTATGGTCTCTTGTTGCATGATGCAGAGGGTTTTACATTTGCCATGAAGAAATACATTTACAGCACATAGGTTCTCGCGGAGATCTTCTTCTTCAGACCAAAACATCTGGAGATTTCCTGAAGATCAGTTGTAGATTAGATACAGCAGAAGGCTTTTTGTGGCTCGCTGGACTGCAGTGGCTCTGAGGGTTTCTGACAGCTCCAAACAGTTGTCTCCTTTGTATGTGTGATGCCTTTCCCACTGTGTGTTCCCTGGGCGATGATCTGATAGGATCCAGCTGCAGCTATGGATCCTCTTTTTTCAGTCAACTGCTCCCCAAACCTTGAACATGCAGAACTCTAGATCGAGTCAAACTGGCCATTCAGCCCATCCAGGCTACGTGTTTAGCAATATCTGGGGAACAGTACATTTAAAAAGAAACCATCACCACGTATAGTCTGCTTTTGATGTTTCCACGGGTTACATGTTATTGCAGGTTTGTAATTCCAGAAGGAATAGCTACATTTTCATTTTTGCAACAGTTCTTTACCCCAAGGTCAGGCGCATGTTCTTCATAGACAAATCTTTAAGAGTGCATTCACTACAGCCTGTGTTTCGTTGACATTTCCCATCCTGATGCTTATATGGGAGATCACACTGTTAAGTAGGGGTTCTGTGTTAAGAGTAGACACATTTGAGGACTGATGCTGAGTGGGTGGATGATTATGGGTGCAGACCAAGCAATCCCCCCTTTCCACAAACACACAGGCTCTCCAACAGCTGTGAGGTCACAGACAATAAAGCATCGAGGGCACCCTGATCTCATATATGGGAGCAGTAGAAAACTCTTCAATGTGTTTTAGGGTTGTATTTCCCCTACAGTACATGACACATACAGTTGAAGTTGGAAGTTTACATACACCTTAGCCAAATACATTTAAACTCAGTTTTTCACAATTCCTGACATTTAATCCTAGTAAATATTCCCTGTCTTAGATCAGTTAGGATCACCACTTTATTTTAAGAATGTGAAATGTCAGAATAATAGTAGAGAGGATTATTTCTTTCATCACATTCCCAGTGGGTCAGAAGTTTACATACACTCAATTAGTATTTGGTAGCATTGCCTTTAAATTGTTTAACTTGGGTCAAACGTTTCAGGTAGCCTTCCACAAGCTTCTCACAATAAATTGGGTGAATTTTGGCCCATTCCTCCTGACAGAGCTGGTGTAACTGAGTTAGGTTTGTAGACCTCCTTGCTCACACACACTTTTTCAGTTCTGCCCACACATTTTCTATAGGATTGAGGTCAGGGCTTTGTGATGGCCACTCCAATACCTTGACTTTGTTGTCCTTAAGCCATTTTCCACAACTTTGGAAGTATGCTTGGGGTCATTGTTCATTTGGAAGACCCATTTGCGAACAAGCTTTAACATGACTGATGTCTTGCGATGTTGCTTTTATATATCCTCATAATTTTCCTGCCTCATTATGTCATCTATTTTGTGAAATGCACCAGTCATCTCTAGGAGACAGAACGCATCTCCTTCCTGAGCAGTATGTTTTTACTTGCGTACTATTGTTTGTACAGATGAACGTGGTACCTTCAGGCATTTGGAAATTGCTCTCAAGGATGAACCCGACTTGTGCAATTCTACCATTTTTTTCAGAGGACTTGGCTGATTTCTTTTGATTTCCCCATGATGTCAAGCAAAGAGGCACTGTGTTTGACGGTAGACTTTGAAATACATCCACAGGTACACCTCCAATTGGCTCAAATTATGTCAATTAGCATATCAGAAGCTTCTAAAGCCATGACACCATTTTCTATAATTTTCCAAGCTTTTTCTCTTCCTCGTTTATGAGATACAGACAAGTTGTTTTGTATCATATATTGCTTTTTTTGTTGTTCATTTTAGTTTTAATATAATCTTTATTCGTTTTGTATATATAAGTACAGTGGGGCAAAAAAAGTATTTAGTCAGCCACCAATTGTGCAAGTTCTCCCACTTAAAAAGATGAGAGAGGCCTGTCATTTTCATCATAGGTACACTATGGTACACAAAAAAAATCCAGAAAATCACATTGTATTTGCAAATTATGGTGGAAAATAAGTATTTGGTCAATAACAAATGTTTATCTCAATACTTTGTTATATACCCTTTGTTGGCAATGACAGAGGTCAAACGTTTTCTGTAAGTCTTCACAAGGTTTTCACACACTGTTGCTGGTATTTTGGCCCATTCCTCCATGCAGATCTCCTCTAGAGCAGTGATGTTTTGGGGCTGTTGCTGGGCAACATGGACTTTCAACTCCCTCCAAAGATTTTCTATGGGGTTGAGATCTGGAGACTGGCTAGGCCACTCCAGGACCTTGAAATGCTTCTTACGAAGCCACTCCTTCATTGCCCGGGCTGTGTGTTTGGGATCATTGTCATGCTGAAAGACTTAGCCACGTTTAATCTTCAATGCCCTTGCTGATGGAAGGAGGTTTTCACTCAAAATCTCACGATACATGGCCCCATTCATTCTTTCCTTTACACGGATCAGTCGTCCTGGTCCCTTTGCAGAAAAACAGCCCCAAAGCATGATGTTTCCACCCCCATGCTTCAAAGTAGGTATGGTGTTTTTTGGATGCAACTCGGCATTCTTTGTCCTCCTAACACGACGAATTGAGTTTTTACCAAAAAGTTATATTTTGGTTTCATCTGACCATATGACATTCTCCCAATCTTCTTCTGGATCATCCAAATGCTCTCTAGCAAACTTCAGACGGGCCTGGACATGTACTGGCTTAAGCAGGGGGACACGTCTGTCACTGCAGGATTTGTGTCCCTGGCGGCGTAGTGTGTTACTGATGGTAGGCTTTGTTACTTTGGTCCCAGCTCTCTGCAGGTCATTCACCAGGTCCCCCCCGTGTGGTTCTGGGATTTTTGCTCACTGTTCTTGTGATCATTTTGACCTCACGGGGTGAGATCTTGCGTGGAGCCCCAGATCGAGGGAGATTATCAGTGGTCTTGTATGTCTTCCATTTCCTAATAATTGCTTCCACAGTTGATTTCTTCAAACCAAGCTGCTTACCTATTGCAGATTCAGTCGTCCAGCCTGGTGCAGGTCTACAATTTTGTTTCTGGTGTCCTTTGACAGCTCTTTGGTCTTGGCCATAGTGGAGTTTGGATTGTGACTGTTGAGGTTGTGGACAGGTGTCTTTTATACTGATAACAAGTTCAAACAGGTGCCATTACTACAGGTAACGAGTGGAGGACAGAGGAGCCTCTTTAAGAAGAAGTTACAGGTATGTGAGAGCCAGAAATCTTGCTTGCTTGTTTGTAGGTGACCAAAAACTTATTTTCCACCATAATTTGCAAATAAATTCATAAAAAATCCTATAATGTGATTTTCTGGATTTTCTTTTCTCATTTTGTCTGCCATAGTTGAAGTGTACCTATGAGGAAAATTACAGGCCTCTCTCATCTTTTTAAGTGGGAGAACTTGCACAATTGGTGGCTGACTAAATACTTTTTTTGCCCCCCTGTATCTATTTTCAGTCAATAATTAATCAAATTCATGACTGACAATTTTATTTATACACATTGTATAATAGAAGGCACACATTTCAAAAATACATTTAGTTGTCATTAGACATAATCACTTCAATGTTTAGAATTTAGAATATTATTTGGCAGACAAATACTGATAATAAAAAGTCCTCTAAATATTTCCCTTGTTTATGTTTTGCTTGTATAAAGTTTATTTATTGATACTCATTTAAATTATATTTTCTTTGTCTTTTTGTGGTCCCCTCTTCCTGAGAAGAAGAGACAAGATGTTTCTTACCACGTTTTGACAGACGGGTACCTTCGATGGAGCTGGAAATGTCTAGGGGCAGAGGAAGGTAGCCACCAGGGAGGTGGGAGGCAGCCGGAGTACTGGTAAGGTTTGGTGGGTCGTGATCATTAGCCTCCATTTGAGTGGACCATTCTGCTGCCGGACCTGTGTCATCAGGGAGGGGAGAGTCTTGGGATGGCTCTTCACTGGAGGAATCAAAACTGCCATTACTCTCCTCGTCACTCTTGTTCTCTGCTGTGCTGTCAGTACTGACGACAAGACTGGCGTATGACTGTCTGTTGCGCTCGGGTTTCTGTTGTCTCTCCTCTTCACCTTTCTCTACTGCCTTGTCCTCCTCTTCCTCACTTCTCTGCTGCTCATCTGTTTGGGGACATGCTGTGGGATCTGGGGCTCTTCAGGCTTATCTACTATTGGTTGTTGCGTTTCAGGTTCTGCTTCCCTTCCATGGTTTTTGCTTTGTTGCTGTAGGCTTGTGGAAAGTTGAAGTAGGTGTGCCCATCACCATTGCAGAGTGTGCACTTGCTTCCACTCGCACACTCTCTGGACTTGTGGCTGAACTCACTGCATCTCCAGCACTTGACAGTCTTACAATCCTTCACCTGGAGGTCTGTGTCATTACAGACATAGCAGTGGGTGGTCTGTCCTGAGTAGAAGATTCTGCCACTGTGTGGACCCAACATGATGTTGTTGGGAATCTCTACAGCTTCACCATTGGTTCCTCTCTTGGTCCGGACCTTGTACCTCCTTAGGAAATTGTTGTCTACTGATTTCATGGCAAGCTGAAGGAGAGTGCAGTAGTGTTACAGATATAGCTTTATGTCATGGTCAGAGACTCTTTCTGTCCAGAACTTGACCGTTATAGTCTTCTCAACCACATTGAATGGGGACTCCACTTCCCAGTCAATCCATTTCTGCTCATGTGCATTTGCGTTGCGGTGCTCAAAACTAGCATAGGAAGTTGGCTGAGAAAAAACACAATTCAAATTCTCACCGGTTTGGGAAGACTATGTAAGAATAGATGTCTGCAGGAGTGATCCACTGGGATTCAAGCAGTAGGTTTTCTGCCAGGTGCTCTCTACTAGGCACCTCTCCTTCCCCAACAAAGTGCAGCCTGATCCACAGTTGCTGAGATTGGGCTGCATAGCTCCCAAGATTAGGTTCCACGATGGAACATTTGCTCAGATGTGATAAAGGAGGGGGACCACAGCACCTAGACCCTGTCCTGACATTGTATATTCACAAGTTAAGTTCAAGTGAATGAATTGTGTCAACTGAAAGAGTATCTCTCTTACCAGTGCTGTGCATGAGAGTCCCCTGTGGGGTCCAAAGGCTTGGGATCATTTCACTAACCACAGCTGAAGAGATACTCTCAAAAACAGTGCAGTGGGAGAGAAAACAATCTCTCCTAAATATCTGGAGCCAGCGGCATGAGTTTGAGGCCATAACGTATGATCAAATACGATCAGTCCTTGGCAATGCCTCACAGACTTGACACTTCCCTTCAAGCACAATTCTGTTGTTCTTATTTTCTCACATCTCCATGTGACGAGGTGAGAAGGAGGAACACGTGGAACTGAATTTGAGGTCCTCTGCCAGAGCATCTTGAAAATCAAAAGAAATCAGCCAAGTGCTCTGAAAAAAATGGTAGAATTGCACAAGTCGGGTTCATCCTTGAGAGCAATTTCCAAATGCCTGAAGGTACCACGTTCATCTGTACAAACAATAGTACGCACGTATAACACCATGGGACCACGCAGCCTTCATTCCGCTCAGGAAGAAGATGCGTTCTGTCTCCTAGAGATGAACGTACTTTGGTGCTAAAAGTGCAAATCAATCCCAGAACAACAGCAAAGGACCGTGTGAAGATGCTGGAGGAAACAGGTACAAAAGTATCTTTATCCACAGTAAAACAAGTCCTATATCGACATACCCTGAAAGGCCGCTCAGCAAAGAAGAAGCCACTGCTCCAAAACCGCCATAAAAAAAGACAGACTACGGTTTGCAACTGCACATTGGGACGAAGATCGTACCTTTTTGAGAAATGTCCTCTGGTTTGATGAAACAAAAATAGAACTGTTTGGCAATAATGACCATGACCGTTTGGAGGATAAAGGGGGAGGCTTGCAAGCCAAAGAAAACCATCCCAACCATGAAGCATGGGGGTGGCAGCATCATGTTGTGGGGGTGCTTTGCTGCAGGAGGGACTGGTTCACTTCACAAAATAGATGGCATCATGTTGTGGGGGTGCTTGCTGCAGGAGGGACTGGTGCACTTCACAAAATAGATGGCATCATGAGGCAGGAAAATTATGTGGATATATTGAAGCAACATCTCAATACATCAGTCAGGAAGTTAAAGCTTGGTCGCAAATGGGTCTTCCAAATGGACAATGACCCCAAGCATACTTCCAAAGTTGTGCCAAAATGGCTTAAGGACAACAAAGTCAATGTATTGGAGTGGCCATCACAAAGCCCTAACCTCAATCCTATAGACAATTTGTGGGCATAACTGAAAAAGCGTGTTCGAGGAAAGAGGCCTACAAACCTGACTCAGTTACACCAGCTCTGTCAGGAGGAATGGGACAAAATTCACCCAACTTATTGTGGGAAGCTTGTGGAAGGCTACCCAAAATGTTTGACCCAAGTTAAACAATTTAAAGGCAATGCTACCAAATACTAATTGAGTGTATGTAAACTTCTGACCAACTGGGAATGTGATAAAAGAAACAAAAGCTGAAATAAATAATCCTCTCTACTATTATTCTGACATTTCACATTCTTAAAATAAAGCGGTGATCCTAACTGATCTAAAACAGGGAATTTTTTACTAGGATTAAATGTCAGGAATTGTGAAAAACTGAGTTTAAATGTATTTGGCTAAGGTGTATGTAAACTTCTGACTTCAACTGTATATCCTTGGAAATCAGATTTCATGTAAACATAACAGTTTCAAACATAGCTTGTCCAAAAGTATTATATTGTGAAACAACTTATCATGGGGTAAGTTTAGCATAAGTACAGGGTAAGTTGAGCTGCCTTGGGGTAAGTGGGTGATGGTTTCCTGTGACAGTGGTTGATGGTGCTGGGAGGTCAAAGATGAATTCATGGAATGGGGTTGTGGGATATTGTATATCTTAAATGTATGTATACATTCAGATATTCACTGAGTTTCCATGACATAGACTGACCAGGTGTGAAGGTGAACGGAAAGGCACTGGAGCAACGAACCGCCCTCGCTGTCTCTGCCTGGCCGGTTCCCCTCTCTCCACTGGGATGCCTCTAACCCTATTACAGGGGCTGAGTCACTGGCTTACTGGTGCTCTTCAATGCCGTCCCTAGGAGGGGTGAGTCACTGAGATGATCTTCCTGCCCCCCCTTGGGTTGTGGCGCGGCGGAGATCTTTGTGGGTTATACTCAGCCTTGTCTCAGGATGGTAAGTTGGTGGTTGAAGATATCCCTCTAGTGGTTTGGTGGCTGTGCTTTGGCAAAGTGGGTGGGGTTATATCCTGCCTGTTTGGCCCTGTCCGGGGGTATCGTCGGACGGGGCCACAGTGTCTCCCAACCCCTCCTGTCTCAGCCTCCAGTATTTATGCTGCAGTAGTTTGTGTCGGGGGGCTAAGGTCAGTCTGTTAAATCTGGAGTATTTCTCCAGTCTTATCCGGTGTCCTGTGTGATTTTAAGTATGCTCTCTCTAATTTTCTCCCTTTCTCTTTCTGTCTTTCTCTCTCTCAGAGGACCTGAGCCCTAGGACCATGCCTCAGGACTACCTGGTCCGATGACTCCTTGCTGTCCCCAGTCCACCTGGCCGTGCTGAGGCTCCAGATTCGACTGTTCTGCCTGTGGCTATGGAACCCTGACCTGTTCACCGGATATGCTACCTGTCCCAGACCTGCTGTTTTCAACTCTCTAGAGACAGCAGGAGCGGTAGAGATACTCTGAATGATCGGCTATGAAAAGCCAACTGACATTTACTCCTGACGTGCTGACCTGTAGCACACTCGACAACCACTGTGATTATTAATATTTGACCCTGCTGATCATCTATGAACATTTTAACATCTTGGCCATGTTCTGTTATAATCTCCACCCGGGAGAGCCAGAAGAGGATTGGCCAAACCTGATAGCCTGGTTCGTCTCTAAGTTTCTTCCTAGGTTCTGGCCTTCCTAGGGAGTTTTTCCTAGCCACCGTGCTTCGACACCTGCATTGCTTGCAGTTTAGGGTTTTAGGCTGGGTTTCTGTACAGCACTTTGTGACATCAGCTGATGTAAGAAGGGCTTTATAAATACATTTGACTGATTGATTGATTTATTGATTGACCAGGTGAATCCAAGCTAGGATCCCTTATTGATGTCAATTGTTAAAAACACTTCAATCAATGTATATGAAGGGGAGGGGATAGGTTAAAGAAGGATTTTTAAGCCTTGAGACAATTGAGACATGTATTGTGTATGTGTGCCATTCAGAGGGTAAATGGGCAAGACAAACGATTGAAGTGCCTTTGAACAGGGTATGGTAGTAGATGCCCGGCGCACCAGTTTGTGTCAAGAACTGCAATGCTGTTGGTTTTTCCCGCTCAACAGTTTCCTGTGTGTATCAAGAATGGTCCACCACCCAAAGGACATCCAGCCAACTTGACACAACTGTGGGAAGCATTGGAATCAACATGGGCCAGCATCCCTGTGGAACGCTTACGACACCTTGTAGAGTCCATGCCACGACAAATTGAGGTTGTTTTGAGGGCAAAAGGGGAGGTCCAACTCAATATTAGGAAGGTGTTTCTGATGTTTAGAATAATCAGTGTTAATCTCTCTGTTCAGTATCACTTGGCCTTCAATTTCTTGACCAGTTGTCTGGGACAGCGATGGTGTTTCGATGTGCGAATTCGTAGTTCTCTGCATTTGAGGCTACTAAGACCATGAAACTGGTCAGAGAGATTCTTAATATGTTCAGCAAGCTCAGACTCCATGTTATCAGATAAGACCTTTTGCGCCTCTGCTACTCTATCATAGCCTCTCTTTCGCTCATGTTTGTTTTCTTTTTTGACAATGTACATCTTCAGTGTCATTCAGTCTATTTGTTCATCCCTTGCTGCTGCTTAAATGGACCTTCCCTTCACTCACTTCCTATGCTGCTCTCTCTAGAACCTCAAGGGAGGCTAGACCCCTGCTTTGTATACACAGGGCATCTTGAGTTAATATGCATGACACATTGCAAAATTATTATGCATAAAACGGACAAAATCTAATCATCATTTGTATGGGGTATGGTGGCATCTGGCAAACATTTTGACTACATGAAAGCCAATTTATGCTTGAATCGAAAATGTGATCGGAGACCACAAAACAATCTTAAAGCTATGTACTTTTACAAGGATCATGAAACCTATAACACAATATATAAATGTTTCTATGTGGTTTCTTCCTTCACAGAAAAATTATAACCTGACCTCTTCCTACATTTTTGGTCACATGATTCATTTTGTGTACGGTTTCATAGAAACAAGGGATCTAACCCATTGGGTCAACTCACCTTACTCTCCCCTACATATGAATGAGTTATCAGCTGATCCCATCACTGAAACATTGCTAACAAACCACCAATACAAAAACCCACTCAGCCAGCCATCATAAAGTAGGGCAAAGGCATTTCAAAACTGTTTTTGTGCCAGCTGAAAAGTTCTCCCTGAAATGCTTGCTACATGAGTAAAATCAGCATATTATAATGATAAAACATTTTTATTTCCTTGTGAGCAGATCAGTACCGTGGAACAGCATTTCTCTCCGATCATTAGAGCCAGACCCATTTGGTCTGTAAAGTCATGATAATTTGATTATTCAAATTCCAGTTGATAATAACATCCTGAAAAAATAACAAGGTGCCTACCAAGTAAACTTTAATAAACCAGGACCATAAAGCATAAAAATGATAACCAAGGCATGCAAACACAGTAACCTTTTGAAAACTGTGCTAAACTCAGCAAGAAAAGAAATGTCCTCTCACTGTTAACTGTGTTGAGTTCCAGCAAACTTAACATGTGTAAATATTTGTATGAACATAACAAGATTCAACAACTGAGACATAAACTGAACAAGTTCCACAGACATGTGACTAACAGAAATGGAATAATGTCTCTCTAAACAAAGGGGGGGGGGGGGTCAAAATCAAAAGTAACAGTCAGTATCTGGTGTGGC
Source organism: Oncorhynchus clarkii lewisi (assembly GCF_045791955.1). Taxonomy (NCBI): domain Eukaryota; kingdom Metazoa; phylum Chordata; class Actinopteri; order Salmoniformes; family Salmonidae; genus Oncorhynchus; species Oncorhynchus clarkii. The sequence continues at coordinate 27,082,202 of NC_092154.1, forward strand.
CACCAGATTTGCCAGTTCTTGCTGTGAGATGTTACCCCACCTGCAAGTTCCCGGACATTACTGAGGGGAATGGCCCTAGCCCTCACCCTCTGATCCAACAGGTACCAGACGTACTCAATGGGATTGAAATCCGAGCTCTTCGCTGGCCATGGCAGAACACTGACATTCCTGTCTTGCAGGAAATCACGTATAGAATGAGAAGTATGGCTGATGTCATTGTCATGCTGGAGGGTCATGTCAGGATGAGCAGGAAGGTTACCACATGAGGGAGGAGGATGTCTTCCCTGTAACGCATAGCGTTGAGATTGCCGGCAGTGAAAACAAGCTCAGTCCGATGATGCTGTGACACACCGCCCCAGACCATGACGGACCCTCCACCTCCAAATCGATCCTGCTCCAGAGTACAGGCCTCGGTGTAACGCTAATTCCTTTGACGATAAACATGAATCCGACCATCACCCCTGGTGAGACAAAACCGTGACTCGTCAGAGAAGAGCACTTTTTGCCAATCCTATCTGGTCCAGTGACCCATAGGCAACGTTATTGTCGGTGACATCTGGTGAGGAACTGCCTTACAACAGGCATACAAGCCCTCAGTCTAGCCTCTCTCAGCCTATTGCGGACAGTCTAAGCACTGATAGAGGGATTGTGCGTTCCTGTTGTAACTCGGGCAGTTGTTGTTGCCATCCTGTACCTGTCCCGCAGGTGTGATGTTCGGATGTACCGATCCTGTGCAGGTGTTGTTACATGTGGTCTTGCCACTGCTAGGATGATCAGCTGTCCATCCTGTCTCCCTGTAGTGCTGTCTTAGGTGTCTCACAGTACGGACATTGCAATTTATTGACCTGGCCACATCTGCAGTCCTACTACATGCCTACTTGCAGCATGCCTAAGGCACGTTCACACAGATGAGCAGGAACCCTGGGCATCTTTCTTTTGGTGTTTTTCAGAGTCAGTGGAAAGGCCTCTTTAGTGTCCTAAGTTTTCATAACTGTAACCTTAATTGCCTACCATCTGTAAGCTGTTAGTGTCTTAATAACCGTTCCACAGGTGCCTGTTCATTAACTGTTCATGGTTCATTGAACAAGCATGGGAAACAGTGTTTAAACCCTTTACATTGAAGATCTGTGAAGTTATTTGGATTTTTACCAATTATCTTTGAAATACAGGGTTCTGAAAAAGGGAAGTTTCTTTTTTTGCTGAGTTTTTGTACAATGTCCATGACGCCACACCCCACTTAATGCATTTGACTGGATAATTTAGGGAGCTGAATTGCAAAACAATAGGGTAAAATCCATTTGAACTCAATCACTTTTTGACAGCACCATTTTTGATTTGAACAGAACCTTCCATATTTGGTCTTTGTAGAAGTGCTCAGAAAGTGACTTTTTGGACATTCAAGAGATGAACATGCTCAAAGTTGACCCGTTTTGCATACCCCACCATACCATGTCTTCATCACTGCAAAATATAAACGGATTGGAATTGATATAACTTAAAAGCTTACAAACAGGGTTGAACTGGAGTTCACTCGTTTTTAGATCATTTACATTAAAGGTTTAAAATTGACATCTCTTTTATTAAAAAACATTTTTCTTTCATGAAATAGTAAACTAATTTGGCATCACTGTTTGCTAGCTTTTAAATTATATCAAACTCGACTGTTTATTTTCCAGTGATTAGGACATGGATGTCTCATGGCATGGTATTCAAAATGGGTCAACTTTGAACACCTTTATCTACTGAATATTTTGGCATTCAGGTCTGACCACTTCTTCCATGGGCAAACATGTATAGAATGTTTTGTTAAGGGATGGTGTCAAAAAGTGATTGAATTGAAATGAATTTACCCAATATTCTTAGTGGGTCAGTGTTTTTTCACTTGAAGACAAACAAGTTCTGAGAAAAAGTCAGTCTTGACTTGTTGGTTTTCCTGGTCCATTTTTTCCCACTGGTGGAATTCTAATGAGGTGTTTTAACCAGGGCCGGCCCGTGTTTTAACCAGGGCCGGCCCGTCAGTTAGGCAAGATTATGTGGCAGAAAATTGACGAGGGTGCAATTTTCCAGCCTAAACTGACCAAGACGTACATCCAACAAGACATAAAACCTCACATACAATTTGGGCATATGGGCTATTTAGGTAAGCGCTGATGTGTGATAAGAGGTGTCCTCTTTGTCAAAAGCGGTGGCGCTCCACCAACATTCCGTCAAAAACGAATCTAACATAAATCATGTAGCATATAGCCACTGGCAGACTCAACATTAGACACAAGAGTTAATTGAGGCCTTGTGAGCCTTGTGAGCTGGGCATACCCATGCCCTGTATATCCATGCTCCGCTCGGGGTAGACGCCTCATAAGTCCTCAACTGGCAGCTTCATTAAATAGTACCCGCAAAATACCAGTCTCAATGTCAACAGTGAAGAGGCGACTCCGGCATGCTAGGCAGAGTTCTTCTGTCCAGTGTCTGTGTTATTTTGCCTATCTTATATTTTTATTGGCCAGTCTGAGATACGGCTTTCTATTTGCAACTCTGCCTAGATGGCCAGCATCCCGGAGTTGCCTCTTGACTGTTGACACTGGTGTTTTGAATGTACTATTTAATGAAGTTGACAGTTGAGGACTTGTGAGGCGTCTGTTCCTCAAACTAGACACTCTAATATACTTGTCCTCTTGCTCAGTTGTGCACCGGGGCCTCCCACTCCTCTTTCTATTCTGGTTAGAGACAGTTTGTGATATTCTGTGAAGGGAGTAGTACACAGCGTTGTACGAGATCTTTAATTTCTTGGCAATTTCTCGCATGGAATAGCCTTCATTTCTCAGAACAAGAATAGACTGATGAGTTTCAGAAGAAAGTACTTTGTTTCTGGCCATTTTGAGCCTATAATCAAACCCACAAATGCTGATGCTCCAGATACTCAACTAGTCTAAAGAAGGCAAGTTTTATTGCTTTTTTAATCAGAACAACAGTTTTCAGTTGTGCTAACATAATTACAAAATGGTTTTATAATGATCAGTTAGCCTTTTAAAATGATCAACTTGGATTAACTAACACAACGTGCCATTGGAACACATGGTTGCTGATAATGGGCCTCTGTAATATGTAATAGATGTAATAGAATTCCATTAAAGATCAGCCATTTCCAGCTACAATAGTCATTTACAACATTAACAATGTCTACACTGTATTTCTGATCAATTTAATGTTATTTTAATGGACAAAAAATATTGGGTAAATGTGCAACAGCAAGCTAGCTAGCTAAATTGACATACATTTTTAATGCTTTTCGACCTGTCCCCAGATGTATATAGTTGGTTCAGAGTTTGTTTTGGTATTTAAACCTGTGTATCCTGATCGTGTCTGGGGTGGGGGTACAAAATCAAAATGGTCAGCATGTTAGACCGCTGCGCCACTTGGGAGGCCCAATCCACAGTTTTTAATGCTTATCAATTGCCTTGCACGAAGTATCAAAATACTAGAATACTATTTAAACAGGACTCTTATTAAAGAATTACATTTAAATGTTTATTTTATTATTTGATCACAGAAACAATGAGAAAATATGGAAAAATAAATCAATAAATGAATGTTAATTATATAAAGCAGCCCGTGTAATCATCTGCCAGAGAGTAGCCACAATCATCCCAAGCCCCAAGTAATACATTTGGGCCAGAAAACACACCGGAATCGGCCCGAGCTCAATCCTTGCATCCTAGACATAACTAATACTGCCGAAGGTGGCCCAGACTCAGGCCACATGACCACATGACGTCGGCCAAGTCGGACTCTCAGCCGAGTGCCCCGACTCTCAGCCGGAATCGGCCCAGATCCCCTGTGCTAGCTGGGATGGTACTCCTTAGCGGTAAGGCCAAATTCAATCAAATAATACAAAATAAAAATATATATACCTACAGGGATCCTAAAATTCACAGCTAAGTGATCCTTGGTATGACCATCTTAAAACAATTCCATATGTTAGCTTAGTAGAAACCCAGCCCCGTGCCCTTAGACTAGGGGAAAAAAATACGCATCTCTAAAAATCTAAAAATCAGACTAACCTCTGCCTGGGGCCTCCAAATCACTAAGTCCACCCCTGCCTATAGCCTATGGTAGAAAGAGTATATGGACTTTTGACAATGTCATGAGACAGACACTTTTACATCACTCTCCTTTCTCCAATCAAATAGCCTAACCTAAATGGCGCCCAATTATATAAAAAAAATGTGCCTCTATGAATATGGCATGTTAAGAAACATCATATCCTACAAACAGGACAGGTCAGAGTAAAATGGACAATGTGGAATGGAAAATCAGGTTACTCACAACTACTGTCCAGGAGTTTCACCATGTGGGAAAATAACAATACATTTCCCGTTGTGTAAACACATGGATTCCGGACCATCCTTGATTTCAACATCTACAGACCGGGTCCAAATCTGAACCAAACAGAGACGTCTATGTTTTGTACAGACTTGGTCCGGTCTGGATTGGCCTTGATTTCAAAGTCCACAGACATTCGGTTCGGACCGGCCTTAACTTGGCCCAAACATTTAAAAGGACCAAATCTGAACCAAATCATAGACATCTATGTTTCACAAGTTTGGACAACACAGTACAGCAGAGTACAGTACATTACAGTACAGTAAAGTACAGTACACTGGAGCACAGTACAGTAAAGTATAGTTCAGTACAGTAGAAGAGTACAGCACAATAGAGTAATGTATAAAGTACTGTATTGTACCATACTTTACTCTAATGTACTCTCTAAACGTGTTTTCAACTTTTGTTCAGAACCTGAAAAAATCCCGTAAAATATGTATTTTAAGCGTCCGTGAAATGCATATTTTCACCTTTCTATCAGAACCTAAAATTAACCTAACCTCAAAGTCTGGAAAAAAGACATCATTAAAGACGTCTTCAACATAATTTTGCTTACTGGGACTATTCTAGTTCCGTGGGGGTATACGAGGAGGGCAGCAATTTTTTTTGGTCTTGTATTGGTCGGCAGAAGGGCCAAGACCGGGCCTGGTTTAAAGGTTCATGGATGCCTGCCAGGTGGATGTGAGTGGGTGGGGGGAGTCCAGGTCCAAATCTCCTCCTTTAGTTTTTTCCTGTCTTTTGGTCAGAGTAAATTTCTCCAAATTAGTCTGATGCTTCAGACCAGAAGCTCTTGACTGACTGCAGTTCACTGTGCTGCTCCCCACTCAACAAATACCCAAGGCAAGAAGAGAGGGAAAAAAACACAGAAATAAGTGTTTTTATTGTCCTTAGTCAAGGAAAACTCTTTGGACATGGTGGTGAAGAAAGACAGTCTCAAGTTGTTTTTATGAATGACCCCCAACTGGGAGAAGAACAGAGCTGGGGACAAAGATCACGTCGGAGGAATGATCTTCACTGAGAACTATTCAGAGAGGATGTCTAAAAACCCGAAGAACAATAACCCACATGGACAAAAAAATGTGAATTCTTCACTTTCTTCAGGAAGTATTGTAGACTTGAGAGAGAAAGAGTAATTTATCCCCTGTTTATATTTCAAAGCCGAAAGGGGCTAATGCAGTTCACTGATAATAGCAACAATCTTTTATAAATACTGTATGTTGTCATCTTATCTTTTAACTTAGGAACCTGTCAGTGAGGCATGGCTCATTCCTCTGCATGGTTTCCAGAGCTGTTCTGTAAACTCCCTAGACTCTGATTACTTTAAAGGTTTGTATATATTTCTATGAGGGCTATACTTAATCTGGACCATGAAAAATAAAGACCACATCTGCTTTTATCAAAGGTATGGCTATAAATGCAAGTGACCTCAGTAATATCCAGTTGAGTTTCTTTACACACTGTCTGCTATGTTTGGCCTTGCTCCAGTCCTGCAGACCTGGGTATGTAGAAAATCTCAACAGGGATAAAGACAGTGTGATAGTAACCTAACGTAGTAGCCATTGAAAGGCACCTGAACGAAGTCTCCCCTTCCAATTTTCAGGGGAGAAAGTTAAGTTGAAATGGCTGTATCCTGAAAATGTCTTTCTTTCCATTTTGGGGATTTGTGTGTGTATTGTTTTCCATAGTTAGATATACTGCACGGTTGGAGCTAGAAACAGAAGCATTTTGCTGCACCTGCGAAAACATCAGCAAAATATGTGTACGCGACCAATAAAATTAGATTTGATTTGACTCCATGGAGAGTGGTCTGATGGTGTCCATTGAGTGAAACAGCAACTGAGATTCACCACTTCCCCCTGCTGGGCTGAACGTATTACACACCTGTTCATAACACCTACTGTACTGTACCTTGAGAAAGTTTTCACACCCCTTGAGTTTTTCCACATTTGGTTGTGTTACAGCCTGAATATAAAATGGATTCAATTGAGATGTTGTGTCACTGGCCTACACACAATACACCATAATGTCCAATTGGAATGGTGTTTTTAGCCATTTTTACAAATGAATTAAAAATGAAAAGCTGAAATGTCTTGAGTCAATAATTATTCAATCCCGTTGTTGAAGCCTAAAATAAGTTCAGGAGTAAAAATTGTCTTAACAAGTCACAAAATAAGTTGCATGGACTCACTCTGTGTGCAATAATAGTGTTTAACATGATTTTTGAATAACTACCTCATCTATGTACCCCTCGCATACAATTATATGTAAGGTCCCTCAGTCAAGCAGTGAATTTCAAACACAGTTTCAATCACAAGGCCAGATAAGTTTTCCAATGCTTAGCAAAGAAGGGCACTTTTTGGTAGATGGCAAAACAAAGCAGACATTGAATAAGCCTTTGAGCAGTTAGCAAGTTATTAATTACACTTTGGATGGTGTATTAATATACCGAGTCACTACAAAGATACAGGTGTCCTTCCTAACTCAGTTACCGGAGAGGAATGAACCGGCTCAGGGATTACACCATAAGGCCAATGGTGACTTTAAAGTTTTAATGGCTGTGATAGAAGAAAACTGAGGATGGATCAACAATGTCATTGCATTTTTTTTTTTTACCTTTATTTAACTAGGCAAGTCAGTTAAGAACTATTTTTATTTACAATGACAGCCTAGTGGGGAACAGTGGGTTAACTGCCTTGTTCAGGGGTAGAACAGCAGATTTTTTACCATGTCAGCTTGGGATTCAACCCAGCAACTTTTCGGTTACTGGTCCAATACTCTAAACACTAGGCTACCTGCACCCCAAAAACAACATTGTAGTTACTACACAATACTAACCTAAAATGACACAGTGAAAAGAAGAAAGCCTGTATAGAATAAAACAATTCCAAAACATGCATCATGTTTGCAATATGGCACTAAAGTAAAATTGCTAATAAATATCCTGAATACAAAGCGTTGTTTGGGGTAAATCCAACGCAACACATCACTGAGTACCAATCTTCATATTTTCAAGCATGGTGGTGGCTGCATCATGTTTTGGTTGGGTATGCTTGTCATCGACAGGGACTAGGGATTTTCTTAGGATAAAAAGAAACAGAATAGAGCTAAGCACAGGCAAAATCCTAGGTTCAGTCTGCTTTCCAACAGACACTGGGAGACACATTCACCTTGCAGCATGACCATAACCTAAAACACGAGGCCAAATATACACTGGAGTTGCTTACCAAGATGACACTGAATGTTCCTGAGTGAGTGGCCTAGGTAGAGTTTTTACTTAAATCAGCTTGAAAATCTATGGCAAGACTTGAAAATTGCAAAAAATTACAATCAAATCCATTTTAAATCCACCTTGAAACACAACAAAATGTGGACAAAGTCAAGGGATGTGAATACGTTCTGAAGGCACTGTATGTGTAGGGCACCTCCCGAAGTGACTCTTCTTATCAACCTCATCCAAGAATTTCCTCTGTGTTGTTGTAGGAATTCACCATTCTCTGTGTTGACCTTGCTAACCCCCATTATCCCACCTCCGAGAAGCAGAGGTGACATCATGTAGGTCTGATACCTGATTGGAGGTTAACTTCACAGTAATACTATTGGTCAACAATTCATATTTTGAATCCAAGCAACTCAGATGCTTATACGAGGGTATTGGATTCATTGTTCTTCCTCTGATTTGTTCCTGACCTGCTGTGTTGAGACATTCTTTCCTTCTCTCTCCACCCCATGGACTTTTGGACAGGGCTTTTCAGGCTATGGTTTCTCTCTCTCGGACCATGTTAAGAATAATGTCTTGTAATGCTTGTTAATGCTTTGTAAATTAATTGTTATGCCTTGAATGTGAATCCAATCATTTTACAAAGTAATTAAATACACTTGTATTTAAAATTCCATTCTCGGACATTTCTTCATTGTCTATTAGTGTAATTCAACCATAGTCTCTTGCATATGGCTAATTATCTTTCTGGAGTCAGACAAACGTTTTAATAGGCATGTGAGGTATATTCAGAACGTTTTCATACCCCTTGACATTTTCCACATTGTGTTACGTTAAAGTCTTGTTCTAAAATTGCTTAAATGTTTTTTTCTCTCCAGAAATCTACACACAATACCCCATAATGACAAAGCAAAAACAGGTTTTTAGAAATTTGGGCAAAAATATTACAAATAAAAAACTGAAATACACATTTACATAAGTATTCAGACCCTTTACTCAGTACTTTGTTGAAGCACCTTTGGCAGCGATTACAGTATTGAATCTTCTTGGGTATGACGCTACAGGCTTGGCACACTTGTATTTTTTTGTTTATTTATTTATTTCACCTTTATTTAACCAGGTAGGCAAGTTGAGAACAAGTTCTCATTTACAATTGCGACCTGGCCAAGATAAAGCAAAGCAGTTCGACACGTACAACAACACAGTTACACATGGAGTAAAACAAACATACAGTCAATAATACAGTAGAAAAATGAGTCTATATACAATGTGAGCAAATGAGGTGAGATAAGAGAGGTACAGACAACAACAAAAAAAAAGGCCATGGTGGTGAAGTAAATACAATATAGCAAGTAAAAAATATAAAATAAAAAATAAGAAAGAATGTGCAAAGTAGAGAAGAATGTGCAAAGTAGAGATAATAAATAAATAAATACAGTAGGGGGAGAGGTAGTTGTTTGGACTAAATTATAGATGGGCTATGTACAGGTGCAGTAATCTGTGAGCTGCTCTGACAGCTGGTGCTTAAAGCTAGTGAGGGGGATAAGTGTTTCCAGTTCCAATTTTTGCAGTTCGTTCCAGTCATTGGCAGCAGAGAACTGGAAGGGGATTTTCCCCCATTCTTCTCTGCAGATCCTGTCTAAAGCTCTGTCAAGTTGGATGGGGAGCATTGCTGCACAGCTATTTTCAGATCTCTCAAGAAATGTTCTGGGCTCTGGGCTTTGGCTGAGCCACTCAAGGACATTGAGAGACTCCTCGTTGTCTTGGCTGTGTGCTTAGGGTCGTTGTCCAGTTGGAAGGTGACACTTCACCCCAGTCTGAGGTCCTGAGCGTTCTGGAGCAGGTTTTAATCAAGGATCTCTCTGTACTTTTCTCCATTCATCTTTGCCTCAATCCTGACTAGTCTCCTCGTACCTGCCGCTGAAAAATATCCCCACAGCATGATGTTGCCACCACTTTGCTTCATCGTAGGGATGGTGCCATGTTTCCTCCAGATGTGACGCTTGGCATTCAGGTCAAAGACTTCATTCTTGGTTTCATCAGACCAGAGAATCTTGTTTCTCATGGTTTGAGAGTCTTTAGGTGCCTTTTGGCAAACTCCAAGCGGGCTGTCATGTGCCTTTTACTAAGGAGTGCCTTCCGTCTGGCCACTCTACAATAAAGACCTGATTGGTGGTGTGCTGCAGAGATGGTTGTCCTTCTGGAAGGCTCTCCCATCTCCACAGAGGAACTCTAAAGCTCGGTCAGAGTGACCATCTGGTTCTTGGTCACCTTCCTCACCAAGGCCCTTCTCCCCCAATTGCTCAGTTTAGCCGGACGGCCAGCTCTAGGAAGAGTCTTCGTGGTTCCAAACTTCTTCCATTTAAGAATGATGGAGGCCACTGTGTTCTTGGGGACTTTCAATGATGCAGACATTTTATGGTACCCTTCCCCAGATCTGTGCCGCGACACAATCCTATCTTGGAGCTCTACGGACAATCCCTTCAACCTCATGGCTTTTTTTTGCACTGGCATACACTGTCAACTGTGAGACCTTAGATAGACCGCTGTGTGCCTTTCCATATCATGTCCAATCAATTGAATTTACCACAGGTGGACTCCAATCAAGTTGTAGAAACATCTCAAGGATGATCAATGGAAACAGGATGCACCTGTGCTCAATATCGAGTCTCATAGCAAAGGGTCTGAATACTTATGTAAATAAGGTATTTGTTTTTATGTTTAATACATTTGCTAAAATTCTAAAAACCTGTTTTCACTTTGTCATTATGGGGTAGTGTGTATAGATTTCTGAGGATTTTTATTTAAAAATCAAGGGGTCTGAATACTTTCAAGAAGGCACTGTATAATCTAATGTATATTAACATATCAAATATTACTGCCCACTACATATGTAGTAAGTACCCTTGCACGAGCATTGGCGGGTGCAAGCTATCATGGCTTTTAGGAACAGGAGCCTATCTCCTGTTTCTGTAGCGTGAGCCAGCTTGATGCACAAGTACACCCCCTGGAGGGACACAAGTGTATCGCTGGGCCTTACCTCCATTCTGTCTCCTTAATGCTGAATGCCAAGCAGAGATGTACCGGATCCCATTTTTACAGTCTTTGGTATGACTCGGCCCGGGGATCCAACTCGCAACCTTTCATTTTCAGAGTGGGCACTCTAACCACAAGGCCACAAAGTTGGTATAGCACCTATTAGACTTCTGCTCAGTTAGGCCCATGAGAGGCACTTGGAGTGCAATTGTTAAGTTTCCCAAGGCAGTGAGCAGAGACCTTTGTCAAACTGAAAATGTCACTCATGACTCATGTCTCGATGGTCTTCCTCCATATTGACAATCCACTCCCACCTCCACATTCTGACCACTCAGAGGATTCTTGAGACTCATAGGACTCTAAAGGGTCAACCCAATACATACAGTGCCTTCGAAAGTATTCAGCCCCCTTGAACTTTGCGACCTTTTGCCACATTTGAGGCTTCAAACATAAAGATATAAAACTGTATTTTTTTGTGAAGAATCAACAACAAGTGGGACACAATCATGAAGTAGAACGACATTTATTGGATATTTCAAACTTTTTTAACAAATCAAAAACTGAAAAATTGGGCGTGCAAAATTATTCAGCCCCTTTACTTTCAGTGCAGCAAACTCTCTCCAGAAGTTCAGTGAGGATCTCTGAATGATCCAATGTTGACCTAAATGACTAATGATGATAAATACAATCCACCTGTGTGTAATCAAGTCTCCGTATAAATGCACCTGCACTGTGATAGTCTCAGAGGTCCGTTAAAAGCGCAGAGAGCATCATGAAGAACAAGGAACACACCAGGCAGGTCCGAGATACTGTTGTGAAGAAGTTTAAAGCCGGATTTGGATACAAAAAGATTTCCCAAGCTTTCAACATCCCAAGGAGCACTGTGCAAGCGATAATATTGAAATGGAAGGAGTATCAGACCACTGCAAATCTACCAAGACCTGGCCGTCCCTCTAAACTTTCAGCTCATACAAGGAGAAGACTGATCAGAGATGCAGCCAAGAGGCCCATGATCACTCTGGATGAACTGCAGAGATCTACAGCTGAGGTGGGAGACTGTCCATAGGACAACAATCAGTCGTATATTGCACAAATCTGGCCTTTATGGAAGAGTGGCAAGAAGAAAGCCATTTCTTAAAGATATCCATAAAAAGTGTCGTTTAAAGTTTGCCACAAGCCACCTGGGAGACACACCAAACATGTGGAAGAAGGTGCTCTGGTCAGATGAAACCAAAATTGAACTTTTTGGCAACAATGCAAAACGTTATGTTTGGCGTAAAAGCAACACAGCTGAACACACCATCCCCACTGTCAAACATGGTGGTGGCAGCATCATGGTTTGGGCCTGCTTTTCTTCAGCAGGGAAGATGGTTAAAATTGATGGGAAGATGGATGGAGCCAAATACAGGACCATTCTGGAAGAAAACCTGATGGAGTCTGCAAAAGACCTGAGACTGGGACGGAGATTTGTCTTCTAACAAGACAATGATCCAAAACATAAAGCAAAATCTACAATGGAATGGTTCAAAAATAAACATATCCAGGTGTTAGAATGGCCAAGTCAAAGTCTAGACCTGAATCCAATCGAGAATCTGTGGAAAGAACTGAAAACTGCTGTTCACAAATGCTCTCCATCCAACCTCACTGAGCTCGAGCTGTTTTGCAAGGAGGAATGGGAAAAAATGTCAGTCTCTCGATGTGCAAAACTGATAGAGACATACCCCAAGCGACTTACAGCTGTAATCGCAGCAAAAGGTGGCGCTACAAAGTATTAACTTAAGGGGGCTGAATAATTTTGCACGCCCAATTTTTCAGTTTTTGATTTGTTAAAAAAGTTTGAAATATCCAATAAATGTCGTTCCACTTCATGATTGTGTCCCACTTGTTGTTGATTCTTCACAAAAAATACAGTTTTATATCTTTATGTTTGAAGCCTGAAATGTGGCAAAAGGTTGCAAAGTTCAAGGGGGCCGAATACTTTCGCAAGGCACTGTAAGGGTAGAATAGCTCATGCTTCATCGAGCAAGACTCTGGCATATTTGCTATAGTGCAGGCTAAAAGCAAGTAATCTTGGCTATCCCCGCTGTGCTGAGAGAGATTAAAGTGCCAGTTCCTGTATGTTTAATGGTGCTGGTCAGCGCTGAGGTCACATGACCACCTGTTAGCCACCTGTGGGTAGCTTTCACCACTGAGGAGAACTGTGTCAGGAAACCATCTAGTCTGTGTGAGAATGCCGCTCTGGGGCACCTCTGCAACGCACAAAGAGGAAGTGAACAGCAAAGGGACAACAGCAGTGGTGGGAATCTAATCTGGGTAGTGCTTCACAGATCTGCACAGCATGAGAAACCCTGACATCATACCAGAGACCTCTTGCAACTTAATTGAATCATCGGTTATGTTTGTTGTCCCTGAAACCATTTGGTGAAGATGTAGTGACGGTCCTGTGCCAGGTCGATGTGACCTTTGGTGAAGCTTGATTGTTATTCCTTCCTGGCCAGCCCTCCTACTGAAATCTAATCAAGTCTCAGCAGAGGCACGAACTTAAACTAAATACACAGCAAAAATAGACACAAGAACATTTGGATACACAAGCACTTCGGTTCAGCCAATATGGAAACGTTTTATCATTGTATACCTCAGGCTCTTAATAATATTTTCCTTTTTACAAAAATTGGTCTTCTCACTGGCCACCTCCCGTGGGTGACCCTTTTAAAAAGGTCAGACAAACACAACTCAACCAAAGAATAATACTGACCTCAGGAGATACTCCAGAAGCTTCAAACTAAAACAAAAACGCACCCCCGCTGCAGGAAGAGTTGAAAAGTTTTTAAACATTTAAATAAGAGCTCTCAGGAGCCTATAGCGTCATTGTATCACAGGCGATGTGTCCTGCATGGGATTTACATTAATGGACCCAGGAGCCGGCTGCTGGTGGCACGCAAAGCACAAAGTTTGTGTTTGTGTGTGAGATCATTTGTATTTCTGTGAGTAGTATGTCTATGTGTGTGTGTGTGTGTGTGTGTGTGTGTGTGTGTGTGTGAGAAACAAAGGCGACATTGGAGTACGTGAGGATAGAAGCTGGCGCTCTGGGAGAGCCAAGCGGAGGGGGAAGGAGAGGATAAGCACCTCTCCAAAGAGCATTGATTTTTCACAGGCCCCTTCATTTGGCAGACAAGGGTATGGGAGGGGTGCTTGGCTGGGCAGAGAGAGCGGGAGAAAGACAGTGAAAGGGGGGATACCCTTGTTGGTGCTCAGATGGGTGAAGTTTCACGTCGCTGGCACATCAAGGCACCGCCTGGCATCACATCAAAAGATGAGCGATGAACACACACTGTGGATATTGTGAATGTCATCATTCAGTCATGTCTCTCTCTTTCAGGCTAGACTTGGAGCTGACTGACAGGACAGAGTCTGAGAGGACTGCTGTTCTAGTAAATCTTTGTCTGTGTGCTTTGCTAGTTTTATTTCACACTAAATATTACAGAAAAGGGCCTTTTTGCAAAGCCCCTTTTCTCCAAATAGGCTAATTGTGTCCAGTTGACTTCATTGGATGCAACAGCCCTTACAAGTTACTCACCCTGGAAAGCCTCTTAGTGACAGCTACACCTTAATTGCCCATCAATTTGGAGAAATCCAGACATTCCACCGCATGGGAATTAAACTAGCTTTGCCGTGCTTCAAGTACGAGATAGGATCATGAGCATTGAAGAATTGGTTCGATTTTAACATAGACATGGACCTAGTAATTTATTCCTGGAGTCATGCCAATCTCTTATATTTTGGGGTTCTTCCTTGGGGTAACAGCCAATAGATCATCCCCATTGGCAAAACATTGATTGCAAAACAAACTATTATGCTATTTCTTCCCACAATGACATTAAGTAGTGATGGGTGGATCATTCTCTCTATTTTGGTTCCTCTGACCATTTCATGTTGTGCTTAGCAGTTTTTCCAGAGGAGCAGGGTTAGGAAGGTAAAATTTCCACACAGCCATAACTTCCCACCATGACATTAAGCCAGGGAAGGGCAACCAGTACCCCCTTTTGAAGCCCCCCCACCCCAAAATGTGTAAAACAACAAATTTTCATCTCCACCCCATAGCAAAATGAGCAGAATTGCATGAAATGAGTTAGAGAATGTTTTGCAATTTTCTCCAGCCCATGGCAAAATGTGTAGAATTGCATGAAATGAACTCTAAAATGTAAATAAATGTATCTCTGCTGTCAAGAGAGGGGCCACTAAAATGTTTTGCTCGCAGTGTGTGGAGGGGGGGGGGGGTATAGATATGGGTACACAGACCAGAGAGAAACTGCGGCCCCTCACGGTGAGTTCAGATTTTTTGTGGCCCCCACCCCCATCAAAGTTGCCCATTAAAGCAACATTGCCTGTGTCCCCCAGTGCTCACTATGAGAATGTCAGAGCAGCTCTTTTCATCCGAGCAAAATCCTATATGATTTACTCCCTGTTCCTCTGCCGAGGCGCCTGTTTGTATAGCACTGTGTTTCATTTGAATATCAAAGCCCACGAGAAGGTGCCCAGACACTTTAAATGCCATTTTTTTGGGGTGTCTTTCAAGAACTTTAACTGATTGAGGGTCCACGACGAAAGGAGAGGGTCACCGAAACAATCCCTGCTTTGTCATTACAGGTCCATAGTAATCTCTGTCTTTCAACCTTCCACACCATTGATGAGACGATTACCGGAAAATGTACATTTGCATCTCAGTATACAGCTCTTTGACGTTTTTTTTTTTTTGAATAGCAGACCACTATAGTTTGTGCAACAAGCTGTGAGTGTTAACATGCCTCTGACGCCCCCTTGTCACATTCCAGCACATTCAGTCTCCATACTGTTCTTCCTGTCAAAGTGTACATGGTGACTATGGGAAATACTGAGGAGAGAGACACACTGGGGCCTCTGGTGACAGTTGTCACAATGCAAAAAGACAAATGGGTGAAAAAAGTATTGTAAATCATTCAGGAAACAAAACATCAAATGCTCTGTTTGACAAATGGGTGACTTGTCCTTGTTGAAACCTTTATTTCAAGGAGTATGCTAAATTCCAATGCTGTGTTCCAATGCTCTAGCTCAATCCAATATCAGTGAAAATCCAGGAATTCATCCAGACAGGTTTTGTCATCTCAATCAATGCATTAAATGAATCATAATAATTGACTGGATTTATATAGGGCCTTTCCACCTACAGTAGGTGCTCAAAGTGCTTTACATAGTAAGGGGGGAAACTCACTTCTTCTACCACCAATGTGTAGCACCCACTTGGGTGATGCACGGCAACCATTTTGTGCCAAAATGCTCATCACACATCAGCTACCATGGTTAAAACTGATATATGTCAATTGGGGATCAGGGGGATGATTAGGTGGCCATGATTGAATGGTGACAGGACACAGGGGTAAAACACCCTTACTTTCACAACCAGTGCCATGAGATCTTTACACCCACTTAACGTCTCATCCGAAAGACGGCATTCTACACGGGCAAATTCCCTTTCACTGCCTTGGGCATTAAGATCTCCTTAGACCAGAGGGAAGAGTGCATCTGGTCTCCCATGTAGGGACTGACCAGGACCAACCCTGCTTAATTTCAGAGACAAGCCAGCAGTAGGATGCAGGGTGCTATGCTGCTGACTTTATCTCCACTAAAATGGAGAAAGGCATTGCTATTGTCTCTCTGAGGCAGATCCTGAAAATGAGGTACACCTGTAAATCATGTGAGATCACCCTATATTTTCAAAGGGGCTCCGGGCCATATCAATGGTTTCCCTTTCACAAATTCCCAAATGAATAATTCTACTGAAGGTGTCAACAATCAAAGGGATGGTAAAACCAAGGGGCAGGGGTGTAGAGGCCAAGAATATTATTCTTGGATTTATGCATTTGTACTTGCACAGAAGAGGTGACCAGCCCATCCCTCCCCTTCCACTGGGAAAAGACTTGAGTAAATCAGCAGTCTATGCAATTTTATGTAGTTAGTTGTTAAACTAAGTTGGCTGAGAGCATTGAGTTCATTCAGACCCCTGACAACAAAATACCTCTAGCCTATAAGCAGATCTTACCACAATGAATGGTTTCTTTCATGCCAGTGACAGAACCCATCTAAATCCTGAATGAAAAAAAAAAAACATAACAGTTCTGTTCTATGGTCTTTATTCTTCTTTAATTAATCTCTGTGCGGTTTCTGTGACGTTCATCATCAACCTGCTTTTATGCTCTCTGTCCTCTGCTTATGTAGGAGGAGGCAGAGGCATGCAATGGTCTGATAACACTATCAAGCATCAGCTGAGTCTCTTTATCTGGCTGTCTGGGCTTAACAAATCCACCTCTATCTTTATTTATTTTTTTTGTAACAAAGTCAGGACATGTTCCTGCATTGTCTTTCTCAATACCTCATCGTTTCATCTGACAATGAGCTAGAGCATAGCAACAATATCTACATCCCTATCTTTGCCGACACGATGTAAATCTTAACAACAGCAACGGGAGAAACCAAATGCGTTGAGAACTTTGTGGTCCAATAGACATGTTATATGTTCGTATACATTACAGAACTATACCTTGCAACGGCACATGCTGATAAATTTGGACTTACATCCTCACATGGGTACAAATCACAGCGTGCATGTGCTGCACACATCTGGAAATGCTGTGCTTCCTTTACATGACTGATCGTAAATTCCGAGGGACGTGAAGTGGGGCAGGAAGTCTTAGCTCATGCTGAAAGAGTAACATGAATTGAGTACATGCAAGACCCTGTCCCACTTCACGCCTGTGTATGGCATTTCATCAGAAGTTATATATGCCTTCAAGTGGTATCTGCGTGTATAACTTCGAAATAAAAGTGTAGTCCAGTAAAAAAAAGAGTCCACTTGAAAAAAGATTTGGCAAAGTCAGCTGTGCTTACTGAATAGTAAAATGCCATGACAAAGTTCCAACATAAACTGAAATATTGCGGTGCAGTGGTAGAGGTGTTTTTTCCCTGTCTGGTCTTAAATAGATAAATTAAATAAAAAATGGCTATCACTGAGCAAATTTTCGTGGTCACCGGTTCGATTTCAAGGTATCATCACAGAGTAGCCTATTCAGGCCTCAGGAATAGGCCAACAAACTGTTGCCATTCAGAGGAACCTAGCTTTACTGCTATGACACCACTCCCTTGCTCCTACAAACATACAGTACTGTTAATACCCTGCCTGAGGCAGGGTATTACCTGCCTCAGCTAATGGGGATCCATAATAAATACAAAATACACACAGAAAACCTATTTCTCTTCTATTTTCTCTTATCCAATCCAGAAGATAACATGGGCCTCCTGTACAACACATGGTGAAATGGAGCTACAGCGGAGTTATTGTGACAAGAGACCCGCTTCTACTTGTTTCATTCTTAAATGTCTGAGGACAAAAAACAAATATCTGTGCCCTTTAGCCCAGTCTCTGGAGTTTCCTGCATCAACATTAGTATCTAGTCTAATCATGCAGTACATGGACCTTTTATCATTCATATCAGTTTAAGGTAGGTCAACGTCAGAAAAACAGCAAATACCTCCCCTTTGTACGTCCCCTATTGAATACCCATTGCTCATGCACTAGGTTGATTCTACTGCCATTAGGCTAAATTTAACTAGGCCAACAAGGTCCACTAACAGATGTGCTCAAATGTGTTGGTACCCTTACAGGTCATTGAAATAATGCTTCATTCCTCCTGAAAAGTTTTGAAATTGAAAGCTATTTCATCATGTATACTTGCATGCCTTTGGTATGTCATAGAATAAAGCAAAGAACCTGTGAAAAGAGATGAATTATTGCTTCTTCTACAAAGATATTCCAAAATGGCATGGACACATTTGTTGGTACCCCTTAGAAAAGAAATAACTGACCAGAGTAAAGTAGTCACTGAGCTGTTTGATATCATTGTGGTCACCACACTGAACATGGACCAGAGTAAAGTAGTCACTGTGCTGTTTGGTATCATTGTGTGAACCACACTGAACATGGACCAGAGTAAAGTAGTCACTGAGCTGTTTGGTATCATTGTGTGCACCACACTGAACATGGACCAGAGTAAAGTAGTCACTGAGCTGTTTGGTATCATTGTGTGCACCACACTGAACATGGACCAGAGTAAAGTAGTCACTGAGCTGTTTGGTATCATTGTGTGCACCACACTGAACATGGACCAGAGTAAAGTAGTCACTGAGCTGTTTGGTATCATTGTGTGCACCACACTGAACATGGACCAGAGTAAAGTAGTCACTGTGCTGTTTGGTATCATTGTGTGCACCACACTGAACATGGACCAGAGTAAAGTAGTCACTGTGCTGTTTGGTATCATTGTGTGCACCACACTGAACATGGACCAGAGTAAAGTAGTCACTGAGCTGTTTGGTATCATTGTGTGCACCACACTGAACATGGACCAGAGTAAAGTAGTCACTGAGCTGTTTGGTATCATTGTGTGCACCACACTGAACATGGACCAGAGAAAGCAAAGGAGAGATTTGTCTGAGAAGATCAGAAAGAAAATAATAGACAAGCATGGTAACTGTAAAGGCTACAAGACCATCTCCTAGCAGCTTGATGTTACTGTGACAACAGTTACAAATATTATTAAGAAGTTTAAGGTCCATGGAACTGTAGCCAACCTCCCTGGGCAAGGCAGCAAGAGGAAAATCAACCCCAGATTGAACAGAACGATAGTGTGAATGGTAGAAAAAGAACCAAGGATAACTGCCAAAGAGATGCAAGCTGAACTCCAGGGTGAAGGTACGTCAGTTTCTGAACGCACCATCAGTCGCTTTTTGAGCAAAAGTGGGCTCCATGGAAGAAGACCCCGGAGGACTACTTTTGAAAGAAAAACAAAGCCAGACTGGAATTTGCTAAGACGCATATTGATAAGCCACAATCTTTCTGGAAGAATGTCCTTTGGACAGATTAGTCAAAATTTGATATTTTTGGCAGGTCACATCAGCTCTGTGTTCAGAGACAAAAAAAATGAAGCTTTCAAAGAAAGAACACCATACCTACAGTGAAACATGGAGGCGGCTCGGTTATGTTTTGAGGCTGCGCCTGGCACAGGGTGCCTTGAATCTGTGCAGGGCACAATGAAATCAAGACCATCAAGGCATTCTGGAGTGAAACGTACTGCCTAGTGTCAGAAAGCTCTATGGAAAGGGCTGAAACTTGCAGTCTGGAGAAGACACCCATCAAACCGGAGACAGCTGGAGCAGTTTGCTCAGGAATAGTGGGCCAAACTACCTGTTAACAGGTGCAGAAGTCTCATTGAGAGCTACAGAAAACATTTGATTGCAGCGATTGCCTCTAAAGGTTGTGCAACAAAATATTAGGTTACGGGTCCCATCATTTTTGCCCATGCCATTTTCATTTGTTTGTTCTTTACAATATAATGTTGAATAAAAAAATCAAGGTCTGATTTCAATTAAATGTGGAATAAACAATGGTGGATGCCAATTAGTTTTGTCAGTTTCAAGTTATTTCAGAGAAAATTGTGCATTCTTCGTTTTTTTGTGGATGGGTACTAACAAATTTGAGCACGTCTGTACAAGCTCCACTTAAGAACCAACCATCATCCAGATATATCAAAGAGCTTGGAAATATGTTATGAGGATTCTGTTTCTATAAGGAACGGTGTGTGTCGGGGCGAGACTAGACGCAAATACTTTCAGAATAAACCAGGTTTGAGCATTGACACCCGGATGACAAAGAGAAACCACACCCTCGCTCTATTCAAAACAACAATATTGATTAAATATTCTAAGGGAAGAGGAAAGGGAGTCACAAAAAAGGTTCTTGGTTAAAAAGGATTGCCAGCAGTCCAGTAGGCTAATTCAGTTCCTCCGTTGCTGTTGGGGTGTTCAAGCAGAGCGGCCCACCGTAGTCTGCTTCACGTACTGCGCACATTCAGTTGAGCTCAGTTCATTTAGTAGCTCAGTAGCTGCTCAGCGGCAGTATCTACAGTAGCATCAACAGTTGCGTGGATAGCTCACGGGCAGCTCAGGGTTTCTAGCGATCCAGTTGCGGCCCAGCACAGACCTTGCCACATACACCCGATATCAGACAGCATTCCAATAATTATACAATAGGGCACACAACCATGAGGAAAAGGATAGCGGACCAACCTTAACAGAAACACCTGGTGTCAGACATTGTTACCAGAGAACTGACTGGAGATCATTATGTAGGAAGGGAAGAGAGAGAGAGAGAGAGAGAGAGGGAGGGGTGTAATCAGCACTGTACACACCTTAAATCAATCGTGAAACACAGCAAACTATGGTGACGTGCGCAAAATCAATCGTTAAGTGCAGAATTCTCAAGCGTGAAAATAATTCAAAATGTGAAAACAGTCAAGTGAAGGAAGTAAAATATGTGCTCAGTCAAACCACACTAGTGACAGGAGTAATAACGTTAAGCAGGTTTGTAGAACCCTGTTACATCCTTCCCCGCTGAAAGGTCAGTGTCCCCAATGGCCATAACATAACCCAACCTAAGTCTCTGTTTCTTATGGGGTGAACTACCTTGGTGGTCCTTGTAGATCTCTTGGTTCATGAAGGTTACATTGGCCATTTTCAGCCCTGCCACAGCGGTCCCCATCTTCAGATTGGAGTCCCACGGCCACCCATCTCCCACCTGCAGTCTTCCGTGGCACGATGGCACCCATCTCCCGCTCGTGGTTTCTCTGCATCACCATGGCACCCATCTCCAGCTTCCGGCTCAGCGCCTGTAGGGACCCAAAACCCAATCCAGGAGACAGCAACAGGGGCTATAATTGTATCTCTCAATGGCGTGTTAGTCAGAGGGTGGCTGGGTGCTTTGTTTAGTCTAAAAGGGAGAGCAACTTCACTAGGGGGTTGTGCTGGTCTCTCTACTGGGAGAAATGAACAAGATTACAGTGCAAAACCCTCTCCCATGACTTTTTCTGGTCTGACCACATAGACCGGCAGTTCTGGGTCAGATTGTTTTACTACCACATGAGGGAGCTGCTCCAAATTGTCTGCAAGCTTACCCCGGCCCCTTACTCTAATGTCTCTGGGGAGTGTCTACTCCCCAGGCAGCAGAGGGGATTATTCAGCAGGTGTACAGTACATCCTGTAGTGTTGTGCAACGTGTTGTTGTATATCTCAATAATTACCTGCAGGAAATGCCAGCGCCGTCTTTCCGTCTTTCCACTCCAAGCGTCCCCAGCAAACCTGTGATCATTCTATTAAATCTTTCACACCTGCCGTTCCCTGATGGATGATAAGGAGTAGTGTGACTTTTGGTTATTCCATACAATACACATAGATTCTTTATAAACTGATATTCAAAATGTCCAATAAGTGTCAGGGAGCACCAAAAGGCTGAATTACCTTCTGCCACAGTGCATTTGCAGTAGTAGTCTCCATCTGGTCCCTAGTAGGGGTGGACCAAGTATATTTAGTGAAACGGTCTACCATTACCAGCACGTTGTGATGAGGGTCTCTGGATGACCTATGCTCAGGTAGTCTATAGACATTAGTTCAAGAGGGGCTGACATTTTGATTGGCACTGAAGGTGCTTGTTTCAGACAAACTGGGGCTTTCGTAAGACACAAGGCTGACAAGTGGCACACCAATTTGGAATGTCTCTGGCTAGGTTTGGCCAATAGAATCTGGCATGGATTAGCGCTGTGGCCTTTTCTGCCTCCCAGTATCCTGCCCTCCCATGATACAGTTCCCAGCTGTCTCTCACCAGTAGGGACAACCAGCTGGACAATCTCTACCTCTTTGAGGTCCTGGAATGTCCGACACAACACACCCTCTTTCCATGTAAGATGATTCCATTCCCGGAGCACATCTAGGGCCTCTTTCGACTCTTGTTCCTGTCTGTCAGGTGGCTGCCCTCATCCTCTCCCAGAAGTCACAGCCTACTGGGCACAGACGTCAGTTCAATGTCTATTCCACGTTGGTTCAGCGTAATTTAATTGAAATGACGTGGAAACAATGTTGATTCAACCACTGTGTGTCCAGTGGGAGTGTTTAAGAATTATTTATGGAAACCTTGCCTGACCTGTGTTAACACAGCACACATTTAGACATCTACTTTTAATGGAAAGGTTTTTGAATGTACATGTAAACTAGGCCTACCATATAACAACCATTTCAGTTTTGTAACTATCTCATATTTTCATTTAAAACTCTTAAAGTACTATACCATGTTTCAGTAATAGGAATGGATCTCTGATGGAGATCATGTAAAAGTGTAGCCTTAATGATCATGTCATTTTTCTCTTATAAGTATGAGAAGATAGAAAGCACAGTGCGGTTCTTGAAGGCTCTTCCTCTGAGCCAGTTATCTCTGGTATGAGTGGCTTGCCGTGTCCTTCTTCTGCATCCTGGTCTTCTGATGGCTTGTTTGTCCTCCATCCCACCCCCACACACAGGGTCTTTACCACTTTGGGTGGCATCTCCTGGAATGCCGGGTCTCAGTCCTCCAGCTGGTTTGGGACTGTGTTTTTTGGATGGAAACCTTGAATCAATGCTTTCTGCAACGATTCTGTAACAACAGAACCTGGAAGACAAGACGCAAGTACCGGGTGTGTATTTAATAATTAATAGCCATGAAACAAAACAAGACCAGCGTCTGGACAGGAGAAACATAACAACATCAATGCAGACACAGGAATGAAACAGAGGAAGTGACAGATATAGGGGAGGCAATCAATGACATGATGGAGTCCAGGTGAGTCTGACGAAGAGCAGGTGCGCTTAACAATTGTGACAGGTGTGCTTAATGCTGAGATGCCTGGCGACCTTGAGCGCCAGAGAGGGGGAGCGGGAGCAGACGTGACAGTTTTCACTTCTTGGTACATTTTGGGAGGGATTTGTCTGTGGCGCTCTCTGGCTGGGGCTATATCTCCAGTGGAGATCACATGCTGCACTCGTTACATCCATGCCCTCTATTTCTCATCATGTCTCCCTAACCTGCCGCCACTCCCCCAGTAGTCTCTCTCCCTCTGTGGGTGTATGTGATTGTGTGAGTAGAGACAGGTGTGCTGGAGGCTGAGCGTATCCCCACCAGCTGCAACCTGTTCCATAATCAAGACCTCTACAAATACTCAGCCCCACCACTTCCACACTGCCAGATCGTAGCCTCTGCTCAGTCATTTCAAGCCGTTTGTTCCTGCTTAGATCTTGTTATCCTGTTGTGCCAGTTTTTCCCTAGCCTGACGCTGCTTTTCTCTCTGCTACAGTTCAGTACGCTCTGACTCTGGGTCCTTTCTCCAGTCCCTCGTCTCGTCAGTCCTGCTTCCCTGCCCTGGACTCCCGCTCTACTGCTTCCTTGGATTCCACTTCGGACCTGGTCACCCTGACCCTACTCCCCTTGCCCCAGCCTCAGTTCCTGGTTCCCTGCTACCCGCCTGAGTTTCCCCTGGCCTGCAACCCCATCTCCCCCTGCTTTTCAATAAATACCTTAGTTACCTTATTCCTGTCTCCTCGTCTGAGTCTGCACTTGGGTTCACCTGCTCTGCCCCGCCTAACAGCACTATGGTTGTCTTCCATAATCTTTACCATGGGCAGCAAATGTAGCCTGGTGCTTTTGTAACAGTGCTTGCAGTTTCATTCTCTGTTAAGGGGAAATGTCTACACCTGTCAGGTCAACTAGTATAGGCTGTTCTGTAGTCGGTTGTTGTATAGGCTGTCTGTTGTTGGTTGTTATACATGTGCTAAACTGTCTTGCAAAGCCTGTTCCCCCACCCTGGACATACTCACATCATTCTCCTGTATGACGTCTGCAGGGTTCACTATGAAGGCCATGGCAAGTTTTTGGTGTCGACGTAGGGCAGTCTCCGATGTTCCTCAGTCGGATAGGCAGCCTTCCCTGCTGGACTCTGAACACAGCTTGGCTGATGAGCAACTCATTCTCAATGATTGGCTCCACTAGACACTGGTAGTTATTGCCCTCTTCTCCCGCTCTGGTCCGACCCCACACCAGGATTTCACTTTTAACCTGGAGTCTTCAGAGGATAGCAATTAATGGTACGTACATACCCTGTAATCCCATTGGTGACTGCAAACTTTGGTGCACACCTTCGTGGCCTTTACCACACCTGCTGCTAGACGTGTCCACTAGAAAGGCACAGTCAAATTGTCTTTTGTCAAGGTGTCCAGGCAGTTTTTTATTATGTTTGTTCCCACTAGGCCATCTGTATTGGCTAAACAATGGTCTTGGACAACCACAATACCACAGTCCGGAATGAGAACATCACCCATTTTCACATCCAACAGTACATACCACAAATATGAAATGTTCAATCCATTAGCTGTTTTTAGGGATATCCATGCTGAGGGGTCTTCCAGTAATGTGCTGGCCAAAGTGTTTCTGAAAAAAACGTCATTGTAACTTGTGATCCTGTGTCCATTAGACAACAGATAGGTAGCCCTTAAAAGGTCAACTGGGCAAAAAAAAAGAAAAGTGTCTTGTAACTGTAACTGATCAATGCACTATCATACAAATGACTGGTTGGCTGAGGGAAATTGATGATAAAAAGATTGTGGGGGCTGTTATGTTAGACTTCCGAGCAGCTTTTGACATTATCGATTATAGTCCGCTGCTGGAAAAACGTATGTGTTATGGCTTTACACCACCTGCTATAATGTGGATAAAGATGTACCTGTCTAACAGAACACAGAGGGTGTTTTTAACAGAAGCCTCTCCAACATAATCCAGGTAGAATCAGGAATTACCCAGGGCAGCTGTCGAGGCCCCTTACTTTTTTCAATCTTTACTAACGACACCTTGAGTAAAGCCAGTGTGTTTATGTATGCGGATGACTCAACACTATACATGTCAGCTACTACAGTGACTGAAATGACGGCAACAATTAACAAAGAGCTGCAGTTAGTTTCAGAACGGGTGGCAAGATCGCAGTGCTTGAGGAGTCCCTACAGAGCCGGATTCAATCCCAGGATGGCGGCTCACAATTGGCCCAACGTCATCCGTGTTAGGCAAGGGTTTGGCCCGAGAGGCTTTCCTTGGCTCATTGCGCTCTAGTGACTCCTTGTGGTGGGCCGGGCACCTGCAAGCTGACTTTGGTCTTAAATTGAAAAGTATTTCCTCCAACACATTGGTGCAGCTGGCTTCCGGGTTAAGCCGGCGGGTGTTAAAGTGCGCGGTTTAGCGGGTCATGTAGCTAAGCCTTCAACACCATACTACCCTCCAAGATCATCATTAAGCTCAGGACCCTGGGTCTGAACCCCGCCCTGTGCAACTGGGTCCTGGACTTCCGGACGGGCCACCCCCAGGTGGTGAAGGTAGGAAACAACATCTCCACTTCACTGATTCTCAACACAGTGGACACACAAGGCGTACTCAGCCCCCTCCTGTACTCCTTGTTCACCCATGACTGTGTGGCCATGCACGCTTCCAACTCAATCATCAACTTTGCAGACAACACAACAGTAGTAGGCCTGATTGCCAACAATGATGAGACAGGGAGGAGGCGAGGGCATTGGCGGAGTGGTGACAGGAAAATAACCTCTCCCTCAATGTCAACAAAACGAAGGAGCTGATCGTGCACTTCAAGAAACAGCGGAGGGAACGCCCCCTATCCCCATCGACGGGACCGCAGTGGAGAAGGTGGAAAGCTTCAAGTTCCTCGGCATACACATCTCCGACAATCTGAAATGGTCCACCCACACAAACAGTGTGGTGAAGAAGGCGCTTGGCTGTATAACTTTTTGAGGATCTTGGGACCCATGCCAAATATTTTCAGTCTCCTGAGGAGGAAAGATGTTATCGTGCCCTCTTCACAACTTTCATGGTGTGTTTGGACCATGATAGCTTGTTGGTGATGTGGACACCAAGGGACTTAACTCTCGACCCGCTCCACTACAGCCCCATCGATGTGAATGGGGGAGTGTTCGGCCCTCTTTTTCCTGTAGTCAACGATCAGCTCCTATGTATTCCTCACATTGAGAGAGAGGTTGTTGTCCTGGCACCACACTGCCAGGTCTCTGACCTTCTCCCTATAGGCTGTCTCATCATTGTCGGTGATCAGGCCTACCACCGTTGTATAATTAGCAAACTTAATGATGGTGTAGGAGTCATGCTTGGTCACGCAGTCATGGGTGAACAGGGAGTACAGGAGGGGACTAAACACACACCCCTGAGTGGCCCCCGTGTTGAGGATCACCGTGGCAGATGTGTTTTTGCCTACCCTTACCACCTGGGGGCGGCCTATCAGGAAGTCCAAGATCCAGTTGCAGAGGAAGGTGTTTAGTACCAGGGTCCTTAGCTTAGTAACGAGCTTTGTGGGCACAATGGTGTTGAACACTGAGCTGCAGTCAATGAACAGCATTCTCACATAGGTGTTCCTTTTGTCCAGCTGGGAAAGGGCAGTGTGGAGAGCGATTGAGATTGCGTCATCTGTGGATCTGTTGGGGCGGTATGTGAATTGGAGTGGGTCTAGGGTTTCTGGGATGATGTTGTTAATGTGAGCCATGACCAGCCTTACAAAGCCCTTAATGGCTACCGACATGAGTGTTACGGGCGGAAGTCATTTAGGCAGGTTACCTTCGCTTTCTTGGGCGCAGGGGCTATGGTGGTCTGCTTGAAACATGTAGGTGTTACAGACTCGGTCAGGGAGAGGTTAAAAATGCTCTGAGTACACGTCCTGGTAATCCGTCTGGACATGCAGCCTTGTGAATGTCGACCTGTTTAAAGGTCTTGCTCACATCGGCTACGGAAAGCGTGATCACACAGACATCCTGAACAGCTGGTTCTATCATGCATGATTCAATGTTGCTTGTCTCGAAGCGAGCATAAAAGGCATTTAGCCCGTCTGGTAGGCTCGCGTCACTGGGCAGCTCGCAGCTGGGATTTCCTTTGTAGTCTGTAATAGTTTGAAAGCCCTGCCACATCCGACGAGCGTCAGAATTGGTGTAGTAGGATTCAATCTTAGTCCTGTATTGAGGCTTTGCCTTTGATCGTCTGAAGGCATAGCGGGATTTCTTATAAAAGTCTGTATTAGTGTCCAGCTCCTTGAAAGCAGCAGCTCTAGCCTTTAGCTCTGTGCGGGTGTTACCGGCAATCCATGGCTTCTGGTTGTGATATATACAGTTGAAGTCGGAAGTTAACATACACTTAGGTTGGAGTCGTTAAAACTTGTTTTTCAACCACTCCACAAATGTCTTGTTAACAAACTATATTTTAGGCAAGTCGGATAGGACATCTACTTCGTGCATAAAACAAGTAATTGTTCTAACAATTGTTTACAGACAGATTATTTCACTTACAATTCACTGTATCGCAATTCCAGCGGGTCAGAAGTTACTATACACTAAGTTGACTGTGCCTTTAAACAGCTTGGAAAATTCCAGAAAATTATGTCATGGCTTTAGAAGCTTCTGATACGCTAATTTACATAATTTGAGTTAATTGGAGGTGTACCTGTGGATGTATTTCAAGGCCTAACTTCAAACTCAGTGCCTCTTTGCTTGACATCATTGGAAAATCAAAAGAAATCAGCCAAGACCTCAGAAAAAACATTGTAGACCTCCACAAGTCTGGTTAATCCTTAGGAGCAATTTCCAAACACCTGACGGTACCACGTTCATCTGTAGAAACAATAGTACACAAGTATAAACACCATGGGACCACGCAGCCATCATACCGCTCAGGAAGGAGATGCGTTCCGTCTCCTAGCGATGAACGTACTTTGGTGCGAAAAGTGCAAATCAATCCTAGAACAACAAAAGTCAAGGTATTGGCGTGGCCATCACAAAGCCCCTGAAAATGTGTGGGCAGAACTGAAAAAGTGTGTGCGAGCAAGGAGGCCTACAAACCTGACTCAATTACACCAGCTCTGTCAGGAGGAATGGGCCAAAAGTCACCCAACTTATTGTGGGAAGCTTGTGGAAGGCTACCTGAAACATTTTACCCAAGTTAAACAATTTAAAGGCAATTCTACCAAACACTAAACTTCTGACTCATTGGGAATATGATGAAAGAAATAAAAGCTGAAATAAATCACACTCTACTATTATTCTGACATTTCACATTCTTAAAATAAAGTGGTGATCCTAACTGACCTACGACAGGGAATCAATTTTTACTACGATTAAATGTCAGGAATTGTGAAAAACTGAGTTTAAATGTATTTGGCTAAAGTGTATGTAAACTTCCGACTTCAAATGTGGGGATGACGTTGTCAATGCACTTATTGATGAAGCCCGTGACTGAGGTGGTATACTCCTCTATGCCATTGAATGAATAACGGAACATATTCCAGTCTGTGCTAGCAAAACAGTCCTATAGCGTCATCTGGCCACTTCCGTATTGAGTGAGTCACTGGTACTTCCTGCTTTAGTTTTAGCTTGTTAGCAGGAATCAGGATATATAATTATGGTCAGATTTTTCAAATGGAGGACAAGGGAGAGCTTTGTACATGTCTCTGTGTGAGGAGTAAAGGTGGTCTAGAGTTTTTTTTTTTCATCTGGTTACACGTGACATGCTGGTAGAAATGAGGTAAAACGGATTTAAGTTTGCCTGCACTAGGAGTGCCGCTTCTAGATGAGCATTTTATTGTACGCTTATGGCCATATACAGCTCGTTGAGTGTGGTCTTAGTGCCATTGTCAGTTTGTGGTGGTAAATAGATAGCTACGAAAAATATGGATAAACTCTCTTGGTAGGTAGTGTGGTCTACAGCTTATCATGAGAGGCGAGCAATACCTCGAGACTACCTTAAAATTAGACATCGCATACCAGCTGTTATTGACAAATAGACACACACCACCAAACCTCGTCTTACCGGACATAAGTGTTCTGTCCTGCCGATGCACGGAAAACCCAGCCAACTGTATATTATCTGTGTCATTGTTCAGCCATGATTCGGTGAAACATAAGATATTACAGTTTCTAATGTCCTGTTGGTAGGATAGTCTCGAACTGAGCTCATCCAATGTATTCTCTAGTGATTGCACGTTGACCAATAGAACAGATGGTAGAGGCGGGTTACCCACTCGCCGACGTGGATTTGGGCTTTGTCTGGGAGTAACATTATATCCTTTGCGTCAGACTGATTAAAGAAAAAATCTTTGTCCAGTTTGAGTTTAGTAATTACTGTTCTGATACCCGGAAGAGACGGTAGCATCAAGATTATGTACAAATTAAGTTACAAACAATGTGAAAAAACACAAAATAGCACAATTGGTTAGGAGCCCATAAAACGGCAGCCATCCTCTCCGGCGCCATTCTTAGATATTTGGGACAAATAATTTACTAAACCCTGAACCTCAACTAAATATTGTAATGAATAATGTGGAAATTGAGCAAGTTGAGGTGACTAAACTGCTTGGAGTAACCCTGGATTTTAAACTTTTATTATTTTTTACCCTTTTTTTCTGCCAAATTTTGTGATATCCAATTGGTAGTTACAGTCTAGTCCCATCGCTGCAACTCCAGTACGGACTTGGGAGAAGCGAAGGTCGAGAGCCAAGCGTCCTCCGAAACACAACCCCGTCAAGCTGCACTGCTTCTTGACACACTGCACTGCTTCTTGACACACTGCACTCTTAACCCGGAAGCCAACCGCACCAATGTGTCGGAAGAAACACAGTACATCTGGTGACCAAACTCCATGGGACCAACACGTTTATATTTTTGTTCAGTTATAAAGTTGGGAACGTTTTGTTTTCATCCCTTACAGTACCTGGCAGCAATACAAGTTTTTGGGTGTAGGCTGCCAATAAACCTTCAAAGAAAAAGCAGGAAGAAGAGAAGGTCACAATTCCAAGATGGCAGCGCGCTGTGTGCTGGGGTCTATTTGGACCTCTCTATCTGGTGTTAAAAGTGTGGCCAGCAGCAGCAATATGAGTGTCTTTCAGAGTATAACCAATTACCCTCAACTCTCGGTTTTTGGAATTATTCAAAGTAGAGGAATTCGACAAGGTGAGATTCTCCTTGAATCCTGTTGTAGCCATACGACAGCTCGCGCTGCTAGCAGTAGTGCATTCATTCGGTAAGCTTTGCCCTTCGGTAAGGGTTATTTTAGGCGTTAAAGATAGTTGTGGTAGGTGATTATAAGAATAAAAATCATTTGAACGACCACGTTGTAGTTTAATTTCTTTTTTAAAACTCACTAGAAGCACAAGCTAAATTAGCTTGCCGGTGTTATGCCGAAAATCCCCCCTCGCGAGAACGCGCACACTCGATTCCCTCATTGTTGCGACTTGTTTGCTAGGTAAGATTTCTGCTTTTCACTCCGTTGTCAGTTTACCTTTAGGATTTCGGCAGGCAAGAAAATGGCCTTGCCGAAACACCACACCCACTTTCTATTTTCCTTACTTTTGTGGCTAGAGTCAAATACTTTCTGAGGCACACATCATAGTCAACTTTCTATAGAACAAACTTCATGTCAGGATAGGCAACCGAAATTAATAATTCATGTATGTGTGTTATATTAAACATAGGGAGTAAATGTAGGCAAGCAATAAACATTCAGAACAACTACTAGTCGAATAAGACATGGGAGAGATCACGAATTCTGGCAAAGAGATTTATTTAGACTAATACACTTGAAACAGCCAAACTGCAGACATTACTAGTGCCTCCCCCGCGATCACACCGCCATACTAAAATTAAACTCAGCCTAACGTGATCATTGACAGCTGCCTTGAAGGACACACATAAAACATACTCTCTGCTACTAAGATCAGTGAAATGTAGGCTAAACTGACAACGGAGTGAAGAATTTGCAATTAATAATTTATGTATGCGCGTCCACGCGAAGGGAGGTGGGGTGATTTTCGGCACAACACCTGTTTGTTATGAAACGGAGGCCTGGAATTGTACTAACTGTGACTGCCTATTTTGTTTGTTTTCAGTCGTGGAAAAGAAAGAAGGCAAAACAACAATAGTAAGTGATAAGCTATCTAACCTGTTGGTTCTTCATTGCACACTACTCATTTTGTGGTTTCTGTGGTGATGTGTTGCGTTTCTCTAGCTATGTCAATGTATTGCTTTTAACTTAATAGTACTAGTCAATATGGTGTCCACACATTTCAAGATATTTAAGACCATCTCTATACCATGTTAGCTATCAACACTTGTCTAGCTAGTAAATGTCTACAGTAGATTGGAAGTATTTGTGCGGTGCTTATTTAGTTATTGACTGTCATTGCATTCTTTCTCAGATTGAAGGGTTAACACAGGATACTCCAACCGGACCACAGCCACCCAACCCCACAGCCCAGTGCCCCATCTACCGATGGAACCTGCAGAACAAATACAACTACACAGTAAGTGTTTTCATTGACACCTGACTGAATACTTAGCTACTGCCTCTCGACTGCTCCACAGAAATAATACGGTGGCCATGATCAGTGCTGGTCCACACACTCACATCTCCTATGTGTCTCATGCATTTTATATCATGTGTATGCGTGCCTGTGTTTCTGTCTAGCAATATGTGTGCCTGTTCTGTGAGCTCAGACCTACAGTAATTCCCTGTGTTTTGTCTTTGTCAGGATGTCCTGTTGCTCAGTCAGTTCATCAGGTCTGATGGAGGAATGCTGCCTCGTAGAGTCACTGGTCTCTGTGCCCAAGAGCACCGCAAGATCGCCATCTGTGTGCAAATGGCGCATAGAGCAGGTACGATACTCTGTGTGTCAGCTCTGGATACTCTACTATTGTGACATGTATTTTCTTCAAGATGGTAAACGTACTCTATTCCAGGTCTTCTCCCCGATCACAAACCACCTCTCCCAGAGGGACACGTACCAAAGAAGCCCAAGCCCCAGCTCAACAGGTAACTAGTGCGTGTGTTTTTGACTCTTGAAGTGTCTCCGAATGTACCTTCTCACACCTGTATTGTTTCTTGTTAGACCTCTCATAACATTACCTTTAACATTAACACTTGTACGTCGTCTTTCGCTAACCTTCTGTTGTCTCTGGCCAACTCACACCTGTGTCGTTTTATCACAGATACCTGACTCGCTGGTCCATTGATTCGGTGAAGCCCATCTATAGGGCAGGGCTGAAGTGGTGTAAAAATCGCATCTCTGTCGGCCACCCAGCTCTCAGAAACAATGTGCAATACGGCAAGAAAATCCTCTACCTGAAACATTGACGACATGGGGGCATGTCAACCCACAGCAGTAGGAGTCGGTGTGGGCGGGACATAGAATTGCTGCACCCCATCTATCGAATGTCTATCCCCATGGAACTCCTGCCTCATTTGGGACTCGTCCATTGACTTTGAAAACTAGCCTTTTGAACAGCTGAGGGAGCATTTGTATTTGTCCAACCTATTTAGTGGCTGTTACCCATTGGAACAAGTCATTCGGCGCAATACCCAGAAACAACACCCATTCTGTCATTCGGCCTTTGAAGATGCCCTGAAAATGAACTCTGGAAAAACTAAATTTATCCCAAGAGCAATTGGGCCAGTGGAACAACTGTTTCAATGTAGGTGGTATGTTGACATTGTGTACTTCAAGACAGATGTGCAAATAAAACAGATCTGCTTACTCTCCCTCCACTAGCTGTATACTGTGTGTGATTGCATGAGTAAGCATTTACTGGGCCTATTAGCAGAAGTAGCCAAGTGCATGTAGAAGTAAACTGAATGATTTTTGTTTCTGTTTATTTACGTTAAATAACAGGAAAGAAACATCTCTTGCATAAATATCTCAGTTCTGGCTGCTTTCAGTGTGGGTGGAGATGAAACACTGCTTTTCTCAGATGAGTGGTTGATGGTATTTTTTTTTTTCCCAGTGTCTCACTGGCTCTTAAAACATGAAGGGCAGGCCCAGGTTCTTTGAGACTGTCGGCCATGTAGATGAATCTGTGCTAGGGTGTCAAGGGTTCTTCAAAGGTGGTCAGCCACAGCATGCTGCTGATCACACACAGTACTGCTGTGCCCAAACTGCTAGATCCACAACCCTACACACACATGATGGTTTGAAAGTCTTTATAACCACCATCTGCTGCTCCTCAAATGACTCTTCATAAATCGGGACCACGTACAGGTCTCACATTACTCCCATTACTGATTCCGCTATTCCCAATGGGGTGAATCAAGTCCCAAGATACGCAGGTGTAAATGGAACGTATTCCCTTTTCTCACTGCACATTCTGACCTCGAACTTAAGCATGAGGAAACCGGTACCAGGCAGCTATTTGTTTGGGGTGGAGATCACAGAAATGGAGGTGTGGCAGAGGTCTATCTACTGATATACTTATTCTGACCTTAACTTAATTCTACCATCTTTACACGTGAAGAAATCATGAATAAGGTCAAGTGAACCTGTCTGTTCCAAGTGGAAAAAACTCTACTTTCTCTTTTTAGATAGAAATAACAGCCTTCTCCATGCACTGTAATTTATACATTGATAAGAGCTAGGTATATGAGCAATCTGGTTGGATAAAACTATTGTAAATACAGTGCCTTCAGAAAGTATTCACACCCCTTTTTCCACATTTTGTTGTGTTACAGCCTGAATTTCACATTTATATTTTGTGTCACTGGCCTATCCACAATACCCCATAATGTCAAAGTGGAGTTAAAAATGTTTTGAAATTAATCAAAAATGAAAAGTTTAAATGTCTTGAGTCAGTAAGTATTCAACCCTTTGTTATGGCAAGCCTAAATAAGTTCAAGTGTAAAGATGTGCTTAACAAGTCACATAAGTTTCATGGACTCACTGTGTGAAATAATAGTCTTTTAACATTATTTTTTTAAGGACTACCTTATCTCTACCCCACACATACAATTATCTGTAAGGTCCCTCAGTTGAGCAGTGCTGTATCACATCCATCCGTGATTGGGATTCCCAAAAGGTGGCACACAATTGCCCCAGCGTCGTCCGGGGTAGGCTGTCATTATAAAGAAGAAGTTGTTCTTAACTGACTTGCCTAGTTAAATAAAGGTTCAATTTACATTTCAAACGGACTTGATCACAAAACCAGGGAGGTTTTCCAATGCCTCGCAAAGTGCTATTGGTAGATGTGTAAAAAAAAACACGGATATTGAATATCCAATTGAGTATGGTGAAGTTATTACACTTTGGATGGTGTATCAATACACCTAGTCACTACAAAGATAAAGGCGCCCTTCCTAACTCAGTTGTTGGAGAGGAAGGAAACCTCTCAGGGATTTCACCATGAAGCCAATGGTGACTTTAAAAGACTTGCAGAGTTTAATGGCTGTGATAGGAGAAAACTGAGGATGGATCAACAACATTGTAGTTACTCCACAATACTAACCTAAATTACAGAGTAAAAATAAGGAAGCCTGTGCATAATGAAAATATTACAAAACATGCATCCTGCTTGCAATATGGCACTAAAGTAAAACTGCAAAAAATGTGGCAAAGAAATTAACTTTGTCCTGAATATGAAGGACTCTATTTTAACAAACCTAATGCAATGGTAAGTCTAAGAAGCACAGGCATACTGTTGGTTCAGGGGTGTGTCAGAAATATTTGAGCTATTTTCAGTATCACAATTATCGGCGCACTTGCTGGTGTTGGCACAAAAGGGCTGGGTTTTGATGAATTAACAAGTTGTGGGTGGGTCGAGGCCTGGCCCCTCAATCAGTCAGAACGTGCTCCATGGCAAAATATGTGATTGCTTCAAGTTGTCCACATTGTTCTAAGTAATTGCAGGGCTTCAATAGCATTCACACTGATATAGGGGAAAGTCTTACTGTAAATTGGATTATTAAAACGGCCCAAAAAGTGACAGAATCATTTTAATTAAATTCTTAACACTCGCTATTATACTGCTCCCAAATAGGCCTATGTTTTACGAACATAACCGGAACCATCTTACACATCAGATCGCATTGACATTATCTCCAGAAGTTGCAGTGCATGCGCGCCACAGACGTAGTGAACATAAATACAGGAAGTTCAATCATTCTAATAAGATTGCTTGTTTTTCGTTGAATTTTATTATAACCAATCTGTTTTTAAAAAACGACAACAATAAATACATGTAATACTGTAAAATCCACAGGATAAAAAAAAAGCCACATATTGCTTTTGAACCAGCCTTTGTTATGGGAGGGCTTGGGTTTTGAACAAATGAAACGGAAAACAAGCAATTATTACAGGTTACAGATCACTTCTAAATATGAGGTTCAGTTGTTTTCACCAAGGTTCTCATCTCTCGTTTAATGATGGGCATGGACACGTAGCCTACATCATGGAAGGGGTTTTACACACGTTCAAAACGGGACCTGCATGGCTAAAATAATGTGGGGCCTGCCTACAATTCATAGATAAAAAGGGAATGTCAGCTCACTGTTTTACTCTGCTCAAACTTCATATTTTAATAAAGCTTTGGTGAGTAAGATTCATTTCCAAGTGGAGTAGCCAAAGCCTTTGTTGACTGTCTTGACTATGCGATTGCATTGGGCAGGACAAGAAAAAGCCTTAATTGAGAGGAGGGGAGGCTATGCTTGATTTTTAACCTAGATGCGAAGTACACAGGCACCAAAAGCACATTAGGCTTCTCTTGGATAGGCTGTTTCCACTGTCAAAATGCATGCTATAACCAACTGCGTTACCGATAAAACCAGCTTTTGGTTGGTCTTAAATATCCTAATTAGCACTTTGGATCATGTTTTTAAGGACACACGACAAATATTTCCATCCCTCCCATCTGAGCACAAGCAAGCTGATATAAGACAGGTAAATTGCCAAACCTGGCGTTAGGGCTTGAAAATGCCGGTGCTCCAGTTTTTGCATGATGAAATTGCAAACTAACATGCGTTTGACACTAGCACCACCTTAACGCTCGCCAGAAATGGAGCCCTAAGCGTTATGTTTGGGGCAAATCCAACACAACAGATCACTGAGTTTTTTTTAGGGTAAAAAGAAACGGAATAGAGCTAAGCACAGGCAAAATCCTAGAGGAAAACCTGGTTCAGTTTGCTTTCCAACAGACACTGGGAGACAAATTCACCTTTCAGCAAGACAGTAACCTAAAACATAAGATCAAATATACACTGGAGTTGCTTACCAAGATGACATTTCATTTTCCTGAGTGGTCTAGTTACAGTTTTAACTTAAATTATCTTGAAAATCTATGGCAAGACTTGAAAATGGCTGTCTAGCAATGGTCAAGAACCAACTTGACAGGGCTTGAAGAATTTAAAAAATAATAATGTGCAAATATTGTACAATCCAGGTGTGCCAAGCTCTTAGAGACTTACCTAGAAAGTTTCACAGCTGTAATATGTGGTTCGAACATGTATTCACTCAGGGGTGTAAATATTTACTTTAATGAGTCATTTCTGTACTTCATTCTCAATAAATTTGCAAACATTTCTAAAAACACGTTTTATTTGGTCCTTATGGGGTATTGTGTGTAGATGGGTGTGAGAAAACCCCCGATTTAATCTATTTTGAATTCAGGCATAACAAAATGTGGAATAAGTCAAGGGGTATGAATACTTTCTGAAGGCACTAAATAGGCTACATTACTATTGTTTTAGGTCTATTTTACCTTATGATCGCTGGAGAAGAACGGGAAACCAGTTATATGGCATGAATCTGAAAGGCATATCATAACGTGACAGGTATTTATGCCCCTTTACCACAGTGAAGTATGAAATGCTGTGTCATTATACCAAAGTGTAATTGTATGGCCTACTTGCAAGGATCCAATTTGGAGATGCAAACCAAATGGGATGACAAAGCAGACTGACACCAAATGTAACCTTTGTGCTCTCTAGATTTTTTTTATCATATGCCCTGACTGTTATTGTTTCCTTCAATTTGTAGGGTATATGTTCAATATTATTAGCCACTATTGTTAGCGACCGTAATTAATAAGCACATACAGCATATTTAACTACCAATTTAGTGTTTGTTCCCATCAACTGGTAGTGGTGCTGTGGGATTATTTAAGATACTCTTTGAAGATGGGCAGGGACTCTGCTGTCCTAGCTTCAGGGGGAAGCTGATTCCACCATTGGGGTGCCAGCACAGAGAAGAGCTTGGACCTGGCTGAGCGGGAGCTGCCCTACCGTAAGGGTGGAGGGCCAAGAGACTAGGGGTGGCAGAACGGAGTACTCAGGTTGGGATGTAGGGTTTGAGCATTGCCTGAGGGTAGGGAGGGGCAGTTTCTCTTGCTGCTCCGTAGGCAAGTGCCATGGTCTTGTAGTGGATGTGAGCATCGACTGGAAGCCAGTGGAGTGTGCAGAGGAGCAGGGTGACATGGGAGAACTTGGGATGGTTGAACACCATGTGGGCTGCAGCGTTTTGGATAAATTGCAGGAGCTCCCCGCTTGTGCCAACAGCGAGCTGCAGTAGTCCAGACGGGAGATCACAACTGCCTGGATTAGGACCTGTGCCGCTTCCTGTGTCAGGTATGGTTGTACTCTACATATGTTGTAATGTAAAGCATGAAGTTGCTCTGTGCCAGAGCTATCTATGAACAGCTATTCCAGTAAATTGGGTCTGTTATTCTGTTGATAATATACTTATCACAGATTGCAGTTCCATGACCAAAATAAACTCTCCAGCCAGGTTGATGTGATTTCATCAATTCAGTTTGAGTCAAGGGCCAAAAATTCTTATTGATTACAACATTTTTCAGAGAAACCGCTCTGCGAGGGTGTCTACTTTCCACCGAAACTCACATTGGTGGTTTCAAACTCAGCGTGTGGATGTCCCATACTCGAGGCATAGGGAGGAACCTAGTAGGAGGACAGGCATGGCTGGTGTATTAGCATAAATGTGGAGTCGATTACAGAAACTTGCCACATACTTCCAGGCAAGTCTAGAGGATCTATTTGCTGAGAGGGGGAGCTTTACTCAGGAATCCCAGAGGAAAGCACCTGTCATTGGGTGGAGATCTACCACGTTGTCCTTAGAGACTGTCATCAGCCTGGGTCTCTCTCTCTCCCATTCTGCAAAGCTGGAGGTCTGGCCAATAACGAGTTCTCAGTGAGGGAGATGCTGTCACGTGGCACAGATGTCAGTTCAATGTCTAGTTTTGATTTACATTTGGTGGAGTTGTCAATAAACACGAATTCAATGTGAAATCCACCCCTCCCCCCAAAAAAATACAATTTAATTGGATTTAGGTTAAAAGTTTTGAAAAAATACAAAATGCCTTTATGTTGATTACTTTTTGCAGGTTTCCACGTTGATTCAATGTCGTCACATAGATTTTTGGGGGTTGAAAGGATGTGGCAACAACGTTGATTAAACTATTTCTTCCCCGGTGGGGTGTAATGAACAGTAAGCTGATTTGGAAAAACTATACACACTTGCAGTGGCGACCCGTCATTCAGGGCAGGTGGGGCAGATAAGATATATATTTTGTTGTTATTGCCTGTTTTGCATGTTATTTTTGCATTAATGTGTCACATGTCAGTTTGCAAACAATGTAAAAAATATATATATATATAATAATTGAGTTAATAAAGCCGCATACAAATATGGTCTATTTTTTGCTTTCTTGAGTAACGCAGCTCCAAAATGCAGGTGTTTCAGCCTAGCTCAGTGCTTTCTGTGGTGGTGGTGGGGCAGCCAGCGGAAAATTGGGAGCGTAGTGGTTGGTAATGTTCTCAAGTTGTGCCGTGATTGGCTCAGTGTTCTGTCACTCATGGGGACACTACGTCACCGCAAAATCTACGGGGAGAGCAAAGAAATTCAAGCCCCTTGGGTGCTGCAATAGAGTTACATTAGAAGTGCCCATCCAAGAAGGCTCAAGGTCATTGGCCATAGATAAAATGATTTCAAATCACGTTATATCTACTGTAGCTTTGATTGGACTGATCATGTCAACATCATACTTTTAAAATCTTAGCTAGCAAGCTAGAAGTCATCATCGTGAATCAAGTTGACAATCTACTGGCAAATACTTTTCAATCCTTGTCATAGGAAGAGAAATTATGAAGAGAAATTATAGATAAAACGAATCAGTGCTCATCAGCCATAAACATTAAACAGTGGTTTGGTTTGGAAGGAATCAGTGTCTAACTGCAAGCATTGCAAAGCAATCACTAGTCTGCTACTCAGTGGAGTAGATGTGTGGTCCAAGTCTGGGTTTAAGGGTCTCTTTTCTAAGTTTAAAAGGTAAACATTCAACATTGGCCATGCTGTCAATCCAGCATGACTTCTGCCGCTTTCAAAACACCTGGAAACTCAGAACTGGGAAATTTCAGACTTCAGTGAGTTCAAGAAAACTGGGAACTCGGACAAAAACGAGCTCCGACTGGGAAAATGTGTTTTGAACGGTCATCCAACTCGAAATTCCAAGTCGGGAACTTTTTCTAGAGCTCCGACATGAATATCACTAATGTCATGACTCGACCTTGTTTTTTTTTTAAAGGCTGTAAATGAGGTTGAATGAACTATTTTTCTTCCAGACATGGCTTCGCTCATAGCCAGATGTAACAGTGGTAAGGTGTTGGTACCGCTGTTGGGACAGCTTTCTGTACGCCCTAACAGTTTGTGGGCACCGTTTGTCACTGTTATAGTCCAATTAATGTATTGTTTAGTGTTGTGTAGTGTAGTGGCTTTGCTGGCATGCAGATTTACATGCTAAAATCACCACCGCACACACGCACACACGCACACACACACACACACACACACACACGCACACACACACACACACATTTACACACCACAGAGACACTCATCACTGTTTAATGAACAGCTGTGAGATGATTTAGACACAGGGTCAGGACACACACACAGTATTATCTATCACTTGTCCATAGCAATCATTCTGTTGAGCACGCAACAAACACATGTTGATACATGTTCAGACTAACTACATCCAGATATACTGTATTACATTTATCCCTGGCCCTCTGTTTTGGCTTCTGGTTGAATCATGTTGGCTTCCCTTGTGAAAAATATGGTGACTGTGTATAATATTGTCTGAAATGTATCATTCGAAAACTCAAGGCCAGACTAACAGTGGGTGGTGTGCCCAAGGCTTGGCCTGAAATATAACTATCTAAAGGGAAAGGCTGTCAGCTTTCTTTCAATTCCATCCCAGATTGAGCACTGAAGACCAGTTTGAATACTACCCAGGGAATTACTTAACCATGTTCTAGAATGTATATTCCATCTGGTGAAGATCCACAATCAGCAGAGCAAGGCTTCCATTGACCATTTTGCAGACTCGTGAGTTTATCCATTCAGCCTTGCTCACGTCCTCGCTAATGACCCACGACTGGAACTGCTGTCAGCAGATAGACCTACAGCTGTCTTATATGATGTGTTAGCCAAAACAGCCAGCTTTACAGAGCAGAACAATAAAATATGGAGTCAAGATCCAGAAGAGGATGCCTGGATAGTTTCCTCACAGAAAGACTGGGCTCTCAACTGCCAACCCAAATCATTGTCAGCGCCAATAACAAGGCTGGTTTAGTATAATAGTGCATGGCCACCAGAGCATGTCCAACAGAAGTAACCTCATGTTCATATTACATTTTGTCTCCCACAAAGACTCTTTGAAGGGCTTTTCAAGGAACTCAAGGAACTGGATCTATTTGTAAAGACAGACAATTTATTGGAAGGAAACTCCTCCCATGGGGGGAAAGTTAGACCGACTGTACCTGTTAGAATGGCCCTGGTAAAGAAGTGGTGTAGTGAGAGATTTGGCACTCTGTTACCTTTGGGAATGTCCTAACTCAGAGGGTCCACAAAGTTGATGGAGGGATCGAGGTCAGCCAAGTCCAGGATGGATTTTGTCTTCAGGTTTTTCGGCTCAGTGAAGTGCAGGAAGCACCTGAGTTTATCCATCTCTGAGGAGGACAGACCTGCAGGGTAGACAGAACACACACAAAATCACTCATTCCCTCACTCAGTCACTGACAGCATGATATGATTCTGTCCATGTATGAGAGTGAAAACACAGTACAACATATGTGTACACTACAGATGCACAATGTGCAGTGTGTAATATATGATGGTCTGGATTCTGGTTCCAACTTCCAACACACTCTGGGCTAAAAACCACACAGCTGAGTCATCATCTCCAGGCAAAAACACACACAGCTGTGTCCCATCTCCCAAAAGACTGAGCACATTCTCAACTGGTAACCACCACACTCTCCGTGGAGCCACCCATTTCATTAACTACTTTGAACAGTAGCGCTACCCTCTGCACCAGACCATGGGGACTCTTAATGGAGGTGCCGCGCAGGACCACAGACACCTCCTTATCAATGGTGTGGACAGTGGTGGGCAGCCTATTCTCCTCATTCACCTTGATCTGCAACCCAAACCAAACAACAACCATTACCAAACATCCGTCACAACATCCATTACTCATCACTCTGCAATAATACCACACACAGTCACCACTGTCATCTGCATCAAGTCACTGCACATTCATCACTTATTAATAAGCAAAACACCATTAGCCTTGTTCAACATTCAAATAACATAATTTGTCACACACTTCTCCTCACCATGACGTCCTCCTCCATAGCCTCGCCCCCCTCCCCTTGTCTCTGTGTGCTCATACTTATGTGAGGGGTCTCCCACGTAGCGACCTTTTGCTGCAGAAGAAACCTCCGCTAGCATTGCCTCAGTGCGGCAGGGGGAAGCCGGTGCCAGTCCACACAGTTGAAACTGGAGTGGGGAGAGGACACAAACACATGTGTACAACAGGGCACACAGAGAAAGTAGAGAGAGAGAGAGATATAGATCAAGAGAGAACATCTGAAAAGGAGAAGGGATCACAACCCCAAAGCCACAAGAGTGACTTGCTAAAAGCAAGCTGGCTATAAATATTGTGGTGAAAGAGGTTCTAAACTATTTCCTTCGCACCCCTTACATGAAAATGCTATTTTTATGACTCATCTCGTCATCTGAGACCCCTTGTGCAATGAAATAGTCACCCTGTATGCCCAGAATGTATAGATAGTTCCTCAGGTTGACCAGGGAAGTCTGCAGGGCAGCTTTTTGCTCACTGCTCAAAGTTAAACCGTTGCCAGAAACGAGGTCCAGAGAGTAGAATAACGTCTTGGATTCCATTGCATATATACAGTCTGTATCACTGAAAAGTAAATACTTTTATTTCTATAAAATAAAGAAGGGGACAGCTGCTAAGCAGGCCCAGTTGCCAATGTAAACAAATCTCCTTAGTTACGTTTAGTCACAGCAACTGCTGGTTGCTCCCCCAAAAGGAGGCCGCGTTCCAGACCGCGTACAAAGCAGTCGCCATAGAGATCCTAATTCCTAACCCTTTAAAGTTCAACAATGGTCTGAAAATCGCAGCCGTTGTGGTCAGGGAGAAACCTAAACCAGTCCAATTGGAATGAATAGCAGGTGATTATTTCCTGATTTTACTTATTCAGAAAATAAAAGTAAGGCATGTGATATATGAGAAATTGTGTAATATAATTATTGTCAACATAAAATACTGTCAAACAATTATAAATACAGTTTATAAGGGTTTTATACCAATTGTCTGTATAAATAGCCTCTAAA
Source organism: Oncorhynchus clarkii lewisi (assembly GCF_045791955.1). Taxonomy (NCBI): domain Eukaryota; kingdom Metazoa; phylum Chordata; class Actinopteri; order Salmoniformes; family Salmonidae; genus Oncorhynchus; species Oncorhynchus clarkii. Next base: position 27,125,303 of record NC_092154.1, read on the forward strand.
ATATATGTAAACAGACCACAAATGTATACATTTTTGTTTCCTTGGAAAGCTGTGAGTGTTATTATATGATACCATATCAGTACTTGTTGTATTTAAAACTTGTCTAAGTCCTATCATCAACTGACTTCAGACAGTGTATGGCTGTGGATTGACTGTATTGTTTGAATGGAATGTTGACATATTCATACAGGAAACGCCACATATTCGTTTAACCAGTTATTCGAAGGTTACATGCAGTACATTAGTCTTGGCGCTATGCTCTGCTCCTTCACGGGTAGCTCACTGCCATAGCATACATCATGTAAAATGTAATAATAACAGGCAGAGAACATGGTATGCCAATCCCCCTGACCGAACAAAGCAGAGCCCAAGCAGATGGAGGCTGGGTTGGGTGGTGAAAAAGCAGAAAACAGACATGCATAGTGAGTAACGCATGTACCCAGTTCCACGAGGGTGCTAAAGGAGGCTTAGCCCCCCCAATTCAAGCTTGCCCTCTCAGTTTTAGTTTTTTGTCCCTATAGAAAAATAGAAAAACATTTAAAATGATAGAGTGACAGGTTGGCGGCCCAAAACAATCGGTATCTCCGCTGCCCTGTGTCAGCACAATGGACAGAGCGCGCTGCAGTGTGTGTAGGGGGCTATGGAAAGCCACTGGGGCGGTTAGGTATTACTCCTTTTGGTTTCCATAAAAAGCGGGAAAAAAACACTTGTTGTCTCTGTGGTAGGCGAAGTGAATAACGTGATGAGTCCGACTGTAACATTAGATGTTGATTTATATGGGCAGGTTCAAGATTACCAGGCTCTGGTGAGGAAGCAGGGCTGGATGCCAAACTATCCTGCTCCTCTACTGTTCCTGTGGGGGGCACTCTGCAGGAATGTCTGCCCTATGATGGGGTGTGTGAGGTGTGTTCATCCCGACATTGACTGACACTGAATTGATTATGACAGAGCTTTCTGCCGGAGACTGGGGAGGGGAGGGTGTGCTCTGACCCTTTCCCCAGGCTTGGATTAAAAAGGGGAAGGGTGTGTGGCGAAGATAGGCACTTCTCTCTCCGCTATTGCTCACTGACTCCCACCTATTTGTGCGCGCTCTTTGTTTCATTGTGCCAATTGTTTGTCAATGTTTATCAATGCCCTGTGAAATACATATTCATCAATGAAGTTACTGTTAATCACAAAATATCCCACCATTAATTTAGAATGTTGGATTCTGTAAATGTTGATAATTCATTCAATATAATATACATTCATAGCATTCTCATTCTCCAACTGGAGAATTGTTTGATGAGCTCACAAACTGCACATTACTTGTGATTAAGAACTTTTGGTTTATTTAATTGCATTTACCAGTTTAGGCCTACTGTCTGTCTGAGATCTCATGAAAGGAGGATTTGGGACTGGAAAGAAAGCAGAGTGGATGCAACAGAAAGGAGGAAGAGAAGTATGCTCACATGTCCCCATCACTTCCATTCAGTGTTAGCTTGTGGTGACTAAAGTTAGCTGAAGTTTGTATTGACTACTTAAAGAGAACTGAACCATGGATTACAGTTTCTCCTGGTCCATAGACTACTTTCAGTGTCATGAACCATCTAATATCAAGTTGTAAAATAGTGAATTACTCCTTTAAGGCCCAGTAGGTTAAACGGTTCTCATAAATCCTGCTTTGTGTTCTCTACCCATTCTGTCCTGGCTGGCTATTCCCATGCCTTCCGCCAGGGCACCAGAACCTTACTGTTTCCCAGGCTCTGTTTGTTTAGTGTAATTGCCTCGGGCGGGAATCAGGTGCTACTGCCTCAGTGGAGACTGGAGACTACAGCACCCTCACTCATCCTCCTACCTTCCTACCTACCTCCCTCCCTCCCTCCCTTGTCCTCCCCATGGCCCTGACTGCAGCCAGAGAACACAAAGAGACCGAGTGGGGTGACTTTTCCTGTGTATACACACTCTCCCACAAACACATACACAAACATATACACAGGTGCAGTTCATGTTTACTTTCTGCATACTCTACATGCACATGAGCATGTACTCGCACACAGTCATACTGAAACACACTAATGCTCAAACACTTTCAACATATGTCTCCCTATTACACCCACAGAAGGCTTTGTCACCCCCCACCGCCCTGATGTTGGAGTTGGTAGGCTGTGGTCCCACTCCTCTGGGAACCTCACCTCCCAGGCGACCAGCGTTGCCAAGGAACTAATCCTGAGGGACAAAAGGTGGGAACGGGGTGGAATACGATGCCTCCATAGCAGGGATCATCAACTAGATTAAGCTGCAGGCCGATTTTTGGTCACGGGGCAGTAACATAATTACAAATCATTTTCTAGACTGCAATTTGACTGCCCAAACAGATATAATATTTGACTAAAACATCATCATTTCAAACCTTGCTTACCTTTGTATACGATCATGTATATCTATCTATTATGTGTGGGAATAGTTTAGAACAGATTTCCAAATTTAAAATCACTTGAAGCTGATTTGTTGGTGTTTTTACAGTATTTTATGAACAACCATGAAAAAAAACTCTCAGAAAACTTGGAGGGCCAAATAAAATCAGAGAGAAACCTTGCTCTACAGCATCTGATTGGTTGGCGTTAGGCCACGCAATCGTCTGATTAGCTGGAAAAAACTCACAGGGTCAGAGGTCAGATCCATCGATCATGGCGGTGACATGGAGTAAGAGTGACCCCCATGGAACTCAAACATGATTTCTACCAATGATGTGTTTAAACCCTGGATGACTGACAGGGGGGCTGTATTGAAACCACCACGCAGCCATCTTGGTACTCCTCCAGTGTAAAAAAAAAAAGATTTTGGAAGCTTTAGAAATGCATTTATTAATGTCTACATTCGTTTTTGACACATTTATTATATTACAGACACCTTAATGCATACTTTGAAATTATATTAAGTGAGATAAAAATGAAAGTGAAAAATGAACAAATATATAGAAAGATTTTCCTTAGAGTTTTTTTTGGAGAGTACTGTTACTATCCACCTACAATAACAAACATACTTAAATACATGTACTTCTGTCTTTGAAATACTGTAGAATTCCATTAATTCCTTTGGAGGACTGCTCCTACTGGGGAGTGACAATATGGCCAAACAGTGGCTTCATAGCCTCTTAATGGCTAATACATCTCATTGGCAATGCAGAGTTTACATACAGTACCAGTCCAATGTTTGGACACACCTACTCATTCAAGGGTTTCTCTTTATTTTATACTATTTTCTACATTGTAGAATAATAGTGAAGACATCAAAACTATGAAATAACACATATGGAATCATGTAGTAACCTGATGCAGCACTCCATCACTCTCCTTATTGGTCAGATAGCCCTTACACAGCCTGGAGGTGTGTTAAGTCATTGTCCTTTTGAAAAACAAATGATATGAGTCACACTAAGCACAAGCCAGGTGGGATGGCGTAACACTGCAGAATGCTGTGGTAGCCATGCTGGTTATGTCACGCCCTGAGCATAGAGAGCCATTGTTTCTCTATGGTGTAGTAGGTCAAGGGCGTGACTAGGGGGTGATCTAGTATATCTATGTCTATGTTGTGTTCTAGTTTCTTTTTCTATGTTGGTGTTTTGTATGATTCCCAATTAGAGGCAGCTGGTATCATTGTCTCTAATTGGGGATCAAATTTAAGTAGTTATTTTTCCCACCTGTGTTTGTGGGATCTTGTTTATGTGTTGTTGCCTGTGAGCACTCATTGTCGTCACGTTTCGGTTATTGTTTTTGTGCGTTTCCGTTAATAAACATGTGGAAAACATATCGCACTGCACCTTGGTCCGATAATTCTTACGACGAACGTGACAGGTTAAATTGAATTCTAAATAAATCACTGACCGTGTCAGAACAAATTTCCACCGCTCTAATGTCCATTGCTCGTGTTTCTTGGCCAAAGCAAATCTTTTCTTCTTATTGGTGTCCTTTAGTAGTGGTTTCTTTGCAGCAATTCAACCATGAAGGCCTGATTCACAGTCTCCTCTGAGCAGTTCATGTTGAGATGTGTCTGTTACTTGAACTCTGTGAAGCATTTATTTGGGATGCAATTTCTGAGGCTGCAGTTAACTCTAATGAACAGAGGTAACTGTGGGTCTTCCTTTCCTGTGGCGGTCCTCATGAGAGTCAGTTTCATCATAGCGCTTGATGGTTTATGCAACTGCACTTAAAGAAACTTTCAAAGTTCTTGAAATATTCTGCATTGACTGACCTTAATGTCTTAAAGAAATGATGGACTGTCGTTTCTCTTTGCTTATTTGAGCTGTTCTTGCCATAATATGGACTTTTACCAAATAGGGCTGTCTTCTGTATACCACCCCTACCTTGTCACAACACAACTGATTGACTCAAACTCATTCATTAAGAAGGACATTCCAAAAATGTACTTTTAACAAGGTACAGCTGTTAATTTAAATGCATTCCAGGTGAGAAGCATGTTGAGATAATGCCAAGAGTGTGCAAAACTGTCATCAGGGCAAATGCTGGCTACTTTTAAGAATCTCAAATCTAAAATATATTTTGATTTGTTTAACACTTTTTTGGTTACTACTTTATTCCATTTGTATTATTTCATAGTTTTGATGTCTTTACTATTCTACAATGTAGAACATAGTAAAAATAAAGAAAAACCCTGGAATGAGTAGGTGTGTCCACACCTTTGACTGGTACTGTACATAATTGGTTTATACCCATTCAGCACATCTCACACACACACACACCACCCCTTCATCTTGCGATAGGCCATGGGTAAGTTATTTGCACTGAGCTGAGAGTAGACAGAAAGATCAAGAAAAGAGAAAGCAGGAGAGAGATGACTTAATAAAGAAGTGTCTGTGGTGTAATGGAGCGCTGAGACAAGAATGTGGTGAGAGCCCTGGGTTCGATGGGTTTCTCACACGCACACGTTCATAGTGTGTGAATGTACACACACATCTTTGCACGTACGTGGATAAACATACTCCTTGCAGCAGTGAAGTCTGGATTAGCAGTGGATAAATGTCTTGATCCAGACTAGGACTGGATCCCAGTCTCAACTGATCCGCCATCCCCTTGACATGGTGAATGATTCTGCCTTGACCAACACCTACATATTCAACACAGCAATGGGCTGTGTCACAATCACAGTACTCTAAATCTATGGCTTCATTTCCAAAGGGATTGTGTGTTGGTGTAGCGGTCTTTTGACTCAGTGCATTGGTCCATATCCCACTTCATTATGATAGGCTAATTTATTGAAACTGTCACACATTTTCTCACACCCCTCCACTGCAGCCCAAACCCAATTTTGTCAGAACAGATCCACTGTGTTTGCAGTCTGACCGCTGGTCAGGTCAGGGTCAGGCTTCACTGTGAGGTTTGAACTGCTTCTCGACTGCTGGGTCTGGAGTAGGCAGGTTCCCAGGCTCCTTTGCTCTTAACTCCAGATTAATTATGCTCTACTGAGCTGGCAACAAACTGGTGCTCTTCCCACTGCTCACCAGCAGTGCTGGCTATCTCTCTCTCACACACACACACACACACACACACACACACACACACACACACACACACACACACACACACACACTGAGTATACACCTTCCTAATATTGAGTTGCACCGTTTTGCCCTCAGAACAACCTAATTTCGTCAGGGCATGGACTCTACAAGGTGTCGAAGGTGTTCCACAGGGACACTGGCCCATGTTGACTCCAATGCTTCCCACATTTGTGTCAAGTTGTCAAGTTCTTCCACACCGATCTCGACTAACCATTTCTGTATGGACCTTGCTTTGTGCACGAGGGCATTGTCATGTGTGATGCACACAAAATGTATGGTCACATTTGTATTTATGTATTGTTTCTTTGTATTGGGGAAGAATCCTTTTACTGAAATGTCAGTCCTCCAAGGTTTTGCCATTGCGATACATTTATTCTACTGTTGGCCAGTAAGGGACAGTGACACATGTTCACTTCACACTGGGACTATATGTGATCCTGCACCTGTGTGTTCTCATGATTGAGAGAACCTTAGAAAGAGGAGCCACGTTCTCCTGTTTCATCATTAATCCTGTGTTACAGGTCAGTAAAAGTGAAAATTACGCTGAATACAAAAATATAGTTTTGTAACTTGCCTGATGAAGTGAATGTAATGGTTGTGAAAAACATAGTAATTGTAAAACTTTGTACTATACAGAAAACGCATGTCGAGTGTAAAATGAAATGATGGCAGTGCTTTCCTTTGATCTAGGAAAAAATTAAGTTAACTCATGACCATTTATATCTTTGAAAAAGACACTCCTGACAATATCCTAAGGGTTTAGAGAACATAATGTTGTAATTGTGATGTTTAAGAACTTTTTAATTGTTGTGCTGTAAATGTTAGACAAGCCGCTAGCTTTTGGCTAACTCCTGTTAGCTGTTTGCTAACTCCGGTCAGTTGGATGCTAGCTTGCTAGGTTTTTGCTAGCTTGTTCAGTAATTTTCCAATATTTAGCATTAATGTCATTTGTAATAGTCTGGTCTTTCTATCGGCCCTTCGTACACTGGGTGAATGTATTTTGATCATGGGTATGAAGTAACTTCAAATAAATGATACCAGTCTTTAAAGGCTTTCATGATTTAGAGTCTCCTATGGGGCTATAGTGGGCAACAGCCAACTACATCATTATAACCTAAACAGGTGAATTCAAGTTAAGAGTAAATGAGTTTGGGGTATAAATGCAAAGAATTTTAGGATGTGAATTTATAATTGGAATTTAATATTTTTTTATGTGTAAATGTATGTATTTTTGATATGTTTATTAAATTATATGTCAGGGATTTCTGAGACAAATTAGTAAATACACTTTAAAGAAGGAAACGAAACAACAACATTGAAATACAATGAAAAGACAGAAAAATATGATTTGCACTTGAGGGAATATTAAATCAAATAATTGAGAACCTTTGAAAGAGAAGCCACGTTCTCCTGTTCCATCATTTATCCTGTGTTCAATTAATTATTATCTACTGCACCAGTCCCTACACTGGGATCTGCAACACATGCTGAAACAGGAAAGGGCCTTCAGCAAACTGTTGCCACAAAGTTGGAAGCACAGAATCATCCAGAATGTCATTGTATGCTGTAGTGTTAAGAATTCCCTTCACTGGAACTAAGGGGCCTAACCCGAACCATGAAAAACTGCCCCAGACCGGTGGAGGCTGCTGAGGGGAGGACGGTTCATAATAATGGCTGGAATAGAATGGCATCAAACATATGGAACCTATGTGCTTGATGTATTGGATACCATTACACTACGAGCCCGTTCTCCCCAATTAAAGTGTCACCAACCTCCTGTGCCCCAGACCATTATTCCTCATCCACCAAACCTTACAGTTGGCACTATGCATGGGGCAGGTAGCGTTCTACTGGCATCCGCCAAATCCAGATTCGTCGGTTGGACTGCCAGATGGTGAAGCGTGATTCATTAATCCAAAGAAAGCGTTTCCACTGCTCCAGAGTCCAATGGCGGTGAGCTTTACACCACTCCAGCCAAAACAAACACTTCAGCACTCGCTTTGGCACTTGTTGCTCCTAGATGTTTCCACTTCACAATAACAGAACTAACAGTTGACTGGGGCAGCTCTAGCATGGCATACATTTTACAAACTGACTTGTTAAAAAGGTGGCATCCTATGACGGTGCCACGTTAAAATTCACTGAACTCTTCAGTATGGGCCATTCTACTGCCAATGTCTGTATGTGGAGATTGCATGGCCGTGTGCTCGATTTTATACACCTGTCAGCAATGGGTGTGGCTGAAACAGAAGAATCCACTCATTTGAAGGGATGTCCATATACATACAAAAAATCACTAAAGCTGGAGACTCTTATCTCCCTCACAAGCTTTAAGCACCAGCTGTCAGAGCAGCTCACAGATCCCTGCACCTGTACATAGCCCATCTGTAAATAGCCCGTCCAACTACCTCATCCCCATACTGCATGTATTTATTTGGTTCCTTTGCACCCCAGTATCTCTACTTGCACATTCATCTTCTGCACATTCTACCATTCCAGTGTTTAGTTGCTATATTATAATTACTTCACCACCATGGCCTATTTATTGCCTTACCTCTCTTATCCTACCTCATTTGCACATGCTGTATATAGACTTTTTCTACTGTATTATTGACTGTATGTTTGTTTATTCCATGTGTAACTCTGTGTTGTTGTATGTGTCGAACTGCTTTGCTTTATCTTGGCCATGTCGCAGTTGCAAATGAGAACTTGTTCTCAACTAGCCTACCTGATTAAATAAAGGTGAAATAAGAAATAAATGATATTAAACCCTTGAATGAGTAGGTTTGTCCAAACTTTTGACTGGTACTGTATAGTGTATCAAGCATTCAACAATTCCATCACCTCCCCAGAGAGATAGACACACACCAGACAACAGGTGTCCCACTCACACACATCTATTTCCTGACTCATCCTTAGAGCTTCCAGCATGCCTGCAAGCAATTAGAGCCCCCGCAGACACTCACTGTCTAACACTCTCATGTTTCCTCTGTGTGTGTGTGTGTGTGTGTGTGTGTGTGTGTGTGTGTGTGTGTGTGTGTGTGTGTCATACACAGGCATAGAGATTTGAATAGTAGTTGATACATTTGCCATTATGAGTTGCTGGTGCAGATTATTGCCTGCAGTCTCAATGACTCTTTAATTGCTTTCTGGGTGTTCTGCTACCCAATTACCCAATACACACTCCAGGGAGGTACAGGCTGACAACAGTAATCCATTCTGATGAAATCTACCATTTATTAACGGACTTCACGCACGCACAGGCACATACATAAGCATCCACTCTCACACACACACACACTGTACACTGCATGCTGCACACACACTCTCCCTCTTTCATATTCACAAACACCAACCCACACACAACCTTAACATAAAAAGTGAAAGAGTTTCACTTCTTGTGCAACTGAAAATCTCTGTCCAACAATGGCCAAACAAACCTATACCCATATGACCCATGAGCTCCTTGAGCGTTCAACAGCAAGAGAAGGAAAAGTCTTAAGGGCCCCCTAAATGTAAGTATGCTCAATTACAGGTTTGTTTGTATGTACTGTATGTGTGTAAATTTTCACGTGTGTACATGTGATAGGGGTAAGGAGATGGTGTCTAAGCTTAATACTGCCAAACGTTCTTAATACTGCCAAACGTTCTGCCAAACTACAAAACCAGGAAGTACTCATTTGTAGTAAGCCAATAAGACCCACTTCTGCAGCTCGCTACTGTTCCTGATATGTTCCATTCATTCCTCCCCCAAAAACAAGGTGAATTTACACGGATCCCAATCCAATAACAAAACTTTCTCTTTCTGCTCTGTGAAAAGCCTCCAACCAGATATCTGGCATGTTTAGCACTTCATTAACCCTACTTGGCTAATCTCATGTTCTAAAAAACATATGACCTAAAAGAGGCCTTTTGAAAACTTGACACACCCTGGTGAGAGAGAGAGCAGAAAGCAAGGGAATTATTTTTTCCTGTGGTTACAAGACACTGTTCAAGATAATGTTAAATACTAATAGAACAATATCTCAGGCAGTGCCCCCTGTTGTTATGGATACTTACTTACAGTATACATCAATAACTCATTGACACATAAGCTCAAACACTAATAATTGAAACGTTTCATTCTGAAAAGGTACATAGAATGTATAGTAAACATGGCCCCCAAGCATGCATATGCTGGGTCAAAATAACCCGATAATGTAATATCTGTGTTTTATTCATATGGGTCTAAAACATTATCCATTTTGAGGAACATAATTATTATCATTATTATTATTATTATTTTTTTAAATTTACCCCTTTTTCTCCCCAATTTCGTGGTATCCAATTGTTGTAGTAGCTACTATCTTGTCTCATCGCTACAACTCCCGTACGGGCTCGGGAGAGACGAAGGTTGAAAGTCATGCGTCCTCCGATACACAACCCAACCAAGCCGCACTGCTTCTTAACACAGCGCACATCCAACCCGGAAGCCAGCCGCACCAATGGCCACCTTGGTTAGCGTACACTGCGCCCAGCCCGCCACAGGAGTCGCTGGTGCGCGATGAGACAAGGACACCCCTACCGACCAAGCCCTCCCTAACCCGGGCGACGCTAGGCCAATTGTGCGTCGCCCCACGGACCTCCCGGTCGCGGCCGGTTACGACAGAGCCTGGGCGCGAACACAGCTCAGACTCTGATGGCACAGCTGGCGCTGCAGTACAGCGCCCTTAACCACTGCGGCACCCGGGAGGCCCGGAACATAATTATTTTGAGTGATGATTTGGACCTTTCAATAATTATTTTATTGTTTGAAATGTTTTTAGTCGCTCTTCAACAGTTTGATACTCATTTCAATGATAACATATTATGAAAATTCATAACGGCTATTGAAAATGTTAGCATCTTTTTCTTACAGTCAATCTTACAATCAAAGTTTCACATTCACCCTTTTAGTGTGAAGAACAAAAATAAAACCACCGTAAGCATGTTTTATAATATTTCAAAATGTTTATTTGAAAATCGAAAGTTCATCATCAATATAAACGACAACACTAACAATTGTGAATTTAGAAAGCATGAACACTAAAAGGAGCAAAGTGTGTGTGATGCTTACTTATGCTGTCTTAGTCCATGCATTTGTTACAAACCAAAAGCCTGTGACTGTGTTCTTTGCAGACGGGTGTGTTGTAATGAGAACACCAGCAGCTGACTTTTCTATCCTTTGCGCTTGGGCAGAGCTGGCACCTCTTCCTCTTCAGGCCCTGGCTGCTCTGAGTGGTGAGCAGAGCTGGCACCTCTTCCTCTTCTGGCCCTGGCTGCTCTGAGTGGTGGTGGCATGGCTCTCTTTCATCTCCCCACAACTTTCCGTTGCCTCAGTTCTTCTGTGGAGATGGGAGAACCTTCCAGAAGGACAACCATCTCTGCAGCACTCCAACAATCAGGCCTTTATGGTAGAATGGCCAGACGGAAGCCACTGCTCAGTAAAAGGCACATGACAGCACCTACAAAACTCTCAGACCACGAGAAACAAGATTCCCTGGTCTGATGAAACCAAGATTGGGGGGGGGGGGGGGGGGGGTTTCACTCCAGTAAGACACCTTTTTACTCAGTCTATTTGACTGGTTTTCACTCTCCTCCTCATCTGTAGAATCATCTAAGACAGCTGGACTACCAGGTGCATCCACAACTCCAACTTGACCCACAGGCACATAGTGTGTGTCATCTGAATTGGTCAGTTTAACAAGTGCAATGCGGTGAATTCCATAGAAAATACATACGGTCATATTTGACCCACATATGAAAACTTGGGGTAGTGATGCAAAAACTATTTTTATTTAAAAAATAAGAAATAAAAAAACAGAACTAGGATGTTAGAACATTAAAGACATTATTTATGAATTCCTGGAATATTAGATGATAACAAATTTGGGGGGGGGGGGGGGTCAATACAGCAACAAAAAACATTAGGCCGGGTCATTTCTAGGGTTAAAGAAATGATGAAATATATACTTTTTTACTATCTAGTCATGACATGGGGTTATTCAGTGACAGACATTTATTTGTTGAAAATCAATTAAATATTAGGAAGGTGTTCCTAGTGTTTGGTATCCTCAGTGTACAGGATGCAGGATACGAACTATGGATACATACAGTATATATTTTCATTCACATCTAAAATCTATTAATACAAAAATCTGAGAACAGTCATATCTTACACACTCATGTAGGAACACATAAGCAATCATGTCTGATAAAAAAAAAACAGAAATGTGAAAAATTGGTGGATATAGCGTTTTGGAAATAACTCTTCAATTATCAACAAAAGCTCATCATGTATTAACCATTTGACCTTTCCAAGAGTTCAGAGCATTCTATTTAACGCTGAAAAGTTCCATGATGTTTATTCGCACACAAATACTCTCATTTATAATCAATTGTCATCTGTCAATTCATGACAGATTTTGTCGGGGTCAAAAGTCTAATAGAAATGTCAAATAAATGTTATGTTCAATATCAGATTAGTATTAAACATTTGTAAAACATGATTCAGTCAATGAAATAAAAAGGTCCTTGTTAACTAATACAAAAACATATTTGTACTGCATGGTTGTATTTATTTATTTATTTTTTACTTTAAAACATGATTTCCATGTACAGTACCTACTGTATGTGCAAAGTATGAAGAAAAGCTACTGGTCCGCTATTCCCAAAATTCTTGACAGTATCATTCTTATCCTATGCATAATGCTTTTAAACGGGCAAATTAAGCTTTTTAACTACAGTAACAATGATGTAATAAATAATCAATCACAGCTGCACTATGGTAGGATTTTCTACATTTGAAATGTTGTGTTTCTGGTTTCAAATATAAGGTTGCTGTAGAAGAAAGGTTGCTCAGTCTTGTTCTGGGGCACTCAGGTAAATATTAGAGTGGAAGGATGAGAAGCAGCAGTACTGCGAACCTCGAGGTCCAGATTTGAAAGGCCCTGGTTTAGTGTGCAACAAGAGTGCCCTCTGTCGGTCAGAGAAACAAAATGCCTTCGATTCTGGCAACCTGGATATCAAGAGCAAACTGGAAATGCACTCTGGGTTAATCTTTAAAATGTCATTTCTAAACCATGTTATGCTATAAAGGCACTTTTCAGCCGAGGCGGTCCTTATATGCAGGTCTTCAGAAAATAATCTATGCTAAGGCAAGCCTGGCAGGTTTGTCTATTAGGGCAATTCTGACGGACGGCTTTGCTTCTGAGTGGCTCCCAGCTCTTGGTGGTGCCTTGGCAGAGTTGTCGCCGGAGCCCCGTGACCACTTCTTCTCTCCTCCCTTCCTGGAAAGAATCACTGATCGAGCACTATTGAATAAGTGAGATCAAAGGCCAATCTATTGATATAAGATACATGCTAAGTTCAATGAAAGGGGAAAGAAAGGATGCATTTTCAAGATCATTGGAAGGGTCTGTGGTAAACTCTGTTGGATGGTACAGCAATACATTTAGGGATCTAATCCCCTATGCCATCACCTCAGTTCTGGGGTGCCCCACCAGAGGGTAGCGTCTCAGGTTCAGGGTTTCACTAACAATTCATCAGCTACCGGGCTCTGACAGACTGGGCTGCTGTCTGTGGTCCCGTACAACTGAGAGGTTTTACACCTTTCTGGTGACGCAGCCGTCAAGTCGGGGGAGTCAGTTCTAAGCACCCTGGGAATGTAAACTTGTGGACACAGAGAGAAGTGTTCTGAAACTCTTAAATGGGCTTTTCCTCATTTTTGTGAAAGAATTGGGCAGAACAAGGAGATGGCTTACACTATATTGTTTCTCCCCTTCAACAGATTTGAGGTCCCCTAAATAAATTAATGATGAAGGAATAAAGCTGTTACTGACCATGCTGCTGTCTGCTGATACATCCACGGCATCCTCATCCTTCTTCACCTACAGATACCAAGGATGCAAGCTTTTTTAACGGAAACGCTGCAAAAATTCTGAGTGCAAGAACATTTGCTTATTTTCAGTGAATAACGTGATCCCTAACTGACACGAGCCTACCAGATGAGCTAAATGCCTTTTATGCTCGCTTCGAGGCAAGCAACACTGAAGCATGCACAAGAGCACCAGCTGTTCTGGATGACTGTGTGATAACCCTCTCAGTAGCTCAGGACAGCTATTTTCCATCTTCATATCATTGCAAAAATATGAAACTTTTTGTCCAAAAAATGATGCAGAAAACCTAATCCATGTTTTTGTCATTTCTAGATTAGACTACTGCAATGCCCTACTCTCCCGCTACCTGGATAAAGCACTAAATAAACTTCAGATAGTGCTAAACACGGCTGCTAGAATCTCGACTAGAACCCCAAAAATGTATCATATTACTCCAGTGTTGGCTTCCTGTTAAGTCTAGGGCTGATATCAAGGTTTTACTGCTAACCTACAAAGCATTACATGGGCTTGCTCCTACCTGTCTCTCCGATTTAGTCCTGTCGTACATACCTACACTTACGCTACGGTCACAAGATGCAGGCCTCCTTATTGTCCCTAGAATTATTATGCAAACAGCTGGAGGCAGGGCTTTCTCCTATAGAGCTCCATTTTTATGGAAGGGTCTGCCTATCCATGTGAGAGACGCAGACTCGGTCTCGATCACCTCAGTAGGTCCTATGATTGAGTGTAGTCTGGCCAAGGGGTGCAAGGCACTGGAGCGACGAACCGCCCTTGCTGTCTCTGCCTGGCCAGCTCCCCTCTCTCCACTGAGATTCTCTGCCTCTGACCCTATTACAGGGGGCTGAGTCACTAGCTCACTAGCTCTTCCTGCCATCCCTAGGAGGGGTGTGTCACTTGAGTGGGTTGAGTCACAGACGTGATCTTCCTGTCCGGTTTTGCGCCCCCTCTGGCTCGTGAGGTGGAAGACATCTTTGTGTGATGTACTCAGCCTTGCCTCAGGGTAAAAAGTTGGTGGTCTGATGATATCACTCTAGTGGTGTGGGTGCTGTGCTCTGGCAAAGTGGGTGGGGTTATATCCTGCCTGGTAGTCCCTGTCAGGGGGTATTCCCCCCCCCCCTTGCAATAGTCTATGTGCCAGGGGGCTAGGGTCAGTCTGTTATATCTGGTGTAATTCTCCTGTCTTATCTGATATCCTTTGTTAATTTAAGTATGCTCGCTCTAATTCTCTCCCCCCCTCCCGGAGGACCTGAGCCCTAGGACCATGCCCCAGGACCACCTGGTTATGATGCTGCTCCAGTTTCAACTGTACTGCCAGCTGCTATGGAACCCTGACCTGCTCACTGGACATGCTACCTTTTCCCGGACCTGCTGTTTTTGACTCTCTCTCTCTACCGCACCTGCTGTCTCAACCTCTGAATGCTCAGCTATGAAAAGCCAACTGACATTTACTTGTGAGGTACTGACATGTTGCACCCTCTACAACCACTGTGATTATTATTTGACCCTGTTGGTCATCTATGAACGTTTGAACATCTTGCCTTGATGGCCATGTACTGTTATAATCTCCACCCGGCACAGCCAGAAGAGGACTGGTCACCCCTCAGAGTCTGGTTCCTCTTTAGGTTTCTCCCTATGTTCCTGCCTTTCTAGGGAGTGTTTCCTAGCCTAGCCTGATTTAGTTAATTTAATTGGGTCATCTTGGTTTTGATGACAAAGTAATAATGTGGTCATGGAAAGGAGGTTTAAATATAACTTATAGTCCTGGTCTAGTGCATCTAATAGCCTACGATCTAGTAGCATAGTTGTAAACTTGGCTATAAGCCTTTTATGACAATGCAGGAACCTTTGGTAGACAAAACATTTAAGTATTGTTTTTTTCAATTTTTTTACTGTGTAAATAGATCAAATTAGAATGACACGGGTGCATTAAGTTAGCTGAGCAGACAAAATGGTATAATAGGCTAGTGGACAATGTAACTCACTTTGACCATGATCCTTAGTGATTTTTTGGGGCCATTCAGCCCCATTCAGCAATATGGCACGCTTCAAATTCAAATACTTCCGGCTTCATGCCCCATAGGGAGGAGTTTCCATAGGAATATGTGGATGATGACAGCACTATAAATACTGGTTTTAATGTATGCGTAAAACGCGAACATCTAGCAACCTAAAGGTTGCGAGTTCGAATCTCATCCCAGACAACTTTAGCATTTTTGCTAATGAGCAACTACTTACTACTTAGCATGTTAGCTAACACTTCCACTAGCCCTAACCATATCCCCCAGTTAACAATAGCATTAGTCACCTTGCCACCAGCTAAAGTTAGCCACAACAAATTGGAATTATGTTTAAGTGCCTTGCTCAAGGGCACATCAACAGATTTTTAACCTAGTTAGCTTAGGGATTCGAATCAGTGACCATTCAGTTACTGGCCCAACACGCTTAAACGCTAGGCTATCTGCCAACTGGTTGCACTACACAGCCGATAAACCGATAAACAAAAATACGGACTTCTGGCACTTCAATATCATGGTTTGTGTTTTCAAGACCACAATAGTCTAGCACAGTGGACTTGTCATAATACCCATAAAACCTAGTGGTAAAACCCAATAATATTTTTTTCACCGTTCATTTTTGCATCTGGGATTTTAGAACTACTTCATATAAGGTTTGTGTTTGGTGTAGGCTTACCCTGGCGTAATGTAATGATAACGTTGTTCTACTCTCTTGCACAAAATGCGTTTGATCAATATTAGCCTCAATTTTCTCTAAAAAATCTTAAATGCTAATTAGCAACTGAGAAGGCCTTAGAAAGATTACAAATTGTCACTGTCAGCTACAGTTCACCAGCACGATCTGAGACCTTCTGTGTCCAATCCATGAACTTATTATGTCCCCTTTCTCTGTCTTAGCTAGCCACTAAATACACTTTAGGTAGCTAGTTAGCAGAGAAATAGATCAAAAATACTTTTGTTTTACTTAGCCTAGATAATTGTTTCTACAGTTGACTTTGGTGTCCATTTCAGACCTTATGGCATTTTTAAAGGATGAGCATAAGAGCATTAAAAGGGATGGGTAGACCACTATAAGTCTGGCTGGTACTGTTGCTCATTCCGTGCACCAGTTTCGGAGGTCTATGTCACCGGCCTCTAGGAACTGAACTGTGTCTTTATGCACACCTGGTCCCCATATTCTTTCCTGATTGTAATTGTATAACTGTGCCCTTTGGTTCACCATTGGGCTGTTGATTATTGTTCCAATGTCCTTTGGTCGTGGGTGTCCCTGTGCTGTGTTGTTTTGGCTTTCATGCCGCGTGTATTGTGCAGATGATTACAGGTCTCATCCCATGTGGTAGTATCATTGTGCGCTTGTGTATTTATTTGAGGTACTCCTCGCTCTTTTGTTTGGGTTTCAACCTTGTGTTTTGTATACGTGTTTGTTTGGTCTTCGTCTCCGTGTCTTTACATGGCACGCTGTAATTTGGGAAATAAAAAACCCTAATACGCATTCCTGCGCCTGTCTCCCGATCCCTTTATACCAAAGTGACAGGTTTGGTCAAGGCCAGCATGATGGATAAAGTTTATCCCGTGTCGGTGAGTGTAGCTATTAAGTTGCATAGCAATACAATGTGTTATATAAAGCTGTCAACAAGGAAAGAGCCACATAATCAATTTTATAATCATTAACCAAATTACCCCGAATACCCAGAATTTGATGAGTGATAACTCAGTTCAAGAATGTTGTCATTAATGGGAATTAATCAAAAAATCTATTGACAAACACATTTAATTTGTTTAGGCCTCCAGCCTGTATTGTAGTTTCCTGACCAGAAGAGAGAGAGAGAGCGAGAGAGAGAGAGAGAGAGAGAGAGAGAGAGAGAGAGAGAGAGAGAGAGAGAGAGAGTGTGTGAGAGAGAGAGAGAGAGAGACCAACCCTGAACAGATGCAGGATCTGGGAAAAATCAACTCAGAAATTTCTACATTTCTAAACTTTTACATGTCCTGCATTGCAGGAAAGTTATCCTGCAACAGGGTAATCAAACAACAGTTCCACATCTGTTTACTATATCAGTTTCAGTGGAACTGGATAGACCAGTGTTAGGTATAATTATCTGCAAAGGAACAGAAGGAAGATATAACTAAAGTAATTCTTCCTCAAACATCTTCATCCTTTGAACATGAAACCATAAACCAACTGAGAGAGTCCTAGGATCAGATAATGCATTTATAGGTAATGACATTTTCTCGGAAGACTAAAAATGACTCATATAGACATGTCAAATAGTTCATAGGTATCTTTATTAAAAATAAACAAAATGTCCCTTCTAAAAAAACTATTCCAATTAGGTAATATTGGCTTCTTTGACTATGTCTGTGTTATTGTCTACAATGCCTCAAAACATGAACAATGGTAATTATTTTTAAACAATATAACAGTGAATATGCCAAAATGAGATCCCAAGGCAGTATGACTCCAACATAAATTACCAACAATTTAAAAAATCTGAGATATGACTCGTATACTGGAAGCTTCATTAAATAGTACCCGCAAAACAACAGTCTCAACGTCAAGAGTGAAGACACGACTCCGGGATGCTGGCTTTCTAGGCAGAGTTGCAAAGAAAAAGCCATATCTCTGGCCAAAAAAATAATAATATTAAGATGGGCAAAAGAACAGACACTGGACAGAGGAACTCTGCCTAGAAGGCCAGCATCCCTGAGTCGCCTCTTCACTGTTGACGTTGAGACTGGTGTTTTGCGGGGACTATTTAATGAAGCTGCCAAATGAAGACTTGTGAGACGTATGTTTCTCAAACTAGACACTAATGTACTTGTCCTCTTGCTCAGTTGTGCACCGGGGCCTTCCACTCCTCTTTCTATTCTGATTAGCCAGTTTGCGCTGTTCTGTGAAGGGAGTAGTACACAGCGTTGTACAAGATCTTCAGTTTCTTAGCAATCTCTCGCATGGAATAGCCTTAATTTCTCAGGACAAGAATAGACTGACGAGTTCCAGAAGAAAGTTCTTTGTTTCTGGCCATTTTGAGCCTGTAATGCTGATGCTCCAGATCCTCAACTAGTCTAAAAAAAAGAACCCTGTATCTACTGTAAAGTATGGTTTTGGATCTTTGATGTTATTGGGCCATTTTGCTTCCACTGGTCCTGAGGCCCTTGTTAAGGTCAACATCATCATGAACTTTACCAAGTACCAGGACATTTTTGACAAAAACTTGGTTGCCTCTGCCAGGAGGCTGAAACTTGGCCGCAAGTGGATCTTCCAGCAAGACATTAACCGTCCCCAAGCACACATCAAAATCCATAAAGAAATGGTTAATTGGTCACAAAATCTACATTTTGCAATGGCCATCAGTATCTGGACTTGAAACCCATTGAAAACCTGTGGCTTGAACAGAAGGCGGCAATCCATAAGCGCAGGCAAAGGAAAAGGTCTGGAAAGGTTTTTCATTGAGGAATGGTCTAAGTTCCCTCTCAATGTGTTCTCCAACTCTTAAAACATTTTAGAAAAAGGCTCAGTGCTGTTATCCTCGCAAGGTGAGGTATTCTAAGGTATTGAAAACGGGTGTGAATTTTGATCCCTACCTTATTGAGATTTGTTTTTATCACGTTAAAGAAAATCTTTCTCTGAGCAATTGCATTAGTATAAAATAATATCATTTCCCAATTTCTTTAGCATACAATATATCTATTTGAATTATTTAATTTATACAGTCATTTTTGCTCACCTTTATCAAGGTTGTCAATAATTTTAGACCCCACTGAGCTTATGATTCTCTTAAAGGAAAAGCTCACCCACATGTAAATGTTTTTTTGTTTGTTGCTGATTTCATACTTCAAAACGAGGTCCTCAGCACTTTCAGCCCATTGTACACATCACGGCACACTGTCACACCTCTTACAGACCTTATGGACCTCTCTTAGCTTCCTGATCTCATTGTTCCGGGGTGTGCTTGGAATGAGACTGCTCTCTGGTACCATCTGAGGAATAATGAGTGAGGGGGCGTTCACCGAATCCTTCTCCTTATGATGATGATGATGATAACATCTCAGTCTCCGAACTTGAAACCCATAGAAAACCTGTGGTTTGAATTGAAGAGGGCAATCAATAAGTGCAGACGAAGGATATCAAGGACCTGGAAAAATTCTGCATTGAGGAATGGTCTAAGATCTATCCCAATGTGTTCTCCAACTCATTTGAGAAAAAGGCTCCGTAACATTTTCCTCGCAAGGTAGAATAAGGAGCGAGGGGGCGTTCCGGCTGCAAGCCCAGGTTCTCCACCCCTCCCAATCCCCCCCAGGGAGTTATTCCTTGTTATTCCTTAAAGCTCCAAATATTCCTCTGGAAGACACATTGTGTGTTCGCTTCCTTCTTGAAAAGGATGATGTAGCACTTTGGCAGGAAGTGGCAGAACAGGATGCCATAGGAAGAGATGAGGATGACCACCATCTCCAAGGCAGGATGATACTGTCCCGGGGTGTTGGTGTAGACAAGGCCGAAGATGACCCAGCAGATTAAGTAGATGAGCATGCTGAAGGTGATGAACTTGGCTTCGTTGTAGCTGCCTGGCAGCTTCCTGCCTTTGTAGGTGAAAGCAAATCCGGCGAGGGCCTTTTGTTGTAATAGAACTGTCTTTGCTGCTTGTGCTCAAGACCCTCGCACTTGGTCTGCGGGGGCTTGATGGATAGCCACAAGGTGCAGATGACAACATACAGGGACATGCAAATACCGATGATAACGTAGGGGGAGTTAAGTCTTTCCAGAAGAGAGTAGGATGAGGAGGGAGATGGGGCCCACGGATGCTCGCACCAATCGGGTGTTCCAGCGCGCCACGGAGATTACGGTGCCTATGAGGGTTAGCAGGGCCCCCAGGACAGCCAGTTGGCATAGATTTCATTCCAGCCAAAGAAATACGTTTTTGGGGTGCAGGAGGAATTGTTCATGATGGAGTAGTGGTTGTGTTACAGCCATAGGAGAGAATGTTAAGGATGTTCATTAAAACTTCTTAGGGCTAACGGGATCGATATGACAACAGCCAGTGAAAGTGCAGGGCGCCAAATTCAAAACAACAGAAATCCCATAATTAAAATTCCTCAAACATAGAAGTATTTCACACCATTTTAAAGAGACACTTCTTGTTAATCCCACCACAGTGTCCGATTTCAAATAGGCTTTATGGTGAAACACCACAAACGATTATGTTAGGTCAGAGCCAAGTCACAGAAAAACACAGCCATTTTTCCAGCCAAAGAGAGGAGTCACAAAAATACGAAATAGAGATAAAATTAATCACTAATGTTTGATGATCTTCATCAGATGACACTCATAGGACTTTATGTTACACAATACATGTATGTTTTGTTCGATAAAGTTCATATTTATATCAAAAAATCTCAGTATACATTGGCGCGTTATGTTCAGTAGTTCCAAAAAACATCCGGTGATTTTTCAGAGAGCCACATCAATTTACAGAAATACTCATAATAAATGTTGATGAAAATACAAGTGTTATGCATGGAACTTTAGATATACTTCTCCTTAATGCAACCGCTGTGTCAGATTTCAAAAAAGCTTTACGGAAAAAGCAAATCATGCAATAATCTGAGTACCGCGCTCAGAGACCAAACAAGCCAAAAAGATATCAGCCATATTGTGCAGTCAACAGAAGTCAGAAATAACATTATAAATATTCACTTACCTTTGATGATCTTCATCATAATGCACTCCCAGGAATCCCAGTTCCACAATAAATGTTTGTTCAGTTCGATAATGTCCATCATTTATGTCCAAATAGCTACTTTTGTTAGCGCATTTTGTAAACAAATCCAAACTCACGAAGCGTGTCACTAGGAGCAGACGAAATGTCAAAAAGTTCAGTTACAGTCTGTAGAAACATGTCAAACAATGAATCAATCGTTAGAATGTTTTTAACATAAATCTTCAATAATGTTCCAAACGGAGAATTCCTTTGTCTTCAGAAATGCAATGGAACACGAGCTAACTCTCAAGTGAACGAGCGTCACAAGCTTGTGGCACTCTGCCAGACCACTGACTCAAAGAGCCCTTATGAGCCCCTCCTTTACAGTAGAAGCATCAAACAAGGTTCTGAAGACTGTTGACATCTAGTGGAAGCCTTAGGAAGTGCAACATGACCAATATCCCACTGTATCTTCAATAGGGAATGAGTTGAAAAATGACCAACCTCAGATTTCCCACTTCCTGGTTGGATTTTTTTCTCAGATTTTTGCCTGCCATGTGAGTTCTGTTATACTCACAGACATCATTCAAACAGTTTTAGAAACTTCAGAGTGTTTTCTATCCAAATATACTATGCATATATTAGCAACTGGGACTGAGTAGCAGGTAGTTTACTCTGGGTACCTTATTTATCCAAGTTACTCAATACTGCCCCCAGCCATAAGAAGTTAAATAAATGCTCATTGTCCTAGACATGCTGGATAGAACCCTAAAAACAGCAGAAAGGAGACATGTACATATGGGCCATACATATATGGTGTCAGTCTAAAGGAGGATGGAGAGAGTGCAGGGGGAGAGAGAGTGCAGGAGGATCGAGAGAGTGAAGGAGAAGAGAAAGTGCAGTAGGATGGAGAGAGTGCAGGAGAAGAAAGAGTGCAGGGGGAGAGAGAGTGCAGGATGAGAGGGCGAAGAGAAAGAGAGAGTGCAAGAGGAGAGTAAGAGTGTCCAGGAGGAAGGAGTGCAAGAGGAGAGCGAGAGTGCAGGAGGAGAGACAGAGAGAGAGTGCAGGAGGAGAGAGTGAGAGTGCAGTGTGAGAACCTTTCTTACCATTCTGCTGTGCTTCTTGTGACAAGAAAGCTGTTGTTCTTGATGCTGTAGTGAGCCACGATGTAATGCACGTCCACCGCGTGAGGCTGAGACGGCAACTCGTGCCACAGTGTGACGTCATATCCTGTGTTCAGGTCTTCCCCACCATAGACAAGAAGTAGTTGTAGCGATGAGACAAGATAGTAGCTACTAAAAACAATTGGATACCACGAAATTGGGGAGAAAAAGGGGTAAAAAAAAATATATAAAAAAATTGGTGAAGTGAAATGAAAAAAGTAAATTGGTGCGTGCATATATATGTATTCACCCCCTTTGCTATAGCCCCTAAATAAGATCTGGTGCAACCAATTACCTTCAGAAGTCACATAATTTGTTAAATAAAGTCCACCTGTGTGCAATCTATGTGTCACATGATCTGTCACATGATCTCACTATATATAGACCTGTTCTGAAAGGCCCCAGAGTCTGCAATACCACTAAGCAAGAGGCACCACCAAGCAAGCGGCACCATGAAGACCAAGGAGCTCTCCAAACAGGTCAGGGACAAAGTTGTGGAGAAGTACAGATCAGGGTTGAGTTAAAAAAAAAAAATTGAAACTTTGAACATCCCAAGGAGCACCATTAAATCTATTATTAAAAAATGGAAAGAATATGGCACCACTACAAACCTGCCAAGAGAGGGCCGCCCACCAAAACTCACGGGCCACGCAAGGAGGGCATTAATCAGAGAGGCAACCAAGAGACCAAAGATAACCCTGAAGGAGCTGCAAAGCTCCACAGCGGAGATTGGGGTATCTGTCCATAGGACCACTTTAAGATGTACACTCCACAGAGCTGGGCTTTACAGAAGAGTGGCCAGGAAAAAGCCATTGCTTAAAGAAAAAAGAATAAGCAAACACATTTGTTATTTGCCAAAAGGCATGTGGGAGACTCCCCAAACAGATGGAAGAAGGTACTCTGGTCAGATGAGACTAAATGGAGCTTGGGCTCAAGCTTGGGCTCAAGGAAAATGCTTTGTCTGGCGCAAACCCAACACCTCTCATCACCTAGAGAACATCATCAGGGACTGGGAAACTGGTCAGAATTGAAGGAATGATGAATAGCGCTAAATACAGAGAAATTCTTGAGGGAAACCTGTTTCAGTCTTCCAGAGATTTGAGACTGGGACAGAGGTTCACCTTCCAGGAGGACAATGGCCCTAAGCATACTGCTAAAGCAACACTTGAGTGGTTTAAGGGGAAACATTTAAATGTATTCGAATGGCCTTGTCAAAGCCCAGACCTCAATCCAATTGAGAATCTGTGGTGTGATTTAAAGATTGCTGTACACCAGCGGAACCCATTCAACTTGAAGGAGCTGGAGCAGTTTTGCCTTGAAGAATGGGCAAAACTCCCAGTGGCTAGATGTGCCAAGCTTATAGAGACATACCCCAAGAGACGTGCAGCTGCAATTGCTGCAAAAGGTGGCTCTACATAGTATTGACTTTGGGGGGGTGAATAGTTATGCAAGCTCAAGTTTTCAGTTTTTTTTTGTTGTCTTATTTCTTGTTTGTTTAATAATTTTAAAAAATGTGCGTCTTCAAAGGGGTAGGCATGTTGTGTAAATGAAATGATACAACCCCCCCCCCCCCCCAAATAATCTATTTTAATTCCAGGTTGTAAGGCAACAAAATGGGAAAAAGGCCAAGGGGGGTGAATACGTTCGCACAGGCACTGTATGACTACTTTCCATTTACCTCTCCTTCTCTGCAGGTTGTCACTAAACTAACTGAGCCCCCCAGAAGAAAACAAGCTTTTTAAATACCTGTCTAGATCCTCCCTCATTTCCTCAAGGATTCTTTCCATGGAACTCAAAAGAGTTCTAGAATACCTGTTACTTGGGAATGTGATCACGTCACATCACAACGATGGCATTGTCAGTGATTGACTGACTCTGAAGGAGCACCTTCCACACACACATTGACACACATGCCATATGGGGGGCGTCAGTTATCCTCATTTCACACACCATCTGTTTGTTTGTGGTTGTGAGCTAGATATACAGTACCAGTCAAAAGTTTGGACACACCTACTCATTCCAGGGTTTTTCTTTATGTTTTACTATTTTCTACATTGTAGAATGATAGTGAAGACATTACAACTATGAAATAACACATATGGAAGTAAGTAGTATGTATATGTATATGTAGTAAGCAAAAAGTGTTAAACAAATCAAAAAAGGCCCTTTGCCTTGTGATTACAGCTTTTTCACCCTTGGCATTCTCTCAACCAGATTCACGAGGAATGCTTTTCCAAAAGTCTTGAAGGAGTTCTCACATATGCTGAGCACTTGTTGGCTGCTTTTCCTTCATTCTGCGGTCCAATTTTTCCCAAACCATTTGAGGTCAGGTGATTGTGGAGGCTAGGTCATCTGACGCAGCACTCCATCACTCTCCTTCTTGGTCAAATAGCCCTTACACAGCCTCTTTACGATCAACCAAGAGGAGTCGCTTGATCTGAACTACAGTGGAGTTTCTGAGAACTTCAGTGTGGCATATAGCAAGGAGAACGTGTGTTATCCCACTTGTAGAGAAACGCGGGCATTGTGTCAGAGCAGGCTACGGGACAGAGGACACCACCCAATGACATGGTCCAGTAACAGCTCCTGTAGTAGACAAATTAACAAGTCTAATCAAATTACTCCTCCAATTTACTGAGGCCTTCTCTTTACCACAGAGTTACTGCAGAGTTATGCGTGTAGGACACTCTCTCTCCCTCTCTCTTTCTCTCTCCCCCTATGTCTCTCTCTCTTTCTTTCCCCCAATGCCTTTTCCTCTCTCTTTCGCTCTGTCTGTGTCTATTTTGCTTGATTGTTCATTTTGCCACACTCATACTGTGTGTGTGTGTGTGTGTGTGTGTGTGTGTGTGTGTGTGTGTGTGTGTGTGTGTGTGTGTGCGACATGTATATACAGTATGCCTGACCATGTGTGCGTGTGTGGTTGTTCGCCTACCCAATTTTCTGTTTATCCATTTTCATCTTTGACTGTTTATTTATTTCCAATCCTCACTTCTCGCCTTGTGTGTGTATCTGTTTGTGTGTGTGCGCGGCCCACTCTGTGTGTGTGTGACCGTTAATGCCTCGCTGTGGGATGCATTGATTAGTGCCCCGCTGTGGCTCAGTTCCCAGCTGTCCCTGCGGCCGGCCACTGATTGAAACCAATCAGGCTTGCGATGGCCCCACCGCCGTGACCCTTCACCCCGCCCACCCCCGCCCTAATCACCTGCTGATTGGCCCTCGCTGAACAACCCCTCCCGTCGGCATGGAAGGTTAATTTGGCCGTCGGATGGAGCGGCCGGGAGGGAATAGGAACGTGCGTCTAGCGATATTGAATGGATATAGCCCACCTGTCAATCAGACACACTTAGAGGAGCTGGGAGGCTGGCTGGTTGGGAGGAACGGTGGTGCTGGCATGGCAACGTTGCATTTTGGTTTTCTGTCTGTTTGGAATTATTCATACATGTTTTAGTTCTTTATGCTTCAAAAACCTGGGTACATTTTCAAATGAAAAGCACAAGCAGCTATTATAAAATATTACTCAGTAAACAGGACGTACCAAGTATTTACCTTGTTTTTCTACACATAAGGCAGCAATATTATGGGGTCATGACGGCGATGTTCATATGTGAGTGTGTCTGGTCTATTTCAGAAAGATCTATCATTGATCTATGATCTATCATCTCACTTCTCTCAGTTGATGATCTTACTCACTTTGTCTTCTTACACTGCAGTAGTGTAAGTTGAACAGAGGGTGGCACTGTTGCACTGACAGGCATATGCTCCACGCCATCCTCAGAGAGGAAGAGGAAAATACGAGAGAAAATACGAGAAAATACGAGAGAAGAGCGCTCTTGAGTAGGGTCGTCACTAGTTACCACAGCCACAAAGTCCTAAACCCCGCCCATTTGCACAATGTATCTTCTTACAATCTGATTTTAAACCTTAACCTTAACCACACTGCTAACCTTATGCCTAACCCTAACCTTAAAGCAAGACCAACATTTTTTGGTTTTCATCAATTTTTACGATACGGACTATTTTTTATTTGTGGCTATGGTAACTAGAGGAAACCCTGCAGGTCAACATCTTTTTCAGTTCAAGCTCATGGGTAAGGCTACATTCTGGTATTGCGGTTCATGTTGTGGGCTATGGTGTTGTATTGTGTTGAAAACAAGACTTTTTAATTAAAGCTCCCTCGTTTTAACACACACTGTTTGGCTATAAGTCCACTGACTTCTTTGCTGAGAAGAGCATTCAAACTATCCTCACTACCCCAGCTTTCAGCAATCTCCTTTCTTACAACTTGATAGCACACCTCCCCTACCTCCCGTCCCTATAGTCTCTTTATTCTCTCAGTCAGTTAGTTTGTGCTCTGTGCTCTGTGTGTGTGTGTGTGTGTGCGTGCGTGCATGCGCGTGCGTGCGTGTGTGTGTGTGTGTGTGTGCGTGCGTGCGTGCGTGCATGCATGTGTGTGTGTGCGCGTGCGTGTGTGTGTGTGTGCGCGCGTGCGTGTGTGTGTGTGTGTGTGTGTGCATGCTTGCTTGTGTGTGTGTGTGTGTGCATACTTGTGTGTGTGTATGTGTGTGTGTGTGTGTCTGTGTGTGTATACAGCGTGTGGCAGTTCCTCTCCCTCTCTGTCTCTGGTGAGTAGAATAACTCTGCCAGATTACCATATCATTACCATATAATTTCCATGTCATTACCTTACCGCTGCCTGTGATGGTGTGTGTGGACTCAGTATCAGATCATCAACTCTCTCTCTATCCCTTCCTTTCTTTCTCTCTCTCTCTCTCTCTCTCTCTCTCTCTCTCTCTCTCTCTCTCTCTCTCTCTCTCTCTCTCTCTCTCCCCCTCCCTCCCTCTCTCTATCTCTACCCCCCCTCTCGCTTTCTCTCTCTGACACTCTTTTTCTCTTTCGTATATTGTCTCTCCTCTTTTCATGTAAACATAGTATTGTGACATTGATAATGCCAGTATGCTAATTGAAATAACAGCAATTAGCACTTTCCCATTAGTGCAATGTCCATTTCATGATGGCCACTTATTTTTAATGGATGGATGGACCTAAGAAATCCATTCTCTGTGTTGTACTTATGACTGTTAAAGCAGGTATACTTGCTGGTTTATCAAGCCAGACTCTATTGGATTACGAGCGAATAATGCATGTTTGAAGTGGAGTGATTTCTCAAGAAACCAGGAGAAAAAGAAACCATGAGTTTTGGGATTTCCACGAGATTTAATCAATAGAATGGTCCTTTGGAGTATGGATTGTCGCCATATATTTGACTATTGTATTTATGTATTTATTTATGAAAAATAATTGATCAACGTTGGCATATTAATGACGTTTTGGCCTTACACAGGCCTCGTAATAATGTTTCATCTGTAGGTGCCATATGTGCCATATGAAGCTTTACCACTTGCTCTGTAATATGAGTAGTATTTTGAGTTCAAGAATAATTTCCTTACATATAAACATGATTATTCAAAAAACGAAATGTTTTATTTGGCTAATTATTCAAAATGTTGTTGAACATTATACTGTATACTCTACTGGCATAAGTTCCAGAGTGGGACTTCTGCTACTTTTAGATTGATGATCCAATTTGTAAGCATTACCAACAGAATGAATGTGAAAATGGATTCAAAATGGTCACCGTCTGTAGCGCCATGCGATCGAGGGCGGTGATATAGCCATGCCAGGGAGTGATGTACCGCCCTCTGTAGCGCCATGCGATCGAGGGCAGTGATATAGCCATGCCAGGCAGTGATGTACCACCCTCTGTAGCGCCATGCGATCGAGGGCGGTGATATAGCCATGCCAGGGAGTGATGTACCGCCCTCTGTAGCGCCATGCGATCGAGGGCAGTGATATAGCCATGCCAGGCAGTGATGTACCGCCCTCTGTAGCGCCATGCGATCAAGGGCGGTGATATAGCCATGCCAGGCAGTGATGTACCGCCCTCTGTAGCGCCATGCGATCGAGGGTGGTGATATAGCCATGCCAGGCAGTGATGTACCGCCCTCTGTAGCGCCATGCGATCGAGGGCGGTGATATAGCCATGCCAGGCAGTGATGTACCGCCCTCTGTAGCGCCATGCGATCGAGGGTGGTGATATAGCCATGCCAGGCAGTGATGCAGCCAGTCAAGATGGTCTCTGGTACAGCTGTAGAACCTTTTTCAACCTCCTGAGGTGTGTGTTTGGACCATTTTCAGTCTAAAGTGATTTGGATATATATACTCTACGGGCATATCAAAGTCCCAGCGTGGGATTTCTGCTAGTTTTAAAGTTATGGTCGATTTTATACAGATATATTGGCATATTAGTCAATGTAACTATTCACAGCCTCCCTTTTAATTGTCTCATTGCACATCCTCAAAATCATCAGCCAACATGGCCGTCAGTATGATCAGGGAGCTGATCGTGTACTACAGGAAACGGGCGGGCGAGTTCGCCCCCTCCACATCGACGGGGCTGCAGCGGAGCAGATCGAGAGCTACAAGTTCCTCTGTGTCCAAATCACTTTAGACTTCAAATGGCCTCAGCAGGTTGAAAAAGGTTCTACAGCTGTACCATTGACAGCATCTTGACTGGCTGCATCACTGCCTGGCATGGCTATATCACCGCCCTCGATCGCATGGCGCTACAGAGGGTGGTACATCACTGCCTGGCATGGCTATATCACCGCCCTCGATCGCATGGCGCTACAGAGGGAGGTACATCTCTGCCTGGCATGGCTATATCACCGCCCTTGATCGCATGGCGCTACAGAGGGTGGTACATCACTGCCTGGCATGGCTAAATCACCGCTATATCACTGGGGTTGAGCTGCCGGCCATTCAGGACATCTATATCAGGCGGTGTGGAAGAAAGGCTTGGAAATTTGTTAAAGACTCCAACCCCCCAAGCCATAGACTATTCTCTCTGCTTCCGCACGGCAGGCGGTACTGGTGCATCAAGTCTTGGCACCAACAGGCTCTTGAACAGCTTCTATCCACAAGCAATAAGACTACACAGACTATCTGAGTTAACTTTGTATCTGTATTATTTAGTTTTAGTTTTGCACTCTCTGTGCACACTCACAGGGTCCTACACACACACACAGGGTCCTACACACTCACAGGGCCCTACACACACACAGGGCCATACACACACACATATACTCATTCCATCATCTGCTCACTCACACATAATATGCACACACATTTATACTGACTCTACACACACGCACACTCACTCAAACACAAGCAGTTGCCACTCTGTTTATCTTATTTCCTGTTGCCTTGCCACCTCACCCCTCTATATACAGTATCTACATCTATCGATCTACTGTCCCTGCACATTGTAAATATGGTAATGGACCTGACTTTGTATATAGTATACTTACTTACTTACTGTGTTCTTAATATTTCTTCTTATTTTTTGTGTGTTTTTTCTAGTATTACATTTAATTGATTATTGCATTGTTGGGTTTTGAGTATGCAAGAAAGTCATTTCACTGTGCTCGTGCATGTGACATTAAAAACTTGAAACTTGAAACAGATGTACATCAAAAATGTTCATTTTTATTATTCATGTCTATAATTATTCAATATTAATGTAAGAAAATTGGCATTGAAATAAAAAAACTATTGATATTACAGAACAAGCAGTAAAGCTTTATATGACATCAAGTTTTACTTTTAGCTTTGAAACATTATGGAGTAGAGGGTAGTGGGTAAGGCCACAATGTCATAAATATGCAAAATATGATCAATTATTTCTCAATTATGCTTTTAGATACAAATATTATATATATTATGTCAACAATCTTTGTAAAACAGGAAATGACAACTTTCCCTAAATAATTTTACTTCTGGGTGAGCGAGATGAGTTTTAACCCTATCCCAAACTTTAACCCTTACATTAACCACTCAGAATGAATGCCTACATTTAACACTGTTGCCTAAATTTAACCAAAGCCTCGGAATTAATTCCTAAACTTAACCAACGAGGTAAGTTTCTGTTTTGTGCAGAGTACCTCACAGTCAGCCATGCTGGATCCATTATCGACTAACCCCTATCTCACAAAGTCAGCCATGTTGGCTCCATTATAGACTAACCCCTGTACAGCACAGTCAGCCATTTCGGGTCCATTACAGAAAAGCGGAGCCATTTAGAAAGGGGGCCATGTTTGAGGTCGCGCCCTTGTTTATATGGGGAGCTGAAGCTGATGGTTTTAAAATGGCGTCCAGATGGTGACAGAGCCTTGATCGCAGCAGAGGGGCTTCTGCGTACCACCCACTCCTGCTGTCCAACTACACTCCTCGATCTTCTATCACTTCTCTATCCCTCCTCTTGTTGTCTCTGGGCTCTCTAGTTACTCTCTCCCTGGATCTGTTTCTATACTGTCTCTGTGTTCTCCATCAACTTATCTCTGTATTTTCCCTTTATTCTAAAGCTCTCTCTACTCATTCACTCACAACCTCTCCTTTCTTCCCTTTGTCTCCTCCCCTTCCCCTCTCTCTCTCTCTCTCTCTCTCTCTCAAACACACACACACACACACACACACACACACACACACACACACACACACACACACACACACACACACACACACACACACACACACACACACACACACACACACACACACACACACAGTTATACAGTTCTCCTGCAGACCCAAGTGATGCATGGCAGTAGAGTGTGTACATTGTCTGTGTGATGGATAGGACTACCCATGGGTAAATTACAATGTGTCGCCTCCACCCCCAAGCTTAAATAAAAACACTCCTCTATATTGAGATCGAGAGAGGGAGAAGGAGGGACATGGAGAGGACAAGAGAGGGATAGAGGGGGAGAGGAAGAGAGAGAAGGGAAGAGTGAAAATGAGCGATAAGGAGATGGATTGAGGGAGGTGGAGAAGGAGAAGGAGGGAGAGGGAGGGAGAGCGGGAGTGTGGCCACCTGGGAAAAAGGAGTTTGTATGTTGTTCAGAGTTGATCTTGTCTCAGGTGTTCAGTGGAGTCATCGTGATCATCATTCCCAAGACTCTCTATCCTAGAGAGGGAGGGAAGGAGGGAGGGAGGTGAAGAGGGGGGGAAGGAGGGAGGTGGAGAGGGGAGGAGGAGGGTCGCAGGCAGCAGATACAGATGTTGTGATTGTTTTTGTGTCAGTGTGAAATATGATTAGTGTTCTCTCTCATTAGGGAGCTGATCAGCCTCGTGCCTGCCCCCTCACACACGCTCGCTTATGCACACACACACACACACATATGCTTGAGCTTTTATTTTTGTGTGGCATCAGTGTGTGTGTATGTTTGTGTGTGAGAGTGTGTCCTCATCTCAGCAGCGAGTGAGTGATTCCACAGGCTGTTGGCATTGAGCCAATGGAGCTCAGAAGGGAAAAGGAAAGAGAGGAGAGAGATGGAATTAAGAGAGGAAGAGAGAAGAGATGCAGATCGAGGGGAAAGGGAGAGAGAGGCAGGGGCTGTGTAATTAGTAGCAGGTTTTATGCAGTTCTTTGCTTTTCTGTAATTAAAAATGGAGAGAGAGAGAGAGAGAGATGGAGAGAGAGAAAGAGATGGAGAGAGAGAGAGAGAGAGAGAGAGAGAGAGAGAGAGAGAGAGAGAGAGAGAGAGAGAGAGAGGCAGGCAGGCAGGCAGGCAGGCTGGCAGGCATAGTTATTCTCCCTTTTACTCTGCTTCAGGGGCAGATGTGTATAGGTCTGGGAGAGAAGTCCAATAAACCTTGCCATTTGCCAAGTGAACTTCACCTAGCAATTGATGAAAATTACTGTATTGAAACAAGCTAATCATTGTCTTTTGTCATTGGTGAGGATGAGGAGGATGATGAAGAAGAAGATGGTAAAGAAGAAGAGGTTACTCAAAGTATTTGGGCCAGTGCATTGGGGAAGATGAGGATGATCATCTAGAGGTTATGTGTTAGGTCCTGAGGATGAGGATGATGAGGATGATGAGGATGAAGGAGTTGGTGTGCTGTAGCAGTGATGCGTCATTGATATTCATAGCAGAAGATGCTGATGAGGAACCCTATGCAGTAACCCTGGGCTAACTCTATACTGCTGAGCTGACTCTTTCTCCGAGCAAAGTTGGCTCTAAAGTCTTCTCTCTCTCTCTTCCTCTTTTCTCTGGCTTCCTCCCCCCTTCCCTCTCATCTCTTCTTCAACTCCGTTTATATCATTTCTCTTATCTGTTTTTTCTCCCGTCTCTTTCGGGATCACTTCCCTTCACTCTCTCTTCTCTGCTCGTTTTCCTGTCTCCCCCTCACTCTCCCAGGCTTTTGAGTTAGGCCCGGCTTATGCATGCAAGTAACTCACCCTACCAACCACATCAATCTGACCTGCCCACCCAGGTGAGGCACAGCAGCCATTTTGTGCCAGAACACTCACCACACACAGGCAGTGGCGAGCCGAGCAGTGGTTGTGCCAACAAGAAGCTGGGGATAATTAGGTGACGTACTGTGAATTGGGACTTCAGCCAGGACACTGGGGTTAACACTGCCACGAGTGTCATGGAACATTTAGTTCCCATGTATTAACAGAGTGAGGTCCTTGGTGTAACATTGCCCACAGGACGGCACCCCTTGCAGGGAAGTATCCCCGTCAGCTTTCCGACCAGAAGGAAGTGTCCCTTAGTGGCCCTCCAGCACCAGAATTCTGATTTTCACAGACCATGCCTAAACTTATGTAGATTCAAATAAAATACCAGCAGAGGGATAGCTGTGTGTGTGTGTGTGTGTGTGTGTGTGTGTGTGTGTGTGTGTGTGTGTGTGTGTGTGTGTGTGTGTGTGTGTTGAGTAGCTGCACTCTAGAGATACAGCCTCTGCAGACAAATATGAAGAATGACATTTCTCTGTGCTCTCTCTCTCTCTCTCTCTCTCTCTCTCTTTCTGATTGTCTCTGTGTCTCTCCTTGTCTTTTACTCTCTGAAATACTTGTCTCTCTCTCTCTCTCTCTCTCTCTCTCTCTCTCTCTTTCTGATTGTCTCTGTGTCTCTCCTTGTCTTTTACTCTCTGAAATACTTGTCTCTCTCTCTCTCTTTCTCACTCTCTCTCTCTCTCACACACACACACACACACCTTCCCAGGGGCTCTCAACTGTGATAGCAGTCCAGCACAACCTTGTCATTCATCCGACTACTGATACTATCCTCTTTTCCCTCCTCCCCTCCCTCTTTTTTTCTGCTTCTCAGAAGAGAGACGTGAGCATGTGTGCAAGAGAGAGCAAACTGAGAGGAGAGCTGAGAGGAGAGCTGAGAGGAGATGTTGCAATGTAGCCAGAGAGAGAGAGGGAGAGGGAAAGAGAAAGAGACAGAAGCAAAACAAGTGAGTGAGAGAGGGGGCGAGGGAGATAAAGAGACAGCCAGCGAGAGGGAGAGCTAGCACGCTCACGAAAAACACTGATACCCTCTCCTGCTTCTTCTCCCCTCTCTTCGTGCTCATCCTCCCCTCCTCCACCCCTCCTCCCTCTCTCCTCTCCTCCTTTGTGCTGTGTCTCAGTGGTGCTGGCTTTTGAGTGGCAGGCCGTCACAGATCAGCTCCCAGCTAAAGCAGGGCTGCCAGCCCTGGGCTGACGGATCAGGACCAAGCCTAAGTGGGTTTATCAGTCCGGCGTAGAGCCCCCCCCCCCCTCCAAGACACAAAGAGTGGGGATAATACACACACACACAGAAGCACACACACACACAGACAAGCAGACACACACAGGTTAAATCACACGCGCACAAGTTCAGATACACACACACACACACGCAAAGAGGAGGGGTTATTAGACAACCAAAGCAAACCTGCGAGTGAAAGTGCCTTACTGCCTGCCTGCTAGCAAGAGATGTGACTGGATTCTTAAGCAGCCAGCAAGATGGAGTGAGGGGCTGCTGGATACACACACACTCACAGGCTGAGAAGCGCAGGCGTGCGCACAACTGAACACACACACAGGGTTCAGGTACATATGCTCAAACTAGAGTTTGTCTGTGCATCCGTAGTAGCAATAAAATCACAGTATCGAATTGCAGTACGTACAGAATCGTGAGAATCGCGATATGCATTGTATCGGCACCAAAGTATTGTGATAATATCGTATCGTGAGGTCCCTGGCAGTTCCCAGCCCTCTTCTGGATTTGGTATACGTGTTTGTGCAGATTTCCCTGTCTGTAAGTGTATTTAAGGAATCATCATCCATGAGAAAAGTAAACTATTTTGAACACCTGCTGAAACTATACTTAAGTAACCAGACACCTTCAGGGTATACTGTACAAACAGCACTGTCTTTCTGATTTAGGAAAACACTACTCCACATCCCTGCAATGGATGTTTTGAGATTAGAATCAGGTGAGAACTATGTCAAGTAATTCTACATGTTATTCTTCAGGATTTGGATAAATCGCTTATTTCTCCTCAGTAAATATGTGTGTGTCGATATGTTCTCTGTGTGTAGGCCGAGTTCCTCTCTCACTGTGTGTAGTTGGGGATATCTCGTTGTGTAGCTGTGGAAGAGGCAGTGCTAATTATGTCATTAACACAGTAATTAGCTGCATGTGTAATTGGTGGTGTATACTTAAGGCAGGCTTCAGGTTGGAAAACACACACGTCACCTGAACTCATCAACACCAACTAACCAACCAACCAACGGCCCATCGTCATATCAATGTAGACACATACACACACAGAACCCTCATGATATCAAACATCTACACACACAGACACACACCTGGCCATGTCAATAAAGCTCTTAGAGGCTTGAGATGTAAGGGTTGCAGGTTTGGATCGATTGGCTGGAGCTCTAAGGAGTGAAGTGTGTGTGTGTGTGTGTGTGTGTGTGTGTGTGTGTGTGTGTGTGTGTACTGTAGGAGGGGGTAGAGACAGAGAGATGACATTTTCATCTACTGGCAGGTTGACACATCCTCTGGGAGGGGCCATGTGAGGGGGAGGGGTTAGACAGGGTTGATTGACACGTGTGTGTGTGTGTGAGAGAGGAGATGGAGGAGAGAGAAAGGGAGAGGGTGGTGGAGGAAGAGGAAGAATGAAGGCGATAGCAGAGAAGAGAGGGGACAAGCAGCAGCTAGGAAGAGGAGGAGAAGGGAGGATTGTCAAGGTGACGCTCTGGGTCTTATCCATTACACATAGGTTCTGTTTGTTTAGAGGAAACGACATGTTCGCCTTCCCAGGAAATGACTCCTTTGCCTGTGTAAGATCCTCCCTGGAATGGAGACCGCTGCACTCAGCTCTTTTCCTCCTTTCTCTTTTTTCTCTCCTTCCCTTCATCTGCCCCATGCTCCATCCATCGCTCGTCTGTCACGGCGGGGGTGCAGCCAATCCATCACGGGTCGGAGCTAGGCGAGGCATCAGTATGTTTGTTTGTGTGTGCGAGCGTGTGTATGGCACATTCAACCCCTCCAGTTAGTATGTATCGATGTGTGTGTGTGGGGAGGGGGGGTGTAGGTGTGTGTGTGAGTCTGTGTGTGTTTCCTCCCTCCTCACCTGTGTTTAGGCTTTAATAAACACTACCCTCTATGTGGTGTGACATGCAGGAAATAGATGTGCTGTAGATTGGTTCTGAGTGCTCTTTGCATTCTGATGGATTGTTGTGCAGGGCACAACCACGCCATGCAGGCCTGGAAATATGATGAAATAATACCACCACGGTGTGTGTAAGAGAGAGAGAGATGCAAGAGGTGTTGTAGAAATCTGTGAGGCATCGGTTCCCTCTATTCTTGCGCTGTATACTGTATGGGAATAGTCACCATACAAACTGCTCAACTAACTATCCACTGATCCTAACACTGATCCTAACCCTAGCACAGTGTGCGTGTGTCTGTGTGTGATGGTGTGCGTGTGCATACTTGTGTCTGTGTGTGTGTGTTTGGTGTGTATGTGTAATCTGCCAACAACTCTAAGGTAAATGATATCCCATACGCCCAATCTTTATTGCTGTAATAGACCTACCCCAGTCTGGGTGCATGGTAGTCCACTACTCGCCCTGTTAAACTATTACACTAACAATCTCCTATTGAGCTATTAGCCCTTTGAGCCGAAGCCTGGGAAAGCCTGGATAACTGATGGCCTGTTGTTTTATTTACATTCTCATTTAGTTTTTTTTATTTGTCTTGTAATAACCTTCTGTATTTATGAGCCTATTTTCAGAGTTGTTACTGGAAAAAATGTGAGTGTGTGTGTGTTTGTGCGTGTGTGTGTGCAAGTGAGTGCCCGAGTGTGTGTATGTGTGTGTGTGTGTGTGTGTGTGTGTGTGTTGTACTATACTGACAGATGTATCACACACCCTCATCTCCCAGTGTGCTGTCTATCATTGTGGTTTTCTGTTGAAGATAAAGGGTGGCAATGTACTGAGTCTGACAGACTTTGTTGGGCATCACAATCTCACTCCATCATAAAACATTGAGCTGCATGTATAACATTTCATTGGTGTTTCGGTACCTAATCACTCAAACTGGAATCAGAAGTTATCTAGCCAAGACGAAAAGATGCACCTCAAACATATGTGAATGTACTGTGTCTATGTTTCAGTTATGCAGCAAACTCATACACTGCAGGAGCTCTCTCTCTCTCTCTCTCTCAGCGGTGCTGTTTACAAACCACTGCTCCTACTGTATGTAGCCAGTGTATCAGATAATAAATAATGCAATGTGTGTGTTTATGAACCCAACACCACTCCCCACCTCCCTCTCTCTCTCTCTCTCTCTCTCTCTCTCTCTCTCTCTCTCTCTCTCTCTCTCTCTCTCTCTCTCTCTCTCTCTCTCTCTCTCTCTCTCTCTCTCTCTCTCTCTCTCTCTCTCTCTCTCTCTCTCTCTCTCTCTCTCTCTCTCTCTCTCTCTCTCTCTCTCTCTCTCTCTCTCTCTCTCTCTCTCTCTCTCTCTCTCTCTCTCTCTCTCTCTCTCTAGGAAATTGAATCGAAGGGATTTGCTGGGTTGACCCTACCTGACATGTGTGTGCGATTTTATTGAAAAACAAACAATCAATGAAGAAAATAGATTTGATTCACAGTCAGTGTGTGTGTTATCCTTACACTACGTGCAGCCTGTACCTTTTGATTCACAGTCAGTGTGTGTGTTATCCTTACACTACGTGCAGCCTGTACCATTTTTTTCTTACTTTAATCTTGAAGTATTTCTCAATTGCAATGCTTCAAATTGATACAGTATGTTTTGTTGTAAAGCGTCAATAACACTGACCATTGGCTGCAGCCATGACCCTGATCAGAGTGTGTCATGCCAGTTCCTCCGACCTTGACCATGACTATGACCACACACCGTTAAATGTTAATGATCCGTGGACACACACACACGCGCGCACGCACACACAAACACAGTCCATCGACTCAGGCACTCACCATAACCACACCACTGATGAGCTTCCTGCTGGGCTGCGGGTTGAGCCTGACTGTCTCTGGAACTCTGGAGGGCTGGTCTCTCGTTAACCCCACAGCCCTATACTCTCACCTGGGCAGAGCTGTGTGCATGTGTGTATGGGCAGGCAGAGTTGGCAGGTGGGTAATAGAGTCATTAGCAAGCGCAAAACAATAATGGTGTGTGTGTGTGTGTGTGTGTGTGTGTGTGTGTGTGTGTGTGTGTGTGTGTGTGTGTGTGTGTGTGTGTGTGCGTGCGTGCGTGCGTGTGCACTATAGTTTATACAATTAGACAGCTACTTTACCGGTGCCAAAATTTGACTGTAGGGTGTCAGCAAATATAATTAAAAGTACCCTATTAATCTATGGTAAAGATACTTTCACAGTGCATTCGGAAAGTATTCAGACCCCTTGATTTTGTTACGTTAGTTGACGGAAATGGAAAATGTATATTTAAAAAAACTTAAATATCATATTTCTATAAGTATTCAGACCCTTTACTCAGAACTTTGTTGAAGCACCTTTGGCAGCGATTACAGCCTCGAGTCTTCTTGGGTATGACTCTACAAGCTTGGCACACCCGTATTTGGGGAGTTTCTGCCATTATTCTCTGCAGATCCTCTCGAGCTCTATCAGGTTGGATGGGGAGCGTTACTGCACAGCTATTTTCAGGTCTCTTCAGAGATGTTCGATCAGGTTCAAGTCCGAGCTTTGGCTGGACCACTCAAAGACATTCAGAGACTTGTCCCGAAGCCACTCCTGCGTTGTCTTGGCTATGTTCTTAGGGTCATTGTCCTGTTGGAAAGTGAACCTTCACCCCAGTCTGAGGTCCTGAGTGCTTTGGAGCGCTTTGGTTTTCATTTAAGATCTCTCTGTACTTTGCTCCATTCATCGTCCCTTGATCCTATCTAGTCTCCCAGTCCCTGCCGCTGAAAAACATCCCAACAGCATGATGCCCTAGGGATGGTGCCAGGTTGTCTCCAGATGTGATGCTTGGCATTCAGGCCAAAGAGTTCAATCTTGGTTTCATCAGGCCAGACAATCTTGTTTCTTATGGTCTGAGAGTCCTTTAGGTGCCTTTTGGCAAACTCCAAGCGTGCTGTCATGTGCCTTTTACTGAGGAGTGTTTTGCGTCTGGCCGGTCTACCATAAAGGCCTGATTGGTGGAGTGCTGCATAGATGGTTGTCCTTCTGGAAGATTCTCCCATCTCCACAGAGGAACTCTAGAGCTCTGTCAGAGTGACCTTTGAGATCTTGGTCACCTCTCTGACCAAGGCCCTTCTCCTCCGATTGCTCAGTTTGGCCAGGCGGCCTGCTCTAGGAAGAAACTTGGTGGTTCCAAACTTCTTCCATTTTAGAATGATGGGGCCACTGTGTTCTTGGGGACCTTCAATGCTGCAGAAATGTTTTGGTACCCTTCCCCAAATCCTCAGATGCCTCGACACAATCCTGTCTCAGAGCTCTACAGACAATTCCTTCAAACTCATGGCTTGGTTTTTGCTGTGACATGGCCTGTCAACTGTGGGACCTTGTATAGACAGGTGTGTGCCTTTCCAAATCATGTCCAATAAATTTAATTTTCCACAGGTGGACTCCAA
Source organism: Oncorhynchus clarkii lewisi (assembly GCF_045791955.1). Classification (NCBI taxonomy): domain Eukaryota; kingdom Metazoa; phylum Chordata; class Actinopteri; order Salmoniformes; family Salmonidae; genus Oncorhynchus; species Oncorhynchus clarkii. The sequence continues at coordinate 27,164,594 of NC_092154.1, forward strand.
TCAAGTTGTAGAAACATCTCAAGGATGATCAATAGAAAAAGGATGCACCTGAGCTAATTTCAAGCCTCATAGCAAAGGGTCTGAATACTTATGTAGATAAGGTATTTCATTTTTTTTTTATTTTTTTTTATACATTTGCATGAAAAACGTACACTTTGTCATTATGGGGTATTGTGTGTAGATTGATGAGGATTTTCTATTTATTTAATCAATTTTATAATAAGTCTGTAACGTAACAAAATGTGGAAAAAGTCAAGGTGTCTGAATACTTTCCGAATGCACTGTGTATCGACATTCTTAGGACCGTTTCAAACGTCCGAAATCAAAGTCTGTTTCTAGTGATTAAGCTGGGAAAGGACTTGTTACATAAGCCAGTTTGTCCACGTTTTATTGTTGTTCAGAGAATATCTGATATATTTGGATTTGGATGTGATTGTAACTCCAGCAGGGGAGAACGCTGTGCATTCCTGCTTCCCCAGATAGAGTGAAATGAAATGAAAATAAAATTAAATGAGATGCTCTTCTCTCTGATCCTGGTCTCAGCCCTTTCCTCCGCTCAATCTCAACCCATCCCTCCCTACCTCCCTCTCTCGCTCATCCTTCATTCCCTCCCTCCCTCCCTCGCTTTCCCCTCCCCCACATACCCCTGGGTAATCAGGGTGCTCTCTCATTCCGTGGCACACGGACACACATTGATCTGGTTCGCACACACACACACACACACACACACACACACACACACACACACACACACATTGATCTGGCCCGCAGGTCAAGTTCAATAGGAACAGCCAAACTGCTCTTTTTTCAGATTGTTCTGCAGTGCATGGTTCTGCGGTGCACCGCAAGGAGCTCACACACACACGTTCACTATTTTGCACGCACACACAGAGCAATAGACACATAGTCATGCAGGCATGCACACTCATCCACACACTCCATAACACAACTGTGTCTCATAGGCTCCGGCCCTGACCTGGAAACCACCCAAAACAGACGCCATGTACCTCTGAGATACACATAAAACATCAACCAAATCAGAACCTCGTGTTTTTTATTTCACTACACACCATCACACCATTTCTGTATCTGTGTGTGTGTGCACATCCATTTGTGTGTGCGCACACACATAATTAAATCTCAGGGTGAGGTTGTGTGTATGTGAAGGAAGGTGGGGGTTGGTGGGGGGATCCCACTCTGCTAAAAGTGTCTCTTCCCTCGCTCTGTAATTTTTATTCTGTTATGATTCTGGAGTAATTTATCCCACTGAGAGAGAAGGAAAAAGAAGAAGATTCAGAAAGGAGGGGGGGGGGGGGGGGGCAATGGAGAGACTGAGAAAAATTGAGAAATAGAGAGGGAGAGAGAGGATGAGGAAAAAGAGAGAGGGGTAAAGGGGTAGAAAAAGATAGAGAGAAGAGAGAGAGGAAGTAGGACATGAAAGATTGATGCAGAGAGAGGGTGAGAGGAGAGAGGGAGGGAGAGAGAGAAAGAAAGAGCGAGAGGAAGAGGGGGAGGGAGAGAGAGAAATAAAGAAAGAAACAGAGGGAGAGGCAGGATCCAGAATCTGGAGTGCCACGCTTTGATTTAGCAAAGCAAATTAAATTTTGTTTGCTTTATGCAAAAAAGCAGTGTTGGCCTCAACCAGCCTGATTCCACTGGAGGCGGATTATCGCTAATGGGAACTAGCTCCCCACAAATTCATGCTACAGGGCTACCACTAACGGATTTAGTCTCATGCATAGAGATGGGATATGCTACATGAATTAGCTTAGCGCTATGTAGCCAAGCAACTCTCTTCTAACCCTTTGAGATCACAGGACCAAATTAATTGGCTAGGTTGCTGGAGTTTCGTTTTATTCTTACGGAATAATTTTTTATCCCGTCCTCCAAAAGCTCACTTGATATGCATGGAAAGAACATATTTGCTATTGTGCCTTGACAAAAGCAATCTGTCTTTCTTTTTCTTTCTTTCTTTCTTTCTTTCTTTCTTTCTTTCTTTCTTTTTGTGGCTCAGCCATTCTCTTGTGGAGGGAAAATGTTTGCTAGGGTTGGTACATAAAAATGTGCTCCTGAACACATACATTCCTACACTATTAGAATAAAAAGGTGCTCCTGAACACATACATTCCTACACTATTAGAATAAAAATGTGCTCCTGAACACATACATTCCTACACTATTAGAATAAAAATGTGCTCCTGAACACATACATTCCTACACTATTAGAATAAAAATGTGCTCCTGAACACATACATTCCTACACTATTAGAATAAAAATGTGCTCCTGAACACATACATTCCTACACTATTAGAATAAAAAGGTGCTCCTGAACACATACATTCCTACACTATTAGAATAAAAAGGTGCTCCTGAACACATACATTCCTACACTATTAGAATAAAAAGGTGCTCCTGAACACATACATTCCTACACTATTAGAATAAAAAGGTGCTCCTGAACACATACATTCCTACACTATTAGAATAAAAAGGTGCTCCTGAACACATACATTCCTACACTATTAGAATAAAAAGGTGCTCCTGAACACATACATTCCTACACTATTAGAATAAAAAGGTGCTCCTGAACACATACATTCCTACACTATTAGAATAAAAAGGTGCTCCTGAACACATACATTCCTACACTATTAGAATAAAAAGGTGCTCCTGAACACATACATTCCTACACTATTAGAATAAAAAGGTGCTCCTGAACACATACATTCCTACACTATTAGAATAAAAAGGTGCTATCTAGAAAAAGGTTTCAGCCGCAAACCCCATTTGGAACCCTTTTTTATAAGAGTGTACAGAACACAACACACTACAACCCCATTCCCCCACACACACACACACACACACACACACACACACACTATGTCGCTCTGGCAGTCTGTCTTTCTACTTGCCCGTTAAAACTCTCAAATTCCCAATGCTTAGGGATACCTTATTGAGTTCATGAATATCACTGTGCCCCGGGGTAACCAGGGGTAACCATAATCAGGAAGTATGGAGATAGTAGTGAGCTGAAAGCTGGGTTAGAACCTAGGAAAGTGTCAGAACAGAAGTAACTACTATAGGAAGTAAAGGAGAGAATCATTATGTCAACACTGCCTGGGAGACATATTAAAAGACAACAACAAATACTTACACAATGTTGTGTACGTATGTGTAGACGCAGAGAGAGAGAGAGAACAAGACAGAGTTTTGTTCTTGCTGTATTGAGAACAACCGTTATTGCTCCCTGAGGTCTTGGCTTCATCCATTCCGGGTCCATCTGGGTCTCCATTTTGGCTCTGTGTCAGAATGTGATCTTTAGATGCAGTAGTAGTATAGTCCACCCTCCCAGCCGGCCCATTAGACACAACACTTACTGTGGTGTACATCTGAGTGAATAGGGAAAGGGTCAAAGACAACTGACCGGTATCCTAAACATGACCAGGACAAATGGCCACCAGGGAAATGTGACCTTAGAAATGATTAAAGACAGCTTGAACACCACAGTAATCAATTACTGGAGTCACACTAGAGCAGGTTTCCCCAACTACTAGGAATTTGGCCCACGGGTGATTTTATTAGTAGCCCGGGAGGGGGGGGGGGGGGGGGGGGGGGGGGCTACTATACGGGAGATTGTTTGTGAGAAGATTACCTCTGCCCTCGGCAATTCAAATCGTTAAATTAACCAATGGCAGTGTTCATTGCTAAAAGAGATACCTATTCAACAAAATGGGAAATCTGAAGACTTCATGACCTAGAAACAACAAGCTAAGTTGGAAGGGATAATCAAACTCCTAAAAGATCACTTGAAAATCACTCTTGTAAATTCAATGTGCGGGGTCACAGGACTTGAAACTAGAGTGGAAGCGGGCAACACAACTTCCTTCCTTCTGTTCGGGCAGGAGAAGCTGGGTCCCATGCCACTCATTAACATTGTGCACCACACGGATCAACTCCACAACAGCTCTCACTGTAGGGATCCACAGCTGCGAAGTCAAGCAGCGAATGGTTCACCATGCAGCGGAATCCGGGGCTCTGACCTACGCAGGGAAGAGGATCAGCATCTACCCAGACCTAAGTGACAAACTGCTAAAACCGAGGGAGACCTACAACAAAGTGAGATTACAGCTACGAAAGCTAAGCCTGAGATGCGCTTCATCCACCTGGCAAAACTCATACTGACCTTTGACAACACAACACGTTTTTCACTGCCATGGAGGCTCAAGACTTCTTCGCAAAGCACATCAAACCCAACACACAAGGGGACAAGCCGACAGATGGAACCCCATAACTGGCTCATTATTCAGGTATGCTGTCCATGCACAATCACACAGCCTAGCCTATGGCTATGATGCTGCCCTCAGCATAAGAAAATGATGAGGACACCCATCATGTTTGGTTACAAGGAACGATGTTGCTATTATTGCTGAGCATTGAACTTGTCGTAATTATATTGCCTATGTTCCAGGACATTTACACAGTGATGACACCACACCAATTAATGAACAATGGACAATATATGGCTGTGTCATTAGTACTGTGACTGTTTCTTGAGTGGGTACAGCGCATTGAATCAATTTAGACTAAATATGACCATATAAGTTGATAGCTATCCCCATACTAATTTTTATTTCATTTTGTATTCATTTTTTCGCTACTGGCAAGGAGAGATGGCCAGTCCCGTATGAGATACTACCTCACAATTGATTTGAGTCTTTTCTTCCTGTTGATTCCTGTCCCCAGCTGGTTAGGTTACAGAATGTATCTCCCAGGGAGGACTTGCCCTACAGACAATGATGGATTATTATAGAAGATCTAGAGTAAAGACTCCACTTGTTACTCACACCCTCTTCTTTTGTTGTACATAGCATAGAGCACTTGAAAGAGGGCAAATGTAGGTATAAGGTCATTTCTAATAAATGAAGATAATGGATTAAGTGCTATTGGTTCTACAGCTATCCTATTTCTGACGGTTTAGGCACTAGGCTTGATTATCTGTCATATCTTTCTTTTCATTTTCTTTCATTTTTCCTCATTACTTAAATACTGGAAGTCAAACGATACCCCCCAACGTTAGGACAATAGAATAATCAAATGCTTTACCATTTAAATACTGAAAAAAAAATCTGTCTACAGACAGAAACAACATAACACAATATAAAGTCTTACAAGCATTAGAAACAACATGGGGTGTGGCTACGGTGGGAACATGTGGGTCTGAGCAAATGCGACGTCATACATTTTTGTGGAAAGGTACGTAAATGTTAAGTCTATTGTTTTTTCTGTGTGCATTGCCATTCGGAACTATTCAGACCCCTTGAATTTTTTCACTTTTTTTACGTTACTGCTTTATTCTAAAATGGATTTTAAAAAATGTCAAAAGTCCTCTGCAATCTACACGCTATACCCCATAATGACAAAGCGAAAACAGAAATACCTTATTTACATAAGCATTCAGACCCTTTGCTATGAGGCTTGACATTAGCTCAGGTGCATCCTGTTTCCATTGATCATCCTTGAAATGTTTTTACAACTTGATTGGAGTCCACCTTGTTAAAGTTCTATTGATTGGACATGATTTGGAAAGGCACACACCTGTCTATATAAGGTCCCACAGTTGACAGAGCATGTCAGAAAAAACACCAAAACATGAGGTTGAAGGAATTGTCCATAGAGCCCTGAGACAGGACTGTGCCGAGGCACATATCTGGGGGAGGATACCAAAATATGTCTGCAGCATTGAAGGTCCACAAGAACACAGTGGCCTCCATCATTCTGAAAGGGAAGAAGTGTGGAACCACCAATACTCTTCCTAGAGCTGGTCGCTCGGCCAACTGAGCAATCGGGGGAGAAGGGCCTTGGTCAGGGAGGTGACCAAGATCCCGATGGTCACTCTGACAGAGCTCTAGTGTTCCTCTGTGAAGATGGGAGAACCTTCCAGAAGGACAACCATCTCTGCAGCACTCCACCAATCAGGTTGTCACATGTGCTCCATCTCCAGCCTCTAGGTCACCAGGCTGCTCATTATGATGCACACCTGTCACCATGGTTACGCGTACCTGCACATCATCAGACTCACCTGGACTCCATCACTTCCCTGATTACCTTCCCTAGATATGTCACTCCCTTTGGTTCCTTCCCCAGGTTTTATTGTTTCTGACTCTGTTCATGTCGATGCGTTGTTTGTGTTTCGTGTTCATTGTTTCTTTCATTTATTAAAACACTCACTCCCTGAACTTGCTTCCCAACTCTCAGCGCACTCGTTACACAGCCCTTTATGGTAGAGTGGCCAGATGGAAGCCACTCCTCAGTAAAACGCCAAAAGGCACCTAAAGACTCTCAAACCATAAGAAACTAAATTCTCTGGCCTGATGAAACCAAGATTGAACTCTTTTGCCTGAATGCCAAGCATCATATCTGGAGAAAACCTGGCAACGTCCCTATGATGAAGCATGGTGGTGGCAGCATCATACTGTGTGGATGTTATTCAGTAGCAGGGAGTGGGAGACTAGTCAGGATCAACGCAAAGGTGATCGGAACAAACTAAAGAGAAAACCTGCTCCAGAGCGCTCAGGACCTCAGACTGGGGTGAAGGTTCACCTTCCAACAGGACAACGACCCTAAGCACACAGCCAAGACAACGCAGGAGTGGCTTTGACACAAGTCTCTGAATTTCCTTGAGTGGAAAACCAGAGCTTGGACTTGAACCCGATCGAACATGTCTGAAAAGACCTGAAAATAGCTGTGCAGCAATGCTCCCCATCCAACCTGACAAAGCTTGGGAGGATCTGCAGAGAAGAATGGGAGAAACTCTCCAAATACAGGTGTGCCAAGCTTGTAGCGTTTGCAAACATTTCTAAAAACCTGTTTTTGCTTTGTCATTATGGGGTATTATGTGCAAATTGGTGAGGGAAAAAAACAATTTACTCCATTTTAAACGTAACAACGTGGAAAAAGTCAAGGGTTGTGAATAGTTTCCGAATGCACTGACTGTATGTAAAATAAAAATTATACTTTTAAAATGTACGGCAATTGCACCATCCACAACCACAGGGGTCTCGAGAGGTGGGTGAGCTCAGCCCAATCCATCACTGGGGGCACACTGCTTGTCCTCCAGGACGTCTTTCAGCACCCGGAGTCACAGGAAGGCCAATGAAGATCATCAAGGACCTCAGCCACCTGAGGTCCTTGATGACCTGTTCACCCCGCTACCATCTAGAAGGCGGAGACAGTAAAGGTGCATCAAAGCTGGGACCGAGAAACTGAGGCCATCCGACTGTTAAATAGTCACCACTAGCCAGGCTCCTGTCCTGAACTTAGTTGATGTTACTAGCCAGCTACAACCCAGTACTCAACCCTACATGTTAAAGTCATTTTTGTTGTTGTTTTTGTACCTTTACTTAACTAGGCAAGTCAGTTAAGAACAAATTCTTATTTGCAATAACAGCCTAGGAACAGTGGGTTAACTGCCTAGTTCAGGGGCAGAACAACAGATGTTTACCTTGTCAGCTCAGGGATTCAATCTTGCAACCTTCTGGTTATTAGTCCAACACTCTAACCACTAGGCTACCTGCCGCCTCATTGAACACTGGTCACTTTAATAATGTTTACATACTGTTTTACCGACTTTATATGTATATACTGTGTTCTAGTCAAGGCTCATCCTGTATAACTACTGCTGTACACATCTTTTCTATTCACATAGTGTCCATACACACCATTATAATGTAAAATTGGAAATATGTTTTTAGAAATTCATACAAATTCATAAAAAATGAAAAGCTGAAATGTCTTGAGTCAATAAGCATTCAAACCCTTTGTTATGACAAGACTAAATAGGTTAAGGAGTAAAAATGTGCTTAACAAGTCACATAATGAGTTGCATGGACTCACTCTGTTTTCAAAAATAGTGTTTAACATGATTTTCGAATGACTAGCTCATATCTGTACCCCACACATACAATTATCTGTAAGGTCCCAGGGAGGTTTTCCAATGCCTCACAAATAAGGGCACATATTGGTAGATGGGTCAAAAGAGAGAATAGCAGACATGGTGAAGTTATTACACTTTGGATGGTGCATCAATACACCTAGTCACTACAAAGATACAGGCATCCTTCCTAACTAAGTTGCTGGAGAGAAAGGAAACTGCTCAGGGACTTTAAAACATTTACAGAGTTTAAGGGCTGTCATAGGAGAAAACTGAGTATGGATCAATAACATTGTAGTTACTCCACAATACTAACTTAAATGGCAGAGTGAAAAGAAGGAAGCCTGTACAGAATATAAATATTACAAAACATGTATCCTGTTAGCAATAAGGCACTAAAGTAAAACAAACAAAAACAAAACAAATGTGGCAAAGAAATTAACTTTGGGGCAAATCCAACACAACAAAATCACTGAGTATTCAAATTTTCAAGCATTGTGTTGGCTGCATCCTGTTATGGGTATGTTTTTCATCGACAAGGACTATGGAGTTTTTTAGGATAAAGATAAACGGAATAGAACTAAGCACAGGCAAAATCCTAGAGGAAAACCTGGTTCAGTCTGCTTTCCAACAGACACTGGGAAACAAATGAACCTTTCAGCAGGACAATAACCTAAAACACGAGACCAAATATACATGAGTTGCTTACCAAGACGACATTGAAAGTTGCAGGTTTGAATTAAATTGGCTTGAAAATCTATGGCAAGACTTGAAAATGGCTGTCTATCAATGATCAACAACCAACTTGACAGAGCTTGAAGAGTTTTAAAAATAATAATGTGCAAATATTGTACAATCCAGGTGTGCAACGCTTTTAGAGACTTTCCCAGAAAGGTGTAATCGCTGCCATAGGTGATTCTAACATATTGACTCAGGGGTATGAATACTTATGTAAATAAGATGTTTCTGTATTTCATTTTCAATAAATTAGCAAACATCACTAAAAACATGTTTTCACTTTGTCATTATGGGGTATTGTGTGTAGATGGGTGAGATCATAAAAACAATTTATTCCAGTTTGAATTCAGACTGTAACACAACAAAATGTGGAAAAAGTTAAGGGGTATGAATACTTTATGAAGGCACTGTAATCTATATTCCGGACTCTGACATTGCTCGTTCTGATATTTTTTAATTCCTTTCTTTACATTTTGGGGATTTGTGTGTATTGTATTGTTTTGTATTGTTCGGTATCACTGCACTGTATTTCACTGCACCTGTGATAACATCTGCAAAATATGTGTACCCGACCAATACATTATATATTATTTGTTTTACATATCTTACATACTTCATCAGAAACTAAAGCTTATTGGGCAGTTATATCTCTCGACACAGATAAAGCTTTTGATAGAATAGAATGGTCATATCTTTGGTCGATTTTGAAACATATGGGGCATGGTTCCAATTTCATTAATATGATTAAAATACTATATGCCAATCCATCAGCCAAAATTATAACAGGCAATACCTGCTCTGTTCCATTCAGAATAACTACAAGTAGCAGACAAGGTGATCCCATCTCACCTCCGCTATTTTTATTGTCTATGAAGCCATTGGCCCAGGTAATTAGACAATTGAAAGAAATCAACCCTAATATCTCTCAATTCTACAGATCATCTCATTATATGCTGATGATATCTTACTTTATCTAGGCAATGTATCTATATCCTTCCCAAACGCTTTGAAGATCATAGACAAATTCAGCTCCATCTCAAGTTATAAAATAAATCACCCCAAATCTGCCCTACTGCCTCTCAAGACCCCATTGGAGGACTCCATCTTTACCCATTCATATTTGGGAATACATATTATTTCCTTCCTTAGATAAAACGATTGCCAGAAACTTTAATAGAACACTCAAATTAAGTTAATCCGACCTCAACTAGATGGACTAACATCCCAGCTGCTTTAAATCTTAGCTTCAATACGTAACTTTTTTTTCACATTTGTGAATTATGGATGTCATTCTTATTGAAAGCAATTCTAAGAAGCAGTAGATCTGTTCTATGTGCAGATTTCTATGCTTCCCAGTCTTTTACTTTTGGTTTTGTACACCAGCTTCAAAAAGTAGAAAATACAATATTTTTGGTTATGGAAAATACATTTCACAGCCGTTTAGATGGTACAATGATTCTCTACACTATACTTGCTTATTTTGTCACATAAACAGAAATTAAGCAAATTATATAAAAAAAATTGTGACCAGGAACCAGCAGAATATCTATTGTCAAAATGAATATATCGCCAAGACTGAATTTCTGTAGGTCAATTCTTCCCTTGTCTCCCCCTTCTGACTATTGTGATGATTTCCACTATTTCCATAGTGTGGTTTCCACATGGCAAGGTAAGCTATCCCGGATAAAATGAACATACTTACAAAGAGGGAAAGATGTAGGAGGACTATCCGTACCAAACTTTAAATTGTATTTACAGACACTTGTATTTTGTCCCATCCGAAATTGGTTTAGACATGATTCTTTCACACCCTGGCTGAGCATTGAGAAATATGGTATCCTATTGCCCTGGAAGAGGTGGTTTTCACTGATATATCCCTTAGACAATGTAAACTAAACTTCGGTCCTATTATTGCTAAAAAATCTCTATTTGTCTCAAAATTGAAAAACAATGTTACTGGGAATCAAAATGGCATTCACATACTCTAATATTTCACAATAATGCCTTGCGATCTGAAGAGCGGACTTTTGTATCCCCTCAATGGTCCTAAATGTGAAACACGTACCCTTGCCGATATCATGGACGATAATGGTTTGAGAACATTCCAAGATTTGAAAGACATACACATTACCAGGCAACTCCTTTTTTCAAAATGTACAACTTAGGTCAGCTATGATGGCATATGGAGTCCCTTGGGAAACCCAACCACCAAACCATCCAATGATGGGATTTATAAATAAATGATCTGGGCCCCCGAAAGGACTGATCTTTATAATATACAGTACGTTGAATACAAGGGGCCGCCCATTTTGTGACGGAAAAACGACATTGCAACACAGCGTTACGCTCCGTACCTTCCGTCTCCATAGTGTGTAGATTTACCTTAAGGGGGGACAAAAATAAGAGGGTCCCTGAATGGTCGTCCTCCATACACGTTCCCATCTTTAAAGCCACAGAAAGAGAGATCAATAAATGGGGAAAGAGGGAACAGTGAAGAGACAGCTGGAGCCCATACATTGAATAATTGTAGAGAAAAGAGGGAGAAAGTATTTTGTGTAGGATCCAACATGGTGAAGTTTTAGTGATCACCAACCCTAGTCCCGGAGAGCTACAGGGCGTGCAGGCTTTTGTTCCAACCCAGCAAGCTTGATAATTGGTTAGTGAAATCAGGTGTGTTACTGCTGGGCTGGAACTCAAACCTGCACCTGTCATAGCTCTCCAGGATGACCACTATAGACTATCACATAAGCTTCCTTAATTTGAAGTTTGGATTGTCACCCATCAATGGCTTTATTGATCATTATTGGTCATTGATACTTTGGCGTGTGATTGCTGGATCAATTTGGTCAGTCCTGCAGTCCAGCGTACATCTCTTGTGCGTGGTCTGACAAAGTCAATCATGAGTGAGAACCCAATTGCTTTCTCTCCTTTTCCCTTCTCTCTCTTTCTCTCCCTTTCTGTCTGACAATATCAGAAGCAGACAAAACCACACACACAAATGCATCATATCTCAAGCACTTCCATCGAATGCATTTAGGATATATTTACCTGCCCATCTCCAATAACAAGTGAAGATTGACAGTCCACAACAGACCCATCCATACATCTAGATTTACCACTGTTAGTGGTAGTGGGAGTCATCCATCCTAAATACGTGTAAATGTTACCCCGTGGTGCGTCCATTTGTATGGATGGCTGTAGATGCATCCGTGCTATGGGCCACAGCGCTATATTGTCTGTATAGATCTACCGAGATTGACTTGTGTTTTAACCCCTGAGTTGGCCATCAGTATTGATTAGAGTGGACTTAGCCTGGGTTTAATCCGTGCTTGGCCCGTCACTATCGATCGGGGGGAGCTTTCAAGTGGGTTTAACACCCCCTTCCCCTCTCCTCTGTTTCTACGCTCTTTCTTTCTTGCTCTTCTTCCGTTACTCATCCGAGTGGAGAAGTGGAGGAGAAGAGGAGTGGAGGAGAGGGGCTAAAAGGGATTCACTATCATGTACAGAAGCAGATGTGACAGACATACCTCTCTCCAGGACATTACACACCGTTACAATGCTCCTCCAGTAAAACTGTTAAATATGACCATATGTACAGCTCCTCTATCCTGGGTTTGTTCAGGACATTATACAGCGTAACACAAGATTCATTAAAATATGTCACTGTTAGAATGCTCCCCAGTGAAATATGACCACTCACCGAGTGGTGGGAGATGTTCCCTTGTTTCTTTATGGGTCCATTTTAGATGGTCATATGCTACATTCTGTGGTTCCATCCGTGTGTGTGTGTGCATGCGGCTGTGTGTGAATTTGCACTCATCCTGATATTCGTGCTGTCTCTGTGTGTGTGATTGGCAGAATATGAGTTTATTATACTGTGTGTGTGTGTGTGTGTGTGTGTGTGTGTGTGTGTGTGTGTGTGTGTGTGTGTGTGTGTGTGGTGCATGTGTGTGTGGGGTGCTGAACGTAGTGTGGGAGACAGAGAGTGTGCTTGGCGTTTCTCCTCCATTCGTCCTCCCAGAGGCAGATCAGGCGGAGGGGAAATAAATTGGAGAAAGAGAATAAATCAATGCTAAACTGAGCGCCAGCGAGACCTCCTAACCCTGACTCACACACAGGCGCACACACACACACAGGCACATTATATCCAGAGAGAGGAAGGGAGGGAGGGAGGAAGGAAGAGAGAAAAGGAGGGACGAAGAGGGAGAGAGAGAGAGACCTCATAACCCTGACTCAAACACACTGCACTATAGGGAGAACAATACGACCAGGACTGGGTGTATTTGCACTGGGAAAAGGAAGACTCAAACACGCATGCACACACATCATATCCTGTACATAAAACAGAGTATACATTATTAAATAGCCCACCCAAAACAATTTTACAATCTCAAACATTATGCTATTACACATTTGTTTTCACAATGGAAATACGAATACGACGCGTAAGCTTGTGTAAGTGTAAGCTGGAGCATACAAGTCTTCAGAGGAGAGCTATGGTGATAGGAGTGGGGGTTGGGGTATAGAGATTGAGTTTGAGGTATAGAGATTGAGGTTGAAGTTGGGGAATAGGGCCAAGGCTCTTCAGTCTTTTCCATTCTCCTGCAGTCCTCCAAACCTCTTCTCTCCTGAGTGCAGCCAGCCCACTGAGACCTGATCTAATGCCGAGTGCCACATGTGTTGGAGACGGGGAACTTTGAAGAGAAACTCACTGGGGGTGGGTGCGTGCGTGCGTGTGTGCGTGTGTGTGTGTGTGTGTCTCGCTCTGTCTAAAGGGCTGTTTGGTGTGTTCTGCACAGGTCGAGATGGGGGAGGTGGGTTCTTGGGGTCTTGCATTCAGATGTAATTAGTCGACACAAAGGCCTGGTTAAAGCTGGAATCCTCCGAGCCCCTCTCCCTTTGATTATGTGGGCCAGCTGTGGAGGAATGGCCATTATCTCCCTGTATCCAGCAGCATAAAGGAAACCCCCCAGCCTCACTCACCCCTGCTTTAGGGTTCCCACAGGGGGAGGGCCATGCTGTGGTCACCCCGTTGTACACACATACACACAATTAGCCTGCTCCTTGCCAAGAGTGTGTACTATCTGTATTATAAATATCATAAAGCGGAAACTCACTGCGCGTGGGGACACTTACCCCATTAGAGTTGGAGAAATTGAATCTTTACAGCATGAAGGCCATATAATTACTGTTAATTTAACACTCAGATTCTCTGTCATTAACTCTCAGTCTTTTGAATATATAGTCAGCTGAGGCTCCTGAAACAGAGAGACAAAGCCTATCTAACTGGCCTGTGTTGACAGCCGCGCCAGTCCTTTGACTGAATTAACACATACTGTAGCCTGTCCGTCTTAAAAACAGGACACACATCGTTTATGCGTTATTAAGTCTTGTAATTGGGCGGTCAGTAGTTTGCATATTACACCATTAGGGTAATATGTTTTGCTTCTCTCTGCCCATGACCGTTGGAGGCCCCCGGTGACAAGTTCGGTAATTCTCGGAATTATGACCTAATCATCACAAATGTTCTTTCGATCTGGGTGATTCATTATAGGCTTGATTGATGCCCAGATCGGCTACTTTATTTGATTCTTCAATTCATTGATTTATATGTTATATATGGAAAAGTGCATGACTTTTTAACCAATTCTTTAAGCTATGGTATGCAACTTGCATTGAAGTAACTTGATCTCAAAATTATCTTAAAGTTGCATTCCGTAAACTTTCCACAATCAAATAGCCCTGTTAATGATGAGTCTGTAATAGGCAAAGAAATGACGGAATACAATTCCTTGATAATTTTTTTAATGGCATGCCTATCAAGTTTCTTGTTTAATCTATTGCCACAGAGTGGTAGGTAGGACAGACAGCATTTTCAGTTTACAAACAGCACCATCTTCCTGATTCCCTGCTAGTTCTGGTTCTTGGAGGTAGAACAAACATTGAACAAAATAGAACAAATTAAATTTAACATCCCTGCAAATAATTCAGTTTTGGTGGAAAGTAACTACAAAATTATTTCACAAATCTCCCCAAAACAATAGTGTAGGCTTTATTTCAATATTTGAAATGATTTATATAGTTGGCACCTATACAGTTTATAATAAGTGTCACATAATATCCAACACTGTTTTGCCTTCTCTCTCATGTTATGCATAGAAAACTATATTTATTATCAGTCCTAATTATTATCACAAAACAAATGCCCTTCATCCTGTGTTCTAGACTACATTATCCCCTGCTGTGTTCATGAAAACTATGGAGCACAGGTGTATTTGCCTTTGATTATTTGTAATTATTCATGTTTATCTTTATTTATTTATTTTAGGTGGTGGGCCAAAGCCAAAAAACGTGAAGTTGATCAATCCCTGAAGAGGGAAGAGATGATTTTTTTTTACAATAAAACATTCATATGATGACTATAACATTTGTTGGCACCTTCAATTCCTGCACATTTTCTCATAAAAAGTATATTTCAACACACTGTCTGCTCAAGAAAATATGCAGAACTGCTAAACTTGGTACCAATCAGAACTCCCGTACATATCCCTCATGATGAAGGCAGCCAATGGCCTGTTTCTATTTACCATGTAAACACAGCTATGTAAAAACGCCAGCTGCTGTCTGATGAAGTGGGCCAGATATAGCTAGCTAGCTCCCAAAATGAAATAAGAGAAATATCTGTTTTCGAGTGCACTTGATGCAGAATCCAATACGAATGGTCTTGATCGTATGAAGAGGTATCTCCGTTTACCATTTAGCCAATTTATTGAAAGTTAGCCAATGTTACAGTTTTGACAAGCCTAGCCAGCTATTGTAAATGTCCATTTGTGTTTCATTAGCTATATGTCTGTGAATTAAAAATGTTTTATCATGTTTTGGCATGATTATGTCTCATTTCAAGTAACTAGCTGCAGGCTTAAAGAATCATTCAATCATATACTTTGCATAGAAACCCGAATAAAAGCATGCAGAGGTGTCATGAACGCTAGACAGCTGCATATGCATATTAGCCAATACATACGGCATAGCCTACACATATAGCGTACTTTGCCAATTGTAATACAATCTTCTCTAAAAACAGTTGTACAATGTACTCTGCACTAAGATAACCAGAGTTTGATTTCTAAACCAGATGAGTTCTCAAATAGCTGCTGCCCAATACCATGGTGGGCCTGCATAAAGTTGGATGCATTGGAATATAAGGTATGGAGAATGATAGGGGCTGTAGGATTATAGAAAAAGCAGTAGGGAAATGAATGTTTGAGTTCAGTGAATGTGAGTATATTTAGGTGGTTCAAATGATTAACTTTCCTACTAACTTTCTAAAAGTTGATGCCAAAATCTGGCCAATCCATCCATCATTCTACTAACTACGAGCTATGGATTTCTCTTATGAGTCTCCAACCGTCCACAAAGGGGAAGTGTTTCATTCCCTTTCACCTACACTGTTGAAGCTCAGCATTTAAGATTTCCACTGTACCCTGCATTTACATCTGCACCCCTGTGCATGTGACTAACAAAGTCTCTGAATCAAAATATATACCCCCCCCCCCCCCCACACACACACACACACACACACACAAATGTATTATTGAGAATAAGACTAGTAAAATACACCAAGTGCAATTTATATATTTGGCTATGCATCAGCAGTTTTTCTCTTGTTATGTCAGTCACTCAATTAGCTGACAATTAGCCATGTCAATTGTTTGACTGATAGCTAGATTAACTATCTAAACCTGTTGTAATCATGGCCGAATACTGACTGGGCACACAGGGCACATACCCAGGAGCCCTGACCTCCAGGAGGCTCCCATTGATTTTGTTGGTCATTCTCATTCAGATATCATATTAACATGGCATAAATCATGGCAAAATGTGTAGAATTGCAGGAATTTAGCATTAAAGGCTCCCACCAGAGGGCAATGCCGCCACTATTTCTACGTAATTCCTGTCCGATAGCGGAAATAAATTATTTAGGATCCACCTCCAAAGAATGACGCAAGCTGCTAATGCATATTCACAAATTAGGGTGGGGAACATTGTGGTGATTTCCACGTGGATTCAAGAATTAACAACAAGTAGACACTTGTTATTTCTTGCTGCACCAATCAAAACCATTCATCTTATGGCGATGGGGGGAGCAAGGTTTCAAAATGATATCATATCACACACAATTTTACCATTTATAAAATATAATTTTTTTAATACAGACTAGCTGAAAAATAAGTGAAAATTGACAAATTATCCAATAGAATATAATACTTTGCTGGTAAAAAGTGGAGGTGCAAAAATGCAAGTTTGCAAACCCTATTTTCATTTTCTGCATGGCTCAAATGGCCAAGTGTAGGCTACGGCAAAAAGCTGTTTGGATCAGCCAAAGATGATCTATTATATTGCCCAGCTCAGTCACGACTTGTAAAGAGGAAGAACATTGCAGGTGTTTCTGATTAATAAACAATGCCATGATGGTGGGTGGTAAAAACATTTTTTAAATAGCCCTGAAAAGAAACGTAGAGTGAAAAGTATTAGCACGTCATATCATAGGTGAAACATATGGCATTGACACAGAAAATATCCAAAGTTACCACTGGATTTCCCACTTCAACCCCAAATATATCATACTTTGACTAAAACAATTACTTATTGACTTAAATCATTGTGCAACGTTATGGGTATGATATGGGCATTACCTTTCAGCTGGGGAAAAAAATATTCCACTCCTGTGGGTGTTTAAAACTACAAAGATGTATTTCCACCCCATGGAAAATGTGTAGAATTGCAGGAAATTAGCTGTAAAACGGAACAACAACAAAAATGTATCTGCCCCATGGCAATTTTTTTAGAAATGCATTCAATTTGTTATAAAATTGCAACATTTTCTCTCCACACCATGGAAAAATGTATAGAATTGCAGGAAATTAACTTAAAAAAATTAAAATGTTCTCTCCCGGGGCCACTAAAAAGTTTTGCTGCAAGGTGGGGGGCCCCTCAACCAAATCTTCCTTAGGGCCCCCAAATGGCTAGAGCCGGCCCTAGTTTCATGCATATACATTGGAACAAAGAACACCATCCCAAATAGTGTTTCACCATTTATTGAGTACGGAGACAAATAGTAAAGGAGTCTCAGGCAGTATTTGAAGTATCTAAATATAGTGTAACCAATCAATGTATATCAGGTGCCATGGAAGGCACAATCTTACAATGTTGCAGTCCAGAAATGAGAGCTTTACCATCTGCCAAAACGTCTGGGTTTCTGATGTAGACTGTAGAACTGTCAACAACACATGCTTCAGTACCCCTCCCTTCTCTCTAGGAGCATTTGAGTGCCCAGGCCCGTTAGGCATATCAAAATAAGCCCACCCTGGTCACCAATGTAGCTGACCGATGTTGAGAGAGACAAGTGCTTTAGCATAATGTGTGTGGTCCAGAGACGAGAACTCGACCATCTATGGCAAAAGTCTGAGCTCCTGATTGGGACAATAGAATTCTCCCCACTGCATTTTACAATAGTAAAATAATCTGTATGTAACCTGTTAAACTGATTCTACATTGAATTTAGTCTTTGAAATGCTCAAACAAGCACGTGTAGCTGTAGTGGGTGTTCTTCTACTCTAAAATGCGCAAGACTGTGCAGACAAAATCCCCTCAAAAAAGACAACATTCAAATGCATATGTGGTCCCAATGTCTAAATAGTGACGGCAGGGCTAGTTCAAACTGCAGTAGAATGGTTCTCCTCACAGGTGAGTGAATCGGCCCATGCTTGGTGAATAGCACTTGGTTGATCTCTGGGAGAGGGACACAGGAGAGCTGAATAGATCATCTGAGACAAAAAAAAAGTGAGAGACAAGAATGAATACAATAAATCATCACAGTAAAAGGAATGTAGTTTGTGAGCTTGAAAATGAACATCCTGACAGTCTGAGGCGGGGTTCTCTGCAATCATCAACTCCAACTATAGACAGGGATAATGTGGCATTTCTTATTTGTATGAATGAAATTAGTGGATCCTGCGTTTATGACTCTGTTATATTTACACAACTTGTCCAATAGATTTTTGTTTTCTTAAATTATTACTTGGAATAAACTAAAAACTAAAACAATCCGTGTCCAGGAATGACATGCTAGCTAGTGATAAAGCTATCTAATCCTGCTAGCTAGCAACAGATCTACTTGTTGTAACTCGCTCGCTAACTAGAAAGCTGCTACATTACTATGGTTGCTGGGTTGTAAATTGGGAGAAATTTTACAGCTTGCTAAATAGTTAGATTACAAATAAATAAATACTTTACCCGATAATAGTGTGTCAGGGAGATCTCTCTTGAGCTGTCACCAGCTGTCTACTGCCTTAGCTACTGATAAATTGATTAGCAGAGGTGTTGAGCAGAGAAAGTACCACAGATAGTACACAAGTTTTGATTGGTTTACAGTTTAGTACTAGGCAGTATTTGCCTGTCCAACGACAGTCACACAAATGTCAAAAACAATAATATAGAAACAATACAACAACAAAAAGTATACAAACAAACTAGCTAAAATAATACAAACTAGCTATTGAACTACCTAGTAGGCTACTGTGTATGGGGCGTGTATTGGTACCGGGATCCAGTGTGGGTGCATGAATTGCGAAGTTTACCAAACAGGCACAGAATATAGGGGCACTGTGGGCGCCAGTGGGTTAGAGAGGATATTTATTCACCACTCTCTCCTTGGCCCCGAGGTGCCCTCTTCGTTTGCCTCCTTTTATTTGCTGTGTCGGCCGAGCAAGCTGCTCGAATGGGCCCTTTGGAATGGAACGAAAAGAAGAGGCAAATGCAGCTGTGACGTGGGCGTTGTTGTTCCATTCAATGCGCTCGCTATGGCAACGGGGCAGAGGGCCGGGAAAAATGCGCCCCTTCTCTTTGGACAGCATCGCGAGAGGCAGCTGGAGGCTCCGTGACAGTTAATATCCCACTGCTCTGAGCGCAAGCCTCCATAAATACAGGTCTACACAAAACAAGGATTTTCTCAAAATGCAACTCTATAAAAAAATTAAAATGTAAAAAGATTTTACTGTTTGGTGAATAGGTCTATATTTATGCCAGGTCGCAGTTGTAAATGAGAACTTGTTCTCAGCTAGCCTACCTACTTAAATAAAGGTGAAATAAAATAAAAATATTTGAGCAAAAAATTATAAACATTTGCACAAATGATATAGCCCATGGTTCTTATGAATTTTTACGCATTCAGTTTGTGGATGTTTCTCACAAAAAAAATATTAATAGCCTACTTATTCAGGATACATTACATTAATCGAACATACTAATAAAAGTTTATCCGAAGGTAAAGTTTAATGACTCGTTTTTTCCACTGAGATAAGAGTATATCCAGTGTTTCTCAGTCAACCCCAGCTTTTCACTCTGCCTTGTAGTTTGCAGCAGGACTGCCAGTATTGTTGGGGCGAGTGATAGGGGCTTCTATAGAACCTCCCGTGACCAATGAGCGTGGTGCTGTCAGGGGTAACCACATCTGTCAACCGTTCTTGGCCAATAAAGAGCGGAGCGAGGCGGACCTCAGGTGCGCGCCTCTGCGTCCCCTTGGCACGGCGCCAGGGAGAACGAGAGAGAATCCTAGCTGCCCCGTGGCGGAAAAGAGTAACTGTCAAAGGCAGCTTCTTTAACAAGAGAGCTATCACTTCGGCTCCGAGAGTTATGGCGACCGCAGCGTCCAACCACTACAGCGTCCTGACTACCCCCAGCAGCGCGCCGCCGCCGCACTCGGAGTCCGGGAGCATGCAGCAGGCAGCGGCGTACAGGGACGCGCACACCCTGCTCCAGAACGACTACACGCTACCCGGCAGCGGTCATCCCCTCAGCCACGCGCACCAGTGGATAACGGCTCTGTCGCACGGGGACGGGGCTCCGTGGCCGTCGAGTCCCCTCGGAGAGCAGGACGTGAAGCCAATTCTACAGAGCGACCGGGAGGAGCAGCAGAATTCCGTTAGTCTACAGCAACAGCAGCAGCAGCGACATCCTCACCTAGCGCACCAGGCGCATCACGACGCCAGGGCATGGCGAACGAGCACGGCCACCACGCACATCCCCGGTATGGCGACGTCTGACGGCCAGAGCCTGGTGTATTCCCAGTCTGGGTTCGGCCTTGGGGGAGCAGAGCAGATGCACCACCACTCCTTGCGGGACGAAGACCACCACAGCCACAGCCCGCACCTGAGCGAGCATGGAGGTGGGGGCCAGTCGTCTCTCTCGCACCACCAGCACGGGGGACACCCCGACCACTCGGACGAGGACACGCCAACTTCAGACGACCTGGAGCAGTTTGCCAAGCAGTTCAAGCAGCGGCGCATCAAACTGGGCTTTACCCAAGCTGACGTGGGGCTAGCGCTCGGGACCCTGTATGGAAATGTATTTTCCCAGACCACTATCTGCAGGTTCGAGGCGCTTCAACTAAGCTTCAAAAACATGTGTAAACTAAAACCACTGCTTAACAAGTGGCTGGAGGAGGCGGATTCCACCTCCGGGAGCCCCACCAGCCTAGATAAGATCGCGGCGCAGGGGAGGAAGAGGAAAAAGAGAACCTCCATCGAGGTGGGCGTCAAGGGGGCTTTGGAGAGCCATTTTCTCAAAAGTCCCAAACCCGGCGGCGCAGAGATCACCTCCATAGCGGACAGCCTGCAGCTGGAGAAAGAAGTTGTGAGGGTTTGGTTTTGTAACAGACGGCAGAAAGAGAAGAGGATGACGCCCATTGGAGGACAGTTACCTGGAACTGAGGACATGTATGGGGACACACCACCTCACCACGGCGCTCAAACCCCTGTACAATGATCTGAAACCCGTTATAGTAAACACACGGATCCCTAAAGGATATGAAAGACCTTTATGTTTCTCTGCCGGGCCAGTTAGCATTGGACTGTCGCCAGTGCTAATTTTGGACCTATGGAACACAGTGGGAATACCGAGTGTTGGAACTAAAGCACTACACCCCAGACACAGCGAGAGCTATGTGGAGTTGTCATGCAGTGGAGATGCTACGCGCAATAACGGCTACATGGACCGTGTTTGGTGTGTGTGCTAACCAAAAAAAGGTTAAATATCATTGACATCAAATCGATGTTATGGCCAAGACGTGTAAAAAAGAAAGACAGTATAGGCTGTGTGCACGAGCCTACCCGCGGGAAACAGGCATACAAGTTGCAGCCGACAGTCGGTAAATAAACGCCATCTTTCAGTCATAACAAAAGCAACAGGGGTTTAACACGGTCGAAGCTCAATACACCTGCTGAACCATTTAATACTAGCCAGTGCCATCACCAGCGTAATATTATTTAACCTATTTGTATTGTTATTATCAATGTATTATTATTATTATGTTTCTACCACAAAGGCAAATATACCATGGTTATACTGTGTATTTCCAGAGTCATAAGGCATGCATACATGGGAGAAGGGACATGGGATATATTGAGATGTATTTTGAGATGTATTTAATCAATAAATCAATATGATCAATATTTAATCAAGTTAATTTTAATCAAACATTTGTCATAATTAGTTTCAGTTTGACTAACTAGCCTATATTTGAATTGCAGTTGGTTAATGACCATCAAAATAGTAAACACAGTAGATAATACACTGTCAACAACATATTTACCAAGGGACAATATCTCAGTTATATGTGGTCAGATTGTATCCAAATAATCTAAACCCATTTTCTTCATAAAAATTCAACTGTCATATAATAGGCCTAAATAATAATCATAATAACAATAACAATAATAATACAGTAATAATAACTGTGGCTTGTGTATGCCTTGGCAAGGCACACACCACGGGGTCAAAATAACCATGAAAATGAATTCATTGTATTTTCCCTTGACACTTCGTGACGTGTCCATCATCGTGTACATTTGACCGTTCTGCGCGACTTTTTACAGGAGGCTATGTGTTGTATTAGTACATTTATTTATGTGTTTCCAAAATGCTGTGACCAGAAAGACCGAGACTGTAAAGACCCATACCATATCACTGAAGCCTGCCATTTGCCTTCGTTTCGTAAGAAGAAAATAACGGAATATATATGTACCAGCTCTGTCTTCAGTGGCTCTAATTAATCTATACAATGATTAATTCACTAAGAAGAATTATTCGTCGGATGTAACTTTATTTGTTTTTGTATGGCTTTGTATGTTTGTTTGTTTGTTGAATTTCCTCTTGTAGACCAGTGCCAAAGCACAAACACGTGCACTTGCTCTTGTGCCACTCAACTTGTGATATGTAGGCTATCTGACAGCATGCAGGGTCGGGGTCAACTTTGGCAATTCCTGGACTAAATTCAAAACCAATGACAATAGTCCAAATGTGTAAGCTATTTCTAGAACTTGGATTTGAATTTGAATGGTGTCAGGAGGAGGCTGATTCAGGATTTGAAATTGAAAGACAGAAAATGGAATTAAATTCATGGGAAATTCTCCACATAGGCTAACAAAAAATGGATTATATTGGTATAACAAATCTATACCCCCCCCCCCCCCCCCCCCCCACACACACACACACACACACACACCAGTCAAACTAGTCTAATATTTCACTGATAATTACATAATAAAATGTAACATAGGCTTATTTTATGACACAAGTAGGCCTTGAATTAGTGAAAAGGCTCCCTAGGAAAATACAAATTGAGTAGGACCACACATTCAATACAAAGAATTGGTGGAATTCAATTTAATTAAATTGTATTTCCTGTCATTCACATTCAAATGTAAATATATTTTCTTGACAATTCAAATTCAAACTCTAAAGGTTGGATTGGATGTGAGTTCATACGTATTCTGAATTGACCCCGATCCTGTGACTGATCAAAAGAATGGGAAAATAAAATAAAAATTGCACAATTTCTATATTATGCTTTTTGTCATTAAAATGTATTTGTTTTTTATAATCCTTTTGTATTCTGTTCATATTATTTGAGCCTGACGAATGGATCACGGCTGTCACGCACAACGCTGTCGCAACAGGCTTGAGCGCACGAACCTGCGTTATAATTATGGATTTTATCAATCTGTCTTGGTTGCTTGCACAAAATGTCCTTCAGCGGTTTCCGATAACTGTATATTACCGCTGATTTGCACAGATATTGTCTTGGGAAAAGAAATCGTGTCGTTACAGAAGTAGCCTGTTAATAACATTTATACAAAAAATGATATTGTTCTTACTTCGACGTTATTTTTGTGTCCACTATTGGAGTCACCGTTTTCTACATGTTGCAAAGGTGTAGGCCTACAAAATAAAACAATTGCGACAGTTATAAAAACAATTTGCTTTTAGACGTCTTTATGGAGAATATACGATTACAGTGTTTCTAAAAAGACCCACATGTCTTAATAGAAATGCAATAAAATCGCAGAAAAACGATATGCTATTATTACAGGTTATTATGTGTAGACAAACGCACCAAACTTTGGGCCCAGGACTCAACACACGGTCAGATAGCGTACCCTAAACTAGCAGTCATGTATGAACATATAGGCCCAGTACTAATAATTTCAATTAAAAAAAATCAACATTCTCGACCACCAATACATGAATGCGCTATTGAATAAAAATGTAAACTGGTAAATTATCACTTTTGGTACCTTTCACTTTCAAAATGCCAATGACATCTTTTTTGGAAAAGGAGAAAGACATTATAAGTGGCTATAGACAGGCTTACCGGGAACATCGGTGGGATTGTATTATTTGGGCCTATAAATTAAAGCTAATTCCACATTTTGAGAATGTATGAACAGCAAATTATTATGTTTGATGTAGGATAGTTATTGGTTGTATAGGAGTGTTTATCGTCGAAAACATTCCTGATTTCTGTATAATAGCTTACCATTTCTGCTTCAGGGTGTCCTGTCCTTTTGCAGTCTATGTGGTCCTACTGCCTCGGAGGAAAACACGGTGGGGTGCTGCTCCGTCAACCTCTGTAACAGCCTCAGAGTGCCATCTAGTGGACTGCACTGTGTATCGCTTCAGGTTTGGCTTGTGGTTCAAACAGCCTATTGCTGCTGTTTTTATCACTGACCACTTACATCTCTGTAAGAGATGATCTCATCTTCTGGCTCACTCTCCTTTTTATATCCTTGTAATAATCTAATACAAAGTCATCTGCAGTCGAAAAAACCCTGTATCGAACAGAGAGAGAGAAAGAAAGAGAGACTGCCCTCAGCGAAGATAAACAGATCCTTGATATTGACAATAGGACATATATGTCAGTTTGCAGGGATCTCTACACTAAAGTTACAGTAAGGGCAATGCAGCCTCATGTCTTCACACACAGCATAGTTCATTATGAAATGTAAGAAATATACAGTATTTCAGTTGTGCAGAATATGGCCATACTGTTTGTATGCATGCGTTCACAAGAAAGAGAGTGAAAAGAGAAGTGTGCGTGTGTGTTTAAAGGAAATAGACAGAAAGGGAAATACATTTTAAAAAAGAGAGAAAACACAATTTATGTGTATGGGAGAGAGAGGGGGAATGAGAGAGCGAGAGTGTGTGTGTAAACCCAGCTCTCTGGAGGACCCTGCTGCCTCGATTCTGTCCTATCAGCAGGCGACCATCTGCCCTGCTCTCGGCCCTCAAGCTCCTACAGGCACTCTCTGCATTATTCATGTCATTACACACACACACACACACACACACACACACACACACACACACACACACACACACACACACACACACACACTCTGAGTCCTCTGCCGCCGGCTCCAGCACTGTAGTCTGCCATCTCTGACTCACCAGAGCTTTATAATAATAGGATGCTGCTCCAGTGCCATTGTCTGAACTGGATTCCCATTTCAAAACAGAGTGAGGCAAGACATGAGAGAGGAGAGCTACCCACTGTCTGTGTGGAGAGACCCTTAACGGATTTCAATCACAATACGGCACCAGACTGAAAATGAGCCAAAGTCCTCCAAATCGTATTCTTTAGCTCTTATTCTCTGTCTTTACCTTTCTGTTTGTCTGTCTCCCTGTCTTTACCTTTCTCCCTGTCTATCTCAGTCTTTCCCATCATCCCCCAGTCTTTCCCCACTCCGTTTTAGACCCTTCTCTCATGCACCCCCCCCCACCCCCCTCTCCTCACACATACATACACAAAGAAATGGGCAACCAGGCTAATCCTCTCATATTGTTGGCTTGGCTTAGTATTGTCTTAGCACACTAAGAGGGACACTGAGACAGATGTGCGGGTGATAACGCAAATTGATATACTCACAGTATATCACAGTAAGTGATGATAAGATATGTCTAGGGGACCTATGGAGTTGTATGACGTTGAGCCCTAGATGCTGAACTAAGAGAGAGAGAGAGAGGGAGAGAGAGAGAGAGAGAGAGAGAGAGAGAGAGAGAGAGAGAAAAGGAAAGAGAGAGAGGGGGGCAAAGAGAGATAGAGAGACCAACAGAGAGGGAGGGAGAGAGAGAGAGAGAGAGGGACAGAGAGAGAGAAAGAGAGAGAGGGAGAGATACCAACAGAGAGAAAGAAAGTCAGACAGTATAGTACTGATAGCAGATCTAGGATTGCTAACTCTGTCTATCATGCAAAGGTAAAACACAATAGAAACAAAAACACAATAAAAACTAAAACACAGGTAAGCACAGTAAAAAAAAAAAAAACACAGGTAAAACGCAATAGAAAACAAAACACAGGTACCCCCCCAAAAAACAATAATAAAAAATTAAAAACAGGTCAAATCCAATGCCATTTTCTTTTCAAAATCACGCATGGTAAAATGAACACAGCTATATTTAATGAAATATTAGGAGTAATTCTTTTTCATACAGCCACTCATCTCTAGTGGTAATACATTCATAGGAAGTTCTTATCTATTATGTTACAGAGTTTTTCTTTTAGCTCATATACACATTTTCTTTTTTTGCTCACCTATATCCAGTATACACTATGAGAGTCCACACATGTTTCAGCACACACAACACAGACTGACTATGTAATATGGCTCTAGTAGTCTAATAGCACAGATCTCAACAAGGAAGTGAAACAATAGGACTGAACTCTGACCCCTGACCTTTGCTATCTGTAACGGAGTGGAACAAAGTTGGCCATAGACACTGATCTAAGGTCAGTTTTGCATGGCCCTCATGGTTAAGGTATAGATTGGAGGAGGGACAGCTGATCCAAGATATGTGACTATGGGCAACTTCTATCAAGTATCCTAAAGAGGACCCTGGAAAGCCTATGTCAATGGTAACGTTCCACTTGGCACAAAGCTAAGCGATGGGGTATGGTAGGATGAGGATGACACAATCGTTTTTTGGTTTATTTTGAGAATAGATGTGTACTAGATAAGGGACATCATTAAGCATGCCCATTGGTAGTAGGGGTTTGACACGTCTACTGGAACAAATCATAATCATCAAACATTATTTTAACATGTCACGATTCCACGGATGAAATTGAGATTACGTCATAGTTTTGACAAACCAATGGCAACCCAGTTCCAGTAGAATAAGACAACTGCACACAACATAGACGTACAACGAAAACACAACTCGTTACCGTGTTCAAATAGGAGAGAATCTGAACAAAAAACAAAAAACCGAATTGGCAGTATTAGTACAAAAATATATAAGAAAATAAATAGCTACATTACATTAGTGCAAAAATAATGCCTCATAACATCCCCTCCCCTCCGTAAATACACAAAACAAATAGAAAACAAATAAATAGAAAATAAATCATGTAGAATACATATAAATACATAAATAATATGCTGGCACTGGCTTAAGCGGCCAACACCAAGGCTGTGTCTCTCCCCTGGCTCTTATAAGTGAAGGCAAGAAACATGCAGATAGGGTATAGGGAGTGACACAGACAGTGACAGACTGGTATACATCATCTATACACAAAGGCTTATGTATCACTGTGTAAATTCACACCATGGTACCCCCATATGGAGGCGGACTCTGCTTTGTACTCAGACGTGGCGACATGTGGTTTGAGCACTTTCATTGGGCAGGAGAATTAAAGTTGCAATAAGGTTTGTAGAGGATCTTAATCATCATCAGCATCACCATCGTTACCATTACAATCAGTATTATCATCTTTGCATTACTAACCACTCCTCCCTCCTTAGAGAACCCAATCTAGCCACACTACTTCACAACTATTCTCTGCTGCCATTAGACAAGTTGAGAGCCCTGCCAAGTTGAGATCCCTGTAACGTCTAATGTGGCCATGCGTATCTATCAGTATCTGTATATGTATCTGTGTTTGTTACTGTATCTATCTGTAACTGTGGCTGTATATGTATCTATCAGTATCTGTATATGTACATGTATCTGTGTTTGTTACTGTATCTGTATCTATCTGTAACTGTGGCTGTATATGTATCTATCAGTATCTGTATATGTATCTGTGTCTATATTTGTATTTGTATCAGTATCTGTGCCTGTCTCTATGTTTGTGGCTGTATCTGTATCTATCAGTATCTGTATCTGTGTCTATATCTTTAATCTGTGTCCGTATCTGTGTCTTTGTCTATATATGTATCTGTGTCTATCAGTATCTGTGTCTGTGTCTATATTTGTATCAGTATCTGTGTCTGTCTCTGTGTTTGTGGCTGTATCTATCAGTATCTGTATCTGTGTCTATATTTTTAATCTGTGGCTTTTTGTCTATATATGTATCTGTGTCTATCAGTATCTGTGTCTGTGTCTATATTTGTATCTGTATCTATCTGTATCTGTGTCCTTATCTGTGTCTGTGTCTTTGTCTATATATGGATCTGTGTCCGTAACTATCTGTATCTTTATCTGTAACTGTGTCTATATCTGTAACTGTGTCTATATGTGTCCGTATCTGTAACTGTGTCTATATCTGTATCTGTGTCCGTATCTGTAACTGTGTCTATATCTGTATCTGTGTCTTTGTCTATATATGTATCTGTAACTATGTGTATCTTTATCTGTATCTATATATGTATCTATATATGTATCTGTATCTATATATGTACACTTCTGTGCACGCTCAGCTGTGAACACCCAGCCTGAATGCCTGTACGTTGTACGCCTCGAAATCAACACATGACGTACGATGACTCTACGCCCCACACACACACACACACACACACACACACACACACACACACACACACACACACACACACACACACACACACACACACACACACACACACACACACACACACACACACACACACACACACACACACACCAGAAATAGGCTAATTAGAATAGACTGTTTCACTGTTCCACACAGCCTACTATTAAGTAAGACTAGCAACCAAAACTGCGGATTATAGTAGTGGGTTCATACTTAGCACAGAGTGAATTGATGCTTAAAGCAACAATGACCATTCTCTTCCTTCTATTTCTAGATAAGATTCATTCTTAAAGGGGGGTGGACAGACCAGCTATATGTGATGAAAACTGAGATGCTGAGCAAAAGCCTAAGTGTTCTTTTCATCTATTGCATCTTCGTGCTCTTTCTCAGGCCTGAGGTACACACATATGCACAGACACACTGCATCACAGTAAACATTAAGACAGGCCAGCGTAGAAACGTAGATAACAGATAACCAGCAGGGTAAAGTGTGATTTTCATTGGCACCTATCAGCCATGCAACTCCATGTCTATCTAGTCTATTTCTACATGATTGTTTCATCCGTCCTCAATGGCTAAAAGTACACACAACTAAGGATCTCCAGTAGTCTCCTCCTCTTCTTTTCTTCATCTACTATGAAAGAATTGGACAAGTGGAAGACGAATTGGACAAGTAGGCATCCACCATATTGCTTTCACCTATCCAATGTTTTCAGATCTGTGCAGATTATAGAGGAGGAGATGAGGAAAGGAAGCCACTTTAGACTTTTGAGATGTCCCCAATCTACAGTATCTGCAACTCCTCCATAACATCAGACTATTCTAAAAAGGATTGAGGAAATATTCAATGGCCTGACTGCAGATGAAAAGTGTCAGTTGGGGGTCACCAGGTAGTTTGGTCATATTTAACAAGCACTGAGATGTTGTAAGGGAGAACCACATATTTGCATTATATGACATTGGGATCATATATGTAATTAGCAGGCTATCTATACTATATATACTCATATTAAATCAGATTTGGGATCTGATTACATATTTATATGGAACTGCACTCATCTGCATCTTGTCTGAACAGTGTCTGACATATCAATATAATATCAATAGAATGATTCATATTTTGCAAGGACGCAAGTCACGGGGGTCAGTACGTCAAACACACAATGCATCTCAAATTGGGGGACACAGGTAACACACACCACGTTGTTGCCGTGGTAACAACAACTCGACAATGCAAAACTGGGCAACAGGCGTTGATGTCACCCAGGTAGAGGAGTTTCTCAGCGAAGCCGTCATTAACTCCTGATCTTTCTTTTTCTCAACTCTTTTCTCCATCGGTTTATCTTTACCTCTTTCTATCACTCTTTGGCTGTTTTTCTCTCTATTCCTATTTTACTCAGTTTTTTTCTCTACTTCTCTATCTCTATTCAGTCTTTCATTTCCTGCAGTCCATTGTGTGTGTAGAATCTCTGAATCCATCACTCATTAACACAAACAACAGCCTCTGGCAACAGAAATGCACCCCAGTAGTTATTCCCTGCTCAACAGGTACAGGGCATTGTGTTTGGGGGGGGGGGGGGGGCACGAGATCCATCCAGGCGGTGTGTGTGTGTCTTGTGTGTGTCATAGGGCAGTCAACACTTGAGCTGCTCCATCTCAGAGCACTCTGTGTCCATGTCCGAGTCGCAGAGCGAGTGGCCCGTGAGGTCACTGTCTGGTGAGATTGTGTGTGTGTGAGGAGGGCTGGCCTCGTCCTGGAAGGTGTCTGTACGGGAGTAGAGCCCCAGGTCCTGGAGTTTGGACGGGGAGTCGTCGTCCTCTGTGGTGTCATCGTAACAGAAATCCTCCAGATCAACGAACCACTCGGGCCAGAAGCGCCGGCGGATCCTCTCACAGTAAATGGCCAGGTTAATCAGCTCGCCTGGAGCGGATAGGGTGGGTCAAAGGTCAACACAAAGGCAAAGGTCAACAAGCTCAGCTGAGAATGGGTCAAAATGTGGTGTGTTATATTCAATAAAGATGGAGTCTATTCCAGTCTGATTGCTGTCAAGGTTTCTTCCTCATCACAGTTTTTTCTCGTTTTTTTTTCACATTTGACAATGTTATTTTGTGTTTCCACATCACTGCACAAACAACACAAAAACAAAACATCCACTATACAACACATTCCCCAAGGTGATCAACATATGATTTCCAAATTTCCTTAAACACTTCTGTTTTTTTTTTAAATGTTATAATATACAAAATTCAACGTTTATGTAGCTAGATTGTTCAGTCCTCCACTTTGTTATTGAGGGTAAATATGAGGCCTTCCAATTGAGGGTTCCACTTTTTTTTGCAGCAATTAGACAGATCACAAAACTTTCTCTGATATTGATCATCAATATTTACATTTCCTAACAGACATAATCGTAGAGATAGATGGATATACATTCATAGACACAATGAAATGATAGAACATGCATTATCCCAAAATGGTATCACTTTATCAGAAGACCACAGCATAGGCAATAGGGTTCCTTTGTGCTTTTTCCATATCCAACAGAGATGTGACATTTCTGGGTGCATTATATTCATTGCGGCAGGAGTGTAGTAAGTCCTATGAATTATCTTAAATTGCAGTAGTTTATGTCTTAGGTTGTAGGAGCAGGTTTTAGCATGTGCACATATCTGTGACCAAGGGTTCTCCTCAATTTCATCCTTTAGATATAGAGTTTCAAATCAACCCTTCACATAACTTGGCAAATCAACTTCTTTGGCATATGAGCTTCTTTCAGTATTTCGTCTATGCTAGATGCCTTAGGTACATCCAGATTCTGTTGACGCAATTGAATACGATTTCAGAATACGATTTATTCTGTAAGAAGTTAAAGAAATCGTCCTTGGATAATCCAAATCTGTCTTGCAGTTGATTGAAAGACAGTAGAGATCCATCATAGTACACAGGTTCAAAATGCATGATGCCACTTTGGAACCAGGACTTAAAGGTGTTGTCATTAAACACGAGACGTTGTTGCAAATAAAGGTGCCTGGCAATATTGGGTCTTTGAATGGAGAATCATTGGATTGTCCATTTTTTTCTTGGACCCGAAGTAGTGAATATATTTTAGACCCTAAGGTATTACATTTATGGCTTTGATACTCCTCCATGCAAAGGATAGTCTGCTGTCCATTGTTAAGTGAACGCAGGTGTGCAGCCCAGTAATGCATTTTCGTATGAGGTAGTCCAAGACCTCCAGCTGCATAGGGTAAGTGTAAAACAGTCAATTTGACTCTTGAGGTCTTTCCATTTTAAATAAAGTTGGAGAGCAGGCCATGTATTTTATTTAAAAAGTTGGATGGAATTGAAAATGGCAGGACCTGAAATACATCAACCTTGGTAATATATTCATTTTGGATTATGTTGACCCTACCTAACATAGAAATGGAGAGAGATCTCAGTCTCTGAACATTGGACTCAATCTTATCTAGTAAAATAAAATATTAGATTTTACATGCCTCCTCCTGATTGCATGGTATCAGTACACCTAGGTATGTCATATGCATCTTTGTTCATTTTAATAATGTACTTTCTAAGCTTGAGAAATCATAATTTGAAATGGGCATTATTTCTATTTTCTCCCAATTCGCTTTGAATCCTGATACAGCAACACATGTGTCTAACAGAAGTCAAATAAATGACAGAGAATGTTGTGGTTTAGATAAATAGTCAAATGTAATCTGCATACAATGATATCACCTGTTGATCTCCACTAATCTCTATTCCCGGATTGAGCCAAGAGTTCAAATTCATGCTAGGGGTTCTGTGGCTAAAGAAAATAAATAACTAGACAAAGGTCATCCCTGTCACGCTGCTTTGGGGGATTTGTACAATAGCTCAATCCAGGAGATAAATACCGGACCAAAACAAAACACTTTAAAGACAGCCACCAAATATGCCCATCCCACCCTATCTAATGCTTTTTCAGCATCTAATGATACTGACACTTTTGGAGCATTCAAGTTTTTAGTATGACTTATTATATTGAAAAAATGGCAGAGATTGTTTGATCTGAGTTTGATCTGAGTGAATCAACTTTTGTATTACTGTTTGTATGCGAAAATCCACATTCAAGAGGAATATTGGGCGGTAAGATCTGCATGACAATGGCTACTTTATCTTTTTTTTTAAGTAGGGTGATTTCCCTCACTGTTGCCCTAACTTGCTATTTATTTATTTTTTGGAACCAATGTAGGCCCTTTCTGGGGAGTAATGTTAACCATGACACGCAATGTGGCTTGTTGGTGAAACTCACCTTTGATGAGTTGCTCTGGCCTTGTGCCCGGCAGGGTCCACATGGCAGGGGCTAGATGGCTGAACACAGTGGCATCCACCATAGACAGCTTAGGACCCATCAGGTACTTCTTATCACCTACCCAGAAAAACACCAAGAATCAGGGGGCGAGAAGAATGTTGTATGGAAACAAGGGACGGGGGTAAAATTTTGACTGGAAATTAGTCCTCATGGTGTAGTATCCTATTTTCTCCAGAAGAGGACAGAATTGTACAATGTATCTTGTTATAAAAAGGATGCTCCTTTAAGCACTTGAAACTGGCCATAGTACTGTAAACCCAAGTAAGTTAATTAAACCACAATGGAACCTACAGCTGGCCTTAGCCCTAGTTATGAGATTTGGCTTGTAAGGCTTGTAAGGCTGCAGACTGTACCTTGTGAAATGAGATGGGGATGATGATCTGTAGGATTGTGATTTTAATGATTATCTACAGTATACCCTCACCCTACCGAGTAGGGTGGCCAGCGTCCGCATGTCCTTCTCCATTAGAGCGTAGACCTCCTCCCTGGTAAATCGTCCAATCCCGTGGCCGTACATCTCCCTCTTCACGATGCTGCCAGTCAGGCGACTCAGGATCCACTTGAGTAGGTCACTCAGTGGCCCACTCACTGCCAGCATCTTCTGGGTCTCCTCCAGGTTGTCCACCCACTGACAGTACGCTATGGTCCTGTCATCACACACAGACGTGATGTTCGTTAGGTCAACAGTATCTCAAATCCATACGCTGATAAAGTGTGGTCCCGATGGCACAGTTGGTTGGAGCATGGAGTTTGCAACACCAGGGTTGTGAGTTTCAAGGGACAGATGTAATGGTTTGCGACCCAATCACATTCACTAGTTTATCATCCTATCCCTCAGTATCAAATAAATTAGGTCTCCCAACAGAGCAGCATCTAGTGGATGTCTTGCTGTAGTGTCAGGAAGTGTCTCACCAGTAGAAGTGTTCCTCCACCATCTTGGTGACAGCCTGGGACACAGCCTTCTCCGGGGGACTGAGGTTCCTGTTGAGGCTCACGCCCAGCTTCTCCTCCAGGAAGTCGATGATAAACTCTGTACCAGACACCTGCTCCTGGTTGTACTCTATCCATGGCATCTTCCCCTGGGGAGACAGCTTCCCATCAAAGTAGTTCTGCATGACAGAGGGAGAGAGAGAAAGGAAAGAGGAAGAAGGAATTTCAATGGTCAGTTACTCTTCAATAGAAAATGACACAATGTTAGTTACATCAAATAATTCAACTAAGCACCAACCCAAACATCACTCTCTCTTTCTCTGTCTCTCTCCCCCTCCCCATCTCTCTCTCACACACAAACACACACACACACACACACACACACACCTGGTAGGGCAGGTCCACCATGCGCAGGTAGGTCTCTATCTTGAGGCAGAAGGGGGAGAGAGATGGGACACCACTCTTTGGCCTGGAGAACTGGTGGAGGATGATGGTGTCTTTAGAGTTCAGCTCCTGTTCTTTCCTATGAACCAGCCAGAGCAAGGCAGTTTGAGCTCCACATTCTAATCACTCATTCTTATACATTTCATTGAAAGCAACTTACGGTTGGTTAGTGCATATATTCATTAAATATGTGTGCAGGCCTCCCGAGTGGCTCAGCGGTCAAAGGCACTACATCACAGGGCTAGAGGCGACACTACAGACCCGGGTTCGATCCCGGGATGTGTCGCTACTGCGACACCCATGAGGCAACTGGCCCAGCGTCGTCTGGGTTAGGGGAGGGTTTGGCCAGCTGGGATGTCCTTGTCCCATCGCGCAACTCCTTGCTGGCGACACACTTTGGTCGCCAGCTGTATGGTGTTTCCTACGACACATTGGTGCGGCTGGCTTCCGGGTTAAGCAAGCAGTGTCTCAAGAAGCAGTGTGGCTTGGCAGGTCGTGTTTTGGAGGACACATGGCTCTCGAACTTCACCTCTCCCGAGTCCATACGGGAGATGGTAGTTGCAGTCTTGAACTAATTGGAAAAAATAAATGTGTGGGAATCAAACCCTCAACTCTGAAGTAGCAGTGCAAATGATGTCCCAATTCAAACACACTGTACATTATTTTAAAATCTCTGGATATCTGGATCCCCTAGTAGGCTATAGTGCACCCATGACACTTCCACACTTTTACATACATCTGGAGTTGATTATAGGCGAATGATCAAATTGTACTTTGAAAATAATCAAGGAAATGTTCTTAGATCTTACACAACAATCTCAGGTGCTACAGTAGATCCCATTTTACAGCTATCTATCATAGAGATCTTTGCACAATACCCATGCTGAAACTTTCCTCGGGCAAGGGCGCCATTGCCACCGGGACACTACAATGTCAAAACGAGTAGGACACAGCCAAGTGAAATATTGCAATACATTATCATGGTCACTGTAGCTGATCCTATTACACGTTCGTACTGACCAACATAGTCACAAATAGGGGGCTTATTAAATGAAAAAAGTTGAAAGGGAGTTGTTTACAGGTAGCCTACTACTTTGAAGGCGCTGAAACACTAGGACCGCATGTTCTGAAATACTGAGGAGCTGTCCATTTAGCAGTGGTGCTGAAATGCCCACATACATCAAAAAACAAACGTATTGATCCAGTTATCTATAGAATGCAAAGCACTTCGGTGTAATGACATATAGGGAAAGTAAATGAGACAGTAACTACTTAGAGATCGATTTAAAATGGGTCTCTAAGATAGAGTACAGGCGGTGCAAAAAGAAGAGCTATGAGAAAACACACAGTGCTAGCCACATGTAAAATAATAATAATAATAATAATAAAATAAAAAACAAGACAGTCAATCAAAATGCCCTTCTGTGTATACAACAACAAGCTTTAGGCCACAATGATTTCTATTGGTGTGAAGTCAATTCAACTCGAATCCCGCATCCATCTCTGTAAGAGTGTGTTTATCTAGCTGAGTTGGCCTTGGGGTTATCGTTGCAGGTAACCCGAGATGTTTTTTTAAGGACCGCAGCGACCAAACTCAATTCCCCCAGACATTATTTCAGCTAAAATCTAGGGATTCTACTGCGAAGCTGCAGTTTTCGGTCACAGATGGTCAATTCCTGTTAGCTAATACATATCCGGGCCTGGCTTTTAGCTGTATACTTCTCTCAAGTGCGAGGTTAGTAAAGGTCATTCTATCACAACCGCAATGTTTTTCTATACTGCAAGACTCGACTCGACAGAAAACGAGAAGACATGTTTGGCTTGGGTACAGCCATCTAGCCAATATCACATGCCCTGTCATCCCATGCCCTTGAGAAATCGTAAATAAATAAAATAGTCAACCTTTGCAGCAATGAAAATGATCTTATTGTATTTACACACACATATCTCAAATACCAGGCTTCACGCTACATATGAACAAATCAATGGATGGTTTTAATTTGACATCTAGTCCTAATAGCCACAATCACTGGAATACGAAGAGGCATAACATTTGCGTGATTCATTGGTTAATTTATTTTCTTTCCATAACGCGACAAACATGGAATCTCCTTCAAGCCGTTAGGCTGCATTCATTTTGGAAGCCTACTTGATGGCGAGCAGCTCGTGCAGTAGATAGGCAGCGGCGGCAAGCAGAGCGCCCCCGGTCAGATAGAGCGTTTTCCGCCACCACGAGTCCGACCCAAGGAGCGGCATGATCCCGCCGTAGTCCTGCAGAGGGTAGGCGATGATGTACCCATACAACGAGAGCTGCTCATTGGAGCCGCACAAGCCGAAGGAGAAGCTCTGGTTCCGTCCAAGATCAACCACAAACGAGCGCGTCCAGGCGAACCCGACGCGCCAGTACATTCTCTCTCTCAGTGGCCTTTTTCTGCCTTGCTTTGGCCGGTTTTGGCTTCATCAACGGGGGCTTCATGCGTGCAAAGGGGTCGTTGCGATGCGGGATGCAAGGAAGAAAGGGATAGGGGCCATCTCGCCTGGCGGTTGTCCCGTCCCCGCTGCGGGGTCGGTATCCTCCGCAGCCGATCGTCGCCGCTCTCTCACTCTGCCGCGGATAAGTGACGTCACGATAGCTGTACCTTTGAAACTCTGTTTTTGCGATCAGTTGGGCAATAGCATAGGCTACTCAATGGCAATAGCATAGGCTACTCTACTAAAGACATATAGGCCTAACTATTGTATGGTGGTGTAGCCTATGACTTTTATTTGTTGCAAGATGATCAGTAGTTCTAGAAACTTTTAGACCATTACAAAATTAAATCCAGGCAACACTAGAATGTAGGGTAGCCTATACAACTGAGTTAGCCTCGTATCGTAGGCCTAAAACCATCCTGAAGTCTCGCGAGTTTATAGTCGGTTTCGCTTTACCTATTAATTAATGTATTTATTTTTGGATTATGTCTGTATTGTTTGGCATTACTTCACTTTGGAGCTAGAAACACAAGCATTACGCTGCACCCATGATAATATTTGCAAATATGTGTACCGTCCAATAAACATTGATTTGAATATTTTGAGTGAAGTGAAGCGAAACGAGAACGGGTCGGTCAGGATGGTCATGCGTCAGGCAACAGCTGAATGCCCCTGAAACACAAATAATATAAACACATTCAGTCGTGCAAAGAAGGAGCTATAGCTGCATCAACCCATTTGGTTACTGCAATATTCATTTTATTACCACAATAGATTTTCAAAAAGAAATACAGTTCAAGTAATAGCCAATCCTTGATAAACCACACATTTTCATGTTGTGTTTCTATAGAGACAGGGGGAAAACCTTAGTAGGCTAATCCCAGTCAGTCAAGTAAACACATATGATACATGATGGAGCCTGTAAAGGGGAAGGGAACTCTGAGGCAAAAGGCTGTATCTCAATAGTCTAAAAGCTGGATTCTTGCTCTCCTTTATCTTTCATGACTTGCAAACAGCCAGTATGTGAAAGTAATATGGAGCACAACCACCAACAGCCTGATTTAATCTAGATTTACTTCGCATCAGTGTATATGAAGCAACCGATAACAAGGAGAGGAATTCACTTCGGACTATTGGGATGCACCCAAAGGGACCACTAATATATACACCCCTCCCAAAAAAACTAACAAAAAACATCACTTCCCTGCAATAGGACAGTGTGCTCGTAAGTCTTATTACCTTGATAAACAGCTTATTTTGTAAGGCATTCAAGCACCCAGTTCTGGACACAGATGAACACGTACATATCAGAGAAACCAAGAGAAACAACCTCTCACACACACAACTCCCACTGTATTACTGTACAGAAAATATATCAATATCTACAAGTAAATATGCACACAAACGTATTGTGACACTTCAATTTGATTAAATACGTGGTACATGCAGACAGAAAACATTGGACCCTGGCTTGTGTAGGACTGATTCAATATGTAATCAAGAACACACAGCTAAAAATCCACCTGCCTTCCCCACCAAAAATGTGGTCCTAACAATTCTCCACATAAAAAAAGCAGAATAAAAAATAAAACGTTTTTTGTTGCAGGCTAATTACATCATGATAGTAAACACATTTGAGCAGTTTTACTTGAAGCAGACAGCAAATACATTTCATGATTTCTACCCAAGCAAATTTGACCAATCAAGTAAAACACAAACGATGAAATGAAAGACATGAGTAAAGCTATTTACAAAGGCTGGAGATGTAACAGGTAATGAAGACACTTGAATCTAGCGGGTATACCCCCAGAAATTCCATTCTCCCCCATGACTTCACCTGCTAAGCTCTGTAACCAATCAACGTAGATCTTAGATAACAGGACATCCAATCGGGTCACACAATCGAACAGACTTACATTCTTTCAGAACGCATCTCAAACAGTACAGGGTCCAGTCATCTTAGCGATACCAGTAAAAAGGACTACTATTCTCCCTGAGGAATGAAGACACTGCCAAATGGGCAACTCACACATCACAATCACTAATGATCAAGTTCTCTGGCCCCACGGAGCTCCATATTATATGATTGTTCCCCGA
The DNA here is from genome assembly GCF_045791955.1 of Oncorhynchus clarkii lewisi. NCBI lineage: Eukaryota > Metazoa > Chordata > Actinopteri > Salmoniformes > Salmonidae > Oncorhynchus > Oncorhynchus clarkii. The sequence goes on from NC_092154.1 coordinate 27,203,692, forward strand.
GAGTGTTTCAAGGAAGTCAGGATCATCACAACTCATAGTCCCCCCCTCCCTCACTACATCCTCCTGTTTCTCACAGTTGGGTCCATAAGGTTTTGGTCGCGTTCCCCTGCTCAGACGTTGAATGCATCAACCAATGGTTGCAGTCATCAACTGTGCCAATTGGGCACTATATTGCTATAACATGTGGTTAGCTGATACATAAAATACCTATCCAGGTGTTTTAAGATCTGCCATGCGTTAGCAACACCTGGGCACAGGAACGCGCCCTTTAACTGTTGAGGGATGGAAACACAGGACTGCTGCCGCCAATTGGCTAATGCCAGCATTCCTGTGGCCATCTGATGAGTTATCATACATGAGCCGAGGTGGACGTCCCATTGCCTATGACTGGATGTAAGAGTTATTCTGGTTTCCACTGGAGCTCTGGTCATTCTCACTGGTACACAAACAAAACAGAAAACAGTTAGTTGAGACAGGAAGTGAATGGGTCATGTTAACAGTATATAGGTGGAACACTAAGGTGAGATTAGGATAGATCTCTGTACCTGTTGGGAGGCGGCTTGGGTTTAGGCATCTTGTTGAGCACTGCAGCCATTTCCTTCCTGTCGTCAAAATTCTTCCACTGGTCGTACAGCTTCAGGATGACTCGGATGATCTCCAGGATCTGAGCAGAGCATATACGTTACCGCACAGACAATCAGCTTTCCCCTCCGATTGATGTATTAATATGCCATTTGTTTTGTGTGGCCGTACCTTCTCCATGTCGACAGAGAGCTCAGCAAACCACTGCCTGGCGTCTTTCTGCTGCACCACGCAGGCAACATGCAGACATGCTGTGGATGCAGGGGGAAGAATGTGTGTAACACCTCACCTATATTTTATTGAGCTGAATATCTACTAGTAGGAAATGTGAGAGGCCTGACGGGGTGTCTTACCTAGTGCGATCATGAAGGGAGGGTAGAGCAAACAGAGGTCTGTCCTATACGTGTCATTCACTACTCTCCTGTAGAGAAATAAGACAGTGTTTCAATATTCTCATATCAAATCAATAAATGCTCCCGCAAACAAAGAAAAAAACAAACACATACCAGGCCAATGGCAGTAGCATGTCCTCCTGCCCCATGTCCTGCACATACTGCAGCAGGGGTCTGTAGGGGTGATATACTATCAAGCAGCAGTCCTGGAACACGCATGAAATCAGTTAATGAATCCATCCATCCATCAAATGGATGACATCTAGCATTGAATGTATTGTGACAGAGACAAAAACCTTCTATACTTACCATGAGCTCTAGTAGGTAGAACTCACATTCTAATACCTGTAATGAGGAAAGCAAATGAAGTGCGAACTCAGTTTAGTAAATATATCAGTGTCATAGTCTCAACTTGTATCCCTTTTCTCTCTATTATCTGGGAAGTATCTGGGAATATTTCCAGTATCTGGGAATAACAACATTCTGCTAACTGAACCCCTACAGTGTGAATAATCACCTCCTTCATTGCGCCACACCACCAGAGAATCAATAATTGTCTACAAGGTGTTAGGACAGCCCCAACGTGGTCCTGGTAACTCTGTGGAATCAGTAGATAAATAACCGGCGCTGCAATCGTATTCCACTTAGCGCCACAGCGATAGATACGCCCCGGTGAGGAGACGCAACCGACCACGGTCAAAATCACCTCCCATGGCGATGGGAGTTTTGCCATAGGCTTGTGAACACTAGTTGTGGAATGTGGCGTCTCCGTAGACGCCAACATACTGATACCTAACTACAACACACAACGTAAAGGACTCTTACTGGTGTATAAACTGTGTGGTTCGAGCACTCAATGCTGTTTGGCTGAAAGATATATGTGAAAGAGGTAAATCAGACCGTATAACACGGGTATAACTAAACATTACTTTTTACTGTTCTAATTACATTGGTAACCAGTTTATAATAGCAGTAAGGCACCTCCAGGGTTTGTGGTATATGGCCAATAAACCACGGCTAAGGGCTGTATCCAGGCACTTTGCGTTGTGTCGTGCTTAAGAACAGCCTTTTTGGCCATATACCACACCACCTTATTGCTTAAGTATAAATATTCCACACTATAGTGAGTGTGTTGCCTCAGAGATAGGTCCCACCACAATGCAACATGATCGTAACATCTAGCTACAATAATGAATTATATTCAATCATTTAACTTCATAATAAATACTACATTGTTTAGCCTAAGAACTGTTCATACATCACACCCTAAATGATTTCAACAGCAAGGTTAGGTCAGACGTACATGGTTCATTCTGTAAGGGAACTCCTTTGGGAAGGCATAGGAAAATCTTGTTTTTACTGTACAAAACAAAAACACTTGTTAGATTTGACATCAAATGAACGCAACCCATCAGAATGAATGTAGCTTTTGTACCACAGCAAGATTGTATTTGTCATCTTAAATATAAGATCATATCTAAATGGAAACGCTTCGTGTCTCCTTACTTACACACAGACGTAGCTGCAGAGATCAGACGAGTGTTTGAAACAACACCGAATTCCTGGAAGAGACAGTAACAGAAGGGCTTTGAGGATGCTGTCATGGAGTAGGATGGGGGTGAATTGCACTATCAAAGACTATGTTACAGAGCAGTTAACCCTACCAGTTAACCCTATCCCTACTCCCACACAGACTATGAAAACTGGAAAGGCAGTGGGATATCAGGCCATATATACCTCCACTTTGGAGGCAAGGAACACACATGTAGGAGCCATGAGCACTGGGTCTATACTCTTCAGGGAGTACCTGCAGAGGAAGAAATAAGAAAGAGAGAGAGAAAGAGGGGGAGAGATAGAAAGTGATTTGGAAGGGCCCAAAGCTCAGGGCTCCAGAGACCGTTTAAAAAATATATATATATGTATGCGCCTAAGTTGAAAAATGTAGGAGCACAATTAAAAATATTTGAAGTAACAAGTCCTTTTCTTTGTAGTAATGAGGAAAACATGACGGTGAAAAACTGAGCTCAGTGTATTCTCCATGGTACTCAGGGGCTGCGGTACAGTGAAATAATAATTCCAACAATTATCATCTGGGTAATTTTTTCCTAAATTACAATTCCAGGTCATACAGCAAAATATTTAGGCGCATGTGGTGGCACTGTAGATATTATACAATGCTCCCCTAGTGCCATTTATAATTAGCTGATGAATAGAACACAGTGTTGTTGTTATGAAAATGGTATAAGCACCTGGCATAGAAACGTTTGAAGTAGACGGTTGCTGTAGCAATGACCTGCTGGCGGAGCTTCAGGTGTTCCCCCAGTGCCTGGATCACTGGAACAGAACAATACGTTGAACACAAAGCACATCTAACCTCAATTGCGTCAAACAGCAACCTTACAAGACAAACAACACTGTACAGTGCACTCGGAAAGTATTCAGAAACCTCGACTTTATCCACATTGTTACATTACAGCCTTATTATAAAATAGATTAAATAAAACATTTCCCTCATCAATCTACACACAATACCCCACAATGACAAAGCAAAAACAGGTTTAGATTTATTTAGCAAATGTATTAAAAATAAAAAAAAACAGAAATTCCTTATTTATATAAGTATTCAGACCCTTTGCTATGAGCTCAGGTGCATCCTGTTTCCATTGATAATCCTTGAGCCATTTCTACAACTTGATTGGAGTCCATCTGTGATAAATTCAATTGCTTGGACATGATTTGGAAAGGCACACACCTGTCTATATAGGTTCCCACAGTTGACAGTGCATGTTAGAGCAAAAACCAAGCCATTAGGTCAAAAGATTTGTCCATAGAACTCCAAGACAGGATTGTGTCAAGGCACAGATTTGGTGAATGGTACCAAAAAATATCTGCTGCACTGAAGGTCCCCAAGAACACAGTGGCCTCCATCATTCTTAAATGAAATAAGTTTGGAACCACCAAGATTTCCTAGAGCTGGCCAAACTGAGCAATCGGGGGAGAAGGGCCTTGGTCAGGGAGGTGACCAAGATCTCGATGGTCACTCTGACAGTGCTACAGAGTTCCTCCATGGAGATGGGTGAACCTTCCAGAAGGACAACCATCTATGCAGCACTCAGGCTTTCATGGTAGAGTCGCAAGACTGAAGCCACTCCTCTGTAAAAGGCACATGACAGACCGCTTGGAGTTTGCCAAAAGACACCTCAGACCAGGAGAAACAAGATTATCTGGTCTGATGAAGTCAAGATTTAACTAATTGTCCTGAATGCAAAGCATCATGTCTGGAGGAAAACTGGCACCATCCCTACGGTGAAACATGGTGGTGGCAGCATCATGCTGTGGGGATGTTTTTCAGCGGCAGGGACTGAGAGACTAGTCAGGATCGAGGGAAAGATGAACGGAGCAAAGTACAGAAAGATCCTTGATGAAAACCTACTCCAGAGCGCTCAGGACCTCAGACTGGGGTGAAGGTTCACCTTCCAACAGGACAATGACCCTAAACACACAGTCAAGACAATACAGGACTGGCCTCAGGACAATTCACTGAATGTCTTGAGTGGCCCAGCCAGAGCCCGTTCTTGAACCTGATCAAACATCTCTGGAGAGACCTGAAAATAGCTGGGCAACGACACTCCCCATCCAACTGGACAGAGCTTGAGAGGATCTGCAAAGAAGAATGGGAGAAAACTCCCAAGCTTGTAGCATCATACCCAAGAAGACATGAGGCTGTAATCGCTACCAATGTGACATCAGTTTAAAAAAATATATATATTTCCGAAAACCTGTTTTTGCTTAGTCATTATGTGGTATTGTATGTAGAACAATTTAATACATTTTAGAATAAGGCTGTAACGTAACAAAATGTGTAAAAAGTGAAGGGGTCTTTATACTTTCTGAATGCACTGTATATACAAAAGTATGTGGACATCCCTTCAAATGAGTGAATTCGGCTCTGCCCTGCTAGAGCTGCCCACAACTTTAAGTGCTGTTATTGTGAAGTGGAAACCTTCAGGAGCAACAAAGTGGTAGGCCACAAAACCTCACAGAACGTGACCGCTGAGTGCTGAAGCGCGTAAAAATTGTCTGTCTTCAATTGCAACACTCACTACCGAGTTCCAAACTGCCTCTGGAAGCAACATCTGTACTGTTTGTCAGGAGCTACATGAAATGAGTTTCCATGGCCGAGCAGCCGCACACAAGCCTAAAGATCACCATGCTCAATGCCAAGCGCTGGCTGGAGTGGTGCAAAGGTTGCCACCATTACACTCTGGAGCAGAGGAAACTTGTTCTCTGGAGTGATGAATCACACTTCACCATTTGGCAGTCCAACGAATGCACAGTGCAAACTGTAAAGTTTGGTGGAAGAGGAATAATGGTCTGGGGCTGTTTTTCATGGTTCGGGCTAGGAACCTTAGTTCCAGTGAAGGGAAATCTTAATGTTACAGCATACAATGACATTCTAGATGATTCTGTGCTTCAAACTTTGTTTCAGCATGACAATGCCCCCGTGCACAAAGCGAGATCCATACATAAATGGTTTGTCGAGATCGGTGTGGAAGAACTTGACTGGCCTGCACAGAGCCCTGACCTCAACCCCATCGAACACCTTTGGGATGAATAGGAACGCCGACTGCTAGCCAGGCCTAATCAGTACCCAACCTCACTAATGCTGTTGTGGAAGCATGTAAGCGAGTCCCCGCAGCAATGTTCAAACTAGAGGTCGACCGATTATGATTCTTCAACGCCTATACCGATACCGGTTATTGGAGGACCAAAAAAAGCCTATACAGATTAATCGCCCAATTGTTTTTATTTATTTGTAATAATGACACTTACAACAATACTGAATGAACACTTATTTTAACTTAATATAATACATCAATAAAATCAATTTAGCTTCAAATAAATAATGAAACATGTTCAATTTGGTTTAAATAATGCAAAAACCAAGTGTTGGAGAAGTAAAAGTGCAATATGTTCCATGTAAGAAAGCTAACATTTAAGTTCCTTGCTCAGAACATGAGAACATGTGAAAGCTGGTGGTTCCTTTTAACATGTGTCTTCAATATTCCCAGGTAAGAAGTTTTAGGTTGTAGTTATTATAGAAATTATAGGACTATTTCTCTCTATACCATTTGTATTTCATTAACCTTTGACTATTAGATGTTCTTATAGGCACTTTAGTATTGCCAGTGTAACAGTATAGCTTCCGTCACTCTCCTCGCTCCTTCCCTGGGCTCGAACCAGGAACACAACGACAACAGCCACCCTCGAAGCAGCGGTACCCATGCAGAGCAAGGGGAACAACCACTCCAAATCTCAGAGCGAGTGAAGTTTGAAACGCTATTAACGCGCACCCCGCTAACTAGCTAGCCATTTCACAATGGTTACACGAGCCTAATCTCGGGAGTTGATAGGATTGAAGTCATAAACAGAGCAATGCTTGATGCACAACGAAGACCTGCTGGCAAAATGCACGAAAGTGCTGTTTGAATGAATGCTTACGAGCCTGCTGCTGCCTACCACCGCTCAGTCAGACTGTTCTATCAAATCATAGACTAAGTTATAACATAACACACAGAAATATAGGTAGGTCATTAATATGGTTAGGTAGGTCATTAATATGGTTGAATCCGAAAACTATCATCTCAAAAACAAGACGTTTATTCTTTCAGCGAAATACGGAACCGTTCCATATTTTATCTAAGGGGTGGAATCCATTAGTCTAAATATTCCTGTTACATTGCACAACCTTCAATGTTATGTCATAATTACGTAAAATTCTGGCAAATTAGGTGGCCCAAACTGTTGCATATACACTGACTCCGCGTGCAATGACCGCAAGAGAAGGTACACAATTTCCCTAGTTTAATATTGCCTGCTAACCTGGATTTCTTTTAGCTAAATATGCAGGTTTAAAAATATATACTTCTGTGTATTGATTTTAAGAAGGGCATTGGTGTTTATGGTTAGGCACACATTGGAGCACCGATACGCACCGCATCGATTAAATGCAACGCAGGACACACTAGATAAACTAGTAATATCATCAACCATGTGCAGTTAACTAGTGATTATGATTGATTGATTGTTTTTTTTATAAGATCAGTTTAATGCTAGCTAGCAACAATTTGCGTAACAGGCAGGCTCCTCGTGGAGTGCAATGTAATCAGGTGGTTAGAGCGTTGGACTAGTTAACCAGAAGGTTGCAAGATTGAATCCCCCGAGCTGACAAGGTGAAAATCTGTCGTTCTGCCCCTGAACGAGGCAGTTAACCCACCGTTCCTAGGCCGTCATTGAAAATAAGAATGTGTTCTTAACTGACTTGCCTAGTTAAATAAAGATTAAATAAAGGTGTAAAAAATAATAATTTAAAAAAAATTAAATCGGTGTCCAAAAATACCGATTTCCGATTGTTATAAAAACTTGAAAACGGCCCTAATTAATCGGCCATTCCGATTAATCAGTTGACCTCTAATTCCAACATCTAGTGGAAAGCCTTCCCAGAAGAGTGGAAGCTGTTATAGCAGCAAAGGGGGGGACCAATGCCATATTAATGTCCATAATTTTTGGAATGAGATGTTCAACAAGCTTTTGATCATGTAGTGTATGAAGAGGTAGCCTAGCGGTTAAGAGCGTTGGGCCCATAATCGAAAGGTGAATCTGTCCATGTGCCCTTGAGTAAGGCACTTAACCCTAATTGCTCCTGCTAAATGACTCAAATGTAAATATAGATCATTGTTACCGGTTATTGCTAGGAGTAGTGTCAAATGAGATTTGAGGGTAATTAATGTTGCGACATTGTACCATTTCCCTAACAGTAAAACCATTCTCCCACAAAAACAGATTTATCATAGCATATGAGTCTGATGAAATACCATTGGCAAAGAAGATCTGCAGTTTCCAGTAGTCTTCCTCAGACATGAACTTGATGTCCTTCTGACGCTCCTTCATCAGGTCCTGCTTGTCCAGGACCCACTGCAGACTAGTGAAAGAGAGACAATAAACCACAACGAGCCCTCTCATACACACAGTATCATAACAACAAAACTGCTGATAGGAAATCTGAGAGCGGTGCGTCAGAAATAAACAATAACACAAAAATGCCTTGACGACCTGCGCACAAAGTTAATGTCAGTGTGGCTACGCTGTCAAGCCAGCTCGCTAGAGGCACAAAAAAATACTTAGCTGGCTCTACAAATAAATCTCAGCATTCATATCTAGCTAATTAACACTAAGAAAAATGACCACTAAATGTTCGTCCGGTACACCAATACTGACATAATATAAGACTAGAGTGTGCGGACAAGCTGAAGTTAGGTAGCTTGCTAACTCTAGCTAGGCCCCAAATCAATGGAGTTTCTTTCCCATACATAGTCCTAATACATCACGTTCGGACAGAATACTTACTAATGCGAACTCTGCCAGAAGTTCCCAGCCATGGCTTATGAGTTGAGGTAGAAAATGTTATTTTAAATTGTCTTTATTTTTAAAGATGATACGGGACATAGAGAAGAAAGTGGTCAGCTAATAAATTTGCAGTGCAACACTCAATGCTGTTCTGACGGCGACTGGGGCGTGATGTGCTTGGGTTCCACTTAGCTGGGTCTGGGTTGCTAAATGGGTGGGAAACGCACATCTCTTGTTGTCTAATTTTGCGTGTAAATATACAATTGTTACAGTATCGATGTTGCCTAACCATCAGGGTTGGGGTCGATTATGAATTGAGTTGCAAATTGCTATTTGATTCCAATTCAATTCTTACATTTGAATGAAATAATAATTTTAATTGAATTTTAATTCAAGGAAAAATAATTTAATTAAATTAAATTCAATGTACAGGTCATTCAAATTGCTTATTTATTGTACATATCACCATAGCAATGTTTAATCTGAAATCATGTATGGCTACCAATACCATGCAGCATGAGGTTGAAAGATTTCATTTTAAAAAACTCATTCTCCTAAAACAATTACAAATAATTACAGTGGTCTGGAAATATTGTAAGATCATGTTGTGGGTTGTCTATAATAATTCATATTCCCCTTCATTTAAATAACAGAAGAAGAAAGAAAATTCCGGAATGAATTAGATCAAACACTGCAGTATGGAAGGGAACAATCCAGCATCTCATGACAAAAATACTATTAAAATCAAATCTAATTTTATTGGTCACAAACACGTGATGAGCAGATGTTATAAGGAAATAAGGTGCTTCTAGCTCTGACAGTGCAGTAATATCTAACAAGTAACATCAAACAAATTACACAACATATACAGTTGAAGTCGGAAGTTTACATACACTTAGGTTGGAGTCATTAAAACTCGTTTTTCAACCACTTCACACATTTTTTGTTAACAAACTATAGATAAGTCGGTTAGGACATCTACTTTGTGCATGACAAGTAATTCTTCCAACAATTGTTTACGGACAGATTATATCACTTATAATTCACAGTACGGTATCACAATTCCAGTGGGTCAGAAGTTTACATACACCAAGTTGACTGTGCCTTTTAACAGCTTGGAAAATTCCAGAAAATAATATCATGGCTTTAGAAGCTTCTGATACGCTAATTAACATAATTTTAGTCAATTGGAGGTGTACCTGTGGATGTATTTCAAGGCCTACCTTCAAACTCTGTGCCTCTTTGCTTGACATCATGGGAAAACCAAAAGAAATCAGCTAAGACCTCAGAAAAAAAATTGCAGACCTCCACAAGTCTGGTTCATCCTTGAGAGCAATTTCCAAATGCCTGAAGGTACCACGTTCATCTGTACAAACATTAGTACGCAAGTATGAACACCATGGGATCACGCAGCCGTCATACCGCTCAGGAAGGAGATGCGTTCTGTCTCCTAGAGATGAACGTATTTGGTGCGAAAAGTGCAAATCAATCCCAGAATAACAGCAAAGGACCTTGTGAAGATGCTGAAGGAAACAGGTACAAAAGTATCTATATCCACAGTAAAACAAGTCTTATATCGACATAACCTGAAACACCGCTCAGCAAGGAAGAAGCCACTGCTCCAAAACCGCCATAAAAAAGCCAGACTACGGTTTGCAACTGCACATGTGGACAAAGATCATACTTTTTGGAGAAATGTCCTCTGATCTGATGAAACAAAAATAGAACTGTTTGGCCATAATGACCATCGTTATGTTTGGAGGAAAAAGGGGGATGCTTGCAAACCGAAGAACACCATCCCAACCATAAAGCACGGGGGTGGCAGCATCATGTTGTGGGGGTGCTTTGCTGCAGGAGGGACTGGTGCAGTTCACAAAATAGATGGCATCATGAGGCAGGAAAATTATGTGGATATATTGAAGCAATATCTCAAGACATCAGTCAGGAAGTTAAAGTTTGGTCTCAAATGGGTCTTCCAAATGGACAATGACCCCAAGTATACTTCCAAAGTTGTGGCAAAATGGCTTAAGGACAACAAAGTCAAGGTATTGGAGTGGCCATCACAAAGCCCTGACCTCAATCCTATAGAAAATGTGTGGGCAGAACTGAAAAAGCGTGTGTGAGAGAGGAGGCCTACAAACCTGACTCAGGTACACCAGCTCTGTCAGGAGGAATGGGCCAGAATTCCTCCAACTTATTGTGGGAAGCTTGTGGGAAGCTACCTGAAACATTTGACCCAAGATAAACAATTTAAAGGCAATGCTACCAATTACTAATTGAGTGTATGTAAACTTCTGACCCCCTGGGAATGTGATGAAAGAAATAAAAGCTGTAAAGTAAATAATTATCTCTACTATTATTCTGACATTTCACATTCTTAAAATAAAGTTGTGATCCTAACTGACCTAAGACGGGGAATTATTATTAGGGTTAAATGTCAGGAATTGTGAAAACTGAGTTTATATGTATTTGGCTAAGGTGTATGTAAACTTCCGACTTCAACTGTACATATGAGATGAGTAATGCCAGACAAGTGACTAGTGTTCCATTCCTTAAAGTGGCCAGTGAATCACAGTGAGTCTGTGCTTATAGGCAGCAGCCTCTAATGTGCTAGTGATGGCTGTTTAACAGTTTGATGACCTTGAGATAGAAGCTGTTTTTCAGTCTCTCGGTCCCAGCTTTGACGCACCTGTACTGACCTCGCCTTCTGGATGATAGCGGGGTGAACAGGCAGTGGCTCAGGTGGTTGATGTCCTTGATGATCTTTTTGGCCTTCCTGTGACATTGGGTGCTGTAGGTGTCGTGGAGGGCGGGTAGTTTGCTCCCGGTAATGCGTTGAGCAGACGCACCACTCTCTGGAGAGCCTTGCGGTTACGGGCGCTGCAGTTGCCGTACCAGGCGGTGATACAGAACCAACAGGATGCTTTCAATTTTGCCAAATTTCTTTAGCCTCCTGAGGTTGAGGATGCTCTGTTGGGCCTTCTTCACCACACTGTGTGTGTGGGTGGTACATTTCAGTTTGTCAGTGATGTGTACAGCAAGGAACTTGTTCGTGGACAACCCTCTATCTACATCTACGGGACTGTGGTCCCGTCGATGTAAATAGAGGGTTGTCCACGAACATCTCCTTTGTTTTGTTGATGTTGAGTGACAGGTTGTTTTCCAGGCACCATACTCCCAGATTCCTCACCTCCTCCCTGTAGGTGGTCTCGTCATCATTGGTATTCAAGTCTACTACTGTTGCGTCGTCTGCAAACTTGATGATTGAGTTGGGGGCATGATTGGCCACGCAGTCATGGATGAACAGGGAGTACAGGACGGGGCTGAGCATGCACCCTTGTGGGGCCCAGTGTTGAGGATTAGCGGAGTGGAGGTGATATTTCCTACCTTCACCACCTGGGGGTGGCCCGTCAGGAAGTCCAGGACCCAGTTGCACAGGGCGGTGTTCAGATCCAGAGCCTCGAGCTTAATGATGAACTTGGAGGGTACTTTGGTGTTGAATGCTGAGCTATAGTCAATAAACAGCATTCTTACATAGGTATCCTCTTGTCCAGATGGGAAAGGGCAGTGATGGCAATTGCATCATCTGTGGATCTATTGGTGAGGTAAGCAAATTGAAGTGTGTCTAGGGTGATAGGTAAGGTAGATGTGATATGATCCTTGACTAGTCTCTCAAAGTACTTTATGATGACAGAATTGAGTGCTACGCGGTGATAGTCATCAAGTTCAGTTACCTTCGGCTTCTTGGGTACAAGAAAAATGGTGGACATCTTGAAACATTTAGCTTGTTTGATTGCCTTGTGGAGTGAAAATGTGGTGGTTCGTGCTTTCAGTTTTGCGCGAATGCTACCATCTATCCACGGTTCCTGGTTAGGGTAGATTTTAATAGTCAGTTATAAACTCAGTCGCCGTATCCGTGCATGCGTCTAGATTATTTTCGCAAGATAGCCGGAACATATCCCAGTCCACGTGATCAAAACAATCCTGAAGCTTGGATTCCGATTAGTCAGACCAGCGTTGTATAGTTCTTAGCATGGGTACTTCCTGTTTGAGTTTCTGACTATAGCAGTGGTTCTCAATCCTGGTCCTGGGGACCCAAAGGGGTGCACATTTTTGTTTTTGCCCTAGCACTACACTCCTGATTCAAATCATCAAAGCCTGATGAGGAGTTGAAAGAGGAGGAAGGGAAGCGCTACTAAGGTACACAATAGTACATTTTCGTAGATAGAAGGTTCTCTTTGGTAAAAGGGGTAAATTGGTCATCAAAAAGAAAGGAGGACCAAGGCACTCTTCATATAATTAATTTAAATGGATTTATTAGTAAGGCATGTTCAATAGATACAACGTTTTTTTTTTAAACCAATGCGTTTCGGCAGCATGGCCTTCGTCAGGGAGTTGTTTATTTGAATCAGGTGTGTAGTGCTATGGCAAAAAAAAAAGTGCACCCTTTTGGGTCCCCAGGACCAGGCTTGAGAACCACTGGCCTATATGAAGGGAGGAGCAAGATGGAGTCATGTCAGACTTGCCGAAAGGAGTGCGGGGGAGGGCCTTTACCTTCTTGGGTGACCAATTCAGATTAATTGTTTAAATTAAATTCCGAAATGACCCCAACCCAACATTTGCTATGTTGTATAACGGTTTGTACTGAATGGCACGTTTCCCGAAAATGTTCTTCAACATTCTTGAACAGACTTTGATATATGTTTGCTCCGTTTTGTGGGGTCTGGTAAATTACTCAAATGTACAGGTATTTAAAGAGCAGCGGACATGCTGAAAGCTTTCTCCAACCCCCTCCCCGTTTTTGACAATATTACAGTTTATCCCTCTTGAGCGTAGCAACAAGACGTGTTGGTAGTTTAGCAACAAAACCGAGATGTGCGCAAATACGGGGCAAAACAGACCGGGTTGGCTTAGATTCTTGACAACATGTAAACTACATTTAGTCTCCAAATGTTTACACTTGTTGTGCTTACTGTGCAAATATTACATTTTTTGTACATCATTAAAATTTTTAGTTAGCTAGCTATTAAATCTTCTGCCATATTAGCATTGCCATGAAATTAGTCAAAACACCTCAAAACAAGACATGGTATCAAGAGGAAGATACAACTAACTAAAATGAGCCACCTACGATTCCACACATGGCATATTCTTGTCATTGTTGCTAGCTATCTGAGCATTCAGAATTAACAAAGCATGGCTTATGGCCACCCTCTACTGTTTTGAGGAAGTGTATATACGAGTTTGCCCACATCATTTTCGTGACGTTATCTGCAAACCCGTCTATACACTTCCTCAAAATAGTCTGAATTAATCTAAGATAAATCAAGAAATCTGTAATAAATGTTGTCATTTTTACCGAAGAGGTCTTAAACTCGCAATTTTACATCTAATGAAGAGGTTTGGTGCAGTATTTCTCAAGTGGGGAAATGTGCTTGAAAGTAGTGGTCGCTCGATGAATGACAAACGCTTCATTGAAGAATCAGGTTCAAAGTTCCCACTGCTACTAGGAGTAGTACTGTTGACCAATCACAGCCCCAAGAAAACATGTTGCGCTCACAAACAGCCAAAACGAACAAACATTTTGTAATTATTCATTTCGCGCAAACTGTTTCGCTTGGGCTTTAACCGGGTGGTGGTGTCTCTATAGAGAGCAATAGTAATGGTAATAGTCGTTTTTGGATGAAGGCCAAAAATGAGGTCTGTGGTAAACACAGACTTAAGAGAGCTCATACGTTTTGTTATATGAGGTAAGATCACTTTTTGTGAATTTTGATGCATTTATGTAATCAAAAAAGGCACGTAAAGCACAATTACAGCTGTGAGTCTCTAAGATCATTCCACACCTGGATTGTACAACATTTGCCCATTATTCCAATTCAAAATTCTTCAAGTTCTGTCAAATTGGTTGTTGATCATTGCTAGACAACCATTTTCAGGTCTTGCCATAGATTTTCAAGTAGATTTAAGTCAAAACTGTAACTTGGCCACTCAGGAACATTCACTGTCTTCTTGGTAAGCAACTCCAGCGTAGATTTGGCCTTGGCCGTGTTTTAGGTTATTGTCCTGCTGAAAGGGGAATTAAGCTCCAAGTGTCTGGTGGAAAGCAGACTGAACCAGGTTTTCCTCTAGGATTTTGCCTGTGCTTAGCTCCATTCCATTTCTATTTTATCCTGAAAAACTCCCTAGTCCTTAACGATTACAAGAATACCTAATAACATGATGCAGCCACCACTATGTTTGAAAATATGGAGAGTGGTACTCAGAAATGTTTTGTATTGAATTTGCCCCTAACAAAAACTTTGTATTCAGGACAAGAAGTTAATTGCTTTACCACATTTTTTTGCACCATCATTTTAGTTCCTTGTTGCAAACAGGATGCATGGTATGCATTGTATATGCTTCCTTCTTTTCCCTTTGTCAATTAGGTTAGTACTGTGTAGTAACTATAATGTTATTGATCCATCCTCAGTTTTCTCCTATCACACCATTAAACTCTGTAACTGTTTTAAACCATTGGCCTCACTGCGAAATCCCTGAGCCGTTTCCTTCCTCTCCGGCAACTGAGTTAGGAAGGACGCCTATATCTTTGTAGTGATACATCATCCAAAATGTAATTAATAACTTCACCATGCTCAAAGGGATATTCAATGTCTGTATTTTATTTTATTTTTTACCCATCCACCAGTAGGTGCCCTTCTTTGCGATGCATTGGAAAACCTCCCCGGTCTTTGTGGTAGAATCTGTCTTTGAAATTCACTGCTCAACTGAGGGACCTTACATATAATTGTATGTGTGGGGTACAGAGATGAGTTAGTCATAAAAAATTATGTTAAACACTATTATTGCATTATGGCAGGTTGAAGTGGCCAGAGTCAAAATAGTGCAGAAGGTGTCATATGCTGAGGCAGTGAAGAAAGTAGAGGAGGATGGGTCAAGGGGTAGGGATCCTGAGAGGATCCCAATGAGTAGTAGATCTGTGCCAGCACAGAGGGATAGGCCAACGAGTGATTTATGCTTCAGTAAGGTTGGCTTCTTAGTGTTCATAGCAATGGTTATAAACTGTAACACAGAAATGGAATGTAAATCACAGAAAATAGATGTGGTGGTAGCTGCAGAGAAGTATTTGGGTATACAAGATTTGACTTAAGAAGAGTTACAGGGTGTGTTGACGGGTTGGTGTCCTGTTCTCCCAGGCTGTTGGCATGGTGCAGGAACAGATAGGGTCAAAATAGTGGAATGGGGTAGTCGGTTTTTAATGATTGTAGGTGGCAGCTGCAGAGCAGTACCTGTGTGTACGAGATTTTACTGCAGTAAAGTTATAAGATGTTTAGAGATATTAATATTTTTAAATAGTGGTAAATAAGTGTAAGGTTAGTTGGTGGTGCAATTAGTTTAAAACATGTTTTTATCTAAAAACCTGTTTTCACTTTGTCATTATGGGGTATTGTGTGTAGATTGATGAGGACACATTTTTTTTTCATCCATTCTAGAATAAGGCTGTAACGTAACTAAATGTGGAAAAGTCAAGGGGTCTGAATACTTTCCAAATGCACTGTATATAAACTATTACTAAGGAATTATAATTCCATGTCTACCCTAAGACACACACGGTAAGGCAAGGACAATGGGCTACTGCCTGGGAAGCCCAGGGTTCAAGCACAATTACTTTGTTTCTGTTCACACCTCCAATAGACTATGACTTTGTGCACCTGCCACATGCATGCAAGCCCGAAAGAATGGCGCTATGCAGCCTCACAGTGATCATATGATTCCAGTCTTGGAGAGATGACAGTATAAGGAAGCCGTCCACACCCCATCTTTTTACGACCTTATCCATGAATAGGTTGGTAATGAGTAATGCAAATGAGGTTAAATATTTGTCACGTCTATGTTTTTAATACAATAATTGACTATAATTGTTATTCATCCTCATTAACCCATATGAACTTTAGATGGGATAATTACATGGATAAATAACCAAGCTGTGGATAGGCCACACTAAAAAAAGACAGAAACAACATTTTTATTGAACCTTTATTTAACTAGGCAAGTCAGTTAAGAACAAATTCTTACTTACAATGACGGCCTACACCGGCCAAACCCGGACGACGCTGGGCCAATTGTGCGCCGACACTATGGGACTCCCAATCACGGCCGGTTGTGATACAGCCTGCATCGAGGAGTAGATTATTCTGTTCTGTATGCTACAGTAAACATTCCAGTGTAATAACAGTCATTGTATTAAGACTCATTCAACCCTCTATTTTTACCACTGTAGTCTCTTCACGGAACCGTGATAGATTTTTGCAGGGACGGTCAGCCTTTGGAATGGGGAGGTTCTAAATTCCTCGCCGTTGGTGCGTCTTGCCCTGGTGGTGGAAACTGGGAAGGGCTGAAGAAGAGAGCCCAGGTATAAAATCACCACTGTCCCATTCCAACGAAGTGTGAACAGTTTCCAGTATCGAGTGAAGGTAAAGACAAGTTACAGGCCGCCATCATGAGTCGCAGCCCAGAAAGGATGTCTTCTTACCGCCGCCACTTCGAGGGCGCCCTTGCCTCCTCCTCTGCTTCCTACCAGGTGCGGGTTTCGAGCCCTTCACCGACCCGAAGGGATGTACGTCACCGCTCTGCCAGCTACAGTCGCAGCGGTGGAACCATGGGGAGGAGGAACCCCTCCAGCAGCCGCAAATCCCATATGACCAGGTAAAACAACTCTCTTGAAGTTGTATTCTCTATGGATAGGACCATTATAGGCTACAGTTGAGGTTTTAATGCAATATCAGCATTAACTATCCATTTGTTCTTTCACAGGAATACTGCCTCATTTATATTTGTAGGCTTAGCCTAATACTCACTGAATTTATTCCTAATGGGACACTTATTTCTATTGATAAAATATATTTCACTTTGAGTATCAGACCTATTCTGATTATTTCATTACCTGAATAATACAGATAAAAAATGTAATGAAGTCAAATATAGTGGATAGTTGATGACTGGCCTTGTCCACTCCTGTCCTTACCACAGTAGTGTGAGTATGGGGGCCCTGTGCTTCGGAATGAACATGGGCCTGGGGCCCAGCCTGGACCTGGATGCAGCTGCAGCGGAGAACCAAGAATTCATGAGCACCCGCACCGGTGAGAGGCAGGAGATGGTGGCCCTCAACGACCGCCTGGCTATCTACATCGAGAAGGCAAGACCACGCCTCATCTCACACATTCTGTCACTCATACTCTCCTCTCTCTCACTCAAACTCTATGCCACACCCAGTCACACTTTCATGCAAACCTATCTTTTCTGCGCTCTTTCTCACTCACAAGCCCATGTTCTGTCCCAGGTGCGTACTCTGGAGGGGCAGAACAAGCTGCTGGAGGCTGAGATTGATGCTCTGAAGAACCGCTATATGAAGCCGTCTGGGCTGAGACAGCTCTACGAGGGACAGCTGAGAGAGCTCCACCGGATCGCGGAGCAGATGAGAGTACAGAGGGTGAGCTTTATGACCACCAATATGGCCCACCTATAGCCTATGCATGATAATTACTTTTACAATGGTGGACTGGGATGAGACAGACAGGTATTGGGTTTGACTGTGTTTCCTACACCCCAAGGACCTGGCTGTAGCGGCCAAGGGGGCCATGGCAGGACAGGTGGAGGTGCTCAAGGTCAAATATGAGGAGGCTCTGGAGGCCAGGAAGAATGCAGAGTTGGAGATCGAAGCCTTCCGCCCCGTGAGTCAAACACAGATGCAGACATAACCATTAAACAATGTCAACATGAACTCAAATTGTGTACACACAGAATCACCTACCTCATTTACCAGGCTGTCATGAAACAATTTACTGTCTTCTCAGTTATTCCTGTGTATAAACTCAATAATAATTCATCCTCTAACCTTTCTGGCAGGATGTGGATAGAGCCACCTCGGCCCGTATCGGCCTGGAGAAACAGCTGGAGAACCTGGAGGTGGAGCTGACCTTCCTGACCAGAGTTCACAAAGAGGTAACACGTCTGGGTCTATATCTGTGTCTACGTCTGTTTTCCCAACTAGGAAGGTAGCTGTATTCACAGGTATAAGTGTCTTTCACTGTCTTGATTCACAGAGGGGCAACATACCTTTGTATCTATTTTCAGATTGAGGTAGTCCTTTTCGGTGTAACATACTGTATCTTACATACTGTATGTGTCTGTAGCAGCATCTGTTAAGTATGATTTGTGGCCATCACAGGCATGCAGCTGGATTCACACATTACTTATGACAGTATATGACTTAAAGTGGGAGAGTTTGTTTCATGGGCCTAGTGATTGACAGTTTTGTGATGCAAACTTTATCGACTAACTGTGAAAACTGCATGGCGGGCTGAGTTAGGAAGTTAGGGTATACACAGATAAGAATGAAAGCAAAATTCACAGAAGGAATGAGTAGTCTCCATTGTATTTGCCCCGGTCAGGAAATTGAGGAACTGATGCAGCAGATCTATGTGGCGGTGGCGAAGGTGGACATGACCTTTGCCCTTCCTGACCTCTCCTCCGCCCTCAAACAAATCCAGTCCCAGTACGACAGCATCGCTGCCAGAAACCTACAGGTACCAATTGCAGATATTATTACACATCACTTCATACTTGATTACATAATTACACAGAAAACTGAATCCATTTTGTTTCTGGTCTTCCTCAGGAGATGGACGCTTGGTACAAGTCAAAGTTCCAGGACCTGAACAATGTGACAACCAAACACGTTCAAAGCGTTCGAAGTGTGAGGGAGGAAATCGCAAGTTACAAGAAAGATGTAAGTGGGACCCTCTTTTCTTATAATCGATAATACTGTTATTGACAACAGTAGGCAACAGATTGAAAACACACGTGTGTGTGTGTGTGTTTGTCTCTTGTGTGTAGAGCTTAAACCTGGAGCGTGAGTTGGAGTCTATGAAAACGAGAAATGAGTCTCTGGAGGTTCAGATTCGTGATGCTGTGGCGAGACACAAGAAAGAAGAGGAGACACTGCGTGTGAGTTGTACTACTCTCACGACACACCTTTACTGTAGAAAGAAGCATGGGAGGTCAGAATGGATATTTGCTCTACAAAGTGGGCAATAAGTGAGAGTACTTTCAAATGGACTCCAACAGCCGGTCACAATTGGCTCCCTATGACCTAAAAGCTTGTGTGTGTTTCCCACAGGAGCGTATTGAGGGGCTGAAGATGGAGCTGATGGTGATGAAGGAGAAGATAGCTCTGCTGCTGAGAGAGTACCAGGAGCTGCTCAACATCAAGATGGCCCTGGAGATTGAGATCACCACCTACAGGTGACAATCATAACTCCCCTATAGTCTAAACAGGCCTTTTCTGCTCCTCATTTCCCATTGAAGAGAAAATAACTGGACAGGTAAATGCAGATTGCACCAAGTAGGTGTCCTCCATATTGCTTTCAGCTATCCTGGGTTTGTCAAATCTGTAGAGATGAAAAAGAGGAGGCATGCAGCAACACAACTCTTTTGATATGCAGCCTACTTTATGGTTGCTAAGTGTAAATCTGTGATTTTGTGTGTCTTCTCTGTGGTTGTGAATTTGGCAGGGCGCTGATCGAAGGCGAGGACACCCGTCTCAGCACCATGGTACAGAGCATGTCCCTGGGAGGAGGAAGAGGAGGTGTGGCCATCAGCGCTAGCTCCACCTCGGTTAGTGCCGCCTCTGTCAGCGGATACGGGGCCGGGCTGGGCAGAGCCCCTGGTATTGGATACGGAGGCACCAAAGAGGCCCCTGGCGGGGCGGTGATATCACCAGAGAGCCAGACGGAGAGCTTCGAGGAACAGTCAGTGGAGATGACTGAGCGGAAGACTCTTCTCATCAGGTAGAGCAAGCCTGGGTCATAAATTAAACCGTACTGGGAGATAATTTTACCAATAATCTGTGGATAAAATATGGCATACCGGTAGTCTGTTTTGTCACCTGAATAAGTGATTGAGGACATTTTTATATATTTGTATAAAATATATTTGTCACCCAGTGTTGTTTTCAAACCCCTTTTTCCCTGCCCTTTCCCATTTTCTCTCAGAACAGTTAAGACAGATGACATGTATGAGAGCGACACACAGGAATGCACCATTACCATCTCTGGAGCTGCTGACGACACAGACGAGGACTAGAGATGGAAGTCCAGGCTCCTAACTCCTACACCACTGAATGAATGTTAGACCCCTTGAGACCTAAGCCCCAGCCCTTCCACCCTTGCCCCCAAAAATGTAACCCACACCAACCCCCTAGGATAGTGGTCTTCAGAATCCCTATGGTCCTCTTCTCAGTGTCTCTGTCTCTGCCTGCACTAAACTCCCTCTTAGCCTCACATTGCCTTTCTGTTAGCCTTTAACTCCCTGTGTGTGTGTGTCTGAGAACCATATCGCTCTACAAGCAACAAATAAAATAAAAAACAGCAAAGCAATTATAGTATTTTTCACTCAATGTGGTAATTTCCAAACATATTTAGGTAAAAAAAAAAAAAAAAAAAAATTGGACAAATTTGATGTCCAGTTTCCTATTTTTACTCCTGGTGTTCAACAATTACATCAAATCAAATGTATTTATATAGCCCTTCGTACATCAGCTGATATCTCAAAGTGCTGTACAGAAACCCAGCCTAAAACCCCTAACAGCAAGCAATGCAGGTGTAGAAGCATGGTGGCTAGGAAAAACTCCCTAGAAAGGCCAAAACCTAGGAAGAAACCTAGAGAGGAATCAGGCTATGTGGGGTGGCCAGTCCTCTTCTGGCTGTGCCGGGTGGAGATTATAACCATGGCCAATATGTTCAAATGTTCATAAATGACCAGCATGGTCAAATTATAATAATCACAGGCAGAACAGTTGAAACTGGAGCAGCAGCATGGCCAGGTGGACTGGGGACAGCAAGGAGTCATCATGTCAGGTAGTCCTGAGACATGGTCCTAGGGCTCAGGTCCTCCTCCGAGAGAAAGAAAGAATTAGAGAGAGCATACTTAAATTCACACAGGACACCGGATAGGACAGGAGAAGTACTCCAGATATAACAAACTGACCCTAGCCCCCCGACACAAACTACTGCAGCATAAATACTGGAGGCTGAGACAGGAGGGGTCAGGAGACACTGTGGCCCCATCCGATGACACCCCCGGACAGGGCCAAACAGGAAGGATATAACCCCACCCACTTTGCCAAAGCACAGCCTCCACACCACTAGAGGGATATCTTCAACCACCAACTTACCATCCTGAGACAAGGCCGAGTATAGCCCACAAAGATCTCCGCCACGGCACAACCCAGACAGGAAAATCACATCAGTGACTCAACCCACTCAAGTGACGCACCCCTCCCAGGGACGGTATGAAAGAGCCCTAGTAAGCCAGTGACTCAGCCCCTGTAATAGTGTTAGAGGCAGAGAATCCCAGTGGAAAGAGGGGAACCGGCCAGGCAGAGACAGCAAGGGCGGTTCGTTGCTCCAGAGCCTTTCCGTTCACCTTCACACTCCTGGGCCAGACTACACTCAATCATATGACCCACTGAAGAGATGAGTCTTCAGTAAAGACTTGAGGTTGAGAGGTTGAGACCGAGTTTGCGTCTCTCACATGGGTAGGCAGACCATTCCATAAAAATGGAGCTCTATAGGAGAAAGCCCTGTCTCCAGCTGTTCGCTTAGAAATTCTAGGGACAATTAGGAGGCCTGTGTCTTGTGACCGTAGCGTACGGCAGGACCAAATCAGAGAGATAGGTAGGAGCAAGCCCATGTAATGCTTTGTAGGTTAGCAGTAAAACCTTGAAAACAGCCCTTGTGCTAGCCCAGTGCTAGCCCTTGAGGCTAGCACTGGAGTAATATGATCAAATTTCTTGGTTCTAGTCAGGATTCTAGCAGCCGTATTTAGCACTAACTGAAGTAGTGCTTTATCCGTGTAGCCGGAAAGTAGAGCATTGCAGTAGTCTAACCTAGAAGTGACAAAAGCATGGATTAATTTTTCTGCATCATGTTTGGACAGAAAGTTTCTGATTTTTGCAATGTTACGTAGATGGAAAAAGCTGTCCTTGAAACAGTCTTGATATGTTCTTCAAAAGAGAGATCAGGGTCCAGAGTAACGCCGACAGTCATAGCAGCAGTCTTTGTAGTTGAGGTCCGTTCAAAGCAGTGCAATTACTACACTATAAAACAGTAATACAAAATTGATCTACAATAACTGCTAATGTAAACATGTACCACTACATTGACAGAGGATTAAGGTTGGGTAAAAAAAAGAAGAGGATTACAAGTCTAACCTTATTTAGCATATTTTCCCTTCATTGTCCAATACAGTGATTCCCTTTCATTCACATTGACAAATCAAATTGTTCAGACTCATAGAAAAGTGATAACACAGTATTAAATGCAGTGCACATTATAAAATGATTTGGCACCTGATAAAGACTACAAATTTGACGTAGAATCATGGGTTGAGGAAGTTGTCATTAGATGCACGATTAAAAAATGTGTTCGACAGACATTGCATAATGCCTGTTTATAAAGGTTTGGGCTCCTCTCCCACTCCTCCTGCGATGTGGTACACTGCCAGGCTAACTTCATGTGCCAGGGCATCAGCACTCTCCTGAAACACACATCACCCTCAGACAGTGAGATAACAGAAAAAGAAAGAGTAAAGAAAGGTAAAGGCATAGTGAGTGAACAAAGAAATGTGAATTGAGTGAATCCCTATCGCTCAGTGTTTTTTTCCGTTCAAGTAGGTTTGAGTGTCAGCGTCTAAATCCCACCTGGGTGTCTGCCTCGGCGTACACTCGGACCACATCCTCAGTACCTGAGGGGCGGACAAAGGAGCGTGCCTGTCTGTGCTTATTCACCAGGCTGTCTATGGCCTCCTGCAGACCTGCTGGACTCACTGTTCTCCTCTCTGCATCTGTAGTGTCAATCACACGCCGGTCTGCCACCCACAGGCCACACAACAACACTGCAACTGAGGCACTGGGATAAACAGTGTTAAAACATATATACAAGATTTCCTTATTATACAGGCATTTAAAGTAACATACGATGCACCCACCCACGCAAATACACACCTTGACTTTGAGCTGTCTGTTGGGCAGGTCTGTGTAGGTGGCGTCCCATTGTTGTACGGTCATCCCTCTGATGGTTAACACCGCCTCAATCAGTAGCATGTCAGAGATAGCATCTCCTACGGTCTACAGTGAGAGCGAGAGAAAATGTCAGTTATGCATACAGGATTGGACCCTTAAATTGCAACGAACGTGTGTAGTCACTATTGCTAAAAACGGTTGATTGTGTTGCCATGGCCGTGTGTGGTCATACCTGGTTGAGGAGGTTGACCGTGTTCTGCAGTAGCAGTGCAGCGTTTTCCCTCTCGTCGGTGTTGGAGTCCCGGGCTAGCTGCTGGATCTTCTCTTCTGCTTCTTTACTGAACAAGACCTGAGACAGGACCGCAATCATACAGACAGGCCGTCACTGAGCGGGCACGTTCAAGCAATCTACCCATCACAGATCAGTGTGTAAGCATGTGCAAGTCGGTTTCCTACTCACAGTCCCGTGGGCGTTGGCCTCGAAGTAAACACCAATGTCAAACTCCTGGGCTGCATGGTGAATGTGTTTCACTCCGGTCTTGGTACACCGCACTATCACCTGGAGGGAGGAGAGGTCAGCACTGATCGCATGTGTGTTGGAGCGACTAAGGTGTGTTTGTGTGTCCTCACCTTCATCGTGTCTTCCAGGTAGCGTGTAGAGCTGCCGTTAGCGTATGCCGTCTGTACCACGGCTATTTGTAGGTCAAGACCAGCCTGCGCAAATCAAAACACACACAGGGGAACATGTCAGTGTGTGCACACTTCTGAATGAGGAGGAGTTGGTGTGTTATGTAGGGGCATGTTTAAGCATCACAGGTGAGTATAGCGAGTGCGTGGGTGTATACCTGTGTAAGCAGTTCTTTGAGGTATGTGCTGATGAGGGTGGCAATCTTGTCTCCCGTCTAGCAGGTGAAATCTCCTTGCTGAGTCACAGTAGTAATAAACAATACGATCAGCATCACCATCATACGAACAGCAACGCTCCCCTGCACTCATCTCCACACCTAGAGAGAGAGATGTGAGACAAAAGAGGAGAAAGATTGGGATGGGAAAACGAGGGAGAGAGCAATACAGACAGACAGACAGAGAGTGGATGGCTCTGACCCTTCTCTGATCGTCTAGTGCAATCGGAACAGAGTAAAAGGAGCAGGTTTCTTGGCGCAGAAGAATAGATTCAAGGCATAATGCACAGACAAGGGTATGGTAGGATGTGAATACAGTGGAGGTAAACCTAGGCATTGAGTGACGACGAGAGAGGTTTTGTCTCTAGAGACATCATTTAGACCAGTTGAGGTCACCACATGTGTGGGAGGTGAAACAAAAGGGCTAGCTAAGGAATATTGAGCAGGTCTGGAGGCTCTACAGTGAAATAAGACAATCACTAACCAAAACAGCAATATGGACAAGGCAGATTGATATTAGGGAGAGGCATGCGTAGCTGAGTGATCATAGGGACCAGTGGGTAGCTAGGCGAGCTGGAGACACGGGGATTCAGACAGCTAGTGGGCCAGGGCTAGCAGAAGGGCCTTAGGGGGACGTCGTGACGGAAGAGTCTGTTGTAGCCCCCTCAGACGTTACATTGGTAGTCCAGTCGTGTTGGATCGGCAGGGCTCCGTGTTGGCAGTAAAAGGGTCCAGGCCAATTGGCAAAATAGGTATTGTATCTCAAGAAATTGGCTGATGAACCTCTTCAGCTAACAGTCCGATATGCTCTAGACAGCTAGCGGGCTGAGGCTAGCAGGCTAGCGGATGGGCCTTCAGGGGACGTCACGATGGACGAGCCTGTTGAAACCCCTCGGGTGGATTACATCACTAGACCAGTCGTGATGGAACGGCGGGGCTCGTGTCAGCAGTAAAATGGGTCCAGGCCAATTGGCAAAAAAGGTATTGTCGCCCAAGGAGTGGCTAATGGACCTCTTCAGCTAGCTGGGAGATAGGCCTAGCACGAGGCTAGTTCCAGGCTCACTGGTGCTTGCTTCGGGACAGAGACTTTAGCCAGGGGGTAGCCACTCGAATAGCAGCTAGCTAGCTGCGATGATCCAGGTGAAAAGGTTCAGAGCTTGCGGTAGGAATCCGGAGATGTGGAGAAAAAGTAGTCCGGTATGCTCTGGGTTGAATTCGCTGTGCAGACTGACAGGAGTTGAGGGCTAAGGTTAGCTGATGGCCGCTAGCAGTGGCTAACTGGCTACTAGCTAGTTAGCTGGCTAGCTTCTGTTGGGGGTTCCGGTTCTTAAGTATAGAAAATAGGAGATCCATACCACATTGGGTGAGGCGGGTTGCAGGAGAGTATGTTGAAACTGAGGTTAAAAATATAAAAAAATATATACAAATGAAAAAATATATATACATGGGACACGACAAGACAAAGACATCTGAACTGCTACTAGCAGTGAACTGCTACTTGGTTTAACCTTATAATAACAAGCAAGCAATTATAACAAGCAAGTATAAGTTCTTGCAAGTGAATAAACTTGCTTATAACTGCTGACCAATTTTTGTCATTCAAACCAACAATCAAATATCAAGGTGTAGTTAAACCCAAGAGTTAATGCACCTTTACTGTGGCTTTCCAGGGCGTGGACTCCATCCAGTACTGCCTGTGATAGGCTCTCACTACTGGGCCTGATGGAACACAACCAATCACATTAAATATCTGAGGTAACCTTGGTTGAGTTCTTATTGCATCACCTGGTGCCCCGGATGGGGTGAGTTTAAGTATTTTAGATCATTCCATTGGTCCTAAAGTGAAATTTTTACCCACCCGGGACACCGGGTGATGCAAAATGAACTTGCCCCCTGTTATATTGCTAACCCTTGACATTCAAGATTATAGTTTAGTTTCTAGACTAGATAATGTTAATACCCCAGTACCTTGTGTCTTTACTCACAAACACGCTGGCCTCCTGGGCCATGCTAATGGCCTCTCTCTCGATTACGTCCTTCATGGCGGTGAGGAGCCCCTCCTGCTCTGCGTTGGCCAGCTGGGTGGCATAGCCCTCCCACGCAGGGGTCACCATCTCCCCCATGGTGTCCACCAGCTTAACCCCGTTATCCTCCTGGAGAGGGAGGGTAGAGGGATATAGTGGATGGGAAGGGAGTGGAGGAGAGAAGGAAGGAAGGGGTAAGAAAGGAACAGGAAGGGGTGATTGTAGTATAGTGTGGATATTAGGGGTGAGGTAGATGGAGAGAAGGAGGAGGGGAGAGATAAAGATTGGGATATTGTGTAAGTCAGAAAAGCAATAGTTTCCATGAAAGCAAATCAATTCCAGACAACCTTTTTGTAATAATATCAGCAGCTTTATTTGTGGCCCTCAGAGCAGACCAGAATAGAACCAGGGACGATCGGTCCACCTTAAAAAGCACAAGTAAGAGGATTGACACCCACCATCTCAGATTGTTCTAAAATCTTTTCTGTTGTTAGAAATATAATTTGATTTGAGCAATTAAGCACCCAAATTGGCCATCTTAATTTATAAGATTCATATAATATTATATAAATATAGTACCTAACATCCGATTTGGACCAAGCATGAGTTGCTGTCATAACTTGTCCATAAACTGCTGACAGGGTAAGGAAACCAATATGTAATTTGTGTGAACTCTCCAACATTGGGGGGATTATTATATATATATTTAAATCACCTAATAGCATCTAGTGGTCAGAACCTGGTATTATAAGGATGTAGGATGGGACACAAACCTAACAGCTTCAATGACTAACTTCTCTGAACAGGGTTGGAAAAAAACTTCCCCAAATTCACTGAGAATATATTACATAGTAAGAAAAAACAATACTCCGAGCTGCAGCTCCATAGTACTTGTCAGAAAGAAAATAGACACAGATTAATGGTTGTTGGGGAGGGTTGGGGGGAGGAGGGGGGGGGGGGGGTCCATGTGTGGCTTTTGACCATTTCTTTGAATTCTTCATGTCTTAATCATTGTTTTTTTCTAATTAGTCCAAATCAGATGTTAGGTACTACATTTATTGAATATTACATGAATCCTATAAATTAAAATGGCCAATTTGGGTGCAATCAATTAGCTTAATTTATCATAGATCAAATTATATTTCAACAAAATAATGTTGCAGGAATGCTATTATCTGTTTCTAACTACAGAAATGATTTCAGAACAATCTGAGATGTCATGGTTTGCTTGAAATGACATGGAATGACCCTGAAGCCATATAGGTACAGCGAAGGGTATTAAAAGGAAGCAAGTGTTAGGTTTGGCTCAGCTCAGGGTTGTGTGACGCAGTGACCATGACTCCAATGGTGGCCTTAGTCTTCTTGGAGCGGAGTGTGGCCAGTAAACCCATTCGGAACATGACATGGTCTAACTGCTTAGAGTTGGTGCGGAACCCAGCAGTACCATACTGTAGGACCAACCCTACAGGTTTAGGGTGGACAGCAGACTGCTGGGATACTTCCTCAAACTGGGCCATTCCTGAAACACCAAAACAGAAAAACAAAGGGGATGTCTCAATCATTTGAAGTGGGTTCGTCTCTTCAGCTCATCTCCTTCATAAGATGTAGCCTGTATTAATCAGGGGGCAGAACATGTTTAAAATACCCCAAATAATAAAAATGATGTGATAATATATTAATTTTGAACAGTTTACAATAATAATGATAGCCACAACCCTTTATCAACACGATTTCAATATTTGATATGTCAATTTAATGAGGGCACTGAGAAACCATGTTCACTCATTCGTCCTAAATCCACTATGATGTAGCCTTGGCACTACCAGGTCATACTCTACGGGGCAAAGTTTATTTCAAAGGTGTATCTGTGCTGCTGCTGATCATTGATAGCTAGGTAAACTAAATCAACTCATGCAGAAACATGATTAAGCTCCTTCCTCTCTATTGACAGACTGATATCGCAGCATGCGTGCAAGGTAATTTACTTGTTACAATACAAATAGAATACCGGCTATTAATTTCGAAATGTTTACTAAACGTATAAATAGTTTCACTTACTTGCAGTTGTTGAAGGAATGAATTGAAAGCCTCTCGATTCTACTTGCGACGTGGCTGCAGTTCCTTGTACGTCCCTTGACCACGCCCTTGAACTGTCATGCTCCGCTGCACCGCACAAAACCAATCATCTGAGCACATAGTAGGCTGGGCAGATTAGACATGTTTTGATGCATTTATTCAGTGGGCACAGCTTTAGAGGACGATTTCCCCAAGGATAATTAGTGGGCTAAAAGCTTTACCCAATGTTTTTACCGACTCAAGACAATTCAATATACATATCGATTTAATCATAAGACTGTGCCCAGAATAAATGTGCCTATATAAAATGCAGTTCTTGCCTATTGTACACTACATGGCCAAAGGTATGTGGACACCTGCTCGTCGAACATCTCATTCCAAAATCATGGGCATTAATACGGAGATGGTCCACTCTTTGCTGGTATAACAGCCTCCACTCTTCTGGGAAGGCTTTCCACTAGATGTTGGAACATTGCTGCGGGGACTTGCTTCCATTCAGCCACAAGAGCATTAGTGAGATCGGGCACTGATGTTGGGCATTTAGGCCTGGCTCGCAGTCGGCATTCCAATTCATCCCAAAGGTGATCGATGGGGTTGAGTGCAGGACTCTGTGCAGGGCTCTGTGCAGGCCAGTCAAGTTCTTCCACACTGATCTTGACTAACCCTTTCTGTATGGACCTCGCTTTGTACACAAGGGCATTATCATGCTGAAAGAGAAAAGGGCCTGCCCCAACTGTTGCCACAAAGTTGGAAGCACAGAATCATCTATAATGTCATTGTATGCTGGAGAGTTAATATTCCCTTCACTGGAAGTAAGGAGCCTGAGCCATGAAAAACAGCCCCAGACCATTATTCCTCCTCCATCAAACTTTACAGTTGGCACTATGCATTGGGACAGGTAGAGTTCTCCTGGCATCCGCCAAACACAGACTCCTCCATCGGACTGCCAGATGTTGAAACGTGATTCATCACTCCAGAGACTGTGTTTCCACTGCTCCAGAGTCCAATGGCGGCGAGCTTTACATCACTCAGAAACCATGTGTTTGATGCTTTTGATACCATTCAATGATTCCGCTCCAACCATTACCACAAACCCGTCCTCCCCAATTAAGGTTGCACCATCCTATTGGTGGCCTACCACTTCGTGGCTGAGCCATTGTTGCTCCTAGAGGTTTCCACTTCACAATAACAGCACTTACAGTGTTATACATCTGTCAGCAACGGGTGTTGTAAACTAAAATGAATCATGAAAGAACAATATAGTAAACTGAAATAAAATAATTAACAAACCCATTCGAAAAACTAAAACTACACTGAAACAGTTATCTTTGACTCCAAAAATGTACAAAAATAAAAAACAAAACTAGGATGAATGTGTGTTTATTCAATCTGGTGGGTAAATGCAACCAGGAGACAGAATTGTTTCAAATACGCCTAGCTGTGAACGTATGCGTGAAGGGCTGTAGGAAGTCAGGCGCAGGAGAGCAGATATTTGGTAGCAAAACGGAGCCTTTTATTTGGCGAACCAAAAGCACACAGCACAAACGAACACGAAATACAAATACAGGTTGAACATAACCCAGCACAACCAGCCTAACGTGCACATACATGAAAACAGATAAACAATACCACACAAAGACTTGGGGGAAACAGAGGGTTAAATACACAACACATAATGAGAGAAATGAGAACCAGGTGTGTGGGAAAACGAGACAAAATAAATGGAAAATGAAAAATGGATCAGCGATGGCTAGAAGACCGGTCTACATCGACCGCCAAACACAGCCTGAACAAGGAGAGGCATTGACTTCGGAAGAAGTCGTGACACTAGCTTGCACATCACTATCACTAGCTATCACCTGGCTATCACTGGCTAAGAGGGAAATAAAAAATTGGCTAAGTAGCTAAACTGAAAAATCACTATTACGTAAGTATTCAGACTCTTTACTCAGGACTTTGTTGAAGCACCTTCCAAACTTCTTCCTTTTAAGAATGATGGAACCCACTGTGTTCTTGGGGAACTTCAATGCTGCAGTCATTTTTTGGTACCTTTCCCCAGATCTGTGCCTCTATACTTTCTCAGAGATCTACGAACAATTCCTCCTCCTTCCTTAGTTTTTGCTCTGACACGCACTGTCAACTGTGGGACCTTATACAGTGGCTTGTGAAACCCCCCCCCCCCCACACCTACGACGCTGCGCATTGGTCCTCCGATCCTTCTCGCTACTCCTCCTCAGAAGAGGACTGTACTGACTGACCTCGCCTTCTGGATGATAACGGGGTGAACAGGCAGTGGCTCGGTGGTTGTTGTCCTTGATGATCTTTTTGGCCTTCCTGTGACATCGGGTGGTGTAGGTGTCCTGGAGGGCAGGTAGTTTGCTCCCTCTAGAGAGCCTTACGGTTGTAGGCGGAGCAGTTGCCGTACCAGGCGGTGATACAGCCCGACAGGATGCTCTCGATTGTGAACCTGTAAAAGTTTGTGTGTTTTTGGTGACAAGCCAAATTTCTTCAGCCTCCTGAGGTTGAAGAGGCGCTGCTGCGCCTTCTTCACCACGCTGTCTGTGTGGGTGGACCATTTCAGTTGGTCCGTGATGTGTACGCCGAGGAACTTAAAACTTTCCACCTTCTCCACCACTGTCTCGTCGATGTGGATAGGGGGTTGCTCCCTCTGCTGTTTCCTGAAGTCCACGATCATGTCCATTGTTTTGTTGACATTGAGTGTGAGGTTATTTCCCTGACACCACACTCCGAGGGCTCTCACCTCCTCCCTGTAGGCCGTCTCGTCGTTGTTGGTAATCAAACCTACCACTATAGTATCGTCTGCAAACTTGATGATTGAGTTGGAGGCATACATGGCCACGCAGTCATGGGTGAACAGGGAGTACACGAGAGGGCTGAGAATGCACCCTTGTGGGGCCCCAGTGTTGAGGATCAGCGGGGTGGAGCGGGGTTTTGTTTCCTACCCTCACCACATGCGGACGGCCCGTCAGGAAGTCCGGGACCCAGTTGCAGAGGTCGGGGTCGAGACCCAGGGTCTCGAGCTTGATGACGAGTTTGGAGGGTGCTATGGTGTTAAATGCTGAGCTGTAGAACAGAGTGAGTAAAATAACGCACTTTACTCAAAAAACAAACAACCAGAAATTCCACGCAGGGAAAACACACCATAACACAGAAGACTAACACTAAACAAGAAACAATCACGCACAAAACATCATGGGAACCAGAGGGTTAAATAGGGAAAATAATTATTACGTAATGGGGACCAGGTGTGTAAAATCAAGACAAAACAAATGGAAAAAGAAACGTGGATCGGTGGCGGCTAGAAAGCCGGTGACGATGACCGCCGAATGTCGCCCGAACAAGGAGAGGCACTTTTACAGCTGCACCATCGAGAGCATCCTGATGGGTTGCATCACTACCTGATATGGCAACTGCTCAGCCTCCGACCGCAAGGCACTACAGAGGGTAGTGCGTACGTCCCAACACATCACTGGGGCCAAGCTTCCTGCCATCCAGGATCTCTATACCAGGCGGTGTCAGAGGAAAGCCCTAAAAATGGTCAAAGACTCCAGCCACCCTAGTCACAGACTGTTCTCTCTGCTACCACACGGCAAGCAGTACCGGAGCGCCAAGCCTAGGTCCAAGAGGCTTCTAAATAGCTTCTACCCCCAGGCCATAAGACTCCTGAACATCTAATCAAATGGCTACCCAGACTATTTGCATTGCCTCCCTCCCCCCTTCTACGCTGCTTCTACTTTGCTATTATCTATGTCACTTTAATAACTCTACCTACATGTACATATTACCTCAATTACCTCGACACATTGACTTTGTACCTGGTACCCCCCTATTGTTATTTTACTGCTGCTCTTTAATTATTTGTTATTCTTATCTCCTACTTGTTTTAGGTATTTTCTTATTAGTGAATTGTTGGTTCAGGCCTTGTAAGTAAGCATTTCACTGTAAGTTCTACACCTGTTGTATTCGGTGCATGTGACAAATGCAATTTGATTTGATTTGAAAATATAAATATTTGTATATAACTAAACTAAATAAAAACTATCAAATCAGGTCTGAAAACGAACTGAAAATAAACTTACTTCCAAATAATAATACAAAAACGAATAGAAATAAAAACGAATGTAAAAACACAAAACTATAATAACTTTGCTCTAGGCAATACATGCTAATTATAGGGCATAATAAAGCCTATACGTGTGTGGCAACGTGTCAATGACCAGGGTAAACAACCGCAGGGAAGGAAACTAACAGTAGTAATGGGAGAGCGAGTAGCATCACGAGGGCACGGGCCATTTGGAAAATATACTTCCTGTGCGAAGTGGGTTCAAATCTGTCTCTTTAATATTTTGCACCATTGCAGTAGTGCTCACTCGTAAACCCTTTGACATATTAATGATATGATTGCAAGGCTATACAGTAGGCCTAGGAATATTCCCCTTTAAGAACGCGCCACGGTGAGCGTGGGATGGACGTGTGTCGGTTTGTTAATGAAGTGTCACCTGACCCTGTCCTAACTTTGCACGGGGGGAGAGGATAGATAGTCCAAATAAACATACATTCGAGTGAGTGGAAGACACAATTATTTCCAACATCTCCATACAGTATAGCCTAGTAGCCTATTCAGCCTCCTTGGATTGGTGCGCCGGTCAGTGTTGGCTCTTGGCACAGGGGTTAGAGGCACATCTGCTGTCGACAGAGGCTCGTTGTCCTTCTCTATCAGACATTCTTGATCAGAAGAAAACGTCCGGAGCGAAGATTTTAATCAACGAGCCGACTGTGCGTCACTACAAAATCGTTATTTTGAAAGCGCCCCCGTGCATTTTACTCCTTCGGTTTGCCTTTTTTTCCGTGCGTCGTGGAGAAGGAAACACGGACGGTGTATCCGATGCTCCTGCAAAACGGATAACGGAATATTCTATGTATGTTTGACGAAGGTTGGACCTTTGGCCAAACCCATTCATTGTAAGGATAAGAAACGCTGCGAGGTCGCAACGTTTTCAATCTCCTGATTGCTTCTTTATTATTGCTTTATTGCTGTGGGCTGAGGAAATACATTGTATTTCTAGCGTAGTGTTACGTAAGAGTGACTTTATCCAAGGTGCTGAATTGAACGGTATAGCGGGGACACAGAAGGAAGAAGGCAATCTTGTTTAAGTCTACCCAGGTCAGAGCACACATCAACGTGACCCAATTATTTAATGTCAAATGAAATATTGATTTATTTATTTGAGCTAATATTGCAAATTGTTCGCCCATCCAGAAGGTCACAGGCCTATACGTGGGAGATTTGGAGAGGACCGCACAGCACTGGCATCGTTGATACCCGTATTCCTGTAGCAAGACCGGCTTTTATTTCTCTCTTTGGTTAAATAAATTCTTAAGGTGGTCGACTACACGAGGAGAAAATGTCGGGGCAGACGCTCACGGATCGTATTGCCGCTGCGCAGTACCAGTTGACGGGATCAGAGGTATCTCGCGCCGTCTGCAAAGCCACCACTCACGAGGTGATGGCGCCCAAGAAAAAGCACCTGGAATGTAAGTGTATTCTCATCCCCACCCTTTCTCTCTCTCTCACACACACACACACACACACACACACACACACACTATCAGGTGAAGAACACTGCATCATGAATTGATTAGATATCTATGGGGAAAAAAATGGTTGACATCCATTGTAAACATATGCCTCTGGTGCCAAACGTTGCATGTTCGAATCCAGCCATATAATGTTGTTTTTGAGATTTATGTTTTAAGACTATCCCAAATCTCATGCCTTACCTTAACCATTCAGAGTTAATACATAACCTTAAGATTTCGTAGTTAATGCCTAAACTTAACCCTAAACCCTTAGAAATGTGATGTTTGAAACCACTTAGAAATGTTGTCTAATTCTGATGTGAGACTGAGAGCTTGTTGAATCATCAACCAATGCATTACATTTCTATGCTCCTGTCCTGCATGACCAGAGGCCTACAATGTATTGTTGTTATTGTTATGTTACCATGGAGATGACCCCAATGGTGACCCCTAGTCATCCTACATGTGTAGCTCACAGTGATTGGAGAGAAAGGTGGTCATGACTCAAAAGAGACTGACTCACACAGAGGCCTAGTCACAATACATGACATTTTCCCTTGTTCACTTGTCCTTGCACACTACACCTCCCAAGCTTCCCTTAAGTGATACTTATGGCAGGAGGGAGTGCATGTCTTCAAGTCTTCAACGGCTGCAGTGTCTGCTACTGTAGTTGTGTTTGTTATTGATAAGCTAAAGAGCTTCCTCACTTGGTTTCAAAGGTGTAGCCTATACACTATACACTATATCAAGTGTGAATTAAATGGGCAACGACTAGATAACATATAGATGTAGGCCTACTGTAGATATATAGGCCTTAACGTCCAATTCTGCTTATTCACCAGTATCCAATTTTCCCTGCATCAGCGCTACTTCCATAAAGAATCAGGGTCCGCCTCATGACAAGACAATATGAATGGCTGGCATAGGGCCTAGCAGCCCGAGTCAAACTAAAGCAGTCGTGGATGAATGGTGTTCCACCTGCCTGTGTGTGTGGTCAGGTGGCCAGCCCAGTCTCAGGCTAGGTCTAGCAAGACTCAGAACTTATGTCGTGTGATACGCTCCCCACTGAATAATGCATTAATCAGCCAAAGACTGGCCTCTATTATTTACACAGCCAAAGGTGACCATGCTAATGCTAAAGTAGGCAGGAGACTGCTGGGGATTAGCATAGCATTGCACAGATAGAGAGAGGCAGAGAACTCAGAGTATGGCTGTCCAGAGAAGGGAGATTCTTACCCAACAAAATACACATATGTCCTGCTCTTTCCATTGCACAAACTGACCAGGTGAATGCTATGATCCCTTATTGATGCCACTTGTTAGGGGAGGAGACAGGTTAAAGAAGGATCTTTAAAACTGGGGACAATTGAGACACGGATGGTGTATGTGTGCCATTCAAAGGGTGAATGGGCAAGACAAAATATTTAAGTGCCTTTGAACAGGGTATGGTAGTAGATGCCAGGCATACTGGTTTGTGTCAAGAACTGCAACGCTGTTGGGTTTTTCCCACTCAACAGTTTGCCGTGTGTATCAAGAATAGTCCACCACCCAAAGGACATCCAGACAACTTGACACAACTGTGGGAAGCATTGGAGTCAGAATTGACCAGCATCTCTGTGGAACGCTTTCGACACCTTGTAGAGTCCATGCCCTGACGAATTGCGTCTCTTCTGAGGGCAAAATGGGGAAGGGGGTTCAACTCAATATTAGGAAGGTGTTCCTAATGTTTGGTATACTCAGTGTATGTTTACTGTAGTAGTTAATTTTTTACACATGTTAACCAAATACGACAAGCGTGAATAAACAAAGCACAATGCAAATGGATCCGGTCTTTATCGAGATGGAAGTATATTGTCTGTGTCTTGTCTGTGTTGTGACATTGATTGTTGAGTACCTGTAGCGATGTCTCTTGCCTTGCAGTTAATCCTAGTGCATGTACAATGTATATCGATTTCATGGCCCTTCAAAACTAAATAAAAATAGGGCACAATGTCTCCCTTATCTTATTTTCTTGCCACATAGTTAATGCCCTCAAGGCAACATTCAAGGCTTCAAACACCAAAACATTTAATTAGGCCAACATTTTTAGGCAAGGGCTCTGTCTAACCTAAATA
This sequence comes from Oncorhynchus clarkii lewisi, assembly GCF_045791955.1. Lineage (NCBI taxonomy): Eukaryota > Metazoa > Chordata > Actinopteri > Salmoniformes > Salmonidae > Oncorhynchus > Oncorhynchus clarkii. The sequence continues at coordinate 27,239,872 of NC_092154.1, forward strand.
TATTATTGGAAACTCTAGTAGGGCATATTATTTGTCATCTCCTCAGGGATAATCCAATTCCAAACTTGCCTTGAGGCCTCAGGTATGTGATGCCGTAGTCAGACGCGCTTCCAAAGCAACCACAGAACAGAGCGTTCAAAGATCAAAGTTCTCCAAACAAAAGGTCATTTCATAAGCTATATTCCATAGATAATCAAAGGCAAAGCGGTCAGATTTAAACTGTAAACAGAGGTATAGACTAGTAGCAGCTTAGTGGCGTAGCGGTCAAAAAACTGTAAGGTGCCGCCATACGTGTGGCTTAGTAGACCCGTTCTGACAACAACCTAAATAGGTAAAGGGAAGGGGAACACATAATGCTTTTAAATACCCATGATAATTCTAATAGAAAACCAAAAACGACGAGTTCATCAACCATGCTCTATAATGGATCATTCCATATTTATACTGATATTCAATAATAATAGTTTTCTAAATGGAGCAAAAACAATACATACAGCACAAATAAAGAAGGCATGTATTTTACCAAATAGGTCTATCTTATGTATACCACCCCTACCTTGTCACAACACAACTGATTGGCTCAAACACATTAGGAAGGAAAGAAATTCCACAAATGAACTTTTAACAAGGCACACCTGTTAATTGAAATGCATTCCATGTGACTACCCCATGAACCTGGTTGAGAGAATGCCAAGAGTGTGCAAAGCTGTCATCAAGGAAAAGGGTGTCTACTTTGAAGAATCTAAAATATATTTGGTTTTGTTTAACTTTTTTGATTACTACATGATTCCATATGTGTCGTTTTCATAGTTTTGATGTCTTCACTATTATTCTACAATGTAGAAAATAGTACAAATAAATAAAAACCCTGGAATGAGTAGGTGTGTCAACTTTTGACTGGTACTGTATATTACATATCTCTTGGCCTTAAGTTTGATGGCATAACGCATAGATTCCACAGATAATGCCCTAGGCCTAGACATGGAAATGGAATAAGAGTATAGTACATCTCAATGACCCTTATACAAATTGCCACAGACATTAATTTGCCAATATGATGATACATCAAACATTACCCCTCTAGTCTTTGTGTGAAGCCATTGTAACAGAGAAGATAGTTGTTGTCCATCATCATTGTGTCATGATTGCTGACCCTTGAGAGGCAGTCCGGTTGCCATGGAAACAGATTGTAGAGCGGGTTAAAGACTCGGGCTGACACAAAGGGGGGTTCTGGAAAGGCACAGTGGCGGGCAAACGACTACAGAGTGCTTCAACAGATAGTCATTTTGGGCAGTAGCATATCCTTAGAATTATATTTTCTGTCTTGTTTTGGTGTTTCAGAGTGAGATGGGTTTCAATGTGTTTTTTTTATTGGTTCTTACTCTGAAGGAGCGAGATGTCTGAAATGTATTTCATTTTGATAGGACTCTTATTGTTCCCTCTTGTGGTGAAACACAGTTCGTTAAATTTGACAAACCTGTTCCTTCTGAGCAATATGATAAAAATACATTGAAGATCAGTGATGCGACAGGAATCACTGGTTTAGTGGTCAGTGTAGCCTATACCCACATGCATGTTTTTATGCATGGGCACAGCTTGTGTGTGTGTGTGTGTGTGTGTGTGTGTGGGGGGGGGGGGGGGGGGCATTTTCAGTCATCTGCTAAGTGAATCATTTAGCTGATACCTCTGGACAAGCTTAACAAGTGTGTGTGTGTGTGTGGTCTCATAGGAGTGTTGTTAGGGTAATGGGTTGGCGTCTATACGCTGGCTTCTAGTTGATTTTAATCTGGCCTATTCCTGTCACTCTAACCTCGGAGAAGTCTGGTGTGTGAGTACAACAATACACACACCCAGGCAGGCCACAAACATATGCACGCCCGCACACACACGCACATGCACACACACACACAGTCCTGTGTGCCTTGTTATAGACTCCCCTACCAGTTAATTTTTACAGCTCTCCTGTCTGCTGTGGATTACTGAGTCTTTATTTAGATCAGTCAATCATCATTAGACTTACACACACAAACGTGTGTGTGTGTGTGTGTGTGTGTGTGTGTGTGTGTGTGTGTGTGTGAACACGTTTGTGTGGGAAACAAAATAGTGGGCCACAAATATTCCACACATAAAATCCCCACCACAGGGTTGCCTGTTGAGATGGAACATATGGTTGAGCTGTGTAGGAAGCCGAGCAAAGCAGGGACAGACAGGAATATTATGGCTGTCATCACCAACTGTTTTACTGAGAGAGGCAGACACATTTAGGATAGAGAGAACATAAAAGGTTGTCCCTCTGTGGAAAGGGTTCTTCATGGAACCCAGAGGGGTTCTACCTGAAACCAAAAAGTGTTCTTCAATGGTTTCTCCGGTGGGGACTGCCGAAAAACCCTTTCAAGCTCTAGATAGCACCTGTTTTTTATACGAATGTACAGGCAGTACTTCAGTCAACATTTACCAAAAACTGGACACAAAAGCTTATAACTGGAGACGTGTGTGTTTGTTCTCGTGTGTGTGTGTGTGTGTGTGTGTGTGGCTTTTGGGAGAGGGGTCACCACACCAGACTCCTTACTGATTTATATTAATCTGTGGACAAAGCCCCTGCCCTTTGACCATGAAATGACTAACAAGCCTTCATCATGCATCCCCTCTCTCTTTTTAGTCTGGTCAGTGTTGTTTGATAATATTGCAGCCTTCCATCCCTTGGCAGGACAAGCTTCCGCCTTTTGGAAGTACAGAAACACGGTTTGGCTATGATTTACCTTCCCGATCTCATATCCCATATCTCATATCCCATATCTCATATCTCATATCTCATATCCCATATCCCCCTCTCTCTTCCGAGCAGCTAATCTGTCATCTACTGTATCCCAAAGAGCTGGGTTGAGGTGATTGCTCTCTGAGTCAGACCTGTCGGTCAGTCTGTCTAAATAGCAGTCTGTTTGTCTCTGTGTGTGTGTGTACTACTTCTATCTCTGTGTTGGATCCTTTCCAGCAGTGTTGGTGGCTCTTTGAGGCTTGGTATGTGTGTCCTGACTCCCAAATGGATGTCTGACTCGGCAATGCCTAGCTCCACTAGGTACACAGTGAAGTGAACAACCCCCAGAGGCTGTTTTATGGCTTTCACACATTCCAGTAGCAGAATCACCACACACACACACACACACACACACACACACAGCCCAGCACTCCTACTCCAAAAAATCACAGAGCACATGAATGGAGCAAGGGAGACTGAATCTCATTTGACCTGGGGTGAGGCTTCACTATCAGCTACGGCAGCACATTACATATTTTCTAGGCAGTCAGCATGTCTTAACACTTTGAAATTGTACTTACTCATCATGATTTTACAACTCTTTACATACCTTGAGATATCCTAACAAATCCTGCTATATTTTACTGTCTCAAAATGTCTGACCGTTTCACGGATTGACAATCAATAAGAGAACCGTTTCACTGAGCTGAACGAACAGCCTCTTCCCACAGTACTAACAAACCTATCTGTATGTGTTTCAGATCTGATATCGGCCACCAATGCGACCAACGTGAACATCCCTCAGATGGCTGACACTCTGTTTGAGAGGGCCACCAACGCCAGCTGGATTGTCGTCTTCAAGGCCCTAGTCACCACACACCACATGTGTGTCCATGGAAACGAGGTCAGAGGGCAGCAATTTAGTGCACAACCACAATAAAACCAATTAGGACTGTTTGAGCACCATGGACAGCTACACGGCTGTCTTGATTCATCCCAGGGGAGCTGTGAGTGTGGCTGTCCATGGTGCTGGAAACAGTGCTATTAGTATGGCTGCAGACTAGAGCTCGTTCTGAAACATGGTTTCATGTTTCATCAATCACCATTGTGTTTGTCTGGAGCTATATTTACTTATTGAGTTGCTGTATTGCAAAAGACGTGCTTTCACACACTGTAAATGATAAAGTCTCAATTTTGGACAAACATACTAGCACTCAATTTGTAGTTGACAATTTCAGTAAATATGCCTTATTTGTCTTAATTTTTTTTTCTTGGATTCTGGTTTTGTTTAATCAGCCTATTTCATTGTAAGGTGTTTCAGAGTGTCAGTGCCTTATTGTCATTCTGCTTCCTCAGAGGTTCATCCAATACCTGGCCTCCAGGACTGCTCTGTTCAACCTCAGCAACTTTATCGACAAAACAGGCTCCCACGGTAAGTGCACTTCCTGTATGTTTGTGGAGGGATGCAGGTGGATTCCCTCCCAGTTGAGACCATAAACTGATACAGTAGATGAGATGTGAGACTACCTGGAGGTGCAGAAGGAGACAAGGAGGAGAGAGGAGGAGGAGAAGAGGAGAGAGGCAGAGACAGGAGGAGAGGCAGAGACAGGAGGAGAGAGAGAGAGAAAGAGACGGGAGGTGAGGTCAGAAACGGGAGGGGAGGTCAGACACGGGAGACGACGGGAGGAGAGCCAGAGACCGGAGGAGAGGCAGCGAGAGGCGGAGACAGGAGGAGAGGCGGGAAGAGAGGCGGAGACGGTTGGAGAGGCGGAGACGGTTGGAGAGGCGGAGACGGGTGGAGAGGCAGAGAGAGGTGGAGAGGCAGAGAGAGGTGGAGACAGGCGGAGAGGCGGAGACTGAAGGAGACAGGAGTAGAGGCGGAGAGAAGAAGAGACAGGAGGAGAGGCGGAGAGAAGAAGAGACGGGAGGAGAGGTCGGAGAGAAGAAGAGACAGGAGGAGAGAAGAAGAGACAGGCGGAGAGAAGAGACAGGTGGAGACGGGGGGAGAGGCAGAGAGAAGCGGCGACGGGAGGAGACGGGGGGAGAGGCAGAGAGAGGTGGAGACGGGGGGAGAGGCAGAGAGAGGCGGAGACGGGGGGAGAGGCAGAGAGAGGCGGAGACGGGGGGGGGGAGGCAGAGACGGGGGGAGAGGCAGAGAGAGGTGGAGACGGGAGGAGAGGCAGAGAGAGGTGAAAACTGGAGGAGAGGTGGAGACTGGAGGAGACAGGAGGAGAGGCGGAGAGAAGAAGAGACAGGAGGAGAGGCGGAGAGAAGAAGAGACAGGAGGAAAGGCGGAGAGAAGAAGAGACAGGCGGAGAGAAGAAGAGACAGAAGGAGAGAGGAAGAGACAGGCGGAGACGGGGGGAGAGGCGATGACGGGGGAGAGGCAGAGAGAGGCGGAGACTCGGGGAGAGGCGGAGACGGGGCGAGAGGCAGAGAGAGGCGGAGACAGGGGGAGAGGCAGGGAGAGGGGAGGAGAGGCAGAGAGAGGTGGAGACGGGGGGAGAGGCAGAGAGAGGTAGAGAGGCAGAGAGAGTTGGAGACGGGAGGTGAGGCAGAGAGAGGTGGAGACTGGAGGAGAGGCGGAGACAGGAGGAGAGGTGGAGACAGGAGGAGAGGCGGAGACTGGAGGAGAGGTGGAGAAGAAGAGACAGGAGGAAAGGCAGAGAGAAGAAGAGACACGAGGAGAGGCGGAGAGAAGTGGAGAGGCAGGGAGACGGGAGGAGAGGCAGAGAGAGGTGGAGAGGCAGAGAGAGGGGAAGACGGGAGGAGAGGCAGAGAGAGGTGGAGACTGGAGGAGAGGCGGAGACAGGAGGAGAGGTGGAGACTGGAGGAGAGGCGGAGAGAAGAGACAGGAGGAGAGGCGGAGAGAAGATGAGACAGGTGGCGACGAAGGGAGAGGCAGAGAGAGGCGGAGACGGGGGGAAAGGCAGAGAGAGGCGGAGACTTGGGGAGAGGCAGAGAGAGGCGGAGACGGGGGGAGAGGCGGAGACGGGGGGAGAGGCAGAGAGAGGCGGAGATGGGAGTAGAGGCAGAGGGGGCGGAGACGGGAGGAGAGGCAAAGGGGGCGGAGACGGGAGGAGAGGCAGAGAGGGAGGAAAGGCAGAGAGGGGCGGAGATGAGAGGAGAGGCAGAGGGGGCGGAGACGGGAGGAGAGGCAGAGGGGGCGGAGACGGCAGGAGAGGGGGCGGAGACGGGAGGAGCGAAGAAGACACAGGCGGAGAGAAGAAGAGACACGGGGAGAGGCAGAGGGGGCGGAGACGGGAGGAGAGGCAGAGGGGGCGGAGAGGCAGAGAGGGGCGGAGACGAGAGGAGAGGCAGAGAGGGCGGAGACGGGAGGAGAGGCAGAGAGGGAGGAGAGGCAGAGAGGGGCGGAGACGGGAGGAGAGGCAGAGGGGGCGGAGACGGGAGGAGAGGCAGAGAGGGGCAGAGACGGGAGGAGAGGCAGAGAGGGGCAGAGACGAGAGGAGAGGCAGAGCGGGGAGGAGAGGCAGAGGGGGCGGAGATGGGAGGAGAGGCAGAGGGGGCGGAGACGGGAGGAGAGGCAGAGGGGGCGGAGACGGGAGGAGCGAAGAAGAGACAGGCGGAGAGAAGAAGAGACACGGGGAGAGGCAGAGGGGGCGGAGACGGGAGGAGACGCAGAGGGGGCGGAGACGGGAGGAGAGGGAGGAGAGGCAGAGAGGGGCGGAGACGAGAGGAGAGGCAGAGAGGGCGGAGACGGGAGGAGAGGCAGAGAGGGAGGAGAGGCAGAGAGGGGCGGAGACGGGAGGAGAGGCAGAGGGGGCGGAGACGGGAGGAGAGGCAGAGAGGGCAGAGACGGGAGGAGAGGCAGAGAGGGGTAGAGACGGGAGGAGAGGCAGAGAGGGGCAGAGACGAGAGGAGAGGCAGAGCGGGGCGGAGACGGGAGGAGAGGCAGAGAGGGGAGGAGAGGCAGAGAAGGGCGGAGACGGGAGGAGAGGCAGAGAGGGAGGAGATGCATAGAGGGGCGGAGACGGGAGGAGAGGCAGAGGGGGCGGAGACGGGAGGAGAGGCAGAGAGGGGCGGAGACGATAGGAGAGGCAGAGCGGGGCGGAGACGGGAGGAGAGGCAGAGAGGGGAGGAGAGGCAGAGAAGGGCGGAGACGGGAGGAGAGGCAGAGAGGGGAGGAGAGGCACAGAGCGGCGGAGACGGGAGGAGCGAAGAAGAGACAGGCGGAGAGAAGAAGAGACAGGCGGAGAGGCGGAGACCGGGGAGAGGCAGAGGGGGTGGAGACGGGAGGAGAGGCAGAGAGGGAGGAGAGGCAGAGACGGGCGGAGACGAGAGGAGAGGCAGAGCGGGCGGAGACGGGAGGAGAGGCAGAGAGGGAGGAGAGGCAGAGAGGGGCGGAGACGAGAGGAGCGGCAGAGCGGGGCGGAGACGGGAGGAGAGGCAGAGAGGGGCGGAGACGGGAGGAGAGGCAGGGAGGGGCGGAGACGGGAGGAGAGGCAGAGAGGGGCGGAGACGGGAGGAGAGGCAGAGAGGGGCGGAGACGGGAGGAGAGGCAGAGAGGGGCGGAGACGGGAGGAGAGGCAGAGAGGGGCGGAGACGGGAGGAGAGGCAGGGAGGGGCGGAGACGGGAGGAGAGGCAGAGAGGGGCGGAGACGGGAGGAGAGGCAGAGAGGGGCGGAGACTGGAGGAGAGGCAGAGAGGGGCGGAGACGGGAGGAGAGGCAGAGAGGGGCAGAGACGGGAGGAGAGGCAGAGGGGGCGGAGACGGGAGGAGAGGCAGAGGGGGCGGAGACGGGAGGAGAGGCAGAGAGAGGCGGAGACGGGAGGAGAGGTAGAGGGGGCGGAGACGGGAGGAGAGGCAGAGAGGGAGGAGAGGCAGAGAGGGGCCAAGAGGAGAGGCAGAGCGGGGCGGGGCCGAGAGGAGAGGAAGAGCGGGGCGGAGACGGGAGGAGAGGCAGAGAGGGCGGAGACGGGAGGAGAGGCAGATAGGGAGGAGAAGCAGAGAGGGGCGGAGACGGGAGGAGAGGCAGAGGGGGCGGATACGGGAGGAGAGGCAGAGTGGGAGGAGAGGCAGAGAGGGGCGGAGTTGGGAGGAGAGGCAGAGGGGGCGGAGACGGGAGGAAAGGCAGAGAGGGAGGAGAGGCAGAGAGGGGCGGAGACGATAGTAGAGGCAGAGCGGGGCGGAGACAGGAGGAGAGGCAGAGAGAGCCGGAGAGGCAGAGAGGGGCGGAGACGGGAGGAGAGGCAGAGAGAGCCGGAGAGGCAGAGAGGGGCGGAGACGGGAGGAGAGGCAGAGAGAGGCGGAGACAGGAGGAGAGGCAGAGAGGGGCGGAGACAGGAGGAGAGGCAGAGAGGGGCGGAGACGGGAGGAGAGGCAGAGAGGGGCGGAGACGGGAGGAGAGGCAGAGAGGGGCGGAGACGGGAGGAGAGGCAGAGAGGGGCGGAGACGGGAGGAGAGGCAGAGGGGCGGAGACGGGAGGAGAGGCAGAGGGGGCGGAGACGGGAGGAGAGGCAGAGGGGGCGGAGACGGGAGGAGAGGCAGAGAGGGGCGGAGACGGGAGGAGAGGCAGAGAGGGGCGGAGACTGGAGGAGAGGCAGAGAGGGGCGGAGACGGGAGGAGACGGGAGGAGAGGCAGAGAGGGAGGAGAGGGGAAGAGAGGCGGAGACGGGCGGAGAGGCAGAGGGGGCGGAGACGGGAGGAGAGGCAGAGAGGGGCGGAGACGGGAGGAGCGAAGAAGAGACAGGCGGAGAGAAGAAGAGACAGGAGGAGAGGCGGAGACCGGGGAGAGGCAGAGAGAGGCGGAGAAGGGAGGAGAGGCAGAGACGGGATTAAAGGCAGAGAGAGGCGGAGACGGGAGGGGAGGAGAGGCAGAGAGAGGCGGAGACGGGAGGAGAGGCAGAGAGGGGCGGAGAGGGGAAGAGAGGCAGAGAGAGGCGGAGACGGGCGGAGAGGGGAAGAGAGGCAGAGAGGGGCGGAGACTGGAGGAGAGGCACAGAGAGGCGGAGACGGGAGGAGAGAAGAAGAGACAGGCGGAGAGAAGAAGAGACAGGAGGAGAGGCGGAGAGAAGAAGAGACAGGCGGAGAGAAGAAGAGACAGGCGGAGAGAAGAAGAGACAGGAGGAGAGAAGAAGAGACAGGCGGAGAAAAGAAGACACAGAAGGAGACGCAGAGAGAAGAAGAGACAGGAGGAGAGGAGAAGAGGCAGGAGAAGAGGCAGGAGAAGAGGCGGAGAGGAGAAGAGACAGGAGGAGAGGCAGAGAGGAGAAGAGACAGGAGGAGAGGCGGAGAGGAGGAGAGGCAGAGAGAGACGGGAGGAGAGGCGGAGACGGGGGAAGAGGCAGAGAGGGGCGGAGACGGGAGGAGAGGCAGAGGGGGCGGAGATGGGAGGAGAGGCAGAGAGGGAGGAGAGGCAGAGAGGGGCAGAGACGAGAGGAGAGGCAGAGCGGGCGGAGACGGGAGGAGAGGCAGAGGGGGAGGAGAGGCAGAGAGGGGCGGAGACGGGAGGAGAGGCAGAGAGGGGCGGCGACGGGAGGAGAGGCAGAGAGGGGCGGAGACGAGAGGCAGAGGGGGCGGAGACGGGAGGAGAGGCAGAGGGGGCGGAGACGGGAGGAGAGGCAGAGGGGCAGAGACGAGAGGAGAGGCGGGGCGGAGACTGGAGGAGAGGCAGAGAGGGCGGAGACGGGAGGAGAGGCAGAGAGGGAGGAGAGGCAGAGAGGGGCGGAGACGGGAGGAGAGGCAGAGGGGGCGGAGACGGGAGGAGAGGCAGAGAGGGGCAGAGAGGAGAGGCAGAGCGGGGCGGAGACGGGAGGAGAGGCAGAGAGGGCGGAGACGGGAGGAGAGGCAGATAGGGAGGAGAGGGGAAGAGAGGCAGAGGGGGAGGAGAGGCAGAGAGGGGCGGAGACGGGAGGAGAGGCAGAGAGGGGCAGAGACGAGAGGAGAGGCAGAGCGGGGCGGAGACGGGAGGAGAGGCAGATAGGGAGGAGAGGCAGAGAGGGGCGGAGACGGTAGGAGAGGCAGAGGGGGCGGAGACGGGAGGAGAGGCAGAGAGGGGCGGAGACGGGAGGAGAGGCAGAGAGAGGCGGAGACCAGGGAGAGGCAGAGAGAGGCGGAGACGGGGGAGAGGCAGAGAGAGGCGGAGACGGGAGGAGAGGCAGAGAGAGACGGGAGGAGAGGCGGAGACCAGGGAGAGGCAGAGAGAGGCGGAGACGGGGGAGAGGCAGAGAGAGGCGGAGACGGGAGGAGAGGCAGAGAGAGACGGGAGGAGAGGTGGAGACGGGGGAAGAGGCAGAGAGAGGCGGAGATGGGAGGAGAGGAGAGGAGAATAGAGGCAGAGAGAGGCGGAGACGGGAGGAGAGGCAGAGAGAGGCTGAGACGGGCGGAGAGGGTAAGAGAGGCAGAGAGAGGCGGAGAGGGGAAGAGGGGCGGAGACAGGAGGAGAGGCACAGAGAGGCGGAGACGGGAGGAGAGAAGAAGAGACAGGCGGAGAGAAGAAGAGACAGGCGGAGAGAAGAAGAGACAGAAGGAGAGAAGAAGAGACAGGAGGAGAGAAGAAGAGACAGGCGGAGAAAAGAAGACACAGGAGGAGAGGCAGAGAGAAGAAGAGACAGGAGGAGAGGAGAAGAGACAGGAGAAGAGGCGGAGAGGAGAAGAGACAGGAGGAGAGGCGGAGAGGAGAAGAGACAGGAGGAGAGGCGGAGAGGAGGAGAGGCAGAGAGAGACGGGAGGAGAGGCGGAGACCAGGGAGAGGCAGAGAGAGGCGGAGACGGGGGAGAGGCAGAGAGAGGCGGAGACGGGAGGAGAGGCAGAGAGAGACGGGAGGAGAGGTGGAGACGGGGGAAGAGGCAGAGAGAGGCGGAGATGGGAGGAGAGGAGAGGAGAATAGAGGCAGAGAGAGGCGGAGACGGGAGGAGAGGCAGAGAGAGGCTGTGACGTGCGGAGAGGGTAAGAGAGGCAGAGAGAGGCGGAGAGGGGAAGAGGGGCGGAGACGGGAGGAGAGGCACAGAGAGGCGGAGACGGGAGGAGAGAAGAAGAGACAGGCGGAGAGAAGAAGAGACAGGAGGAGAGGCGGAGAGAAGAAGAGACAGGCGGAGAGAAGAAGAGACAGAAGGAGAGAAGAAGAGACAGGAGGAGAGAAGAAGAGACAGGCGGAGAAAAGAAGACACAGGAGGAGAGGCAGAGAGAAGAAGAGACAGGAGGAGAGGAGAAGAGACAGGAGAAGAGGCGGAGAGGAGAAGAGACAGGAGGAGAGGCGGAGAGGAGAAGAGACAGGAGGAGAGGCGGAGAGGAGGAGAGGCAGAGAGAGACGGGAGGAGAGGCGGAGACGGGGGAAGAGGCAGAGAGAGGTGGAAACGGGAGGAGAGGCAGAGAGGCAGAGACGGGATTAAAGGCAGAGAGAGGCGGAGACGGGAGGAGAGGGGAGTAGAGGCAGAGAGAGGCGGAGACGGGAGGAGAGGCAGAGAGAGGCGGAGACGGGCGGAGAGGGGAAGAGAGGCAGAGAGAGGCGGAGACGGGCGGAGAGGGGAAGAGAGGCACAGAGAGGCGGAGACGGGAGGAGAGAAGAAGAGACAGGCGGAGAGAAGAAGAGACAGGAGGAGAGGCGGAGAGAAGAAGAGACAGGCGGAGAGAAGAAGAGACAGGAGGAGAGAAGAAGAGACAGGCGGAGAAAAGAAGACACAGGAGGAGAGGCAGTGAGAAGAAGAGACAGGAGGAGAGGAGAAGAGACAGGAGAAGAGGCGGAGAGGAGAAGAGACAGGAGGAGAGGCGGAGAGGAGAAGAGACAGGAGGAGAGGCGGAGAGTAGGAGAGGCAGAGAGAGACGGGAGGAGAGGCGGAGAGGAGAAGAGACGGGAGGAGAGGCGGAGAGGAGAAGAGACGGGAGGAGAGGCGTAGAGGAGAAGAGACAGGAGGAGAGGCGGAGAGGAGAAGAGACGGCAGGAGAGGCGGAGAGGAGAAGAGACGGGAGGAGAGGTGGAGACGGGAGGAGAGGCGGAGACGGGCGGAGAGGGGAAGAGAGGGGGAAGAGAGGCAGAGAGGGGCGGAGACGGGAGGAGAGGCAGAGAGAGGCGGAGACGGGAGGAGAGAAGAAGAGACAGGCGGAGAGAAGGAGAGGCGGAGACCGGGGAGAGGCAGAGAGAGGCGGAGACAGGAGGAGAGGCAGAGAGAGACAGGAGGAGAGGCAGAGAGAGACGGGAGGAGAGGCGGAGACGGGGAAAGAGGCAGAGAGAGGTGGAAACGGGAGGAGAGGCAGAGACGGGATTAAAGGCAGAGAGAGGCGGAGAGGGGAGGAGAGGCAGAGGGAGGCGGAGACGGGAGGAGAGGCAGAGAGAGGCGGAGACGGGCGGAGAGGGGAAGAGAGGCAGAGAGAGGCGGAGACGGGCGGAGAGGGGAAGAGAGGCAGAGAGGGGCGGAGACGGGAGGAGAGGCACAGAGAGGCGGAGACGGGAGGAGAGAAGAAGAGACAGGCGGAGAGAAGAAGAGACAGGAGGAGAGGCGGAGACCGGGGAGAGGCAGAGAGAGGCAGAGACGGGGGAGAGGCAGAGAGAGACAGGAGGAGAGGCAGAGAGAGACAGGAGGAGAGGCAGAGAGAGACAGGAGGAGAGGCGGAGACGGGGGAAGAGGCAGAGAGAGGTGGAAACGGGAGGAGAGGCAGAGAGGCGGAGACGGGATTAAAGGCAGAGAGAGGCGGAGACGGGAGGAGAGGGGAGGAGAGGCAGAGAGAGGCGGAGGCGGGCGGAGAGGCAGAGAGAGGCGGAGACGGGAGAGAGGCAGAAAGAGGCGGAGAGGGGAGGAGAGGCAGAGAGAGGCGGAGAGAAGAAGAGACAGGAGGAGAGAAGAAGAGACAGGAGGAGAGAAGAATAGACAGGAGGAGAGGTGAAGAGGAGACCGGAGGAGAGGCGGAGAGAAGAGGAGACAGGAGGAAAGGGGGAGAGAAGAGGAGACAGGAGGAAAGGCGGAGAGAAGAGACGGGATTAAAGGCAGAGAGAGGCGGAGACGAGAGGGAAAGAGAGGCAGAGACAGGCGGACAGGCGGAGAGAAGAAGAGACAGGAGGAGAGGCGGAGAGGCGGGGACAGAAGGAGAGGCATAGAGAGGCGGAGACAGGAGGAAAGGTAGAGAGAAGAGGAGACAGGAGGAGAGGCGGAGAGAAGAAGAGACCGGAGGAGAGGCGGGGACAGGAGGAGAGGCATAGAGAGGTGGATGCGGGAGGAGAGGCAGAGAGAGGTGGAGACCGAAGGAGAGGCGGAGACCGAAGGAGTGGCGGAGACAGGGGGAGAGGCGGAGACGGGAGGAGAGGCGGAGACAGGGGGATAGGCGGACACGGGAGGAGAGGCGGAGACAGTAGGAGGGGAGGAGAGGCATATGGAAGCGGAGACAGGAGGAGAGGCAGAGAGAGGCGGAGACGGGAGGAGAGGCGGAGACGGGAGGAGAGGCGGAGACAGGAGGAGAGGCGGAGACAGGAGGAGAGGCGGAGACAGGAGGAGAGGTGGAGACAGGAGGAGAGGCTGAGAGAAGAAGAGACAGGAGGAGAGGCGGAGAGAAAAAGAGACAGGCGGAGAAGTGGAGAGAAGAAGAGACAGGAGGAGAGAAGAAGAGACAGGAGGAGAGGCATAGAGAGGTGGAGACGGGAGGAGAGGCAGAGAGAGGTGGAGACGGGAGGAGAGGCAGAGAGAGGTGGAGACGGGAGGAGAGGCAGAGAGAAGAAGAGACAGGAAGAGAGGCGGAGAGAAGAAGAGACAGGAGGAGAAGCGGAGAGAAGAAGTGACAGGAGGAGAGGCGGAGAGAAGAAGAGACAGGAGGAGAGGCGGAGAGAAGAAGAGACAGGAGGAGAGGCGGAGAAAAGAAGAGAGAGGCGGAGAGAAGAAGAGACAGGAGGAGAAGCGGAGAGAAGAAGAGACAGGAGGACAGGCGGAGAGAAGAAGAGACGGGAGGAGAGGCGGAGAGAAGAAGAGACAGGCGGAGAGGTGGAGAGAAGAAGAGACAGGAGGAGAGAAGAAGAGACAGGAGGAGAGGCGGGGGCAGGAGGAGAGGCATAGAGAGGTGGAGACGGGAGGAGAGGCAGAGAGAGGTGGAGACGGGAGGAGAGGCAGAGAGAGGTGGAGACGGGAGGAGAGGCAGAGAGAAGAAGAGACTGGAGTAGAGGCGGAGAGAAGAAGAGACTGGAGGAGAGGCGGAGAGAAGAAGAGACAGGAGGAGAGGCGGAGAGAAGAAGAGACAGGAGGAGAGGCATAGAGAGGCGGAGACAGTAGGAGAGAAGATGAGACAGGAGGAGAGGCGGGGCCAGGAGGAAAGGCATATAGAGGTGGAGACGGGAGAAGAGGCAGAGAGAGGTGGAGACAGGAGGAGAGGCAGAGAGAGGTGGAGACAGGAGGAGAGGCAGAGAGAGGTGGAGACGGGAGGAGAGGCAGAGAGAGGTGGAGGCGGGAGGAGTGGCAGAGAGAAGAAGAGACAGGCGGAGAGATGAAGAGACAGGAGTAGAGGCGGAGAGAAGAAGAGACAGGAGTAGAGGCGGAGAGAAGAAGAGACTGGAGGAGAGGCAGAGAGAAGAAGAGACAGGAGGAGAGGCAGAGAGAAGAAGAGACAGGAGGGAGGCGGAGTAGACAGGAGGAGAGGCGGAGTAGACAGGAGGATAGGAGGAGACGGGCCATCTGGAAAGAGAGGAAATTACTGGCCTTATAATTACATAACGAACAGGAGCAAGCATGCAATGTGCACACACGAAACATAATACTGTACGTGTACAGATTTGGTATCTTAATCAATCAATCATTCACATGTATTTATAAAGCAGAGACAGGAGGAGAGGCAGAGACAGGAGGAGAGGCAGAGACAGAAGGAAAGGCAGAGACAGGAGGAGAGGCAGTAACAGGAGGAGAGGCAGAGACAGGAGGAGAGGCAGAGACAGGAGGGATTTGAAGGAGACAGGAGGAGACCGGAGGAGACGGGCCATCTTGAAAGAGAAGAAATTGCTGGCCTTTTAATTGCATAATGAAGAGTAGCAAGCATGCAATGTGCACACGCGAAACATAGTACTGTACGTGTACAGATGTGGTATCTTAATCAATCATTCAATCAATCAAATGTATTTATAAATCCCTTCTTACATCAGCTGATGTCACCAAGTGCTGTACAGAAACCCAGCCTAAAACCCCAAACAGCAAGCAATGCAATAGAAAGGCCAGAACCTAGGAAGAAACCGGAGACGGTTAAACCGGAACCAGGCTATGAGGGGTGGCCAGTCCTCTTCTGGCTGTGCCGGGTGGAGATTATAACAGAACATGGCCAAGATGTTCAAATGTTCATAGATGACCAGCTGGGTCAAATAATAATAATAATCACTGTGGTTGTAGAGGGTGCAACAGGTCAGCACTTCAGGAGTAAATGTCAGTTGGCTCAGGTCAGTATCTCTATCGCTCCTGCTGTCTCTTGAGAGCTGAAAACAGCAGGTCTGGGACAGGTAGCACGTCCGGTGAACAGGTCAGGGTTCCATAGCCGCAGGCAGAACAGTTGAAACTGGAGCAGCAGCATGACCAGGTGGACTGGGGACAGGAGAAATACTTCAGATATAACAGACTGACCCTAGCCCCCCGACACATAATCTATTGCAGCATAAATACTGGAGGCTGAGACAGGAGGGGTCGGGAGACACTGTGGCCCTGTCCGATGATATCCCCAGACAGGGCCAAACAGGCAGGATATAACCCCACCCACTTTGCCAAAGCACAGCCCCCACACCAATAGAGGGATATCTTCAACCACCAACTTACTATCCCCACGGCACGAACCCGGACAGGAAAATAACTTCAGACTCAACCCACTCAAGTGATTCACCCCTCCTAGGGACGGCATGGAAGAGCACCAGTAAGCCAGTGACTCAGCCCCTGTAATAGGGTTTGAGGCAGAGAATCCCAGTGGAGAGAGAGGAACCGGCCAGGCAAAGACAGCAAGGGCGGTTCGTATCTCCAGTGCCTTTCCGTTCACCTTCACACTCCTGGGCCAGACTACACTCAATCATAGGACCTACTGAAGAGATGAGTCTCCAAAAAAGACTTAAAGGTTGAGACCGAGTCTGCGTCGCTCACATGGGTAGGCAGACCATTCCATGAACATTGAGCTCTATAGGAGAAAACCCTGCCTCCAGCTGCTTGCTTAGAAATTCTAAGGACAATAAGGAGGCTTGTGACCGTAGCGTACATGTAGGTATGTACGGCAGGACCAAATCAGAGAGATAGGTAGGAGCAAGCCCATGTAATTCTTTGTAGGTTAACAGTAAAACCTTGAAATCAGCCCTTGCCTTAACAGGAAGCCAGTGTAGAGAGGCTAGCACTGGAGTAATATGATAAAAATGTTTGGTTCTAGTCAGGATTCTATCAGCCGTGTTAAGCACTGACTGAAGTTTATTTAGTGCTTTATCCAGGTAGCCGGAAAGTAGAGCATTGCAGTAGTCTAACCTAGAAGTGACAAAATCATGGATACATTTGTTTGCATAATTTTTTGACAGAAAGTTTCAGATTTTTGCAATGTTACGTAGATGGAAAAAAGCTGTCCTTGAAGCAGTCTTGATATGTTCGTCAAAAGAGAGATCAGGTTCCAGAGTAACGCAGAGGTCCTTCAGTTTTATTTGAGACGACTGCACAACCATTAAGATTAATTGTCAGATTCAACAGAAGATCTTTGTTTCTTGGGACCTAGAACTAGCATCTCAGTTTTGTCCGAGTTTAAAAGTAGAACATTTTCCTCCATCCACTTCCTTATGTCTGAAACACAGGCTTCCAGGGAGTGCAATTTTGGGGCTTCACCATGTTTCATCAAAATGTACAGCTGTGTGTCGTTCACATAGCAGTGAAAGTTAACATTACGCTTCCGAATGACATTACCAAGAGGTAAAATATATAGTGAAAACAATAGTGGTCCTAAAACAGAGCCTTGAGGAACACTGAAATTTACAGTTGATTTGTCAGAGGACAAACCACATATAGAGACAAACTGATATCTTTCTGACAGATAAGATCTAAGCCAGGCCAGAACTTGTCCGTGTAGACCAATTTGGGTTTCCAATCTCTCTAAATGAATGTGGTGGTCGATGGTATCAAAAGCAGCACTAAGGTCTAGGAGCACGAGGACAGATGCAGAGCTTCAGTCTGACGCCATTAAAAGGTCATTTACCACCTTCACCAGTGCAGTTTCAGTGTTATGATGGGGTCTAAAACCAGACTGAAGCATTTCGTATGCATTGTTTGTCTTCAGGAAGGCAGTGAGTTGCTGTGCAACAGCTTTTTCTAAAATTTTTGAGAGGAATGGGAGTTTTGTTAAAGGCCGATTTAAAAAAAAAAAAATGTATATATATTTTTTTTTTAAATTCTGGGTCAAGGTTTGGCTTTTTCAAGAGGCTTTATTACTGCCACATTTAGTGAGTTTGGTACACATCCGGTGGATAAAGAGCCGTTTATTATGTTCAACATAGGAGGGCCAAGCACAGGAAGCAGCTCTTTCAGTAGTTTAGTTGGAATAGGGTCCAGTATGCAGCATGAAGGTTTAGAAGCCATGATTATTTTCATGAATGTGTCAAGAGATATAGTATTAAAAAACTTGAGTGTCTCCTTTGATCCTAGGTCCAGGAAGTGTTGTGCAGATTCAGGACAACTGAGCTTTGGAGAAATACACAGATTTAAAGAGTCCGTAATTTGCTTTCTAATGATCATGATCTTTTCCTCAAAGAAGTTCATAAATTTATCACTGCTGAAGTGAAAGCCGTTGTCTCTTGGGGAATGCTGCTTGTTAGTTAGCTTTGTGACAGTATCAAAAATACATTTTGGATTGTTCTTATTTTCCTCAATTAAGTTGGAAAAATAGGATGATCGAGCAGCATTGAGGGCTCTTCGATACTACACAGTTCCAGTTTGGTGTAGCGCCATTTCCATTCCATTTCTGAAAGCTTGCTTCAGAGCTCGGGTATTTTCTGTATACCAGGGAGCTAGTTTCTTATGACAAATGTTTTTTTGTTTTTAGGGGTGCGACTGTATCTAGGGTATTGCGCAAGGTTAATGGTCATGTGGTTAACCGATTTTTGTACCCTGACGTTCTTGGGTATGTGGAGGGAGTCTGGAAGGGGATCTAGGAATCTTTGGGTTGTCCGAGAATTTATAGCATGGCTTTTGATGATCCTTGGTTGGGGTCTGAACAGATTATTTGTTGCTATTGCAAACGTAATAAAATGGTGGTCTGATAGTCCATGATTATTTGGGAAAACGTTAAGAACCACAATAAGATCACCCTATTGCAGGAGAACTTTCCTGCAATGCTGGACATTTCAAACTTGTAGTGTATTTGAGGTTTAAAAAGGCTTCTGAAGTTTTTAATTTCCACTTTGAAATTTCATACATTTTCGTAAGGGAAAATCAAGTATCAACCCCTACCAAAATGTCCATTAATTATATTCCACATAATAATTTACATTTCCTGTTACTGCAGGATTATTTTCCTGCTGTAGCAAACTGGCTCAAATTGAGTTCCTACATCTGTACACACATCCATGCACTCTTGCACGCACATTCACACGCAAACTAAACTGCTTCCTGCCTCTGATTGCGATTTCCTGCGCTTGTCACCAGTGTCTTGCCCTGGTCTCATTATAGATCCCCTGTCTCATAGTACTGTCTCTCATCCTAACGTAAACAAAAAAAAGAGCTACTGCAACCCTCCCCTTCAATCCCCTTCAAAACTCCCCTACAATCAGATACACGACTTGCAAAACGGAAGGGCCTTTACATTTCACCAGGAGCTTTAACTTTGGTGTGACATGAATGTGGTGCTCTCTCCTTTCTCTAGGTTATGACATGTCTACGTTCATCAGACGTTACGGCCGCTACCTCAATGAGAGGGCCTTTGCCTATCGCCAGATGGCTTTCGACTTCACCAAAGTCAAGAAGGGGTCAGTCACTTCCCTGTCTCTCCTCGTCACTGAGGCCCACCTGTTGTTCACCTCGTCACTGAGGCCCACCTCATACTGTCATTCACCTCGTCACTGAGGACATTTTGTAATTTACCTCATCCATGAGGCCCTCGTTATGCTTTCCCCTGTGTGTTTCCTCCACAGTGCTGAAGGGGTGATGAGGACAATGGCTCCAGACAAGCTGTTAAAAGGCATGCCCGTCCTGCAGACCCAGATCGACACACTGCTGGAGTTTGATGTGAGTTGGACATGCTGTTTATCATTGATCTGTTTACAACTGTCTGCCTGCCTGTCTGTCTGTGGGCCTTTGGTCATTTGTGAATAAGCTGACCACTGTACTATGTCAGCTCACAAATAATACTGTTTACCTGTTGTTTATTTTCCTGTGTTACATTTTCTCTTTCTCTCTCTCTCGCTCAATAACAATGATGCTATCTGTTTTATTGACCCTGATATTTCTGTGGGGGTGTACAATGTTTTAGTACAACAGAATATTGCTGGAGTTTAATCTTCTGTTGAACTACATGAATAAAACGCTTTTAAAACGTCTCTCTCTCTCCCAGGTCCACCCCAAGGAGCTGAATAACCCTATCATCAACGCAGCGTTCCTGCTGCTCTTCAAGGATCTGGTCAAGCTGTTTGCCTCCTACAACGATGGGGTAATCAATCTATTAGGTGAGCTAGACATGTCATTGGGTGCATCCCAAATGGCACCGTATTTCCTTTATAGTGCACCACTTTTGACCAGAGACCTATGGGCCCTGGTCAAACGTAGTGTACTATTAAGGGAATAGGGTGCCATTTGGGAAGCAGACCAATTAAAATATAAGTTACTTCCTTTCACCGTGTGGCGATTTAGAAGATGCTCTTATTCTTAACAACTGTTAAATGTCTGTAGAGAAATACTTTAAGATGAAGAAGAGCGACTGCAAGGAGGCCTTGGAGATCTATAAGAGGTTCCTGACCAGGGTCACCAAGATCGGAGAGTTCATGAAGCTCGCTGAGGTAAAGGAAACTTCCTAACCGATTAGGCTGTATTCTAACTAACTTATATCCAAGTGAAACTCACACCGGGATTGCTCACACACAGTGTCTGTCTCTATTTGGAACGTAAGGTTATGATGCACGGATATGATTGTGAAGTTGTCTCTTGTGTGTGTTCTGTTCCACAGACAGTCGGTGTCGAAAAAAATGACATTCCAGACATCAACTATGTAAGTCACTGGTCTTTGTGCTTTCTCTCTGGAAGGATGATGGCATAGTTGTAACACACACACACATCCATCCTAATCTTCCTCCTGCGATCTCAGTGTCTGCACCCTCGAGTGGTGACGAATCTCATAGACTCAGACGATGAGGACTGTCCCTTTAAGCCTATCGAGGACCCGGTAACCATAGAGACATGGAGTGGCTTGGCAGAGTGCCTGTTTGGGAGGATGGGGTTTTGGCATGGGATAATTCTGCAGACTGACACTTCTGACTGCAGTGTATGTCTGTGTGTGTATTTGCATGTGTGTGTGCTTCCGTGCACAAACGACTGAAGAGTTTAAGTAAAATATTCCTGAACACTTCATTCTACAGGCCGTTGAGTTCATAGAAAAGTGGGGTAGTGGGATGAATTCAAAATGAAGGGTCTGGAGTGGTGCTGCCATAGAAATAGAATTGGGTGCTGTGTTATTTGAAGTGTTGGCATGCAGATGAGTAAGGAAGTCAGTCACATAAACCTGTTGTTTCTGTGTCTCTGATTGGTTCTCTCTTCTCTGACCCTCAGGCTCCCAGTAGCATCCTGGAGTCTCTGGAGACACACATGAACAGCTTGGAGGGGAAGAAGGGGTAAGAGGACCCTCTCTAACCACACCATTTTAAAAAGAGCTAAAATGCGGAAATGGCTCTCTTGGTGTCTATACACAGAGAAAATCTGAATTGAGAAATGAGAGGGTGAGAAACTAGATAGACTCATAACTTGGGCTCTATTCACCTTATTTAGCCCTGCCCACTTGAGCCAGTTCCTGATCGAATGCAGCCTGGTCTCATAGACTAGATGTAACATAGTAAATGTAAATCCGGGACAGTATGATTTATTACGTTTGGTATGTTTACATAAGACAAATGGTTACTTAAGGAAAAAATGAAAGTAGGGTGGATGGGTAGGCGTATAATGCGAACAGCAGCCCAAGTCTACAAGTTTAGCAGCCCAAAGTCTACAAGTTTGAATCTCATGATGGACAACATTAGCATTTGAGCAAATTAGCAACTTTTCAACTACTTACAACTTTTAAGCTGCTTTGCAACTACATAGCATGTTAACTAACCCTTCCCCAACCCTAACCTTAACCCTTTTAGCTAACCCTTCCCCTAACCTTAACCCTTTAACCTAACTCCTAAACTTAACCTTAACCCCTAGCCTAGCTAACATTAGCCACCTAGCTAGAACATATCATACATTTTGCAAATTCAGAACATATATCAAAAACTAATTGTAATTGGTTACATATCTTACGAAATTAGTGATGGACAGCCACAAATTAATACATACAATATGAAACTTAACTTATCATACTAAATGGAGTGTCTCGGATTTACTTACAGAAACATACGAAATGCTCTGAGGCCAGGCTGGTTTTCCTCCTTCCAGCCCATTCATAAATAAGCAAAACTATCGTTAAATATGAATTACATTTGTTAAAACTATGAAATAACGCGCACAAAATGTTAAATATATGTTAATTATATGCTGAGGAATATTATTGAAACAAATTATACTTGTTTTCATGTAGTAAGAACACTTCATAATATTAGACTGTGTATAATGCTCATTATCCATACAGGCTATCCCTTTTCAATCAAAGATCAATTATTGAACTGACAGTGTTAGGCACAGAATATCAATGACAAAATACAGAAACTGTGCCTTAATGTTTATGTAGATAACAGTAGGATATTTGCCATCTGAGAATGCTAATTTGGTCATTTCAGCGTCCGAGTGCTATTACTAGTCTTCGTGATAACAAACATTTACATTGTTCAATCATTTCAGTCAACGTAGAATTAACATATCTTTCAAATGTGCACATTATTTATGTGTTTTGAGAAATGTAATTCCTATTTAACGATGGTTCGCTTGTTTGTGAATGGGTGGATAACAATCACCACAAATTGGATGAGCACTTGTTGCCAGGCTGAATCCTATCTCAACACCACAGTTCTGAAGACAGTTTTGTGTTAACTTTTCCTTTAATCCTTCTTCTCTCTTTGTTCCTTTCTGCTCATCATTGGGGATCAAAGTGAAGGGTGAGCATGAACGATTCTTTGGGGGTTTGACAGATGAGGGTATTGTAAAGTCATGAAAATAAGTTTAAAAGGTCATTTAAATGTAGATGACTTCAGCTCTGAAAGGTGATATCTTGCACCGATGAAATTTAAATATGAACTATTCCGTCTCTCTTTCAGGTCTCCAACAAAAGTGAGTTGAAGATTACAAATTATTTTCCCTGCCTTTCTATTTCTGGTTATATGTCGACACATAGGTAGTAAAAAGGCTCTCCCTCTCTATTCCAGGGGTCCCCCACCAATAACGTGTCCCCGACCTCCACCCCCGCCAAATCTGCAGCCGCCGTGCCCACCCTAGTGCCGCCCCCCGAAGAAGCCACTGAGTGAGTGACTACTTCCTCTGCCTACCACAGTTTACCTCGTCACCTCAGGGATTTCCTCAGTTCTGGCATTCTATGTGTTCCATTTATTTGGTAAAACTGTGAATAAGAGTCCATTCTTCCTTCCCCTTCCATTCTCTCTCTATCCCTTTATCTCGCTCTAGTTCTCTGTTGGATCTGGACCCTCTGTCCTCCTCTGGTCCGTCAGCAGGAGCCTCAGCAGCCCCTATGTCCTGGGGAGGTAATGTCCCACATCAAAACTTGATCGTTTCATTCTTAATGGAACTACCAGTAAGTTTGAATTATCTAATGAACATTAATATAATTGCGTTTTCCTCCATCACCTTCTCTCATGCTGTTCCGGGGATGCTGCCACAGACCTCCTTGGATCAGGTGAGTGTTATCCCACAGTGCCCCTGGCTTTAACATCTCTAGTGTATTAACATTAACAGAGCGTGTCATCTCTAGATCTCCCAATGTGTTTCATAGTGTTGCTCTAGTCTCAATAGTCTATTTCTCTCTCTTTGTTTCTCTCTGCTCTCTATCCCTCCCCCACATCCCCTGGTTTGGTTCCTTCGGGGCTTTAATTCTGGGGTTGATTTTGTTTTTCGGTTGTTTCTTTGAAATTGGGTTGATTTGATACCTTGATTTGGTTCTAACGGGGCATTTCTGGTTGCTTTGGTTCCTATGGGGTATTTTGGGGGATGATTTCTGGGGGTTGTTTTGGTACCTTGTTTTGGGTTTGGTTGGTACACCACGTGGGTACCTGCAGAAATGGGCGAGTCCATGCTTCCTGACCCCACCCTCGCTGTAGACACCGCTCCCTCTCCCGCGGGGGTAACGCCCACCCCTGTAGCCGCAGAGCCAGGAGTCACTCTGGCTCCTCCCCCTAGTGCGGCCGCCACCAACCCCCCCGGTGCGACGAATATGGATCTGCTGGGAGGTCAGTGGGCTTCTGGAGGATTCCCAACCACAGAATCTCTGCTGGACAGCTCAACCCCAACCAACCCTCCACATGCACACACAGGAGATGTAGTGTTCTCTACCTGCATGTACACACACTAACGCACATGTTTAGTCTCTGCATGTACATACACACAGTGACCCAGATACCCCAAAACAAACACATCCATTTGGGAAGAACATGTCAAGCAACACACATACTGGTATGCATTTATTTTTTAACATCTTGTGCTGTATTCTAACTGACTTATATGACACAGATCTACACACAGAGACAAGCATGCTCACACTTGTAGACCCACACAGACATGCTACCCATACATTTTCACATGCTTCATTTTGTTTGATAGTCCGACAGCTTTTTCTTAACTTCAGAGAAAAGCCAAACTATCAAACAGAGTCATGTTCTTTATTGCCGCCTAAAAGACACATTGCTTTGCTTCTGGTTCCATTCTGTGGCCTGCTTGTCCGGTTATGTAGTGCAACAGACCTAGTTACCGCTTTCTAGTTTAGTTGTAGCTAAAGCCCGCCTTCCATAGCCTTCCATAGCCTTCCATAGGCCTTGCTGTGCCTCCAGTCTGTATTCTCATTTGTCCTTCACCGGTCAATCATTCATGCCACAAAGTAAATGTTTTGTAACTAATCTAAACTGAATTTATTACAGTAATCAAAAGATGGCTCAGTTGAATAGTATCTCTCTGCAATATATCTCTCTGCAATAAAATACGTACAGTGCCTTGCGAAAGTATTCGGCCCCCTTGAACTTTGCGACCTTTTGCCACATTTCAGGCTTCAAACATAAAGATATAAAACTGTATTTTTTTGTGAAGAATCAACAACAAGTGGGACACAATCATGAAGTGGAACGACATTTATTGGATATTTCAAACTTTTTTAACAATTCAAAAACTGAAAAATTGGGCGTGCAAAATTATTCAGCCCCCTTAGGTTAATACTTTGTAGCGCCACCTTTTGCGTCTCTATCAGTTTTGCACATCGAGTGCAGCTCGAGCTCAGTGAGGTTGGATGGAGAGCATTTGTGAACAGCAGTTTTCAGTTCTTTCCACAGATTCTCGATTGGATTCAGGTCTGGACTTTGACTTGGCCATTCTAACACCTGGATATGTTTTTGAACCATTCCATTGTAGATTTTGCTTTATGTTTTGGATCATTGTCTTGTTGGAAGACAAATCTTCGTCCCAGTCTCAGGTCTTTTGCAGACTCCATCAGGTTTTCTTCCAGAATGGTCATGTATTTGGCTCCATCCATCTTCCCATCAATTTTAACCATCTTCCCTGTCCCTGCTGAAGAAAAGCAGGCCCAAACCATGATGCTGCCACCACCATGTTTGACAGTGGGGATGGTGTGTTCAGCTGTGTTGCTTTTACGCCAAACATAACGTTTTGCATTGTTGCCAAAAAGTTCAATTTTGGTTTCATCTGACCAGAGCACCTTCTTCCACATGTTTGGTGTGTCTCCCAGGTGGCTTGTGGCAAACTTTAAACAACACTTTTTATGGATATCTTTAAGAAATGGCTTTCTTCTTGCCACTCTTCCATAAAGGCCAGATTTGTGCAATATACGACTGATTGTTGTCCTATGGACAGAGTCTCCCACCTCAGCTGTAGATCTCTGCAGTTCATCCAGAGTGATCATGGGCCTCTTGGCTGCATCTCTGATCAGTCTTCTCCTTGTATGAGCTGAAAGTTTAGAGGGACGACCAGGTCTTGGTAGATTTGCAGTGGTCTGATACTCCTTCCATTTCAATATTATCGCTTACACAGTGCTCCTTGGGATGTTTAAAGCTTGGGAAATCTTTTTGTATCCAAATCCGGCTTTAAACTTCTTCACAACAGTATCTCGGACCTGCCTGGTGTGTTCCTTGTTCTTCATGATGCTCTCTCCGCTTTTAACGGACCTCTGAGACTATCACAGTGCAGGTGCATTTATACGGAGACTTGATTACACACAGGTGGATTGTATTTATCATCATTAGTCATTTAGGTCAACATTGGATCATTCAGAGATCCTCACTGAACTTCTGGAGAGAGTTTGCTGCACTGAAAGTAAAGGGGCTGAATAATTTTGCACGCCCAATTTTTCAGTTTTTGATTTTTTAAAAAAGTTTGAAATATCCAATAAATGTCGTTCCACTTCATGATTGTGTCCCACTTGTTGTTGATTCTTCACAAAAAAATACAGTTTATATCTTTATGTTTGAAGCCTGAAATGTGGCAAAAGGTCGCAAAGTTCAAGGGGGCCGAATACTTTCGCAAGGCACTGTATATTACATATCTTATGCCTGACATTACATTACAAGTATTTAATATAGTTACAGTATATTAAGTCAATTAAATACCTAACAAAGTGAAAGTAGTATTTCTAAACTCTGCTTAGAGGCACAGACCATCTTTTAGGTGGCTTCTTCCTTTTCTGACTTACTCTCTTTATTGTCTGGCTTGTTTCTTTTCTCCGTCCTTTTCTCTCCGTGCCTCTCGCTGTACCTCTCTCTCTGTCGTCTGTGTGTGTGTGTGTTGGGTATCAGATGCGTTTTCGACCCCTGCTCCCGCCTCTGATGCCTCTGCCGCTGCCGAGGGCGGGGCTCCGGCCCCCACGCCAACCCCAGCTGCCGACGCTGCAGCCGGTGGGTTGCAGGACGTGTGTCTCTGTCGGTGTAAATGGCTGTGTGTATAGTTTTGTGGCTGTGTGTGTGTTTGGCTGTATTTGAGTGCTCGGTGCATCCGTGCTTATGTGTTTTTGTGTATGGAGAGTGTGTTTCAACAGTTGATCCCATTGCTGTGAGCGGGTGTAGCTAGTTTCCCTAGAAAGGTGGTGCTGCTGTTTGTTTCTGGGCATTGTTGTTGCTGTTACTATGGAGATTGTTGCTGAGGTTGATTTTAGGACAGTGGTTGACCACCATGCTTAGATACCCCCTGGGGTTTCCTTTCACGCTGTAAATCTCAAAATACATCTGCAAGCTCTGTGGTTACACTCTGTAAATCTGGTCTAGTATGGGTATTTCAGAGAGTAATATGAGAGAGTGTGAATACTACTAATACTGCTTTCTCCAATATGTTTCCCTCTTTTCACAAATTGTGTTATTTTCTTATCATTTTTCATCAGACATGCTTATTTTCCAGATTCTCTTGATCATACGGTACTTCATAGTGTTTTACATGTACTGTATGTTTATGAAGAATATGGAGCTGTGAATTCCCTAACTAAGCCTGTATCTTCAGAATTTCAGCCGAATGCACCTATTCCTCCTCCCTATTTCACAGAATACAGCTCTTGCCATACCTCTAGGTTTATTTCACACTGTGTTATGGTGGTTGTGTAATATCTCCATCCCCCTTGTCATCCCCTCCCTGGTTCTTTCCTCCCAAAGACCCCTTTGCCCCCACTGGTAGCAGCTCAAATGCAGTAGGCCCAGGGCTGGACCTGTTTGCCATGATGCCAATGGAGAACAACTGCTTTAACTCAGTGGCGCCCCCTCCTGCCCCCTCAATCACCATCGCAGCACCCATCCCCCCCACCACCCCATCGATAGACCTCTTCAGTGGTAAATGTTTACACGTGTGTGTGTGGTACTTTTTATTTAACATTTTCTTCTCTTTTGTCCTTGTCCTCTACTCTGCATCTGTGTCCTATCGTCTCCTGCATTTTACCCGTCAACTGCATTGTCCCTTTCTCTTTGTGAGGCTAACTTGCACACATCACGCTTCCTCTGCTTCCTTTCAGCTTGGATGCATTCTCCCCAGCTGCCTCTCTGCTCCTGCATTGGCTTTCAATCACAGTTGTTAATCTAATGAGTCATTGTTTGTAGTCTGCTGTTCTCATTTAAATTGTGTGTGTGTGTGTGTGTTGTGTACTTGTCCTGTAGCTATGTTTGATTCAATGCCAGATCCAAGCTTCACCAAAGCAGACCCTGCCCCCACTGTTGACATGTTTGGAGCAGGTACCCAAACTCACGCCATCTGCCTTCTTTCTCAGCATGTGTTTGGAGTGCTGTTTTTTTATATGTACATTTGTGAATTATTGTAATTCAAGGATACTTATTGTATTTTGTTGTTTGTGTGAGTTTGTTTAGTTGGTATGGGTTTGTTTGGTTGTGTGAGTGTGACATTTGCACATAATTCTAACCCTCCTCTACCCCTCCCCTTACAACAGATGCATTCTCCTCCCCTGCCCCCTTCCTCTCCTCAGACCCCCCAACTGACAAGGGGGCGATCATAGACATGTTTGGGGGTGGGTAAATGTACACCCCCCCCCCACCTCTAACTATCCCCCTTGCTATTGATCGACGATCTTCAAATGAGTGGCCTTTTGTAAAAATGTTTTCGAAGCAGGAAAGCCCTAACTTTAACTGATTATTTGATTGATTCTTTTCATCATGTCATTCACCTTCATCAGCATTTCTCATTCCGTTTCTCTGTATGTTTTTGGTGACCAATAAAGTTGCTACTGAAGTTAAGTTGTTAGCTGCGGTATTCAGGATGGACTTTGGATCTGACTTTTCAACGTCCTCTACATAATTTTGAGATTGTATTGCTTAGTAGATGTAGACTTGTCACAGCATATTGGGATCAAAGGAGTTTCTATTGGTGTGTTTGAGACTATTGGCTGTGTACGTGTGTTTACCTGTGTATGTCTACTGTCCTATCTGACAATGATAACGCTGTTCTATCTGTTTGGCATTCCTAGTGTGGAGCCGATGGCTGACTTCTTAACTCTTCTCTGTCCTCATGCTGCACTGTTAATGGCTTGGCCCACCTTGGCCTGGTATGGTTTGGTTTGATCCATTAGACTCCACCGGTGGAGAAACCCAACCTGCTGCACCTGCAGCTGCCTCTGGTGCTGAGCTGATGGCAGGTAATGTACCTACTGATGCACGACACACCCACGAGGCATGACACAAACAACAGGCATGACCCATTCCCATTGTATTAAAGACATATAACAGTAAATACACCACATATAGGGTTACAAAGGTAGGGTGTATTACTGGAAACTTTCTAAATTTACCAGTAAACGACTTGATCTTTGGTTACTTTCAAGGTTTATTTGGATTTCTATCAGATGACATCAAGTGGCCTTTTTGGGTACTTTGGATATATAATATAATCTTAATTAAATGTATATTAGATATAGATTAGGTTATTTGATTATTAATAATTGTGAATAATAATTATAATAAATATAGTCATTATATATAATTATTTATATATATATATATATACACACACACACACACACACACACACACACACACACACACACACACACACACACACACACACACACACATGGAATCATGTAGTAACCAAAAATAGTGTAAAACAAAACAAAATGTATTTTAGATTCTTTAAGTAGCCACCCTTTGCCTTGATGACAGCTTTGCACACTCTTTGCATTTTCTCAACCACCTGGGATGCATTTCAATTGACAGGTGTGCCTTGTTAAAAGTTAATTTGTGGAATTTCTTTCCTTCTTAATGCATTTGAGCCAATCAGTTATGTTGTAATTAGGTAGGGGTGGTATACAGAAGACAGCCCTATTTGGTAAAAGACCAAGTCCATATTATGGCATGAACAGCTGAAATAAGCAAAGAGAAATGACAGTCCTTCATTACTTTAAGACCTGAAGGTCAGTCAATACAGAAAATGTCAAGAACTTTGAAAGTTTCTTCAAGTGCAGCCGCAAAACCATCAAGCGCTATGATGAAACTGTCTCTCATGAGGACCGCCACAGGAAAGGAAGACCCAGAGTTACCTCTGCTGTGGAGAATAAGTTCATTAGCGTTACCAGCCTCATAAATTGCAGCCCAAATAAATGTTTCAGAGTTCAAGTAACACAGATATGAACATCAACTGTTCAGAGGAGACTGCATGAATCAGGCCTTCATGGTCAAGTTGCTGCAGAGAAACCACTACTAAAGGACACCAATAAGAAGAAAAGACTTGCTTGGGTCACGAGCAACAGACATTAGACCGGTGGAAATCTGTCTTTTGGTCTGGTGAGGCCAAATTTGAGATTTTTGGTTCTAACCGCCGTGTCTTTGTGAGACGCAGAGTATGTGAAAGGATGATCTCCTCATGTGTGGTTAAAACCGTGAAGCACAGAGGAGGTGGTGTGGGGGTGCTTTGCTGGTGACACTGTCAGTGATTTATTTAAAATTCAAGGCACACTTAACTAGGATGGCTACCACAGCATTCTGCAGCGATACGCCATCCCATGTGGTTTGCGCAAAGTGGGACTATCATTTGTTTTTCAACAGAACAATAACCCAAAACACACCTCCAGGCTGTGTTGTTTGTACAGATGAACGTGGTACCTTCAGGCATTTGGAAATTGCTCCCAAGGATGAACCAGACTTGTGGAGGTCTACAATTTATTTTCTGAGGTCTTGGCTGATTTATTTTGATTTTCCCATGATGTCAAGCAAAAGAAGCACTGAGTTTGAAGGTAGGCCTTGAAATACATCCACAAGTACACTTCCAATTGACTTAAATGATGTCAATTAGCCTATCAGAAGCTTCTAAAGCCATGACACCATTCCTGGAATTTTCCAAGCTGTTTAAAGGCACAGTCAACTTAGTGTATGTACACTTCTGACCCACTGGAATTGTGATACAGTGAATTATAAGTGAAATAATCTGTCTGTAAACAATTGTTGGAAAAATTTACTTGTGTCATGCACAAAGTAGATGTCCTAACCGACTTGCCAAACCTATAGTTTGTAAACAAGAAACAGGTTTTAATGACTCCAACCTAAGTGTATGTAAACTTACGACTTCAACTGTACATATGAGATAAGTAATGCAATATACGTAAACATTCTTAAAGTGGCATTATTAAAGTGACTAGTGTTCCATTTATTAAAGTGGCCAATGATATCAAGTCTGTAGGTAGGCATCCGCCTCTCTGTGCTAGTGATGGCTGTTAAACAATCTGATGGCCTTGAGATAGAAGCTGTTTTTCAATCTCTCTGTCCCAGCATTGATGCACCTGTACTGACCTCGCCTTCTGGATGGAAGCAGGGTGAACAGGCAGTGGCTTCGGTGGTTAATGACCTTAATTATATTTTTTGCCCTCCTGTGACATCGGGTGTTGTCGGTGTCTTGGAGGGCAGGTAAGGGCTATTTTGACCAAGATGGGAGAGTGATGGAGTGTTGCATCAGATGACCTAGCCTCCACAATCACCCAACCTCAACCCAATTGAGTTGGACCACAGAGTGAAGGAAAAGCAGCCAAGAAGTGGCCAGCATATGTGGGAACTCCTTCAAGACCGTTGAAAATGCATTCCTCATGAAGCTGGTTGAGAGAATTCCAAGACTGTGTAAAGCTGTCATCAAGAGTGTGCAAAGCGGTCATCAAGAGTGTACAAAGCTGTCATCAAGAGTGCGCAAAGCTGTCATCAAGGCAAAGTGTGGCTACTTTGAAGAATTTCAAGTATAAAATGTATTTTGATTTGTTTAACACTTTTGCTGGTTACTACCTGATTCCATGTGTTATTTCATAGTTTTGATGTCTTCACTATTATTCTACAATGTATAAAATAGTAAAAATAAAGAAACTCTTGAATGAGTAGGTGTGTCCAAACTTTTGACTGGTACTGTGTATGAACACGTCTGTCTGAATGAATACATCCTGAGTGTATGTATCTTGTGAACGTACCTTGGTTTTATGGCCAATGCACATGCTGTTGTGTATGGTCATTCTCATTCTAGATTCTTTCCATAGATGTCTCTCTCTGTTGAGGCGTGCATTGGTTGACTTTTTCACATTTTACCGTGGCAACGTTCCCTGTGCTTACCAGGTTTATGATCAAGGCTGTCACTGCCCTGCATGTTATGTAAATGACGACCTGCAAGTACTACTGCTTAAGCCTTAACTCTCTCTCTCTCTCTCCTCCATCTCTCTTTCTCTCGCAACATTTGTCATCTCTTAACTCACTCCATTATTTTTCCCTCCACTACTGTCCTTCTGTCCCTTTCTTCTTACCATTACATCCTGTCCCTCTTTCCCTCCCTCCCTCTGTTCTCTCTCTTTCCCTCTGCACTTTATCTCACTCACTTGCGCGCTCTCTCTCACACTCTTTGTTCTCTCTCACGTTCTATTTCTCTCTTTCTCTCTCGTCCCTCTATTGCTCCTCTCTCTCTCCATCTGGCTCTGGGGCTGGCTCATTGCTTGCTTCCTGCTCTCTGATTGGGTGAGTGTTCTGGCTCATTGATGCGCTGTTTCCCACAGTGCATTGCTGCATTGCAGTAAGAGAGCGACTGCTGCTGTTATTTTCCCTCTGCTCTGACAGATGCCTGATAAACAGGGTGTGTGAGATGCTCACATCACAATGCCCATTTAGCTTGGCACTGTTTCCTCCCTCTAGAGTGGTGGCTGCATCCTTACTGTCACCAAGATACAACGGATGATGCCCCATCTCAAACAAGCTAGCTAATAGGATAGTAATACTATTTAGTAGAGTTGAGTAGACAGCATATTTATGCTGTTGATTTATATTACATGGAGAGTATCACTTAAACTGTGTGTGTGTGTGTGTGTGTGTGTGTGTTGAGGCACAGTATAAGCCCTCAGTCATACTGAGTATCAGTATGAGAACTTGCCTCTTGTTAACATTCCAATGTTGTGCTCCTCTCTGATCACTGTTGTCATGGAGACCCTCTCGATGGGTTGTCATGGTAATCCCACTCGTAAGGAGGACCCCTCTGTTATGATCAGAGAGGATTATTGTGGCTGTTTCTCACCTCTCTCTCTCTCTCTCTCTCTCTCTCTCTCTTCCCCCCCCATGTGTCTCCTGTAGCGTTTGATGGTCTAGGGGATGTGTTGATGCCTGCCATGACGCCCCAGACTGGGGCCGCCTCATCTCCAGTTAAACATATGGGAGGGGACCTAGACGCCACCATGGCTAGCATGGCTAGCAGTAAGTCTCTGAACAAAGTCTCTGAGCAGACACAGGACAGGGATTGTCAATTTGGCCTGAATAATTTCAGCATCATGGTGCTGTCCATCTATGCATAGACATGTTCCTATAACCAATCTCACCTTATTGTAACGTTACTTACACTCAGTGGACCATTTATTAGGTACACCCATCTAGTACTGGGTCAGACCAGTACTTTGCCTCTAGAACAGCCTGAATTATTTGGGGCACCGTTGACACCAGGCAGGATGGGGCCATGGACTCGTGCTGCTAATGCCAAATCCTGACTCTGCCATCAGCATGGCACAACACGAACCGGGATTCCTCGAACCAGGCAGTGGTCCACTCCTCAATTGTCCAGTGTTGGTGATCGTGTGCTCACTGGAGCCGCTTTGTTTTTATCTGATCGGAGTGGAACCCTGTGTGGCCGTCTACAGCAATAGCCCATCCGTGACAAGGACCGACGGGTTGTGCGTTCTAAGATGCCGTTCTGCACACCTCAGTTGTACTGCACTATTATTTGCCTGTTTGTAACCCACCTGTTAGCTTGCACCGACGATCATAGCAAGCTCAAAGACGCTTAGGTCACTTGTTTTGCCCAATCTAACGTTCAATCGAACAGGAACCGAATGCTTCGATACCTGTCTGCCTACTTTATATGGCTAGCCATGGGCACGTGACTCACTGTCTGTAGGAGCAAACCTTTTACATGAACGGCTACTGAGTGTACATGGTAGTTACATAGCCAGATACAGTAGAGGTACAATAATGTTACATAGCCAGATACAGTAGAGGTACAATAATGTTACATAGCCAGATACAGTAGAGGTACAATAATGTTACATAGCCAGATACAGTAGAGGTACAATAATGTTACATAGCCAGATACAGTAGAGGTACAATAATGTTACATAGCCAGATACAGTGTAATTACAATAATGTTACATAGCCAGATACAGTGTAATTACAGTAGAGGTACAATAATGTTACATAGCCAGATACAGTGTAATTACAGTAGAGGTACAATAATGTTACATAGCCAGATACAGTGTAATTACAGTAGAGGTACAATAATGTTACATAGCCAGATACAGTGTAATTACAGTAGAGGTACAATAATGTTACATAGCCAGATACAGTGTAATTACAGTAGAGGTACAATAATGTCACATAGCCAGATACAGTGTAATTACAGTAGAGGTACAATAATGTTACATAGCACTCGCAACTGTTATAAGATATTAAATGTACATTATTTTGTCTGACTGGGAAATGTCTTATTTTCTCTCTTTCAGATCTGGGAATGGGGAGCCAAAAAACGTACGTTTTTCCTGTTTTGAGGATGTGTCACTTTGTGTTTCGACATGTAACTTAATGTCATGGATTACATTCACATGGCATTTTCCAAGCGCTCAATGAGCTTTACATTTTAAGAGGTTGGGGGCCTCTGTCTTTTCTTCCTCTCTTTCTATTTGCTTACTGACTGATTGACATCTCTTCCGCAGGGGGGAGAACACGATGGGAAGTGGAGGCTGGTCAACTCCTCAGGTAGCTCCTCCAAGTTGGGGCGCTCCCATGGTAAATCTGGTCTTTGTCATATAGCATGGAGTGCAGCCACATGGCAGTGACAGGCATGGCATGGAGCCAATCACACGCACCTCTCCTCTCTGACTCTCCAGGGTGGTCCAATCACATTTGGAATATGGACATTTGGAATTTGGTGTTTGGTTTAAAGGGGTGAACATTTTGTGGGAAAACTAAGGGGTTGGACTGGGAATACTGGAGAGCTCTGAGCGGGCTGAGGTTTGTCCCAAACCAAGGAGCTGCTTGTGAAACCACTCCCCTCCCTTTCTTCCCTTAAAGTTCTGACCTCAAACAAGCCACCTGACCCCAAAATGCCCCGTTCATCTGCATATTTCCTTATTTCAATCCCCATTTTTTGAGCAACAGCTCCTCTCCCCAGTGTCCAAACGAAACACAATACAAATTTAGATCGCTTTATCTTCATAATTTAATTGCTGCACTAACCATTAGTCAAGAAAGCTTTTGCTATAGGGTCTGTAGTTACTGTATTAACCTATGGCTTCAGCTGTTCATTTCAGCCAAAGCCTCACCACTGACATGAATATCAGATAACCAGTCGCTGATTTAAACTGGCTTGCCTGATCCATGTATTCTTATGATTGACCCTGTGGTCTTCAAATGCTTCTGAGCAAATCACCTGAACCTGATTTAAGAGGTTAGAGTGTTTTTATGTGCTTTGCTGTTCTCTCTCTGCGTGCGTCTTAAAATGTTTTTTTTTATGTCTTTGTCTATGTTTACTATGTGTGCGTGTCAGTGATATGTCTGTGTGTTTGTTGTTGCAGTGTTGTCTTTACTGTGCCTGTGTTGTAAGTAGTGTGGTAATTTCCCACCTCCTCTCCCCCACTCCACACCCCTAGAACGTTCCAATGGGATCCCCTTCTTTTATGGGGTCTTACCAAGGATTCAGCATGGTAAGACCACCCCACCCTCAACCTAGGACCATTAGGAGCACCTAAGATGGCCAATGACCCCTTTAGGTGGCCCATGTACGCATCACTAAAATTTCTGCCATAGGGTCTGACTGTTTCCTCTCTCTCAGGGCGGGGCGGCCGGCGCTGGAGCTCCCATGATGCCCATGGTTAGGCCAGGCTTTGGAGCCCCTGCAGCCCCAGGAGCACCGGTAAGACACACACAGAGTACACACAGACATACACACACACACAAAGACACACCTATTTCATGAAACACTGTTCCCTGTGACAGATGGGATCTCCAGGGATGGCCGGGAGCCCGAGGAGGCCTCCGCCCCCCAAGAATGCCCTGGATGACCTCAACATCAAGGACTTCATGTAAACCCCTCTAACCCATCCCTCTGAGGTAGGGTTCTCTCACAGTGGCACCAAACGACATGCACACAATGCATTGAAAAGAGCCAGTTACATAATAATATTGTGGTAATCATCCATCCCTCTGCCTCTGTCTCTTCTCTCCAGAGGTTGTTGTTATGTCTGGAGCTGTGGATGTGGATGTGTGCACCCCCGTCTCCCTCCTGTCACGCCCCAGCCCCTTCAGCCAATCAACCATCAGCACTACGACCCCTGTCCTCTGACTTCCCCGTAACCTCTGTCTGCTGTTGTAACAAAAGCTGTGGATGTGAATCATAGACACAGAAAACTAAACTGTGTATGAGTGTGTGTGTACTTCAATGTTATCCTTTACCTAAACTAAGAAAAAAATGTACCATAAAAAATGATAGTGTATTTAGATTTGTTCTGGAACTCCCACGTGTCAGCTGACTTGGAATGGTGGATCTGTGTTGATTTTCTTGCGCGTTTCCCAGACGAGGATTGTGTTGTTAACCGTGGACTGTGTTCGGTGTGTGTAAACCTCACTGGCCAATCCCTGCCCTATCCTGTCCCTCGCTATCCAATCAAATTCTGTATATTGCTGTCTTTGTAACATCATTCAACACTTAGTTGTACTCCTCTCCATTAATTGAGCCACCCAGCCTCTTTGAGAACAGATGCAGTAATATTGAAATATGTACAACTGTCACCACAAATCTGGGTTTACGAGATGACAAATCATACGACAAAATGTTTTGTTTTTATTTTGTCTATTTTTTTGATTGTGTGTTACATGCAACATTTGTGGACCATGTTCAAATTGACATATGCATTTTAGAATATTTTTAAGTATAGATTATACATATATTTCTTTAATCTTTATTTTGAGAGAAAATGTATCATATATTTTAGTTATGTCTATGAATTCTAGGGTTTTAAAAAATTCAAGCAGTTTCGAAAAATATCTCTCATCTGTATTTGGAGGCAGCACTGAATGCAAACTCAGCCCCCAGTGTTTACTGTGGCTCTCCCTGCTGGTGTGGAGTGTTACTGCATTTGACCATGTCAAGTGAAGTTGATCTAGGCTGCATCCACATACTTTAAAAAATCCTCATTTACTTGTCTCCTTTACTTAACGGCCAATTATCTGAATTGAATTGATAGGTGAAAGGCAATTGGTGAAAACCAACCAGTGGTCATGAAATGAAGGAGACAAGGAAAGGAGGTTTGTAAATATTGTTGGGACACAGCCCATGTCAACCTAAGGCTTAGGTGGCAAACTCATTCCACGGAGGACCGAGTGTCTGCAGGCTTTCGCTCCTACTTTATACTTAATTGATGAATTTAAGGTCACTAATGAGTAGGGAACTCCCCACACGTGGTTGTCTAGGGCTTACTTGAAAGGACAAACCAAAAAAAACAGCAGACACTAGGCACTTCATGGAATAATTTTGACAACCCTGACCTAAGGTCATTGTGGAGCAGTGATCAGTAGAGTTGTATTGTCTCCCGTAGCAACACTCCAGAGGTGTTGGGAACTCGTTAGCTGTAAACCGCTCAGATATACACTGGATGTTCCATGTGTTGTTTTTCTTCCAAAGTGACTATCTTAATCTGTTGTGGGAAAAAAAGTATTGAGAAAGAAAAAGAGGAATAAAACATAAAATAAAAAATGTGGATAACAATATTTGCTATATATTTGGTTGAAGGCAGTGTTTGGTTCTTGGATGGCATCACTCCTCTCCTCTCCCCCACTTGCATGTGAGTCCCTTGAGATGCAATAAAATACAAATACACTGGTGGAAAGACTTCAGGCCTCATCACTTATGTCTCCACTGTTGTCATTCATGCTTGAACATGTTCAGTCCATCACAAGTTTTTGGGGTATTCAATGGTAGGTTTTAATATAAAGACGTTTTATTTTTGCTTTTTTTTTTACATCACTGTTGATCCAATTTTTTTCCAAGCAAAATATATGTTCTGGAAATACTCAACAAAATACACATTTACACTCAAAATATAGACCCTGGAAAAAACTATTCTGATAACAAAAAGAGCATTGGCTAGATAACTGAATCATGTAGACACTAAAAACAAAGATTTACCCAAGAAAAATCATCACCAACGGAACTCATCTTAGCACCCATATTATGTGCACGATGGGTATTTCTTGGAAACAAAAAGCACATGTGACAAAGAAACCTGTTTTTATCGCACCCTAGAATTTTGAGACCTCAGTCTGGATAGGGATCTGTTTGATTGACCAAAGCAAGAAAATCATCCCATATTCCAAAGTTCTATTCCATCTGATCATTCTGTGCTGGCCATTGGTTAGTTTGTCCACCACCACCTCAGCGCTTTGAGGTCTCAGTGAAAGGAGATACATGAATGCATATCTTATTTTTTTCTTACTCTGATCAGTCGGTCATATCCCAGGTGTCTCAGGCCTCCCTACACATGCTGGGATCCCCATGGATCCAGTGGCAGATCTGAGCGTATTTAGGCGGAGTGATCCTCACCGCCACATTATAGTCCCTCTGTTCACCCCCGTCCCCGTCCACCCGGCGGTGCCCTGAGAACACCCCGATAACCTTCCGCTGCCACTTCCCCTTATTGGACCCCACCACTTCCTGTCTGAGGCGGATGTATACACCAGCGCCTGACGCCCCCTGCTGGGCATCACAATGCTGATACAACAGGTCGTCTGACTCCTCCGTCACTGAACAGAAGCGATAGACCACCTTTTCCCCCCCTCCATCCTTTTGTCCTCCCTCTGGCTCGTTGTCGAACCCTGAGAAGTGGATGCGACCCAAGGGGAGGGGCTTTGTAGCGGCCACTACACCCAGTTTCATGTGCTTCTGTTTAATTGCCTGTTTGAGCTCCAGTAGGGCGTAATCGTAGTTGTGGGATATGGCGTTGGTTCTATCTCCTGTGTGTATCCAACCTTTGGGGATGTGGGTTTGTTTTACGCGTGTCCAGTGGAAGGAGGGCTGAGTTTTGGGTTCGGTGCTGCGTTGTACACGGCTGCTTCTGCTACCTTTCTTTCTCTCCCTACCCCCTCCTTGTCCCCTCTCCTTCTTCATGTTCCCTCCTTCACCTCCCTCTGCTCCAGTCTCATCAACCCTGTTCTGTTTCTCCCTTTCTCCCTTCCTCCTTCTCCCTCCTCTCCGTCTCTGCTCCTGTCTCGGTTCTTCTCTATCTATCACATTCCCTTTCTCCTCTTCTCCTACCACTTCCTCTCCTTGCCCCTCTCCTCCTCCTCTCCTCCCTCCTCTCCGTCTCTGCTCCTGTCTCGGTTCTTCTCCATCTATCCCATTCCCTTTCTCCTCTTCTCCTACCACTTCCTCTCCTTGCCCCTCTCCTCCTCCTCTCCTCCCCCCTCTCCTCCTCCCACCCCTCCTACCTCGTTTAGATTTGACCTGTAGGACCCCCACTTTCAGCCTGCGGACCCCCTGCAGGTAGTCCTTCCCATCGTGGACGCAGTGGGCTGCCGTCAGTATGTGTTTTTCAGACACTTGGACCCCGGAGCAGCCCGTGGATAGGCGGACCGCCGTGGAGAACGGGTAGCTGGTGGTGAAGTGGCTGTCCGATATGACAAAGCGTCCGTCCTCGCCATACACCTGACGTTTCCTGCGAGTGTGTGAGGGGGTGTGTAAGGGAGTGTGTGAGGTTGTGTCATTCAGGCCCTGCAGCGTGACGTTGCTGTGTGTGCGCGTGCCGTTCTCGTACACCGTCTCGTATCCCAGCATGCTCTCCAGTGTGGCCCAGTCGGGAGGGGGGAGGGCACTCTGACACTTTATCCCACACCCCCCCTCCTCATCCTCACCTGCCCCCTCAACCTTCCCACCAAACGTGGGGCTCCGCAGATGCACTGTGTGCCTGTCTAGAATTAACGGGACCCTCTGCATGGACCAGCCATACTCTTCATCAACACCATCACCGTGGCCCCCCCAGGCAAGAAGACACAGGGGCAGGGCACAGAGCAGCAGCAGACACAGGGGAATGGGAGTCATCGCACTGCTCCACCAGGGCCTAAAAGACAGAGAGAGGAAGGAAGATTGCGCAAAAATAAACAGGTGACTGGTGTATAAAATAAGGCCAGCAGAGGGCGCTCAATCCCCTACAGTCATCACCATCTGCTTGAGTGTTATCGAAGTATTCTCTGCAAAAGCGTTGTCACCGGCAGATAGCGTTGGTGGTGAAGTCCATTTCGTTGGTGGCACAGGGTGGGAAATTGTTACATTTAATTGGCTCCAACAATAGCCTAAATTCCTCTGATGTTTTACAACTATTCTCTACACAAGGAATATATGATCATACCAAGCTTAAATTCAAATAAATAATTTGTTTGAATGCAGCACAAATTCAAATGCTTGATAAAAAATCTCCATCTGGGCTATGAAAGTGACCAGGAATATGATTTGTTTAATACGTCAACGAATTATGATTAGAGGAATTACTGGATATATCAGACTCACTTAGCATATTAGTGTAATGGTGATGGTGATAAAACCCTGAGACTTTCTCACATTGGTCATAGTAGCCTAATCACACAAAGCAAAGTAAATGATGCAACTGTAAGAGTGGAAATTGGATTTGATAATCACTGATTAGTAATGCTTGATGCGTCTATACGTTCCCGTCTGTCACGTGAATGTATTGAAATGGTAGTTGCTTCTAGAGTTAACAAAACAATCATACCTGCAAGCTTTAGAAAATAAAAGTTGGAGAAGTCAGCAAATTTCCTCTTTAAAAAAAAGGTGTTTTATCCAGTCGGGTACCAGTCAGTGCGTGAAAGACCGCGTCCCATCATCGCCCGCGCATCAAACAACCGGAACGCAACGAAAAGCCGTGAGCGAGATCTTCACTGCACTGAGATTTGCCCATGACGAAGAAAACATTTGATGGAAAAAGGTGCCGCTCGTTCATGTTACAAGATGAGAGCGGGGGAGGTACTCCCTGGTGATGAGGAAAGCGATGAGAAGGAGGACTGAAGTTTAATTCAGTTATTGAGCCCGTGAACTGTGGAATTTTTGTTCAAAAGTAGGAAAATCATATAAAACGTGTTGTTTTCAGCTCCCATAAACGTATTTTCATTCCCCACCTCACACATCTAGTCGAGTTGCTTTGAATTAAGCTAAATATCCTGCCTTGTTGCCTTGTTGCTGACTGAATAACTTTGAGGATACATTATAATTAACCATATCAGACATCAACCTGACCAGCAGCTTTGATTTGTTTTATGACAAAATAACTACACACACACACACACACACACACACACACACACACACACACACACACACACACACACACACACACACACACGCACGCACACGCACACGCACACGCACACACACAGAGAGAGAGAGAGAAACGATATCCACTTCTCATTCTAGTCATTTAGCAGACACTCTTATCCAGAACGACTTACAGTTAGTGCGTTCATCTTAAGAACACTAGGTGGGAAAACCATATATTACAAGCATGGTAAGTGAACTTTTTCTAAATAAAGTGTGTGTGTGGGGGGGGGGGGGGGGGGGGATATTTAAGATGCTCTTTGAAGAGGTAGGGTTTCAGGACTCTGCTGTCCTTGCTTCAGGGGGAAGCTGATTCCACCATTGGGGTGCCAGCACAGAGAAGAGCTTGGACCTGGCTGAGCAGGAGCTGCCCTACGGTAAGGGTGGAGGGCCAAGAGACCAGAGGTGGCAGAACAGAGTACTCAGGTTGGGGTGTAGGGTTTGAGCATAGCCTGAGGGTAGGGAGGGGCAGTTTCTCTTGCTGCTCTGTAGGCAAGCAACATGGTCTTGCAATGGATGCGAGCTTAGACTGGAAGCCAGTGGAGTGTGCAGAGGAGCAGGGTGACATTTCTCTAGGGGTCCCATAGAGCCAGTGCAACAAACCTGAACAAAGCATGGCATTATAAGGCTTTTCAGGGTATAAAAAAACTGTTTGCCTTGTCCCTTCTGTGTAGCACTTACCCCATGTCTTGGCCTAAACACACAGACAACAATGGATGCTAGTTGTAGGAGTTAAAGGAGGGTGGGCTCATTGTAATGGCTGGAATGGAATAAATGGAACGGAATCAAAGACATGGAAAACATAACTCCTCCCCCTGGCCTCCACACACACACACACATACACACACACACATATCCCCTTTATGGGTGGAGCTATTAGAGGTTATAGTTCAGCTATGGGCTGCCTGGTAGATTTCTGCCATTGGTTGATGAGAACAGAGGTCAATGAAAGGGCCAAAGGTGATCGCTGTTATTCATCATCATGACAGGATGGAAATGGTTTGTTACCCAGGGGTGAAAGGTGATTTAATTTTTTACCAGTACGGGACCTCCTATGTGTGCAAGCGCTTGCACACATGATCTCTGTGGGGCTCGTTGTAAAGATTTGTCATTTAACTTTTAAAATGGATGATCTTTTATTGTGGTGTAATCACAACCAGTCATATTTTTATCTGAATGTCAAACAATAATTTCAAAGGGCTCCTTTACTAGGCTACCCGCACATGTTCATCTACTCACAACTTACTGTGTTTCCAGCCCTCAAACAGTGGTGAATGGAAAGAGACATCTTTTACACAAAACACCAAAAAGTGTCACGACATTAAGGCTAATGTGAGGCCCGAATTTATGCGTCCACTGCTGTCCGCATGAGTCTCAGTGTTGGCCTCGCATCTCTACCTTGGCAAAATATCAGTGTTCTCATCGGGAAAACATAGCATATTGGCACGTAGGCTATCAAATTTCAAGTCCTTTCGCAAATGGTTCATGACTCTGACATGCAGTAATGACATATAATGGTGAAATAGCCTACAGTTTTCTTCACCTTTTGTTTGAACTATTGTGATGTTTAACCGGTACGGATCACCCCCACTATTTATTTTCCCG
The DNA here is from genome assembly GCF_045791955.1 of Oncorhynchus clarkii lewisi. Lineage (NCBI taxonomy): Eukaryota > Metazoa > Chordata > Actinopteri > Salmoniformes > Salmonidae > Oncorhynchus > Oncorhynchus clarkii. Next base: position 27,281,866 of record NC_092154.1, read on the forward strand.
GGATGCCGTACTGGACCATAACTCCTTAACGATAAATGCCATACTGATAGTGAGAGCAAACAATGATGTACAGCAGAGTAGAGAGAACACATTGTGTGTACATGCGTGTCCGTTCCATTTCCCTTCTATTTCATCCCTCCCCAGTGAGATGTGCCAGATTGTCTCTGATTACAGAGATGATAATCACTCCAGTGTGGGTTTGAAACAATAATGTGCAAATATATATGTTCAAGACTTTTCCCTTGACTGAACTTCACAGAAGGGAAAGGGAAGCACAAAGGGAATACCTAGTCAGTTGAAGACCATTCTAGAGGTGGAGCACCGAGTGTGTGGGCTCCACATGCACCAAGCACGCACACATGAACGCCCACATACACACAGTCACACTCCCATATTATTTCCATAGGACCCGATCAAATGTTTTAGAGGTGAACTGTATACTGTTAATCTAAATGTCCAATGCTGTAACCAATGCCATAATGAACATTGTTATGTTTGGAGGAAAAAGGGAATGCTTGCAAACCGAAGAACACCATCCCAACCGTGAAGCACGGGGGTGGCAGCAACATGTTGTGGGGGTGCTTTGCTGCACTTCACAAAATAGATGGGGTCATGAGGAAGGAAAATAATGTGGATATATTGAAGCAACATTTCAAGACATCAGTCAGGAAGTTAAAACTTGGTCGCAAATGGGTCTTCCAATTGGACAATGACACCAAGCATACTTCCAAAGTTGTGCCAAAATGGCTTAAGGACAACAAATTCAAGGTATTGGAGTGGCCATCACAAAGCCCTGACCTCAATCCTATAGAAAATATGTGGGCAGAACTGAAAAAGCGTGTGCGAGCAAGGAGGCCTACAAACCCGACTGAGTTACACCAGCTCTGTCAGGAGGAATGGGCCAAAATTCACCCAACTTATTATGGGAAGCTTGTGGAAGGCTACCCGAAACGTTTGACCCAAGTTAAACCGTTTAAAGGCAATGCTACCAAATACTAATTGAGTGTATGTAAACTTCTGACCCACTGGGAATGTGATGAAAGAAATAAAAGCTGAAGTAAATAATTCGCTCTACTATTATTCTGAAATGTCACATTCTTAAAATAAAGTGGCGATCCTAACTGACCTAAGGCAGGGGATTTTAACTTGGATTAAATGTCAGGAATTGTGAAAAACTGAGTTTAAATGTATTTGGCTAAGGTGTATGTAAATGTCCGACTTCAACTGTAACTGAGCCTATCTCTGAGATGGTCCCAAACATCTGTAAGTCATTCCTGCTGTACAGAAGTTGATGTTGATTGCATCCTGGCCCATGGATGTGAGTAAATGTTATTGGTTAGTTTGTTTAAAGGAAATGAAACATTCTAATTGGGGCAATTAAGCAAAGTGCCTCCATTTTGACAGTGAAGATAACAAATGGTGTAAGGAGAATAACATACAGAAGAATTCTTCAGGGAATAAGAAAATGGGGGATTTCTGAGTGAGAGTTTTGTGTAGAGGTTTGAATGAACGTAAGTAACCTAACGTATGTCCCTCTAACTCCCCTGAAAGCCTCTTTCGATCCTACAGCTATTTTATACAGTAATCATGTGCCTGTGAACCAGAGTTCTACTGTTAGCACTAAGGCGGTGTGCCTTAGAAGTTCACCCTGCACTATCAGCTCAAACAGAAATAACATTGTCATGTCTACTTCTGATATGCTTCCCAGTAAAAGCAATAAAAACAATCAATCATCCAAGAAAAGTGCTAGAAATGGCCCACGTGAACATATGTAGCCTATATCGCAACAAAGCATACTTCACTCATGCTGCCAAACATACCCTTGTAAAACTGACCATCCTACCGATCCTCAACTTCGGTGATGTCATCTATAAAATAGCCTCCAACGCTCTACTCAACAAACTGGATGCAGTCTATCACAGTGCCATCCGTTTTGTCACCAAAGCCCCATACACTACCCACCATTGCGACCTGTACGCTCTCGTTGGTTGGCCCTTGCTTCATACTCGTTGCCAAACCCACTGGCTATAGGTTATCTACAAGTCTCTGCTAGGTAAAGCCCCGCCTTATCTCAGCTCACTGGTCACCATAGCAGCACCCACTCGTAGCACGCACTCCAGCAGGTATATCTCACTGGTCACCCCCAAAGCCAATTCCTCCTTTGGTCGTCTTTCCTTCCAGTTTTCTGCTGCCAATGACTGGAACGAACTGCAAAAAATCTCTGAAGCTGGAGACTCAGATCTCCCTCACTAGCTTTAAACACCAGCTGTCAGAGCAGCTCACAGATCACTGCACCTGTACATAGCCCATCTGTAAACAGCCCATCTATCTACCTACCTCATTCCCATACTGTATTTATTTATTTATCTTGCTCCTTTGCACCCCAGTATCTCTACTTGCACATTCATCTTCTGCACATCTACCATTCCAGTGTTTAATTGCTATATTGTAATTACTTTGCCACCATGGCCTACTTATTGCCTTAACTCTCTTATCTTACCTCATTTGCACTCACTGTATATAGACTTTTTGTTTTGTTTTGTTCTACTGTATTATTGACTATGTTTTGTTTATTCCATGTGTAACTCTGTGTTGTTGTATGTGTCGAATTGCTATGCTTTACCTTGGCCAGGTCGCAGTTGCAAATGAGAACTTGTTCTCAACTAGCCTACCTGGTTAAATTAAGGTGAAAAAAAACACACAAAAAACGCACAGCACTTACACAAATTACTTATTATTGGCTGAGAGATATTGATGATAAAAAGATTGTGGGGGCTGTTATGTTAGACTTCAGTGCGGCTTTTGACATTATCGATCATAGTCTGTTATATTGTGAATTAAGAGTTACCTGTCTAACAGAAAACAGAGGGGGTGCATTAATGGAAGCCTCTCCAACATAACCTAGGTAGAATCAGGAATTCCCCAGGGCAGCTGTCTAGGCCCATTACTTTTAAAAATCTTTACTAATGACATGCCACTGGTTTTGAGTATTTTGTTTATTTATTTATCCTTTATTTAACTAGGCAAGTCAGTTAAGATCAAAATCTTATTTACAATGACGGCCTACCCCGGCCAAACCCTCCCCTAACCTGGATGTTGATGAGCCAATTGTGCTCCGCACTATGGGTCTCCGGATCACGGCCGGTTGTGATGCAGCTAGTGTGTCTATGTACTGTATGCAGATGACTCAACACTATACATGTCAGCTACTACAGCAAATTAAATGAATGCAACACTTAATAATGAGCTGAAGTCAGTTTCAGAATGGTTGGAAATAAAAAAGTTAGTACTTAATATTTAAAAAACTGAAAGCATCGACTTTGGGACAAATCATTCACTAAACCCTAAACCTCAACTAAATCTTGTAATGAATAATGTGTAAATTGAGCAAGTTGCAATGACTAAACTTAGAGTAACCCTGGATTGTTAACTGTCATTGTCAAAACCTGATGCAACAGTTGCTAAGATGGGGAGAAGTCTGTCCATAATAAAGCGCTTTTCTGCCTTCTTAACAGCACTGTTAACAAGGCAGCTCATACAAGCCTTAGTTTTGTCGCACTGTCCAGTCATGTGATCAGGTGCCACAAACAGGGACTTAGGAAAATTACAAGTGGCTCAGAACAGGGCAGCATGTCAATCTCTCATGGCTCAAAGTAGAGGGGAGATTGACTTCATCGCTACTTGTTTTATTAAGTAGTATTGACATGCTGAATGCACCAAGCTGTCTGTTTAAAAAAAAAAAGATAAAAGTACACCTTATGGAACAGCGAGGACTGTGAAGAGACACAGACACAGACACCCGCAAACACATGCATTGTAAAACTCAGCAGAAAAAGAAATGTCCTCTCAATGTCAACTGCGTTTATTTTCAACAAACTTAACATGTGTAAATATTTGTATGAACATAACAAGATTCAACAACTGAGACAGAAACTGAACAAGTTCCACAGACATGTGACTAACAGAAATGGAATAATGTGTCTCTGAACAAAGGGGGATCAAAATCAAAAGTTAGTCAGTATCTGCTGTGGCCACCAGCTGCCTTAAGTTCTGCAGTGCATCTCCTCCTCATGGACTGCACCAGATTTGCCAGTTCTTGCTGTGAGAAATGTGGCAAAGCAATTCACTTTCTGTCCTGAATGCAAACATCGTACACCAAGGCACCTGCAAGTTCCCGGACATTTCTGGGGGGAATGGCCCTAGCCCTCACCCTCCGATCCAACAGGTCCCAGACATGCTCAATGGGATTGAGATCCGGGCTCTTCTCTGGCCATGGCAGAACACTGACATTCCTGTCTTGCAGGAAATCACACACAGAACGAGCAGTATGGATGTTGGTATTGCCATGTTGGAGGATCATGTCAGGATGAGCCTGCAGGAAGGGTACCACATGAGGGAGGAGGATGTCTTCCCTGTAACGCACAGCTTTGAGATTGCCTGCAATGACAACAAGCTCAGTCCGATGATGCTGTGACACACCGCCCCAGACCATGACGGACGCTCCACCTCCAAATTGATCCCACTCCAGACTACAGACCTCGGTGTAACGCTCATTCTTTCGACGATAAACGCGGATCCGACCATCACCCTTGGTGAGACAAAACCGCGACTCGTCAGTGAAGAGCACTTTTTACCAGTCCTGTCTGGTCCAGCGACAGTGGGTTTGTGCCCATAGGAGACGTTGTTGCCTGTGATGTCTAGTGAGGACCTGCCTTACAACAGGCATACAAGCCCTCAGTCCAGCCTCTCTCAGCCTATTGCGGACAGTCTGAGCACTGATGGAGGGATTGTGCGTTCCTTGTGTAACTCCTGGTCTGTCACTGCGAGGACGATCAGCTGTCCGTCCTGTCTCCCTGTTGCGCTCTCTTAGGCGTCTCACACATTACGGACATTGCAATTTATTTCTCTGGCCACATCTGCAGTGCTCATGCCTCCTTGCAGCATGCCTAAGACACGTTCACACAGATGAGGAGGGACCTTGGGCATCTTTCCTTTGGTGTTTTTCAGTCAGTAGAAAGGCCTCTTTAGTGTCCTAAGTTTAGTGTCCTGAGTTTAGATTGTGGTAGTAGAGTAGTGGCCTGAGGGCACACACTTAATGTTTTGTGAAAAGTAGTATGAAATGGAATGTCATGTAAAACTGCCTTAATGTTGCTGGACCCCAGGAGGTTTAGGGAGATGTATGAGAGATACAGTGCCTTCAGAAAGTATTCATACCCCTTGACTTATTCCACATTTTATTTTGTTCACCCATTTACACACAATACCCCATAATGACAAAGTGAAAATATTTACATAGGTATTCACACCCCTGAGTCAATACTTTGTAGAAGCACCTTTGGTAATGATTACAGCACTGAGTCTTTCTGGGTAAGTCTGTGAGATCATTCCACACCAGGATTGTGCAACATTATTCTTTCTCAAGTTCTTCAAGCTCTGTCAAGTTGGTTGTTGATCATTGCTAGACAACCATGTTTAGGTCTTGCCATATATTTTTAATTAGATTTAAGTCCAAATTGTAACTTCGCTACTCAATCTTCTTGGTAAGAGCTCCAGTGTAGGTTTTGTAGATTTGGCCTAGTGTTTTAGGTTATTGTCCTGCTAAAAGATGAATTAATCTCCCAGTGTCTGGTGGAAAGCAGACTAAACCAGGTTGTCCTCTAGTATTTTGCCTGTGTTAAGCTCCATTATGTTTATTTTTTAGTCCTGAAAAAACTCCCCAGTCCTTTACGATTACAAGCATACCCATTACATGATGCAGCAACCACTATGCTTGAAAATATGGAGTGGTACTCAGTAATGTGTTGTATTGTATTTGCCCCAAACATAACACTTAGTAATGTAAAATGTAAATATATGATGTTTGTATTCAGGACAAAAAGTTAATTGCTTTGCCACATTTTTTGCAGTACAACATTAATGCTTTGTTGCAAACAGGATCCATGTTTTGGAATATCTTTTCCTTCTGTCAATTAGATTAGTATTGTGGAGTAACTGCAATGTTGATGATTCATCCTCAGTTTTCTCCTATCACAGCCAACTCTGTAACTGTTTTAAAGTCCCCATTGGCCTCGTGGTGAAATCCCTGTGCAGTTCCGTTCCTCTCCGGCAACAGAGTTAGGAAGGTCACCTGTAATTGTTCTTATTGAATCAAGACATTTCAGCTTTATTTTTTTAATTAATTTGTAAAAATATCTAAAAACATAATTCCACTTTGACTTTGCAGTAAAATAAGAATCACTGATGCATTTTGTTCATGTCTTATGATTAACTTGAGCAAATGAATACATGTTCTAAGAAGTTCAATACATTTAGTTGATTTCCTATTAAGTTCATTGCATTTATTTTATATTGTTGAATTACATGTTAATATCTGGTTCCCGTGATTCTGTCTGAGTTCTCCGCAATGTGGATTTTATAGGGCCTTATCGTCACGACTTCCGCCGAGGTCCATCCCCAGCACCACAGCTCCTACGCCCATGGAGCTGGGAGGTGCTGCACGTAGGGCGACCTGAGGAGGGGCCGGTCCATGCACCATCTGTGGCTGCAGAGGGCGCACTGCCGGTCGGTCGGTGCTGGAGAGGCTCCTCTGGGAGTGGAGGCAGCAGGCAGGGCACTCTTGTGTCACCCCAGGTGAGTCGGCACCAGGCTCACCCAGAGGCCTCTGTTGCACACATGTTTGTGTATATTAATATTCCTGAGTTTTCCCCGCATTCCCAGCATAAGGCACTCGTAAATTCAGGCAACAGAGGGCTTTCACGGGGTGGTCAAGAGAGTGCTTGGGGAGTTGTTTAGGGGTTTCCGTCGGTGTGACTACGGTGGAAAGTCCAGACCAGGTCTCCACCGTGCGCATCCCCTCTGAATATGCCGATTTGGCTCTCGCCTTCTGTAAGAAGAAGGCGACTCAATTACCACCCCATCGATGGGTGATTGTGTGATAAATCTCCTGGTAGAAGCAGCACTTCCCAGGAGTCACGTGTATCCCCTGTCACAAGAGGAGATGACGGCTATGGAAACTAATGTCTCCGAATCCCTGGAGCAGGGGTACATTCGGCCCTCCATTTCACCTGCCTCCTCGAGTTTCTTTTATGTGAAGAAGAAGGATGGAGGTCTGCGCCCGTGTATTGACTATCGAGGCATCAACCAGATCACAGTGAGGTACAGTTACCCCCTACCTCTCATAACCAGTGCGATTGAGTCAATGCACGGCGCACGGATCTCAGGAGCGCTAACAACCTGGTGCGTATCCGGGAGGGGGACGAGTGGTAGATGGCATTTAGTACCACCTCAGGGCACTATGAGTACCTCGTCATGCCGTACGGGTTGATGAATGCTCCATCAGTCTTCCAGGCCTTTGTAGAGGAGATTTTCCGGGACCTGCACGGGCAGGGTGTATTGGTGCATGTCGACTACATTCTTATATACTCCGCTACACGCGGCGAGCATGTGTCCCTGGTGCGCAGGGTGCTTGGTCGACTGTTGGAGCATGTCCTGTACGTCAAGGCTGAGAAATGCCTGTTTTTCCTACCTCATTTCCACTTCAGGGGTGGAGATGGAGAGTGCCCACATTACAGCAGTGCCTAATTGGCTGACTCCCACCACGGTAAAGGAAGTGCAGCGGTTTCTAGGGTTAGCCAACTACTACCGGAGGTTTATCCTGGGCTTTGGTCAGGTAGAGACTCCCATTACCTCACTGCTGAAGGGGGGACCGGTGCGTTTGCAGTGGTCAGCTGAGGCAGACAGGGCTTTTGGTCAGCTGGGGGCTCGTGCTGGCTCATCCGGATCCCTCTTTGGCGTTCATAGTGGAGGTGGACGCTAGTGGAGGTGGACGTGTCCGAGGCTGGGATAGGAGCCTGCTCTCTCAGCGCTTGGGTATGCCACCAAAGCTCCGCCCCTGTGCCTTCTTTTCGAAGAAGCCCAGCCCAGCCGAGTGAAACTATGACGTGGGTGACCGGGAGTTGTTGGCTGTCGTCAAGGCTTTGAAGGCGTGGGGACATTGGCTTGAGGGGGCTAAGCACCCTTTTCTCATCTGGACTGACCACCGCAATCTGGAGTACATCCGGGTGGCGAGGAGACTGAATCCTCGCCAGGCAAGGTGGGCCATGTTTTTTACCTGTTTTGTTTTTACCCTATCCTACAGACCAGGTTCCCAGAACGCGAAGGTAGACTCACTGTCCCGGATGTATGACACATACTCCCGGCCTCTTGCCTGGTGGCACCGGTAGTGTGGGAGCTGGACACGGACATCGAGCGGGTGTTACGTACAGAGCCCACTCCCCTCCAATGTCCAGCTGGGTGTCTGTACGGTCCGTCTGCTGTCCACGACCGTTTGATCTATTGGGCCCATACGTCACCCTCCTCTGGTCATCCGGGCATCGGTCGGACAGTGCGCTGTCTTAGTAGGAAGTACTGGTGGTCCACTTTAGCTAAGGACGTAAAGGTTTATGTCTCCTCCTGCCCAGTGTGCGCCCAGTGCAAGGCCCTTAGGCACTTGCCCAGAGAGAAGTTACAACCCTTACCCCTTCCACAACGGCTGTGGTCGCACCTGTCGGTGGATTTCCTAACGGATCTTCCTCCATCACAGGGTAACACCACGATCCTGGTCATTGTGGATCGGTTTTCTAAGTCCTGTCGTCTCCTCCCTTTGCCCGGTCTCCCTACGGCCCTACAGACTGCAGAGGCCCTGTTTACACACGTCTTCCAGCACTATGGGGTGCCTGAGGACATAGTATCTGATCGAGGTCCCCAGTTCACGTCAAGGGTCTGATAGGGCATTCATGGAACGTCTGGGGGTCTCGGTCAGCATTATCTCGGGTTTTCACCCCGAGAGTAACAGGAAGGTGGAGAGAGTAAACCAGGATGTGGGTAGATTTCTGCGGTCGTATTGCCAGGACCGGCCAGGGCGGTGGGCGGCGTTCGTGCCCTGGGCAGAGATGGCCCAGAACTCGCTCGCCACTCCTCCACTAACCTCTCCCCCTTCCAGTGTGTACTGGGGTACCAGCTGGTTCTGGCGCCTTGGCATCAGAGCCAGATCGAGGCTACTGCGGTGGATGTCTGGTTTAGGCGTGCTGAGGAGACATGAGACGCCGCTCATGTGCACCTTCAGCAGTCCGTGAGGCGCCAGAAAACCTGCGCAGATCTCCACCGCAGTGAGGCCCCGGTGTTCGCACCGGGGGACCGGGTCTGGCTCTCTACCCGAAACCTGCCCCTCCGCCTGCCCTGCAGGAAGCTGGGCTCGCGGTTTGTGGGGCCATTCAAAGTCCTGACAAGAATGAACGAGGTATGTTACAGGTTACAGCTTCCCCCCGATTATCAAATTAACTCCTCGTTCCATGTGTCTCTCCTCAGGTCGGTGGTGTTTGGTCCACTCCAGGAGTCTGAGGTGCTGGAGGTTCCTCCGCTGGACATCGAGGGGGCCCCGGCATATTCAGTTCAATCCATACTGTATCCGAGGCGTTGGGCGAGGGGCCTTCAGTACCTCGTGGAGTGGGAGGGGTACGGTCCGGAGGAGAGATGCTGGGTGCCGGTGGAGGACGTGTTAGTTCCACCGTCTCCATCCGGATCGCCCTGCGCCTCGCCCTCAGGGTCGTCCCCAAGGCCAGTGTCGGCGCGCTGCTGGAGCCGCGCCTCAAGGGGAGGGCACTGTCACATTTCACCATGTTATTGGATTTAGGTTAAAAGTTAGGTGAAAAAAATATGAAATTCCCTTATTTTGATTACTTTTTTGCAATCCAATCATTTTTTTTTAACGTTGATTCAATGTCATTACATTGAATTTGTTGGATGAAATGATGTGGAAACAACGTTGATTCAACCAGTTTTCACCCAGTGCAACTGCGTGACCACTGTGTGATAGACTTGTTTACTGTGATTGCTAAGCAACCGGAAAGCAATGTGCTACCACAAATAGAACAAGGAGATAGCAAGGGTTTGTAAAAAAAAAGGAATATTTGGTGCTACTGCAGCTGCTGGAAGTAGTGCAGCAGACAGAGATGAGGAGAAAGTAGCATGCCTTAATTTTGCAATTGGATCGGTTATAAGGTGAAAATGGGCATTTGCCTGACAAAATAACTTAACCCAAAATTCCATAACCTTCACAGCCCTACTTCATACTCTAGTTCTCCCACTACACCAATAACTAATAATTTATTTGGGTGGCTATTACTAACAGCTGGTTGTAGGCTTGAGGTGAGGCAGCTGTGGTAATGCACACCAGTGATAACTTCTCTATATGAAGCCTCAACACTCTTAAATCAGATTTGGGTTGTGACCATAACTAACACATTGAGAGAGGGAATGTTCTGAATGGGGGTTTGATTGATTTGTGGTGTAATGTTCTTCATGTTGGAGGTTTAGGAATTTGGAATTGATCTTGCTGATTGCGATTGGCTTTCTGCCTCTCAAGCAAAACAGGGAAAATGCAGTAAATTCAAAACACACCCATATCACACAATTCCACTTTTATAATTTCTGTGTTTTGGTGATAGAGTGTGATAGATATATTTTTTAAAAGCCTTCTGACTACATAATCATGTTTCTGCATTTATTGTAAACATACTGTATGTCCGGAGGTGAGAAAAGTTTACATGTTGAAAGGGTCAATGGGACTGTACGAGGACATGGAGATGAGATGGAGACAGAGCTAGACCGAATAACTCATTTGTTAGCGATGTTAAGAATGTTTGTTTTGGAGTCATTCCAGTGGGAGGAATGACCCTATTTATGAGATAAGATTGAAGGCGTCTGTTGAATGTGCGCATGCTTGAGTTTTAGTGTGAGCATTATGCATTCTGAATGTACCACTAATGAATAGCACAAACCTTTACAGCTCTCGTTACAATCTACAGTAAAACCAGTGGAAATGACTATTGTTCCACTAATTCATTGTCTCATAATACATCACAGTCTTTTAAGCCTTCTTTTGAACTCTCTTCAACGCCACCTACAAGTCAATCTGTTTTAAAGCTATGAGCTAGTAAGTGACTAACTGTGTATTAAAAACATAAAATGTGTTTCTCTTTTAAAATTATTATTCTGTGTGGACTACTTCTTTGTACTCTGGGGTATTATTCCTTTTCTATAGAATTACTGCTGTTTTCCAGCATATTTCCTCTATGGAATCCCTGATTTTCACAGGAAAGTCCCTCTCTCCTCTCATATCGCTCCAAAGACAACTCTCTCTCTATTTCTCAGAAAAATAGGGAGTGCTGCTTTGCCTGACCTAAATATACTGGACAAGAATATAAATGCAACATGCAACATTTTCCAAGATTTTACTGAGTTACAGTTCATATAAGGAAATCAATCAACTGAAATGAATTCATTAGGTCCTAATCTATGGATTTCTCATGACTGGGAATACAGATATGCATCTGTTGACCTCCATTTGGCTCATGCAACGTTTCACATCTCCTTCTCATAGAGTTGATGAGGCTGTTGATTGTGGCACGTGGAATGTTGTCCCACTCCTCTTAAATGGCTGTGCAAAGTTACTGGATATTGTTGGGAACTGGAACACGCTGTCGTACACATCGATCCAGAGAATGCCTAATCGGTGACATGTCTGGTGAGTTTGAAGGCCAGGGAGGAACTGGAACATTTTCAGCTTCCAGGAATTGTGTACAGATCCTTACGACATGGGCCTGTGCATTATCAAGCTGAAACATGAGGTGATGGTGGCGGATGAACGGCACGACAATGGGCCTCAGGATCTCATCACAGTATCTCTGCGCATTGCCATTTAATAACATGACATCGATAAAATTGAATTGTGTTTCTTGTCGGTAGCCCATGCCTGCCCGTACAGCGGTGCTTGAGGCGTCACTACAGACACCCTGGTCCGATTCCAGGCTGTATCACAACCGGCCGTGATTGGGACTCCAATAGAGCAACGCACAATTGGCCCAGCGCCATCTGGGTTTGACAAGTGTAGGCTGTCTGTCACGCCCTGATCACCCTCCAGGTGTCACTTATTTTCACTAGTGTATTTATCCCTGTTTCCTGTCTCTCTGTGCAAGTTTGTCTTGTATGTTCAAGTCAACCAGCGTTTTTCCCGTGTTCCTGCTTTTCTATTCTCTTTTACTAGTCCTCCTGGTTTTGACCTTTTCCTGTTTTTCTGGACTCCATTCCCACCTGCCTGCCCTGACCTCGAGCCTGCCTGCCATTCTGTACCTCTGGAACTGGTTTTGACCTTTTGCCTGTCCACAACCATTCTCTTGCCTACCCCTTTTGGATTGTTAATAAACATCTTGGACTCTAACCATCTGCCTTCTGTGTCTGCATCTGGGTCTCGCCTTGTGCCCTTATACCGTCATTGTAAATAAGAATTTGTTCTTAACTGACTTGACTAGTTAAATAAAAGTTAAAAAATGTAATAAAAATAAGAAACATCTCAATTGGGTTGAGGTCGGATGATTGTGGAGGCCAGGTCATCTGATGCAGCACTCAATCACTCTCCTTGGTCAAATAGCCCTTACACAGCTTGGAGGTGTGTTGGGTCATTGTCCTATTGAAAAACAAATGACAGTCCCACTAAGAGCAAACCAGATGGGATGTTGTATCACTGCTGATCCTGTGGTAGCCATGCTGGTTAAGGGCGCCTTGAATTCCAAATTCAGTGTCACCAGGAAAGCACCCCCACCACACCATCACACCTCCTCCATGCTTCATGGTGGGAACCACACACGTGGAGATCATCCGTTCACATACTCTGCGTCTCACAAATACGCGGTGGGTAGAACCAAACATCTCAAATTTGGACTAATCAGACCAAAGGACAGATTTCCACCGGTCTAATGTCCATTGCTTATGTTTCTTGGCCCAAGCAAGTCTCTTCTTATTATTGGTTTCCTTTAGTAGTGGTTTCTTTGCAGCAGCTTGACCATGAAGGCCTGATTCACGCAGTCTCCTCTGAACGGTTGATGTTGTGATGTGTCTGTTACTTGAACTCTGTGAAGCATTTATTTGGGCTTCAATTTCTGAGGATGGTAACTCTAATGAACTTATCCTCTGCAGCAGAGGTAACTCTGGGTCTTCCATTCCTATTTTGGTCCTCATGAGAGCCAGTTTCATCATAGCGCTTGATGGTTTATGCGACTGCACTTGAAGAAACTTTCAAAGTAATGATGTACTGTCACTTCTCTTTGCTTATTTGAGCTGTTCTTGCCATAATATGGACTTGGTCTTTCACCAAATAGGGCCATATTCTGTAGACCACCCTTACCTTGTCACAACACAACTGATTGGCTCAAATGCATTAAGAAGGAAAGAAATTCCACAAATTAACTTTTAACAAGGCACACCTGTTAATTGAAATGCATGAAGCTGGTTGAGGGAATGCCAAGGGTGTGCAAAGCTGTCATCAAGGCAAATGGTGGCTACTTTTGAAGAATATATTTTGATTTGTTTAACACTTTTATTTTTGGTTACTGCATGATTCCATACAGTATGTGTTATTTTATAGTTTTGATGTCTCCACTAATATTCTACAATGTAGAACTTTTTTTTTTTAAATAAGAAAAACCCTGGAATGAGTAGGTGTGCCCAAACTTTTGACTGGTACTGTAAGTGGCATTGTGATATGTGACAAAACTGCAAATTTTTGAGTGGTCTTTTATTGCACCTGTGTAATGATCATGCTGTTTTATCAGTTTATTAATATGCCACACCTTTCATGGATTACATTGGCAAAGGAGAAATACTCACTGACATGGATGTAAACTCATTTGTGCACAAGAATGTAGAGAAATAAGCTTTTTGTGCATATGGAAGGAACATTCCTGGGATCTTTTATTTCAGCTCATGAAACACGCTTTACATGTTGCGTTTATATTTCTGTTCAGTGTATATCCAAAAGTATCAACATTTGTGCTCATTAGATTCAAGTTAATTGTTACGAATCCCTTTTTGGCCCGACAGTCTAGGGGGGATGGTAATGAGACGCGTAACATAACTCATGTAAATTATAATAGTGACAAAATAAGTGTGAACGTAATAACCAGGACAACTGAAATAATACCGTCAAACTCAGGGTTTATTGTAAAACACACGGTAATGGGGGGGGGGAGCAGGAAAAGGGGCTGAGCTGGACCCAAGGAAAGAAACAAATATGCAAAAACACCCCTAAGCTAGACTAGCCTATTTCAACAACAGCTAACTAACTAACCAAAATACAGTGGGTGGTCCGCCCAGTTCTAACTAGTGTGTTTTAACAAAGTTTACCTACGGGTAGTGTATGCCCATGGGCGACTTGTCTTGGTTTCCCCTTTTCCCACCAGCAAACACCATAACCAAAACAATACTCACAGGAGATGACAAAGTGATTTGGAGGTGCTCAAACAAAAGAAGAGGTTAAGACGCAAAGAGAGAGATCTACCAACATGGCATTTACAAAGAGATTGAGCTACTGAAATCTATATAGAACAGAGATCTACCAACATGGCATTACAAAGATTGAGCTCTTGAACAAACAAATGATGGGGTTTTTAAACCATGGGGAAGGAACTGTGATAGGGTAGGAAACAGGAGGAGGTGTGTCTTCTGATTGATGGGTTGATTGTTGACTGATTGGGGAGTGATGATTTTCACCTGTGAGGGGAGAAGGAGAGAAAAGAAACACACACACACAGGATACACACACAGGATAACTGTATCCGTAACATTAATAAATCAATCATGAGACGGTCACAGAATGGCTATGGTTGGATCTTGAATTAAAAATAAATGTTTCTCTCATGGCTAACTACCAGGAAGTTTGAAAAGACATGCTGAGTGGGTGGGGATCTTATATTCATGAGCTCGCCTTGACTGACTGCTCTATGAAACACCTATGTCAAGCAACGTGGATGCAGTGAGCGGTGTTGCAGTAAAATAATCTCAAGCTAATTTGGTGAAACACAAAGCAACTCATACAACATTGAAAATGTATCAATGTTATATATATTTTTTATGCATCTCCCATTTGGCATGTCACAGCATCACTGACGGATGTGTTGACTTGACAACTGCGTCTGAGTTTTGAACAATCTTTCCCCCCCTTTTGTTCCATAATGGCTGAAGACCTAGCTAGCCAGTAACTAGCTAACACCAGACACCAATGAAGACCTAGCTAGCCAGTAACTAGCTAACACCAGACACAGATGAAGACCTAGCTAGCCAGTAACTAGCGAACACCAGACACAGATGAAGACCTAGCTAGCCAGTAACTAGCTAACACCAGACACAGATGAAGACCTAGCTAGCCAGTAACTAGCGAACACCAGACACAGATGAAGACCTAGCTAGCCAGTAACTAGCTAACACCAGACACAGATGAAGACCTAGCTAGCCAGTAACTAGCGAACACCAGACACAGATGAAGACCTAGCTAGCCAGTAACTAGCGAACACCAGACACAGATGAAGACCTAGCTAGCCAGTAACTAGCTAACACCAGACACCGATGAAAGGGGAAACATATACAGTGCATTCGGAAAGTATTCAGACCCCTTGACCTTTTCTGCATTTAGTTACATTACAGCCTTATTCTAAAATGGATTAAATTGTTTTTTACCTTATCAATCTCCACACAGTAACCCAGAATGACAAAGTAAAAACAGGTTTTTAGAAATGTTTGCAAATTGATTATGAATATTTTGTATTTAATACATTTTTGAATAAGGCTGTAAAAGTAACAAAATGTGGAAAAAGGGAAGGGGTCTGAATACTTTCCGAATGCACTGTAAGTGTCTTTGCCATAGATGAATAGCGTTGTACTCACGGACGCTTAGTAAAGCTCAAACCAAGTTTATTCACCCACTGGGTCATTCAGGTGTGTAAGACAAAGACATGGTTCCACCAGTGGTAGTATACATTATATATCCTCAATTTGAGTGGCGCATCCTCCTTCCCGCTAAACATTACATCTTTATTGTCAGGCACGAAGTGGGCAATAAAGTGTTCCTTCTCCCTTAATGTGACTTCCTCACTAAACCACATATCTCCACCCTTATCAGTGCCTGCAACCATGTGATTGCCTTTACTTTACTCAGTACATTCCAAGCTTAATTGCCTCCACCATATTAATTCCTCCGACAGATAACCATTAACTCCTGGTCTAGAAACCAGGCTATGGAACTCCTCATTTCAAGTTTAAGAGTCAGAACCCATCAGTGTAAACTTTTAATTGTATTTGCTGACAACCTACAGTCAAAATGTGCCTTCGGTAGATTAGCTATCTATCTATATAAACCACACCCCTCTACAAACATGCATTCTCGAATGTTGGTTACAAGGCATGACTTATTAAATTAGGTAAGAGAATATCATGTTACCATTGGTGTATTAAAATGAGAGTTAAGGTGATCTCACCTTAATAATTAATCCATGTCTTTGACATAGGGGAGGGGACCAGTAACTTTATGAACAAACTTTATCAGTGTAGAAGCAATATATATTTTTCATACTTTGGTCACCATACTTTGACCTGGTTTCCTTCAAATATAATTCAATTGAATAAAAAACACGATCTTGACTGTTCATGACCTTTAAGTACAACATGCAACACATGAACTATTTTTCTACTGGAATTACAAAGCCCATATCGGGTATGTTACAACAGACGCATACCAGCAAATATGCCTTTATTAGTATGTACTTCATCATACATTATGAAGGCATGTACAGTGCATTCGGAAAGTATTCAGACCCCTTGACTCTTTCCACATTTTGTTACGTTACAGCCTTATTCTAAAATTCATTAAGTCTTTTTTTCCCCCTCATCAATCTACACACAATATCCCGTAATGACAATGCAAAAACAGGTTTTTAGACATTTTTACAAATGTATTACAAATAAAAATTGATGTCACATTTACATAAGTATTCAGACCCTTTACTCAGTACTTTGTTGAAGCACCTTTGGCAGTGATTACAGCCTCGAGTCTTCTTGGGTATGACGCTAAAAGCTTGGCACACCTGTATTTGAGAAGTTTCTCCTGTTTTTCTCTGCAGATCCTCTCAAGTTCTGTCAGGTTGGATGGGGAGTGTTGCTGCACAGCTATTCTACGGTCTCTCTAGAGATGTTCGATGGGGTTCAAGTCTGGGCTCTGGCTGAGCCACTCAAGGACATTGAGAGACTTGTCCGGAAGCCACTCCTGTGTTGTCTTGGCTGTGTGCTTTGGGTCATTGTCTAGTTGGAAGGTGAACCTTTGCCCCACTCTGAGGTCCTGAGCACTCTGGAGCAGGTTTTCATCAAGGATCTCTCTGTACTTTGCTCCATTCCTCTTTCCTTTGATCCTGACTAGTCTCCCAGTCCCTGCCGCTGAAAAACATCCCCACAGCATGATGCCACCACCATGCTTCACCGTAGGGATGGTGCCAGGTTTCCTGCAGACGTGAGGCTTGGCATTCAGGCCAAAGAGTTCAATCTTGGATTCATCAAATCAGAGAATCTTGTTTCTCATGGTCTGAGAGTCTTTAGGTACCTTCTGGTAAACTCCAAGCGGGCTGTCATGTGCCTTTTACTGAGGAGTGGCTTATGTCTGGCCACTCTACCATAAAGGCCTGATTGGTGGAGTGCTGCAGAGATGGTTGTACTTCTGCAAGGTTCTCTCATCCCCACAGAGGAACACTGGAGCTCTGTGTGACCATTGGGTTCTTGGTGACCTCCCTGATCAAGGCCCTTCTCCCCCGATTGCTCAGTTTGGCCGGGCGGCCAGCTCGAGTCTCGTAGCAAAGGGTCTGAATACTTAAAAAATATATATTTAATCAATTTTAGAATAAGGCTGTAATGTATCAAAATGTGAAACAAGTCAAAGGGTCTGAATACTTTCCGAATGCACTGTATGTAAGCTCACATGGTAAGAACTACACATGGTAAGAACTATGTCTATCTGAGTGTCCATGCTTCATTGGTCTCACATGAACTCCTATCCTGGACCTTCTACCAAGGCAAAATCTTACATGACCTTCAATCCTGGTATTTCTCTCCAGAGGCCACATCTCACAGGACCCTCTGTCCAGGACCTTCTCCCAAGACAATATCTCACAGGACCCTCTGTCCTGGACCTTCTCCCAAGGCAACATCTTCACAGGCCAAATATCCTTCCACCACTCTATCATTTCAAACCCTGAGAATAAATAATGTTTTAATTTCCCCTGGGGTGAGTTGAGGTTACAAATGACGTGACACATCATAAAACATAAATATTCCTATAAAAGAAACACAATAAAATAGACGTATAAAATGAATGTGTGAGCATGGTTTACATGTGTCCATGCCAATTGCCTAGAGCCCATAGGATTCCAGTTGGCATTTAATATGATGGTATAATTGTACCCTCCAACCTGTCTTGTTAAGTATCTTACACACCCTATGACTTGAGCAACATCATTTGGAAAGTAAACACCCCCCCCCCCCCCCCCCCCCCCCCCCCCACACACACCTCACCTCTATAATGTATGTCAGTTAATCCCAGATGTGCGTATAGTCTCAAAGTGTGAATTGTCCTCCCTATTTAAAGAGGTGAGTGATGTTAACATGTTTATGTATGCTTGTGTTGAGCTGTGGAAAGTTAATCAAGACCAGATATAGACTATTAAATCTAAAAATGTCCGTGTTAGCATTTGCCAGCCGGTCATCAACAGCTCAAGGCTACATCAGAAATCGGACTACTTAAACACTGAGCACATTGATTAGATTATCACTCCAAGGGAACGTTCCATTTAGCTCCGCATAACAATAAAGGGGGGATTAAAAGTGGACAGGAAACTGTAAAGCTCTCTGTTACACGGCACAGGGAGATGTATAGAGCCAAGACAAACCCATCCTCTCCTCCGCCTCTCGTCGGCACTTGGCCTCGGCAAGATCTCTCTCCTAAAGCTACTCCACTTTACGTTCCTCTGCCCCTCTGCCAGCTGGCCTGCGAGAGACCTGGTGAAGTGGTGGGGGAAAAACAATGAGAGGGACAAAGGGATGAAGACAGAGGTAGACAGAGTAAGATGGAGGAGAGAAGAATGAATGAATGATTGAATGAAAAAAGAAAAAGTCCCAATGTAGATCCATGATAGTACAATCGAAAGGGAGGAAAGAAGAGCAGTAGAGTGAGAACAGAGAGAGGTAGATGAAAAGAGAAAGAAGGAACCAGAGAGATGATAAGAGGGTCAGCAGCACAACAAATAAGTGTGAGAGAGTGAGAAGATGAGCATGACATGTCCTGTTGATGACTCATCTCATAGACACAGGCAATATAGTGCTGTTATCACTAGCCTCCTAGGGACCAGACCTATCCACCAAAATGAATAAAAATGAATTCAATCTAATTATCAGCCTGGATCCCACCACACACACCCTGTCCAACTCCACTAACCCCACCATACAAGGGTCTAACATCATAAAAATCGTCTTGATGAGTTCAATACAACCCTTCATGTAAGATGTACAGTAAGAAGACATCTACCATGTGTACCCTTGTTTAAGGGGAAACCTACAGTATATGTTTATTCATAAAACCTTGCTACTTCATTGTCTGAACCCATTCATACTAATTCCATCTTTGTCATGTTTAACCCAAAGTAGTACATCCTTCTCACTGTGCTTGCATAATCAACTAGGTCTTACCTCCATCATTAAAGTAATAATGATTGCTAAAACCATGATTGACTCAACATTCATGTCAATAAACATGACCACTTTGGACATACAGTAAGTGGTGGAATCAAAACATGTGGTGCTATTTCAGAATAACAAAATATTATTATTATTAAAAATGTATGCAAATAACAATGAAATTGTTCTTAAAATATACTGACTACCTTGCCAATGTTGGTTCTGTGTTAAATATCTTTGAAAGTTCTGTGTTAGTGTGTATTGGTATAGTATATGAAACAGCTGTGTTAGTGTGTATTGGTACAGTATATGAAACAGCTGGTTTAGTGTGTATTGGTACAGTATATGAAACAGCTGGGTTAGTGTGTATTGGTACAGTATATGAAACAGCTGGGTTAGTGTGTATTGGTACAGTATATGAAACAGCTGGGTTGGTGTGTATTGGTACAGTATATGAAACAGCTGGTTTAGTGTGTATTGGTACAGTATATGAAACAGCTGGGTTGGTGTGTATTGGTACAGTATATGAAACAGCTGGGTTGGTGTGTATTGGTACAGTATATGAAACAGCTGGGTTGGTGTGTATTGGTACAGTATATGAAACAGCTGGGTTGGTGTGTATTGGTACAGTATATGAAACAGCTGTGTTGGTACAGTAATGATCAGAAAGGAAAATAAACTGAATGATTAGTAAATTGTTAAACGGATCAGTGAGTAAATCCATGTGGTTGCTACAATAGACAAGTGCTTACTGATATTATGTAGGATCCTAGGATCCTAGTTTTCCCCTTACTGTCCAGGGAAAACACAACTCACTCCAAACTCAAATCTATTTATTTACTAGAATAAAGGAGTGGGGAGAGAAATCTCTATTTGTTCACAGGCTTACACTTCCTGACTTACAAAAACAAATGTTAGCAGAAACAGACTTGCTCACACACATTACACACACACACACACACACACACACACACACACACACACACACACACACACACACACACACACACACACACACACACCCACGTACACGCACACACACTGAGAGAGACAACGTATAAGGGTTTAGACATGCTTAACTTCTGTCTGCATTGGGTCAAAATAACCTTTGCTGAAGGACAAAATATAAAAGTAAATAAATAAAATACAGAAAATTGATTCCAAGCATATTGGCTGTATTACAGACTGCAAATAGAGGGGAAGTCATCCTTGTAGGAATGAGATTTAGCCATTGAAAACCCAGACACATTGACTGAGATTGAGCCATAGAAAACACAGGCATAGCCTAGGAACATCTGGGGAGAAAACGCACAACCTCCCATGCACACACAGTATTTTTCATTGTGGCCCTTATTGTATCAGTTGTCTTAATAGTGGCATGTGTGTCTACAGAGAGAGCACAGGGTTATGAGAGAGAGAGACTCTGTTTTGGTAGATTTGATGTGTGTGTTGTAGAGATGAAAGAGAACAATAGCACAGAGCATGGGTCTGTTGAGTACATACACACACATGTCATTATCCTCTGAAATACTACTCTGGAGCTGCAGTGAATTTCTTGTGAATTCCTATTTCCAATAATAAGTGTTGTGCATAATCACCTCTTAAACTATTGGAAACGAGTCAAGGGCCAGACAGAAATTGGACTTCATCCAACAGCCATTTTCTTGATCGTGTACACATTGAGTATAGAAAATAGAATGTTTGTTTGAAGTGTTACTCCATAAGCTAATATAGTAAAAGCAGGAGTCTGGTGGTTCTGACTGTTTAAATAGACATCTCAGGTCAACATCGTACATTATTATGTACAACCAGTTGTTACTTCTCTCGAGTCTAGTTGAAAAGCTCAAACGTAGCTAGTTGTGGAATCCTAACCGGGGCCTGCCCTCTAAAAATTGGAATAACAACTATGCAGCATCTTGCAAGGAGCTGATACTCTGTGTGTTAGCATTGATTATATGTTGTTTTTTAATTAATCAGAACCACACTGACAACCCACACCTCTTTTTCAGAATTAAACACCCTCAGAGGAGATATACAAAGATAAGTGATATACACAGAGAGAAAGGGAGGGAGGAGACAGCATATACCTTTACCAAACCCAATGAGACGGATCTTGTTCAAGCATTGCCACAAAACCCCACTGAACAGTCAAAATGTATAATGACCACCCATTTGGTGTGTCCAACTACACCTGCTGTGTTGTTTTCTGCAGATTATAGTACTATTCAACAGTTCTGGCAGCATTTGTATAAACACAGCTTCTTGTGTGTTAATGTCATGTGTCATCACATATCGTAATAGTTTTATTCTATATCAACTCCAGCTGTTTTTGGGATTCCATCTCTACATTCTGTGTGTGTGTAAGTGTGTGTGTGGACCATATTGCCTGTTTACGCATTTGTTATTATGATAATGCTCACTCGTTTGGAGTGTTGTTGTATTTACTGTCCTCAATCTCTCTGGCCTGTAAAACATGAGATACACACAGACCACCATGTCATATGGAGTCTTGATCTCACGCTGAAAGATGCAGTCTGGGATAACAAATTTGTAACATATTGTACAAATTATATTACCCCCTTTTTCTCCCCAATTTCGATCTTGTCTCATCGCTGTAACTCCCCAACACGCTCGGGAGACGACGGTCGAGTCATGAGTCCTCCGAAACATGACCCGCGCTTCTTAACACCCACCTGCTTAACCCGGAAGCACTGTTCAACTGACGACCGAGCCTGCAGGCGCCCGGCCCGCCACAAGGAGTCTCTAGAGCATGATGAGCCAAGTTAAGCGCCCCCGGCCAAACCCTCCCCTAATTCAGACAACGCTGGGCCAATTGTGCACGGCCCTATGAGACTCCCGATCACGGAGATTTGTGATACAGCCTGGGATCGAACCCAGATATGTAGTGACACCTTTAGCACTGCGCTGCAGTGCCTTAGACCGCTGCACCACTTGGGAGGCCCCACGAATTGGATTATTAGCATATCATACGAATTGCAACACACAAACAGGACATAACATACGAAATATGATGTAGTACACAAAAAAACAGGGACCCATTTATAGCTTGTGAGCACCACTTTCAAAACTACTGTCTGAAATTATACAAAAGTTCTGGAACATCACTTTAAGATATGCATCTTTTGAATCAGAGATGGGTTAAATCCGGTTTCTACCATAATGAGTTCACCTATCCAAATCAGATGAGTTATCACATCAAGTAATTAGTGGTAGATCACAGAAAAGAAGGCAAACTCCTAGATAATACCAACTGTGTGTGCTGCTTAATTACCAGTGTTTACTAGTTCTTTCTCTTCTGACTTTCCTATGCACAAGGTGTAGTAAAGAGGGATTCTCTGTAAGGCCAACACAATCATCAAGTATACCACAGAGAGACAACGGGGGAGGAAAACAGTGCAGTGGAAAACAGTGTAATCTTAGACAGTGGGAGAGAGTTGGCACTGTTGACCCCACATAGTGAAATATCAGGACCTGGGTAAATCATCCAACTCTCTACTGTTTTCCTCCTTTTCTGCCTCTCCTCCCCGTACTCCTCCTTTCGCTCTCTGTTTATGTGTTCACCAAACTGCAGCATCTCTGCCAATTTGGTAAACACATAAACAACTGGAGATGCAGGATCTCTTTTACATTCTCTCTCTCTGTCCAAACCTGAAGGGAAATCCATCATTTCTTTCTGTAAAAACATTTATGCCAAAATGGAAGCTGTAATTTATCCCCCAAATCTGCTTGGAGTTCCTTTAACATGAAGTTATCACATTCCCCTCCACTCTATCGATCATTTAATCCCGGTTTACATTTCCGTTCTCATTATTACATCCCTTTTTATCAAATGCAGGATAACTGTAAATGTCCAACGTCACTGTCATATTCAGTCTTTAAGGATGTGAAGTCATGGTTACTCTTTTAGATTACAGTATGTCAATTCATCAGAGAGAGAGAGAAAAAATAGTATTCTTTGTGGCCTCACATAGTACAGTGGTCAGCTAATTCACAAATGACCAACAGATTATTCTTGTGACACTGCAGTACCAATCCAGCCCTAACCCATGTCACTGGCCTAAGATCTTTAGAAAATACATTCATGAAGTCCAGTCGCACTGTTGATCACAATCTACAAGTCCAAATAACATGCATTTACCAGGACCAGCTTTGTGACTATTATGCAATTCTGTCATCATTGGGCTGGCATAGAACATATTATATCCATATTTCCCCTCTGTATGAATCTAATTAATATTGAAATAAACTACTTTTCTCTCTATGAACCAGAGGGCTTAAATATTCTCTCTGATGTTCACCAGCTGTTCATTGCACTGATTGGTTTTTCATAGTGCATTGTTATGTGAGAAAGGGGGAACCTGAATCAGGGTTTGTATTACTGGCTGGTGCTTTTTGATATTTAGGGCCTATGTCAGCTGGGTAGGAAATAAGGAGTCTCCCCTCTACTGTAGGACTGTAGGACTGGAGAAGTGAGCGCAAACAGTTTCTTAAGCTCTGGTCTCAGTTTCTGAATTACCGGTGTACCCATGAGTGCTGGGTACACCCATAACAAACCACGGCACCCTGTTCCACCCCATATTAGTTCACATACAATGAGTAATCCAAACCCTGAATGGTTCCATGCACCCATGGCTCAACACCCCACAAACACATAGTCAATCTGTCTGACTTAATGTTGATAATGCTCTCATTCAATCTTTTGTGTTGGACCACTAACATCCTTTGTGTTGTGTCTGTGAGGTAAGAGGGAACCAAGCCTATCTTCTCTGAACAGGAAACCATATGATTATAAACATACAACATATTTGTAAGACAGCAACTAACACAAAGGCCATGAAGTCTCTAAATATTTGTTAGTGTCTTGGAGAAGAAGAATATGAAGTCCTCAGTGAAAACAATTCCGTAAACACTAATATTGTGCTCGTAAACTAAAGTCCAAATAATGAATAAAAACTGTTGACGACGTCTTGGCTGTTTCAAACTGTGGAGTTGGCTTCAGAGATGAGCTTCCAAGATTCTCTCTTGCGCTCGCTTTCTCTCAGTCTCATCGCTCACACACACACGTACGGGTGTTCATGAGAAATGCTTTAAGACAACATGTGTGTCAGGAATGGGTTCTTAACTTCCCACACCCATTTGAGGTACACTACATGACCAAAAGTATGTGGAGACCTGATTGTCGAACATCTCATTCCAAAGTCATGGGCATTAATATGGAGTTGGTCCCTCCATTTGCTGCTACAACAGCCTCCACTCTTCTGGGAAGACTTTCCACTAGATATTGGAAGATTGCTGCGAGGAATTGCTCCCATTCAGCCACTAGTGCATTAGGTCAGGCACTGATGTTTGGCGATTAGGCCTAGCTCGTGGTCGGCATTCCAATTCATCCCAAAGATGTTTGATGGGTTGAGGTCAGGGCTCTGTGCAGGCCTGTCAAGTTCTTCCACACCAATCTCGATAAACCATTTCTGTTTGGACTTTGCTTTGTGCATGTGGGTCTTGTCATGCTGAAACAAGAAAGGGCCTTCCCTAAACTGTTGCCATAAAGTTGGAAGGACAGAATCGTCTAGAATATCATTGAATGCTGTAGCTTTAAGATTTCCCTTCCTTAGAACTAAGGGGCCTAGTCTGATCCATGAAAAGCAGCCCCAGTCCATTATTCCTCCTCCACTAAGTTCCCTGCAGCTAGCGGCTGGAACAAGCTGCAACAAACACTCAAACTGGACAGTTTTATCTCAATCTCTTCATTCAAAGACTCAATCATGGACACTCTTACGGACAGTTGTGGCTGCTTTGTGTGATATATTGTTGTCTCTACCTTCTTGACCTTTGTGCTGTTGACTGTGTCCAATAATGTTTATACCATGTTTTGTGCTGCTACCATGTTGTGTTGCTACCATGTTGATGCTATGTTGTGTTGCTACCATGCCGTGTTGTCATGTATTGCTGCCTTGCTATGTCTTTAGGTCTCTCTTTATGTAGTGTTGTGTTGTCTCTCGTTGTGATGTGTGTTTTGTCCTAAATGTATATTGTTTTTATTATTATTTTTTCATCCCAGGCTCCCGTCCACGCAGGGGGCCTTTTGCCTTTTGGTAGGCCTTCATTGTAAATAAGAATTTGTTCTTAACTGACTTGCCTTGTTAAATAAAGGTTAAATAAAAAATATAAATAAATGTACTCAGCCATGGAAACCCATTTCATGAATGTCCCAACAAACAGTTCTTGTGCTGACGTTGCTTTCAGAGGCAGTTTGGAACTCGGTAGTGAGTGTTGCAACTGAGGACAAAAGCTATGCGCTTCAGCACTTGGCGGTCCCATTCTGTGAGCTAGTGTGGCCTACCACTTTGCGGTTGAGCCGTTGTTGCTCCTAGAAGTTTCCACTTAACAGCACTTACAGTTGACTAGAGCAGCTCTAGCAGGGCAGAAATTTGACAAACTGATTTGTTGGGAAGGTGGAATTTTAGGATGGTGCCACGTTGAAAGTCACTGAGCTCTTCAGTAAGGCCATTCTACTGCCAATGTTTGTCTATGTAGATTGCATGGCTGTGTGCTCAATTTTATACATCTGTCAGCATCGGGTGTGGCTGAAATAGCCAAATCCACTCATTTGAAGGGGTGTCCATATACTTAAAAAAAAAATATATATATAGTGTATTTGCTTTCATTTGTTAGTTTGTTATTTCACACTGGAGCTTTCAATAAAATAGAGAAATCAAAGTAAAGAATAAGAGCAAAGTTAGGAGAGAGGAGAGAGAGAGGAGAGGAGAGAGAGAGACAGGGAAGAGAGAAAAATATACGTTTTGGATGATCTTGGACTGTTGGATCTGATCGATGGGATAATGACTCAGAGCGCTGATCATTTGATTGCATTGTCTTCTATTTTACCAAGCACCTTTTTTCCTCTAGTTGTTCACCTTATTCTCCTCCGAATCTCCTCTTCCACCTACTTTAGGCTCTCCTCTCCACCTCGTCATACTCCCCCATCCTGTTACTTTTCCTTCTCCTTCTTCTCCCATCCTATCCTTCTCTTCTTCTCCCCCTCCTCCACAAGACTAGACCTGGCTTAAGGCAGATGTGGATAACCCTAGCCAAGCGAAGAAAGGCGAAATGACCACAACCCAGAGAGCGTTCTCTCTCTCTCTTTTCCCCCTCTCCTTTGTCTTCTACACACTCATCAGTAGACAAGCATCTCCCTAAATCACACTGTACACATAAACCAAGCAAGCAGAAAGCAGAGGAAGAAAGGGACCTAGTCTAGACCTTCCACACTAATATAACATTTTAAATAAGGGAGTTTACATACATTAGAACAGTGTTTCCCAACTCCAGTCCTCGAGGTGACAAAAAATTTTGTCCTGTTGGGGGTACTTGTGACCTGGAGTTGGGAAACACTGCATTAGAATAGCTATACTGCCACTGACTGAACATCCATACCGGGGGTGGCAGTGGAATTATCTCTGGAGAGCAGGGAGGGGAGAGAGACATAGCTGAGACTCAGCTGTGTGGGTTTGTGTACTTTTGTGTCAACTGAACATGCCTGCAGACAGGGAGTGTATTCCTCCTCCTCCTCTCTGGCAGTCTACTCTCCTGAACATGGGAGACCTGTTAACAGGTTACAGATGTGTGCTGCTTGGAGCAGGTCTGACTGCAGCCAACACAGAGCACTGTCAGTGAGCACTGTGGAAAATATCAGCTTTCACTCAGTTTAAGGAACACATGGAAATGTCAAGATACACCCACACACTTGTATACACATAGGGATATAGACTACTATTCATATTACATGCTCTGTCAAGGACAATCACATTCATACATACATTCACATGCCTACAGACATGAAACCCACATGCACACACGCATGCATGCACACTCTCTCTCTCTCTGTCTCTCTCTCTCTCTCTCACACACACACACACACACACACACCACACACACACACACACACACACACACACACACACACACACACACACACACACACACACACACACACACACACACACACACACACACACACACACACACACACAATCTGAGATATACATACACACAATCACCTCAAACACACACAGTCACACACAAACTTAGGCACTGGATTCAAAGTAAACACTTTCACCTTTGCATCACTGTGGTTATAAATCAATGTATGAAAATAAAGCCTTCCATAACTCTCCCCCGACATATTCAACCAATATAACTCATCAATCATAAAGTAACACCCTAAGGCAATAGGGTACGATGGTTACTCAGGGAATGTCACAGGATATGCAGGCCCTGCTGCATGTGTAGAAGTTAATGGGGATCTTAAAAAACTAAACTAAACCATGCTGTCACTCATTTCCAGCCTTGACCTTGTGCATACTAGAGCACTTCAAGTCAAGTCTCCATATTCTCCATAATTTCAATGATTGAAAAACTGTGGTACTCTCTCTCTCTGTGGATGGAGGACTGTGGCTGACTATATGCATATCTTACTGGCTGTGTTAATTTTGTGGGAGTTTAAGTGGATCCTTTGGAGTTTGGTCATTAATTAGAGTTTAGTCATTTGTGTTTGGTCCAGAACATCCCGCTGACCACACCACTCTCCCTTGAGGCAAATAAAACAGTAAATTGTTCAGCCAAGTTTCCTACATTTACCATGTTGCGCTCTATACAGCAACAATGCATGCTAGAAATCGTTAAAGGGAAATGTCACCGCTGCTCTATTACACTGTGTATGTCCATTAATATGTTATTAACATATTCTGTGTCAAAGAAATTGAGAATTTCCTCACTACACGCAAATATGAGCGTTTCTGCATCTCATTGGTAGAAACGGGGAAACTACATTTCTTGGTTGTAAGCAAACCACAATATCCAGAATTCCTAGCGATTTCAGCGGAGGTGGGTCCAGTGGAGGTGGATATCTAAATGTCTGTGTTTGGAGCCAGCACTTTCAGCCGGAGGATTTCGATATGGACCTGAAGTCTCAGCTGATGAGGTTGCCAGTGCATCGAACGTTTTAAAGTGATGGTATTCCATTGAATTTCCCCTTCACGTCAAAGAGGAAAGGTATCCGATCAGCACAGCAGAAAATAAGTCGAACTGAGATAACGTAGCTAACTACGTTTGTTTATCTAAACCAAAATCTAACTAGCTAGCTCTTATAATACCCTGGCTAGACATTCCAAAGCAAGTCAATGTAATTAGCTAGCAGCTATCTGGCAAAGTGATTTGTAACTTTGCAAGCTAACATTGGCTACATTAGATTACGTAGCTACAGCCCACCGGATCGTAGCTAGCTAACTAACTAACTGACTTACTAACAGTACCGTAGATGCTAACGTGACTATGTGTTCGATCCCATCAATATCTGCAGCGGCATCAACATCAAGCTCAGCACCAGGAACTAGTGTAAGTTACCTTTGCTAAACCTTTCAATGATAACATGATGAGTAAATAATTATACTGTAGCTAGGCTTATACATGGTCCGTGTCTTGTCATAGCTGGTGTGTTTACAATCAGGCTGCAACTTCTACTGTCGTTTTCTCTGTGTAGTGGAGGCTTAGCTGATTGTTCATACAAGGCTTGAAGTCTACATTGGAGAAAATAAGGTATTAGTAAGGAGGGGTGTGTGTGTGTGTGTGTGTGTGTGTGTGTGTGTGTGTGTGTGTGTGTGTGTGTGTGTGAGAGAGAAGGTTAATCTATTGACGTGAGGGGGGTGGGTGGATATAGTACCTTGTTTTCGTGTGTACTGATGGGGGACACATTTGTAAAATATTGGCTAATCACTAATACAGAGTGTCCTACATATTCTTTGGCATGGGGGAGAGAGGCTGTTAGTGTACTCTTCCAACATATTTACTGTATTGTTGGCAGTGCTTGTCTACCCAACAACACAACTGTAGGCACTCATATACTCATATACAACAATACACAACTGGACTGTCTACAAGTCAAGCCCCCATCAAACATCTATGCTAACAGTCCATCTCAATGCCCCATTATTGACTGAGTGTAACAGAACACATACTGTACCAGTCTACTGTATCCTTTTTTGGTTCAAGTGTTATTGGTCGTATGTACGGGATATGCATGGTATACATCATCCCCAAAAACGTTTACTTGTAGGTTCCTTCACGATAATGCAACAACAATGAGAAATTGTAAAAGATAAGAATACAAACATAAAGTAAATGGCAGTAAAATATAAACATTTTACCATAAGTATTATACAGGAAGGCACAATGTATAGTACAATATTTACATGTGTATTGGAGAAGGGGTGTGTGTGAGGGACAAGGGTATAAATTGAGCAGTATAATAAGAGTTTGGTAGCAGTAGTTGTGATGTGTGCTAAGGTGCAGAGAATCAAAGCAGGTGGTCAGTCAAGTTCAAGTGTTCAGCAGTCTTGTAGACACCAACAGGCTCAGAGAATTTCTATCAGACGTCATTCTCCGATACCATCTGCCTGACGGTAAGGGAGAGAACAGCTTGTGTGTGGGGTCCTTGATAATGCTGCGAGACTTCCTCAAGCACCGTTTCGAGTAGATGTCCTGGATGGGTGGAAGCATTGTCCCAGTGATGTATTGGGCCGTCTTCACCACCCGCTGGAGGGTTTTGTGGTCGT
The DNA here is from genome assembly GCF_045791955.1 of Oncorhynchus clarkii lewisi. Taxonomy (NCBI): domain Eukaryota; kingdom Metazoa; phylum Chordata; class Actinopteri; order Salmoniformes; family Salmonidae; genus Oncorhynchus; species Oncorhynchus clarkii. The sequence continues at coordinate 27,312,078 of NC_092154.1, forward strand.
GGACAGAGCAATTCCCGTACCAGGCCGTGATGTAACCGGCACTCTCGATGGTGCAGCGGTAGTATTTAGAGAGGACCCGGGGCGGCATGCCAAATTTCTTCTGCCGTTTACAGATTAAAATGGTTTCTTGTATGGTTACACATCCTCATGATCAGTCTTTGTTTTACACATCCTCATCAGTATTCATGTCTTTCCAGGAGACTTGCAGTACAAACACATCTTCTGTAAGAGGTCGACGCAGTGGGTGGTGAAGAAAGTGTATGAGCCCAGAACCCACCACTTCAGGGAGAGGCTTGTCCACCTGTCTGTGGAGTGCAAAACAACTTAGAATGTTGTCTACAAGGAGCCAGAGACACAGCTCCCCAAACCCAACATCCCTGCCAACATCGCTACAGCGTCAAAGTCTGCAACACCAGCTTCCATTACCCAACAAAATGAGGTTCACCAGCTGAAGAACAGTCTGGAACCTGCCTGGAGCATTCAGCCAACACAACATCCATATTCCGTTAGACTCATGTTGTAGTATAATATAGAATGCCCAGTATGCTCACAACTGCATTGTGGTATAGATAGTGCTAGCTCTGGTACATAAACTAAAAAAAAAGAAACTTCCCTTTTTCAGGACCCTGTCTTTAAAAGATCATTCGTATAAAATCCAAAGAACTTCACAGATCTTCATTGTAAAGGGTTTCCCATGCTTGTTCAATGAACCATAAACAATTAATGAACATGCACCTGTGGAATGGTCGTTAAGACACTAACAGCTTACAGACAATTAAGGTCACAGTTATGAAAACGTAGGACACTAAAGAGGCATTTCTACAGACTCTAAAAAAACACCAAAAGAAAGATGCCAAGGGTACCTGCTCATCTGCGTGAACGTGCCTTAGGCATGCTGCAAGGAGGCATGAGGACTGCAGATGTGGCCAAGGCAATAAATTGCAATGTCCGTACTGTGAGACGCCTAAGACAGCGCAACAGGGAGACAGGACGGACAGCTGATCGTCCTCGCAGTGGCAGACCACGTGTAACAACACCTGCACAGGATCAGTACATCCGAACATCACACCTGCAGGACAGGTACATGATGGCAACAACAACTGCCAGAGTTATACCAGGAATGCACAATCCCTCCATCAGTGCTCAGACTGTCCGCAATAGGCTGAGAGAGGCTGGACTGAGTGCTTGTAGGCCTGTTGTTAGGCAGGTCCTCACCAGACATCACCGGCAACAACGTCGCCTATGGGCACAAACCCACCGTCGCTGGACAACACAGGACTGGCAAAAAGTTCTCTTCACTGATGAGTCACGGTTTTGTCTCACCAGGGGTGATGGTCAGATTCCCGTTTATCGTCGAAGCAATGAGCGTTACACCGAGGCCTGTAGTCTGGAGCGGGATCGAGTTGGAGGATCCGTCATGGTTTGGGGCGGTGTGTCACAGCATCATCGGACTGAGCTTGTTGTCATTGCCGGTAATCGCAACGCTGTGCGTTACAGGGAAGACATCCTCCTCCCTCATGTGGTACCCTTCCTGCAGGCTCATCCTGAAATGACCCTCCAGCATGACAATGCCACCAGCCATACTGCTCGTTCTGTGTGTGATTTCCTGCAAGACAGGAATGTCAGTGTTCTGCCATGGCCAGAGAAGAGCCCGGATCTCAATCCCATTGAGCACGTCTGGGACCTGTTGGATCGGAGGGTGAGGGCTAGGGCCATTCCCCCCAGAAATGTCCGGGAACTTGCAGGTGCCTTGGTGGAAGAGTGGGGTAACATCTCACAGCAAGAACTGGCAAATCTGGTGCAGTCCATGAGGAGGAGATGCACTGCAGTACTTAATGCAGCTGGTGGCCACACCAGATACTGACTTACTTTTGATTTTTACCCTCCCTTTGTTCACGGACACATTATTCCGTTTCTGTTAGTCACATATTGGTGGAACTAGTTTATATCTCAGTTGTTGAATCTTATGTTCATACAAATATTTACACATATACAGTGCCTTGCGAAAGTATTCGGCCCCCTTGAACTTTGCGACCTTTTGCCACATTTCAGGCTTCAAACATAAAGATATAAAACTCTATTTTTTTGTGAAGAATCAACAACAGGTGGGACACAATCATGAAGTGGAACGACATTTATTGGATATTTCAAACTTTTTTAACAAATCAAAAACTGAAAAATTGGGCGTGCAAAATTATTCAGCCCCTTTACTTTCAGTGCAGCAAACTCTCTCCAGAAGTTCAGTGAGGATCTCTGAATGATCCAATGTTGACCTAAATGACTAATGATGATAAATACAATCCACCTGTGTGTAATCAAGTCTCCGTATAAATGCACCTGCACTGTGATAGTCTCAGAGGTCCGTTAAAAGCGCAGAGAGCATCATGAAGAACAAGGAACACACCAGGCAGGTCCGAGATACTGTTGTGAAGAAGTTTAAAGCCGGATTTGGATACAAAAAGATTTCCCAAGCTTTAAACATCCCAAGGAGCACTGTGCAAGCGATAATATTGAAACGGAAGGAGTATCAGACCACTGCAAATCTACCAAGACATGGCCGTCCCTCTAAACTTTCAGCTCATACAAGGAGAAGACTGATCAGAGATGCAGCCAAGAGGCCCATGATCACTCTGAATGAACTGCAGAGATCTACAGCTGAGGTGGGAGACTCTGTCCATAGGACAACAATCAGTCGTATATTGCACAAATCTGGCCTTTATGGAAGAGTGGCAAGAAGAAAGCTATTTCTTAAAGATATCCATAAAAAGTGTTGTTTAAAGTTTGCCACAAGCCACCTGGGAGACACACCAAACATGTGGAAGAAGGTGCTCTGGTCAGATGAAACCAAAATTGAACTTTTTGGCAACAATGCAAAACGTTATGTTTGGCGTAAAAGCAACACAGCTCATCACACTGAACACACCATCCCCACTGTCAAACATGGTGGTGGCAGCATCATGGTTTGGGCCTGCTTTTCTTCAGCAGGGACAGGGAAGATGGTTAAAATTGATGGGAAGATGGATGGAGCCAAATACAGGACCATTCTGGAAGAAAACCTGATGGAGTCTGCAAAAGACCTGAGACTGGGACGGAGATTTGTCTTCCAACAAGACAATGATCCAAAACATAAAGCAAAATCTACAATGGAATGGTTCAGAAATAAACATATCCAGGTGTTAGAATGGCCAAGTCAAAGTCCAGACCTGAATCCAATCGAGAATCTGTGGAAAGAACTGAAAACTGCTGTTCACAAATGCTCTCCATCCAACCTCACTGAGCTCGAGCTGTTTTGCAAGGAGGAATGGGAAAAAAATTCAGTCTCTCGATGTGCAAAACTGATAGAGACATACCCCAAGCGACTTGTAGCTGTAATCGCAGCAAAAGGTGGCGCTACAAAGTATTAACTTAAGGGGGCTGAATAATTTTGCACGCCCAATTTTTCAGTTTTTGATTTGTTAAAAAAGTTTGAAATATCCAATAAATGTCGTTCCACTTCATGATTGTGTCCCACTTGTTGTTGATTCTTCACAAAAAAATAGAGTTTTATATCTTTATGTTTGAAGCCTGAAATGTGGCAAAAGGTCGCAAAGTTCAAGGGGGCCGAATACTTTCGCAAGGCACTGTATTTGTTTACATTAAGTTTGCTGAAAATAAATGCAGTTGACAGTGAGAGGACATTTATTTTTTTGCTTAGTTTATGTATATAATGGTGTTTGATCAAAAGTTTTATATAATACTTTTTAAAACCTCTTAAGGATCCGCCCCTTTAAAAAAAAAAATCTAACTGTCTGTAGCTCAGACCCTGAGGCAAGGATATGCATATTCTTTGTACAATTTGAAAGGAAACACTTTGAAGTTTGTGGAAATGTGAAAGGAATGTAGGAGAATATAACACTTTATATCTGGATAGAGATTACTACAAAGAAAAAACAACTTTTTGTGTGTATCATCATCTGTGAAATGCAAGTGAAATGCCATAATGTATTATTCCTGTCCAGCTGCAATTTAGATTTTGGCCACTAGATGGCAGCAGTGTATGTGCAAAGTTTTGGACTGATCCAATGAACCATTGAATTTCTGTCAAACATTTTGTGCCAATTTACCCCAAATGTGCCTAATTTGTTTATTAATAACTTCATTTTCAAAGCGGTGCACTCTCCTCAAACAATAGCATGGTATTATTTTACTGTAATAGCTACTGTTAATTGGACAGTGCAGTGGGACATTTTCTTGTTCTTTACAACCTCATGCTAATCGCATTAGCCTACGTTAGCTCAACCGTCGCACAGGGGACCCACCAAGCCTGAAGAAGTTTTAAAGTGTAGTGACTAGATGATTACAGCTGCACCAGAAAGCAATAAATTGTTGTCTTCAACTTCTGGATCTATTAATTGTGATATTCATTAAATGTACCTGTATTTGGATAAACTAGCTACAAACTTAATTCTAAAACAAGTGATGCAGGGAGTTGGTGTATCATTTCAACTTTCATTTGTTGGCAAGTAAACATGTTTCAATAAAACAGTAGATTAGTCTATCAATATAGCAAACAAGTAGACATGGCTTCTATTTAAGAAAAACTTTATTTTCTCTGGAGACCGAGGTGAATTAGCACAGCAGTATGCAGGAATAGTTATGGCAATGTATGACATACTGTATATACAGTAGAAGAAAAATATACTACTAACGCCTATAATAAATACTATAGTTCTACAGTGGGAATACTTGCAAATGGTGTTTTTGGGTGGCTCAGAGTCACTTTGATACATGGGCAGATTGTTTTCTGGGACCTTTCACATCTCCTCTTGAAAGTCATTAACTTCTTGGTATTCAAGCGGTATTGTCTGAGAGAGAAAGACAAAAACGCTATAAGACATTCATGGGCAATCGCTGTGTACTGTCTGTTCCTACTGTAGTAGCATGGTGTAGAAAATGAGACATCTCAAAGACACATGTTAGCTAGCTAGCTATAACACACAGGTATAGTTACTCCAAGACTAAAAGGTATAGCAAACAACGCTAGCTAGCTAAACTTGGCTAGCTTGGCTTGTAGTCATACTAGCAAGCCCCGTTATAGCTGAATTAATCACGGAATTGTACTGTACTAAACAACACTGCCTTGTGTAAAAAGAGAGCTTATATTGCTAGCTAGCTGCCGACACCAAAACAACTTTGGTGGTTTGTCATTTGCCCTGCTTGCTGGTCTCATTGTTCTTTTTCTCACTGTCTCAACTCCTCTTCTGTGTATTCCTGTTCCTTTTGTAAAATCAAATTTAAAAAAAGGATCTATCAGAAGTAGCCCTTGTAGAGGTGAAGTTTCCGTTTAATGTAAAGATTATTGTAATCATCAATCATGAAGAAAACTCTAGGTTTCTCAAGTGACCTGGGTTCTATAAGCATATGAGTGCGATGTCTTACTATAGGATATACCTGGGCGTGTCCATGAGCTTGAAGTATCCAATCACACAGCGTCTGTTGGAGACTGACAGACCGGTCAAGTGGTGAATAAGGTGAACCCCTCTGGTATTTCTCAAGCATGCCTCTCTTCCTTGCGCTTTTGCGAGCAGTGGAAAGCTGTGAAACTAATTGCAAAATTAAGTGAACTTTCAATAAATTCCCTGGTTTTCCAGAAATCCTGGTTGGAGGATTCTGGATTTCCTGCTTATTCCCTCCTGATTACAGGAATCCTGGGAATACCCAAGAATTTATTGAAAGTTCCCAGAATTGTGTTAAGGTTAAGTTAGGTTAACATCTCACTCATATACTCTTAGAACCAGGATTACGTGAGTTTCAAATACTGGTTTTGGTGTCTCTATTGGATATGGCCAGCTCCCGTAACGCGGACATGCTCTCCTGAAGACAGTGTAGTTCCAACAGCATCACCTCTGAGGTTGCGAACGTGAGGGAGTATGCCCCAAAAAAGGTGCTGTCACATCCAGTCAGTAAAGACCTTGGTCATAGAGGGGCTCGAAGATGAGGGATAAGACTGTTACCTCGCTCAGTTAGAGTGGAGGGTGTCAGGTCTAGGAGAGGGGAAAGCTTAAGGCATTACTCTTGAGAGGGTGTGCCGGTGGTTCCACCCTATATGGTGTGTAACCACCATATAGGGACGGGGTTCTCCAAAACCCTCAGGGTTGTTGCTTTCTAACGGTGTCTTTTGAGTCAGTCTGGATAGATGCGGAGGGCGAGCTCTCAGGAACAGGTTTGAAGTGCTAGTGCGTGTCATGCACACCCCAGAGCGTGATAACGTCACAGGGTGGCACAGGGCAGAGAGTGTCCCATTTCTGAGATATACTCATAATGCATATGGGCATAATATTTATTTCAAAACATGCCTGATCCCCTTGGACTTCGTCCCTAGCATATTGCAATGGGTATGGCTATACCGTGTCACTGAGCAGGCATTTTGCATGAGAGTGGCCAACGGAATTAAACAAGGCACCAATAGGTGTAGCTTAAAGGAAGAAGGAAACAGGCTGGTAACCCAGATGTCCTAATCCCATGTGTCTGGTCTGTCTTAGTCCTACCCTGGAGGAAAGGGCTGACGAGCAAAAATGTCCTCAGCAGCTTACAAGTGCCCGACTGTGTGAACCAAGTGCAGGTAAGAATGGGACAAGGGAAAAATGCCAGAGTGTGGTAGACCTGAGATGGCTGTTTGTGGCTTCCCAGCAAAGTATGAATCATGGAATTCTGTATTGACTGTTTTCTATTTTTCAATTAACAGAGCTAAGTTGTCATAAGATTTCCCAAAAAAGTGAACCCCGGAAACCTGTTTTATCATATGAAAACGGAATTGTGTCAGCTCTCTTCCCTGCCTTACCCACCTAGAGTGGGAGCCATGGTTATGACAAATGGCAATCAGTCATCCAGATCCATAAGTCAGAAGACCAGAGGGAGAGCGGACATGTTGAGTTTCGTCCTGGCTCAAAACCTGAGGTGCCAAGGGGATAGCTGGAGAGGGGATAGCACTTGGGGTTAAGAGTGCACATCCCCATTTTGCCATATGAGCAAAGACCTGAAAAAGCACTGCTACACAGGAAATATTATCCCCCCCCAATGCAGATGTGCCCCCCCATTGTTGTGCGAGGCAGAGAGGGGGAGGGACGGCTTCAGCCGCAGCAAAGGACTGTTGAACTACAGGTTTGCCTCTTAGCAGGTGCTACACTGCAAAAATGTAAGATTAAATATCTTGAATCAAGGCAATATATGCTTGTTTTTTGTCTGACAAGATATTTCTTCTTACCAGGCAGTTTTTATGTTGGAGCATTTCACTTGTTTCAAGCTTTTTTTTGTCCTTAATGATCTTAAGATAATACAACTTGTTACTGAGATTGTATTACTGGTTCTGAGTAACTTTATGCGCAAAACTAGAATTACCAGAATTCTAAAGCTGTTTGATCAACACTGACAAGTACGAAACTGCTTTGTCAAAGTCCAAATTTCTTATTTCAAGCATCTTATCCTTTTCATCTCTTCACATATTAACAACAGCTAATGACCAAATGGAATTCACTGTTTTATTGTCAATCCCAGCACAGAAATCAGGCAGACAAAATACAGTACAGAACAAAGACGGTACACTTTTCATATCTGGGGAACACACTATGAATCATTTGAACTGTTGTACATTTCTATTACATCACCAAGATGGTATTTGACTTGTACATAAGTTTGTCTCTTGTTGCTATTTGTGTAATTAGAGGTCAAATCAACCAGCTTTTCAGCATCCACTAACTCAGTGGCCTGTGCAAGGTGTGGGACTTCAACTTGATAAGCAATGATGTTTCTATCAAAGCGTATAGTTTGAAATGGTTGATATACCAAACAATAAAGCATTGAATCAACAAGAAATATGTATTTGACCAGTCCAAATTCTGGCATATTACCATTCAGTACTTTGGCAAAGATCATGGACTTCTGAGTTATGTATTTATTACAATTTATTACTAGCTATTTGACTGATACAGCATGGTTTACTTCATTGAAACCTAGGAAGTCCCTACATTTTCCACATAAATATTGTAGATCTTTAACCTCTGATACAGGTCCCATCTCCCTTTCATTTGAAAAAATTGGGTGCATTGAACTGTCAACATTCTGGCAGCTCTCATATATTTGGTTCTGACTGATCAAAGACTTGCAAATATTTTTTAAATTGAGCTTGGAAGCCCATTGTTTAAAGAAACAATGTTTAGACTCGAACCGCACACACATATGTCTAACCATTGGCCCCAATGACTTTATTTGTGATGGCAAATGTATCATATAATGCTGTTTGGGTGTAACATTGCGGTCTGGAAAAAGCTCCTTCCAATGCTTCAAATGGTTTTCAATGAGTAACTTCAACCTAGACACAGTCACAATGGAAAGAACAGGTGCAAATACTATCTGTACAATCTCTATTAGCTCAAATATCAGTTGCATATATGTATTGACATCCAAACTCTCCAAAACAAATGGCAATATCCTTAGCAGGACAAGCATTTGCCCAGATTACTGTTTTAGTTTACCATCACTTTAATGTACTAACAGAAATATGGGATGACTGATCTCTAACATCTAGAGGGGAATAAGGGAAACCAAGAATAGCAGAATTTACTGAGTCCAGATCAATCTGTCCTGACACAACAAGATGATTCAAAACACATTTGATTTCCAATGGGGGTATGCCCTCCAGAATTACATGTATTATGTCTTGCGGAGTTTGTTGTATGACATCAAAGACTGGGAATTCAACTAACTTGCTCCTTCTATTGATCCCATATGTTGTTCACAGGCTGTTGCGAAGCAAGTCCGTCTGTGCCTTTTCTATTTCATCACACTGTCTGACATGCTTTTCCAATGTCCTTTTAGTATATGCATCCTCATTGAAGTGTGACTGCATGTCCTCAAAAGAACCCTCAGTGTCTGCACTTACTGTAGGCAAAGCCCACACCCTCTTTGAACCCTGCTAGTTCATGTTGTGCAAGGGTGTCTCCACAGAGAGAGACCATGGCACCATATATCGTTTTATTTCCGTTAATAGTTAGGATTTTAACCCAACTGTACATTGCATCCATGTCTTCCTTGATTCTATTCAATATTACATCTACACCAGATTGACGGAGGTCTGCTGATCTAGACATGGCAGGTAGCCTGATAGCAGCCAGTTTAGACCTGAATTTATATTTCCTAGGGTGTAGTACACCATTAACAACTTGCTTTTTGATGCAAAGGATCCTAGTGGATTACAGATCTCTATTCCATCCGCGTACAGAACAAGCTGTAATGCCTTTGGTTTCTCTGAAAATAAGGGATGTGATTTTAGAAGAGCACCATCAACAATGTCATGAAAAAAACTTTCCCTGCACATCTGGGGTCCCTTTTCAACCATAGACAAAATCATTGGGTGTGATAAGAACTGTTCTAGAATTTTGACTAATGGTACATAGTAAAATAATTGATGAAAATGTCTTTGATCCTCCACATTTCATCCTGCATATGGTTTGATCAATGTGAATTTCCTCTGCGTCCAAACAGCTAAACTGCTTCTTAATTACACTGTCCTGTCTAAATGTTGTTGCAACGCCAGCAGAAGGGTCAATGAAATTGTCAAATATATCCATTGCATCTTTTTCAAGTTGACCTGATGTGCTTCCTGAATGCTTCTTTAGCACTGCCTCCATCTGCTTCCTGAGGTTGTCCAATAGTGATGATTGATATTGCTGTACCCCAGCAACAATGTCATTCACGCCTTTCTGAAAATAAGAGAGAGAGCGAGAGAGATGTCATTAATCATGGAGGTTGGAACACACCATCATGTATACCTATGATATTCAGATTTTCTTATGACATATTCATTAACATAAGGACATAAGGGACCAATAGTAAGGTGGACAACCTAGCACTGACAATGAACTCGACCATCACTGAACCACTACAAAATGCTCTGCATAATGTAACAAACCAAATGCTGTGCTCTGTTCAGAAAAAGCATCTTACCTGTGAGAGAAGATGCTTGGTTCTGGCATTTATCACAAAAGCATTGGCATGTGTTGTCAGACCCTAAAAGAATGTTGACATTGAATGTAGTATCCTGACATGTGCAGGCTGGACATTACTAGTTCATGACAAGTATAATGTTTGACAGGAGAAGTGGTTGTGAAGACTGATTTATGAATGCTCTTAGTAAATCTAAGTACTTAAAAAAATATGGTCAATTTCAGTAGATTGCCACCAAACCGAGTAACTTACTTGTTGCACTGTGACAGCTCCATGTTGGTCAATGCCCCTTTGCCCTTCATCTGAGTGAGATGTATGGAGTTGCTGATCAGTGAAACTAGAAGCTGATCGGTTTGAGTGTTGTCCTGTGTTCAACACATCAAAGAAACAGATTATTATTTGAAATTGTATTTAGTTTCATCAATAGATTTATTTAAGTGTTTTGTTCCTATTTATCATTGATTATTTTCACATTAACCCAGCTTTAGTCATTATTATCGAATAGCCTATGGACAGTATGACTTTCGTCCGTTTATTGTCCGTTCATTAAATTAGTATTTTTTTAAATCCAGAGAACCAAAAAAGAAATGCTAACTAGCTACTTACTTGTTTCCTGGTGGTACTTGGCTTTCCTCCGATGGTTGTTCATCTGGTCGGGTGCAATCAAGTAGGTGTTGAAGGGGGTTTCTCTTTACATGATGATAGAAGGAATTGTACACTATATTCCTCACTGCATCCGTCAATACCACAGAGCAAACAGAAATCAGGGCTATGACTGTGCAATCTATTGATATGGATTTATAATACGACCAAGTAATTTGATTGGAGTAGAGTACAACAGCACCGGGACTTTTAACTATACATGTATCACTCCGCTTTACAGGTGTTCTAATAACCGTTAATTACATTAACTATTGTTATCTATCTTAGATTGTAACAAAGTTCGCACCGCAAAAATGAACATATTTCCACAAATAACATTTGAGTTAAATTATGAATGGTCGTCAGGAGAGGACGGTAACATGTAGACCTACACAAAGTAGCAGTAGCGAGCTAGTGTGTAGGAAAATGTATATGTGGTGCTTGGCAACAGTTCAGTCCCAGACCAGTTGTGGAACTATGTGTCCCAGACCAGTTGTGGAACTATGTGTCCCAGACCAGTTGTGGAACTATGTGTCCCAGACCAGTTGTGGAACTATGTGTCCCAGACCAGTTGTGGAACTATGTGTCCCAGACCAGTTGTGGAACTATGTGTTCCAGACCAGTTGTGGAACTATGTGTTCCAGACCAGTTGTGGAACTATGTGTTCCAGACCAGTTGTGGAACTATGTGTTCCAGACCAGTTGTGGAACTATGTGTTCCAGACCAGTTGTGGAACTATGTGTTCCAGACCAGTTGTGGAACTATGTGTTCCAGACCAGTTGTGGAACTATGTGTTCCAAACCAGTTGTGGAACTATGTGTCCCAGACCAGTTGTGGAACTATGTGTCCCAGACCAGTTGTGGAACTATGTGTTCCAGACCAGTTGTGGAACTATGTGTTCCAGACCAGTTGTGGAACTATGCGTTCCAGACCAGTTGTGGAACTATGTGTCCCAGACCAGTTGTGGAACTATGTGTCCCAGACCAGTTGTGGAACTATGTGTCCCAGACCAGTTGTGGAACTATGTGTCCCAGACCAGTTGTGGAACTACAGAATGAGTGTTGGTGGAGCCAAATAAATGATTAAATAAATAAACAAATCATAATCTGTTGTCGCTTATTACTTTTAACTAATAAATTGCGCTTGTAGAACTGTTCTATAAAAGCAATATCACACTCGAGGTCTTGCTGTTATACTGAATATTATTATCTGCGGCCTCGTACCCACGACCGAATCACAGCCGTGCTGATATTCAGCACTCCCTCTCATGTAATATTGCTTAACAGACGTAAGTTCATCACATTATCGAGCTACATAAGCTAGGCCTATAAATAAAAAGTCAAAGACGGTCCAAATCTTTGAGTCGTCTAACAACACCATGAATGAAGATGGAATGGATGACACATGGATCATATATCAACCGCGATATTAAAAGGTAATGTTCATTTGGTTATACCCGTCTACCTTTCTCCTTAGCAAGCTAACATTAGCTAACGTTCATTTGAATTGGAAAGTTGGCAAACCAAGTTAGCATGATATAATTTTAACTAGGTAATGTTGACTGTTAGCAGTTAATAACTGCACGAACGGCCATTCGTTGAAAAAACTCTAACTTTGGTTAGATTGATAGTGCTTTATTGCCAGAAATAGTGTAAATGAGGTGTAAATGTGCCCTAATGACTCACACCGTCGATTATTTAGCTTCACCATCTTTGGCACCCTTTCTATTGACAATAGAAAATAAATAAAAAAAGGGCGCCAAAGACGGCAAAGTTAAATTATCAATGGTGTCAGTCATTGTATACAATCTTAGCTAGGCAAGCAAAGATTAACTACCTAAGATTTTCAATATGGGAGACAATTTAGTGTTAACGTTAGTTTCATTAGCTTGCACTATCTTTTGGTTTAAAGTAATTCACGTCAACGTTAATGTTATACTGGTAGTCTAATTTGGTTAGCTAACATTAGCTAGCTTGGTAAATCATTCCTGCATTAACTGGAAAGGGAAGACAGTATGCTAATGTCTCATAACCTATATCAAATTGACACTTAGTTTATAAACACAATGCTTTAGTTGCTAACTACTTAACTATTTACCATGTGGTTAAATGTATTTTTCAGCTGCTAATATAAGCACAGACATGCTGCCCAGCTTCTCTAAGAAGGATTTACGTGATCTCTTTCCCGGGCCAGAGCACTTCAGAAGGAGAACCATTTGGAGATTTGCTCATGGTGAAAATGAGGTAATGTTAGATTTTGACATTTGGGAGACATTTAATCTAACCATGCAGACAGTGTTTCCTGTTATCAAAGTAGAATTTCCTGGCCATCATTACAGTACATGTATCTAAAGATGTAGTTGTTTTGGTGTTTGCTCTTAGGTTGTAGTGAGGGTTCTACCTGAAACTAAAAAAGGGGTTCTTAAAAGGGTTCTCTATGGGACAGCCAAAGAACAATTTTTGGTTCTAGATACACTGCAAAAAGTCAGCTCTTAAAAACAAGAAAAAAAGCAATAAAATTGGGGAAATATTACTTAAAATAAGCAAACTTATCTGCCAACAGAACAGGAAAAATGTTGCACCTAAACAGCATTATATGATACATTTGCCGTCGCAGATAGTCATTGGGTCCAATGGTTAGCTACTGCTACTCTCTGTTCATCATATATGCACTGTCACTTTAACCATATCTACATGTACATACCTCAATCAGCCTGACTAACCGGTGTCTGTATGTAGCCTCGCTACTGTATATAGCCTGTCTTTTTACTGTTGTTTTATTTCTTTACTTACCTATTGTTCGTTCACCTAACACCTTTTTTGCACTATTGGTTAGAGCCTGTAAGTAAGCATTTCACTGTAAGGTCTACTACATCTGTTGTATTCGGCGCACGTGACAAATAAACATTTTTAAACAATGGGCTTCCAAGCTTAATTTAAAAAATATTTGCAAGTCTTTGATCAGTCAGAACCAAATATATGAGAGCTGCCAGAATGTTGACAGTTCAATGCACCCAATTTTTTTCAAATGAAAGGGAGATGGGACCTGTATCAGAGGTTAAAGATCTACAATATTTATGTGGAAAATGTAGGGACTTCCTAGGTTTCAATGAAGTAAACCATGCTGTATCAGTCAAATAGCTAGTAATAAATTGTAATAAATACATGATCTTTGCCAAAGTACTGAATGGTAATATGCCAGAATTTGGACTGGTCAAATACATATTTCTTGTTGATTCTAGGCTTTATTGTTTGGAATATTAACCATTTCAAACTATACGCTTTGATAGAAACATCATGGCTTATCAAATTAAGGTCCCACACCTTGCACAGGCCACTGAGTTAGTGGATGCTGAAAAGCTGGTTGATTTGACCTCTTATTACACAAACTTATGTACAAGTCAAATACCATCTTGGGGATGTAATAGAATTGTACAACAGTTCAAATGATTCATAGTGTGTTCCCCAGATATGAAAAGTGTACCGTCTTTGTTATGTACTGTATTTTGTCCACATGATTTCTGTGCTGGGATTGACAATAAAACAGTGAATTCCATTTGGTCATTAGCTGTTGTTAATATGTGAAGAGATGAAAAGGATAAGATGCTTGAAATAAGAAATTTAAACTTTGACAAAGCAGTTTCGTACTTGTCAGTGTTGATCAAACAGCTTTATAATTCAGGTAATTCTAGTTTTGAGCATAAAGTTACTCAGAACCAGTAATACAATCTCAGTAACAAGTTCTATTATCTTATTAAGATCATTAAGGACAAAAAAAGCTTGAAACAAGTGAAATGCTCCAACATAAAAACTGTCTGGTAAGAATAAATATCTTGTCAGACAAAAAACAAGCATATATTGCCTTGATTTACCATATTTAATCTTACTTAGATTTCAATTTTTGCAGTGCTTTTGGTTGATGGTAGACCCTTTTGGGTTCCATGTAGAATTCTTTCCACAGAGGGTTCCAAAAAGGGTTCTACCTGGAACCAAAAAGGGTTCTCCTATGGGGACAGCCGCAGAACCCTTTTTTCTAAGAGTGTAGTCTGCTGAGTCACCGGGGGTTTTGGGCCCCCAAAGCCAGCTTGTTGCCCCCTCCCTGCTGTGAGGCTAGGGCGAGTTGCAGTGACCAACGGGCTCATGGTGCGACCACAGACGGATGGCATTATGGGAGGTCTGGAGATTTACATCCGTTATCATACAGATCTCATCCCAACCATCCTGATTCAGGGTCCAGTTGATTCAGTTGCTTCCCCACATCCTCCAGTAACTATGCCTGGTAATCCAACACGTTTGGTGCTCTGATTGATAAAGCCAAGGCTTTGTACATCTTATGAAAAATGGAGGCAGAAAAGCGCTTTGTCTTTCCAGGGAGAGAAGTGCCAGTAGTGCTAGCAGCACTGCATATAGGGTGGAGGTGGTCCGCCAGTGACGGCTCCACCATGAGAGGGTTGCAACACCCAGATTCTTCCATATTGTGCTTGTCCATGCTCGGGAAACTACTAGCCAGGATTTTGCTGGTAAGGGGGCTTATCCCATGAGCTCCTAGCCTCTTTGAGACAGGCTGGGACCGCAGGAAGCAGTTGCTATGCGGGATGGGAGTCTTTTCCCATCCCGGGGTTCTGGCTCCCCAAAAGAGCTTGCCACACAATATCCAGTCTGCCTGCGGTTGCTTGCAAATGTTTAGGAGCCCGTACTCCAAGGGGATATCATCTGCTCCTCTGTCTTGGGGGCAGGGGGACCTCGGGACTTAAGATGGGGGGAAAAACAGGTTTCACCCTCCATGTCAGTCACAAAGTCGACCAGACCCACAATATTAATCCCGTCGTTGTCTGCGTCATCCCCTAGCTCAACTTCCCCCGACACTATGTTGTCAGAGAGCGAGAGTAGGGATTCAAGCTTGGCTTTCGTTTTGAATATAATTAATAATTTTCCAACTAGTTTCCAACTAAGTCTCCAACTAGCTAGCTCCACATGGCTAGCTATCGAGGTTTGGTTAGCCCTGGTGAATGGTGGTTCAGCCGAGTCTGTCTGGCAGGCAAGTCAGCCATCTTTTGGTCAACTAACCTCCCTCTAACCTTGCGGCAGGTAACACACTTGTGAATGATACCAGAGACCAGACGTTTGCTCCCAATAATCCAGAAGCCTGCTGCTCGAATAGCTCCATCTGAAAAATGACGGCCTTGGTGAGCCACTTGCTCGTGATAATGTCTTACCAGCAGAGTTGCAACATGATGTGTCCGTGGGATGATGAGAGGATGTTTTTCGTCTTGTAACATGTCGGCGGAGGATAAGCGGCCTCCCACCCTCAGCAACCCATCCTCATCAATCACCGGGTTCAGCTTTTTCAGTGTACTTTGCTTTGGGAACTCTTTTCCTTTTTCAAGGCAATTGAATTCCTCTCTGAAGGCTTCATGTTGCACACAGTGAATGATTGCTGTTTTGGCTTGTGACAACTCACTTGTACCGCATGGTTTATTACAGTCATGCTAGCCTCTGCAGCTGGTGTTGTCCGCACCTTCATGGAAGGATCTGGCAACATGAATGAGTCGTGCTGTGGCTCGATTGACAGCTTTCCAGCTTGAGAACTTCTCAAAGTGATGAGAGCCGAGTTGAGCTCCAGAAACCTTAGAGGCAAAGACAGTAACGTCTGGTCGAATCTCTGCGTCTGCGTGAGGCTCTATAAGGTCAAAATGTACGTTCTCAGGCTTACTCAAGTTTGGTTGGGTCAGGAACGGTGGACCTGAGAACCAACTGGTGTGCTTTAAGAGTGCAGCAAGTATGGGCCTGGTTGCATGGTCTGCTGGATTGCTGTCAGTGTTTACATAACACCACTGATCTGGATGGGTAGACTTCCTGATGCGAGTTACCCTATTGGCAACATGAACATAATCTTTTGGTGACATTGTGGATGTAACCGAGAACTATTTTACTGTCTGTGTAGAACTTGGCCGCATTTACATCAATGTCAATTTCGTCTCTGATCAGTTCATACATCTCAACAGCTAGCAAAGCCACACACAGTTCTAGGCGTGGGATAGTGTGGGCCGGACGAGGGGCCAATTTTGATTTCCCCATGACAAATCCAACATGGCATTGACCTTCCGAGTCAATAACTCTCAGGTAGGCTACCGCTCCTATGGCTACTGTAGAGGCATCCGAGAAGATGTATAGCTCTCTTCTTTGAGTGGTAGACAAGGAGACTGGGATGTAGGTCTGCTGAATATACAGTGCCTTGCGAAAGTATTCGGCCCCCTTGAACTTTGCGACCTTTTGCCACATTTCAGGCTTCAAACATAAAGATATAAAACTGTATTTTTTTGTGAAGAATCAACAACAAGTGGGACACAATCATGAAGTGGAACGACATTTATTGGATATTTCAAACTTTTTTAACAAATCAAAAACTGAAAAATTGGGCGTGCAAAATTATTCAGCCCCTTTACTTTCAGTGCAGCAAACTCTCTCCAGAAGTTCAGTGAGGATCTCTGAATGATCCAATGTTGACCTAAATGACTAATGATGATAAATACAATCCACCTGTGTGTAATCAAGTCTCCGTATAAATGCACCTGCACTGTGATAGTCTCAGAGGTCCGTTAAAAGCGCAGAGAGCATCATGAAGAACAAGGAACACACCAGGCAGGTCCGAGATACTGTTGTGAAGAAGTTTAAAGCCGGATTTGGATACAAAAAGATTTCCCAAGCTTTAAACATCCCAAGGAGCACTGTGCAAGCGATAATATTGAAATGGAAGGAGTATCAGACCACTGCAAATCTACCAAGACCTGGCTGTCCCTCTAAACTTTCAGCTCATACAAGGAGAAGACTGATCAGAGATGCAGCCAAGAGGCCCATGATCACTCTGGATGAACTGCAGAGATCTACAGCTGAGGTGGGAGACTCTGTCCATAGGACAACAATCAGTTGTATATTGCACAAATCTGGCCTTTATGGAAGAGTGGCAAGAAGAAAGCCATTTCTTAAAGATATCCATAAAAAGTGTTGTTTAAAGTTTGCCACAAGCCACCTGGGAGACACACCAAACATGTGGAAGAAGGTGCTCTGGTCAGATGAAACCAAAATTGAACTTTTTGGCAACAATGCAAAACGTTATGTTTGGCGTAAAAGCAACACAGCTGAACACACCATCCCCACTGTCAAACATGGTGGTGGCAGCATCATGGTTTGGGCCTTCTTTTCTTCAGCAGGGACAGAGAAGATGGTTAAAATTGATGGGAAGATGGATGGAGCCAAATACAGGACCATTCTGGAAGAAAACCTGATGGAGTCTGCAAAAGACCTGAGACTGGGACGGAGATTTGTCTTCCAACAAGACAATGATCCAAAACATAAAGCAAAATCTACAATGGAATGGTTCAAAAATAAACATATCCAGGTGTTAGAATGGCCAAGTCAAAGTCCAGACCTGAATCCAATCGAGAATATGTGGAAAGAACTGAAAACTGCTGTTCACAAATGCTCTCCATCCAACCTCACTGAGCTCGAGCTGTTTTGCAAGGAGGAATGGGAAAAAATTTCAGTCTCTCGATGTGCAAAACTGATAGAAACATACCCCAAGCGACTTACAGCTGTAATCGCAGCAAAAGGTGGCGCTACAAAGTATTAACTTAAGGGGGCTGAATAATTTTGCACGCCCAATTTTTCAGTTTTTGATTTGTTAAAAAAGTTTGAAATATCCAATAAATGTCGTTCCACTTCATGATTGTGTCCCACTTGTTGTTGATTCTTCACAAAAAAATACAGTTTTATATCTTTATGTTTGAAGCCTGAAATGTGGCAAAAGGTTGCAAAGTTCAAGGGGGCCGAATACTTTCGCAAGGCATATGTTCCAACTCCATCAAAGATTCCTTCCACATTTTCCATTCCTCTTCTTTTTCTGTGGGAAGAGGGGCATCCCACTCACTCTGATCAGAAGAGAGTTCTCTGATTAAGGCTTTACCTTGCATTGTTATTGGAGCCACAAACCAAAGGGGGTCATAAAGACTTCACTGTGGACAGGATGCCTCTCCGTGTAAAAGGCTTCTCATTGTGGGACACCTGGAATGAGAAGCTGTCTGTTTCCAGGTTCCAGGAAAGTCCCAGACTCCGTTGAAAGGGGAGAGGATCCACTCCTAGGTTCAGATCTTTTAAGTCTTTTGCACAGTCCTCCATAGGGAAGGCTTCCATAACTGTTTTGCTATTGGATGCAATCTTGTGTAGTTTCATGTTGGACTCCGCCAACATTGCTTGTGTTTTTCTTAGAATGTTGATAACTTCTTCTGTAGTAGCTACTGATGTCAGACCATCATCGACCTAGAAGTTCCTCACTCCATATTGCTTGGGTTCTGACCCATGTTCCTTCTCACCCTGTAGCGCTGCTCGTCTCATGCAGTAGATGGCTATGGCTGGTGAAGGGCTGTTCCCAAATACATGGACTTTCATCCTGTACTCGGTTATGTTTCTATCTGGGTTGTTGTCTTCATACCAGAGAAACCTTAAGTAATCTCTGTGATCCTCACATACACCAAAACAGTAAAACATTGTTGCACATCTGCTGTTAGTGCAATGCAATCCTTGCGGAGAGGATTACACCCAAGAGTGTGTTGTTTAAGTCTGGACCACTGAGCAGAACATCGTTAATTTCTTCGATATAGGGGGCGCTCTTTTCATTTTTGGATAATTTTTTTTCCCCCGTTTTAAACAAGATATTTTGTCACAAATATGCTCGACTATGCATATAATTGACAGCTTTGGAAAGAAAACACTCTGACGTTTCCAAATCTGCAAAGATATTATCTGTGAGTGCCACAGAACTGATGCTACAGGCGAAACCAAGATGAAATTTCAAACAGGAAATGCCCCAGATTTTGAATGCGCTTTGTTCCAATGTCTCCTTATATGGCTGTGAATGCGCAAGGAATGAGCCTACACTTTCTGTCGTTTCCCCAAGGTGTCTGCAGCATTGTGACGTATTTGTAGGCATATCATTGGAAGATTGACCATAAGAGACTACATTTACCAGGTGCTCCGCTTGGTGTACTCCGTTGCAATTATTGCGTAATCTCCAGCTGCGTGTATTTTACCATT
Source organism: Oncorhynchus clarkii lewisi (assembly GCF_045791955.1). Lineage (NCBI taxonomy): Eukaryota > Metazoa > Chordata > Actinopteri > Salmoniformes > Salmonidae > Oncorhynchus > Oncorhynchus clarkii. The sequence continues at coordinate 27,331,790 of NC_092154.1, forward strand.
TGCTTCAGAGGAGAAACCAAACTGCCACGAATTACTTATCATCGAATAGATATGTGAAAAACACCTTGAGGATTGATTCTAAACAACGTTTGCCATGTTTCTGTCGATATTATGGAGTTAATTTGGAAAAAAGTTTGGTGTTGTAATGACTGAATTTTCTTTTTTTTTTCTTAGCCAAACGTGATGAACTAAACAGAGCGATTTCTCCTACACAAATAATATTTTTCGAAAAACGGAACATTTGCTATCTAACTGAGAGTCTCCTCATTGAAAACATCCGAAGTTCTTCAAAGTTAAATGATTTTATTTGAATGCTTTTCTTGTTTTTGTGAAAATGTTGCCTGCTGAATGCTAGGCTTAATGCTATGCTAGCTATCAATACTCTTACACAAATGCTTGTGTAGCTATGGTTTAAAAGTATATTTTGAAAATCTGAGATGACAGTGTTGTTAACAAAAGGCTAAGCTTGTGAGCCAATATATTTATTTCATTTAATTTGCGATTTTCATGAATAGTTATTGTTGCGTTATGGTAATGAGCTTGAGGCTATAATTATGCTCCCGGATACGGGATTGCTCGACGCAACAGGTTAAGTGACACGCCTTGACACTTGGCACTGGAGTCAAATACTACTCTTATTTGTTCAGGCTTTTGTGGATGGTAAACACCAAATATGGGCAGATACCAACGTTCTTTGTCTCCCTCTAGTGGCGGTGAAGGTTCGGCTTGGTCGTTATCCAGCATCTTTTGCATGAAGTCATTAAAATGACGCTTCATGTCAGGCTTTTTGTCTAAAGTCCTGCGAAGTGATGTGAGACGGTTCATGGCCTGCTCCCTGTTATTAGGGAGGTGACGTCTAGTGGGGCGAAAGGGTAGTGGAGCCACCCAGTTGTTTCCATCATCCTGGAAAACCTGTTTGTCCATAATGTCCAAGAAGGCTTTGTCCTCCACTGATGGTGCTGGTTTATCATCGTCTTGTGTTTTGTCGAACACGGAACATCCCAGGCTGTCTGTGTTCACAGTTGTGCTTGGATCTCTCGAGTGCACTGTAGAAGGAGAGATGTGTTTCTGAACTATGCTGCTGTAGTTCTCTTTTACCTGGATGATGTCAGGGCAAGGGCTCAGATAGGATGTGCGACGATTTTGAAGTATGTTTGTCCTGAACACGTTAACATTGGCTGGTCGGTGAGCCGTTCCCAGACAGACCTCACCCACGATGACCCACCCGAGGTCGAGTCGCTGTGCATGAGGAGTGTCGTGGGGCCCATTGATTTGCTCTCGTACCTTGTGTACCCTTAAGATGTCCTAAGCGCAGGAGGATGGGACCGTCTGGGTCCACAGCTGGAATTTTGTCCATAAAGGATATAGAGGATGAGGCTTGTTGTGTATTGGGCAGTGATGGTCAGGGTTTTCAACCTTTGTCTTACTGGGTTTGGCTTGATGGTCTGAGGGCTCAGATGACACATCTGTTTTGTATACAGTCACAAGTGTCTTGCTACTGTACCTGGCAGGTTTCTCACTTTTCATAGACACCTGGTTAGTTGAGGTGTAAAGGGTGAAACTGGGGTCGTTTCTAGTTTTCGCCTGGTTCCTGATGAATCTCGAGAAGAACGAGAATGGTGGGAATTTTACCCGATAGTCCTCCTTATATTTGGATCCCTGTGCTATCCATTTTTCTTGTAAACTGACTGGAAGTTTGTCTACAACAGGGTTTTCCCCCCGAGATGTGTCCAGCTAAGCGAGGCCTGGAAGGTACCCTTCTACTCTAGCACACTCCAGTTCGAGAAGAATGTCACCTAGTTTTCTTAGTTTGTGATTGTCTTTGTTAGCCAGTTTTGGAAAATCATCAATTTACTAAAACAGTGCATTCTCGGTCACTTCGGGTGTACCATAGCACTCTTCTAGTAGTTGCCAGACCATGTTAAGCCCTGCTGTTGCATTGAAAATATGGACAGATCTAATTCTCTTTGCTTGCTCAGACGACTCTGCCCCAAGCCACTTGCATTGAGAAAGGATGCTTTCCATGCCCAATAATTTTCAGGGCGATCATCAAACTTCAGGAGTCCGGAACGCACCATCTCACGGCGTAGGAGGTACTTGATGAGGTCTGGTGACACTTGTGACTCAGGGAAGCTTTGTGTGTGTGACTGGAAGTGGGCTTGTTTTCCATTTCCACCATGCTGCTGTTCATTTCTTTTGAACGGGAGAGTCTCTTCTCTTGCTCTGTTTACTACTTTCTGGATTATGGCATGTAGCTGGGTCAACACTAAGCTCTTGTTTCTCTACTTCAAATGGAAGTTCAGCAAAGTAGGGCCTAGCATGTAGTTGCACATACTCACATGTACGTTGGACTGGACTTAAGGGCTGTGTCCCTGTGTCTAGTTCTTTGTGAAGCTCTCTGCGTTCTGATTCTACAGCTTCTTCAAGGGCTGCAGCTTCAGCCAACGCAGCAGCAGCTGTTCTCTCAAATTGGAGAACATACAAACTTGCATCAAGGTCAGCTTTTTGCTTCATCACAGAAGCTTCCTTCTCAGCATAGGAGACTTGAGCATGTGCTGCGTCCGCCTTGGCGCGTGCTTTGATGGCTGCAGAACTCGCCGTTGAGGATCTGCTTGACTGTTTTGATGACCTTGATCTTGTAGAATGAGACTTGGTCCCAATGTGCTGAAGAGGCTCCTCCATCTCTCTCTGTTGAACACCTGGCTCTGGTTGTTGCATCGTAGACTGTAATACAGCTAACGACATACATGAAAGGCATTGCAATTTGTGTGAGTAAATGCAACCAACCAACATTGATATGTAAGCAACTCTATCAATAACAAGATTATCATCACTAGCTAAATGCTTGAATCGAACTTACAAACAAATATTTTCCAAGGCTGAAGCGTGACAAGAAATAACTACACTGAAAGACCTGCACCGTATCGTTGTTTTTAGCTGCTTATATGCGTTCAGAACGAATTCTCTACTTCCTGTTTGCGTAGTCTTAAGTACCAGAAAGCTCCACTAGGGGACGAATAACGCCATGGAACACAATGAAAATACATTTTAACCATTGTAATAAAATTATCTGTTACCTTCTAACAGGATGGCGGCACAGTTGTAATGCAACAAAATAGAAAAACGCCAATGGGGATTAATACTTTTGCAAGGCACTGTAACTACAGTATGAGTCAAAAGTTTGGACACACCTACTCATTCAAGGCCTTTTCTTTATTTTTCCTATTGTCTACTTTGTAGAACAATAGTGAAGACATCAAAACTATGAAATAACACACATGGAATCATTTAGGAACTGAAAAAGTGTTAAACAAATCAAAATATATTTTGGATTCTTCAAAGTAGCCACCCTTTGCCTTGATGACAGCTTTGCACACTCTTAACATTTTCTAAACCAGCTTCATGAGGTAGTCACCTGGAATGCATTTCAATTAGCAGGTGTGCCTTGTTAAAAGTTATTTTGTTGAATTTCTTTCCTTCTTAATGCGTTTGAGCCAATCAGTTGTGTTGTGACAATGTAAGGTTGGTATACAGAAGATAGCCAGCCCTATTTGGTAAAAGACCAAGTCCATTTTATGGCAAGAACAGCTCAAATAAGCAAAGAGAAATGACATTCCATCATTACTTTAACATGAAGGTCAGTCAATACCGAAAATGTCAAGAACTTTGAAAGTTTCTTTGAGTGCAGTCTCAAAAACCATCAAGCGCTATGATGAAACTGCCTCTCATGAGGACCGCCACAGGAAAGGAAGACCTCTTTCTTACCTCTGCTGCAGAGGATAAGTTCATTAGAGTTACCAGCCTCAGAAATCAGCAATTAACTGCTCCTCAGATTGCAGCCCAAATAAATGCTTCACAGAGTTCAAGTAACAGACACATCTTAACATCAACTGTGCAGAGTAGACTGTGTGATTCAGGCCTTCACGTTCGAATTGCTGCAGGAAAGCACTACAAAGGACACCAATAAGAAGAGACTTGCTTGCGCCAAGAAACACGAGCAATTGATATTAGACAGGTGGAAATCTGTCCTTTGGTCTGACGTCTTTGTGAGACGCAGTGCAGGTGAACGGATGATCTCCGCATGCTTGGTTCCCACTGTGAAGCATGGAGGAAGAGGTGTGTGGGTGCTTTGCTGGTGACACTGTCAGTGATTTATTTAGAATTTAAGGCACACTTAACCAGCATGGCTATCACAGCATTCTGCAGCGATACACCATCCCATCCGGTCTGCGCGTAGTGGGACTACGCGCAGACCCAAGGGCTACTTTTACAAAGAAGGAGAGTGATGAAGTGCTGCATCAGATGACATGGCCTCCACAATCACCCGACCTCAACCCAATTGAGATGGTTTTGAGATGGTTTGGGACGAGTTGGACTGAAGAGTGAAGGAAAAGCAGCCAACAAGTGCTCAGCATATGTGGGAACTCTTTCAAGACTGTTTGAAATGTATTCCTTATGAAGCTGGTTGAGAGAATGCCAAGAGTGTGTAAAGCTGTCATCAAGGCAAATGGTGCCTACTTTGAAAAATCTATTTAGATTTCTTTAACACTTTTTTGGCTACTACATGTTTCCATATGTGTTATTTCATAGTTTTGATCTCTTCACTTTTATTCTACAATGTAGAAAATAGTACAAATACAAATTAAATAAAAACATGAATGAGTAGGTGTATCCAAACTTTTGACTGGTACTGTAATTGTTTGCTCTGACTCAGTACATTTTATTAGCTAGCTAGCGATTAGTATTAGCGATTAGCGGCTAACAGGATTAAGGCCCAATTTGTTAAGTAAAGACAAACTCGCTGTTTGCAGATGTAAGAAACACAAACTAATTGTGTAATTCTAAAATGCTAGTGAATTTATATTAAGAAGCAAAGTGAAACCAGCATCATTGTCATCACCGTTGTTACATGTTCTACAATGACCATGCAGACTAAACGCAAGTGTCTAGTGGTCGAGGAACAACAAAAAACGCTACTTGAGTGACGGGGTGGGGCTATGTCTGTGTTAAGCGGCATGGAGAGAGAGCGTATAGAGATGACTCAAGTAGAGTAGTAAAACTATAAAAATGGACGTTACACACGGCGTATCACATTTAACAAAACATTTAAATACTGTTACAGAAGGTAAAGTAGAAACCCAAACCGGTCCGTGCATCATCGTTAAATACAATATTCCGCCCAGCCCTAGCAAGGAGTAAGGAGTGTTGTAGGATAAACTGAAATGGAATAGAGTTATAAGCACAGGCAAAATCCTAGAAGAAAACCTGGTTCAGTCTGCTTTCCAACAGACATTGGGAGACAAATTCACTTTTCAGCAAGACTATAACCTAAAACACAATGCCAAATATACACTGGAGTTGCTTACCAAGACCACGTTGAATGTTCCTGAGTGGCCTAGTTACAGTTTTGACTTAAATCTGCTTGAAAATATGGCTGTCTAGCAATGATCAACAACCAACTTGACAGAGCTTGAAGAATTTAAAAAATAAGAATGTGCAAGTATTGTACAATCCAGGTGTGCAAAGCTCTTAGAGACGTGTAATCACTGCCAAAGGTGATTCTAACATGTATTGACTTGGGGGTGTGAATACTTTTGTAAATGGGATATTTCTGTATTTCATTTTCAATACATTTGCAAAAGTTTCTAAAAACATGTTTTCACTTATTGTGTGTAGATGGGTGAGAAAAATAAATTGAATCCATTTTTCCTTCAGTCTGTAACACAGCAAAATGTGGAATGTCAAGGGGTATGAATACTTTCTGATGGCACTGTACTTCTTTCACTCCAGTATCCCTGCACATTGTAAATATGGTATTGTAACTGACTGTATATAGCTTCTTACTTACTCATGTTTTTCTTATTTTTTATTTATTTCTCCTGTGTTTTTTCTACCTTCTGCTATTTTTAGTGTTATATTGATTACTGCATTATTGGGTTTGGAGCTTGCAACTAAGGCATTTCACTGTACTTGCGTGTGACATTAAAACATAGTAGTTATGACCACTTCAAGCCTGACTGTGACTCACCCTTCAGTGCATGCGACAGAGACAGTGCACTCGTGGTCTCATCGACTATAGAGCCTGACTCCAAACCAGCTGGCTCAGACTCACTGACTGTATAATGCCCACATTAGTTAGTAAGTATGGTCACGGTCAGCATTTTCTTTCCCCCCAAAAACCATCAGAACAGTGATTGATACAGAATGGAACGTAAATAACCTCAGGATAAGCAGAGAGAGGATTAGAGTATGTTTACAGAAGGATATTTGATTGAAATCATGGCTATTTGGGGAGAAAAAATAAAAACCTTCGTGCCCTTTTCAATCAGATGTTTCCGGATGAGTCAAAATCGAATTCTTCCCATGCAAGAAGACAACATTTGCATTTCCTAATGTCTCTTATAAATATTTATTTGAATTTAATAGGGCCCTTAGCAGAGTTATTTTTTAATACTTCCTGTATGGTCATTGAACCAGATAATAGCCCATGGACATAACTCAGTACACACTACAGCGTTATATAATGGTCTGTAATACACACGTATCTATCTTACTTATGAGCGTGATATTAAGATTGGATAGTGGTCCAACAGCGATGCCCCTGAAGGATCGTATACTGTGGGAAACCCCAGATACTGTATGTTGATTTAACCCCACAGTATGTTTTTGTAGTGTTGGTGTTACCAGGGAGAAATCCCTGTAGGAGGTGAATGAGGGGTTGACAGGTTGTATGAAATCCAGTAGCCTGTAGACACCAAATGTAGAACCATAACAACAGAACTGCTTTACAAACGTGACAATAAAGTTGTATTCTATTCAGTACTCCAGGCTACAGAAAGATTGATGATATAAACCCTCAGAACCCTTGTTTTACTTCTGTGTTTGTAAACAAAGTCAATGTAAACAAACACTATATAGCCTCAAAACATGGTTAAAACTATCATTTTAATATCATGGATGGTCAGACCTTGCATCCATAGCTCTGTCTATGAATTTGAGAGTGGTTACATTTCTCCAGCCCCATCACTCAGCTTTTTACTGAAACAGGGGTGTTGAGAGCAGTTTGTTGTTTCTACTGCTTAGACTAAAACATATCTGAAATTAATCAATTTCTACCAGATATGGGAGAAATTAGAATTTTTTTATGCAACTAGAGCAGTTATTTGCTTATGTCTCAGTCACCATAATGACCAGCACTAGTTGACATTCTGATTCTCATTTGTGTTTGAACTTTTGTTTAATTGAAATGCTTTGTTTGACAACCAGCAGAGGAGAACCTACTTACCATTTGAGACCTTACTGTTTGACTGGAGATGACAAAAAAGGATCTTGCCACCACCATTCTTCACCGTAGGTATGGTGCCAGGCTTCCTGCAGACGTGACGCTTGGCATTCAGGCCAAAGAGTTCAATCTTAGTTTCAGCAGATCAGAGAATCTTGTTTCTCATGGTCTGAGAGTCTTTAGGTACCTTTTGGTAAACTCCAAGCGGGCTGTCGTGTGCCTTTTACTGAGGAGTGGCTTTCGTCTGTCCACTCTACCATAAAAGCCTGATTGGTGGAGTGCTGCAGAGATGGTTGTACTTCTGGAAGGTTCTCCAATCTCCACAGAGGAACACTGGAGCTCTGTTAGAGTGACCATCGGGTTCTTGGTGACTTCCCTGACCAAGGCCCTTCTCCCCTGATTGCTCAGTTTGGCTGGGCGGCCAGCTCTAGGAAGAGTCTTTGTGGTTCCAAACTTTTTCCATTTAATAATGATGGAGGCCATTGTGTTCTTGGGGACCTTCAATGCTGCAGAAATGTTTTGGTTCCCTTCCCCAGATCTGTCCCTCGACACAATCCTGTCTCGGAGCTCTACGGACAATTCCTTTGAACTAATGGCTTGGTTTTTGCTCTGACATGCACTGTCAACTTGGGACCTTACAAGTGTGTGCCTTTCCAAATCATGTCCAATCAATTGAATTTACCACAGGTGGACTCCAATCAAGTTGTAGAAACATTTCAAGGACGATCAATGGAAACAGAATGCAGCGGAGCTCAATTTCGAGTCTCATAGCAAAGGGTCTGAATACTTAAACATGAACTCCCATCCTGGACCTTCTCCCAAGGCAAAAATCTTACAGGACCTTCAATATCGGTATTTCTCCAGAGGCAACATCTCACAGGACCCTCCGTCCTGGACCTTCTCCCAAGGCAATATCTCACAGGACCCTCCGTCCTGGATCTTCTCCCAAGGCAATATCTCACAGTACCCTCCATCCTGAACCTTCTCTCAAGGCAACATCTCACAGCACCCTCCATCCTGAACCTTCTCTCAAAGCAACATCTTCACATTACCCTCCGTCCTGAACCTTCTCTCAAGGCAACATCTTCACAGGACCCTCCATCCTGGACCTTCTCTCAAGGCAACATCTTCACAGGCCAAATATCCTTCCACCACTCTATCATTTCAAACCCTGAGAATAAATCATGCTTTAATTTTGCCCAGGGTGAGTTGAGGTTACGAGTGACGTAACACATCATAAAACAGAAATATTCCTATAAGAGTAACGCAATAAAATAGACGTATAAAATGAATGTGTGAGCATGTTTTACATGTGCCCATGCCAATTACCTAGAGCCCATAGGATTCCAGTTGGCATTTAATATGATGGTATAATTGTACCCTCCAACCTGTCCTTTTAAGTATCTTGCACACCCTATGACTTGAGCAACATCATTTGGAAAGTAAACACCTCCCCCCCTCCCCCCACACACACCTCACCTCTATAATGTATGTCAGTTAATCCCAGATGTGTGTATAGTCTCAAAGTGTGAATTGTCCTCCCTATTTAAAGAGGTGAGTGATGTTAACATGTTTATGTATGCTTGTGTTGAGCTGTGGAAAGTTAATCAAGACCAGACCCTTATTGTATCAGTTGTCTTAATAGTGGTATGTGTGTCTAGAGAGAGAGCACAGGGTTATGAGAGAGAGAGACTCTGTTTTGGTAGATTTGATGTATGTGTTGTAGAGATGAAAGAGAACAATAGCACAGAGCATGGGTCTGTTGAGTACATACACACACACATGTAATTTTCCTCTGAAATACTCTGGAGCTGTTCCCAAGAAAGCTAAGGTAACTGAGCTAAACGACTACCGCCCCGTAGCACTCACATCCGTCATCATGAAGTGCTTTGAGAGACTAGTCAAGGACCATATCACCTCCACCCTACCTGACACCCTAGACCCACTCCAATTTGCTTACCGCCCAAATAGGTCCACAGACGATGCAATCTCAACCACACTGCACACTGCCCTAACCCATCTGGACAAGAGGAATACCTATGTGAGAATGCTGTTCATCGACTACAGCTTGGCATTCAACACCATAGTACCCTCCAAGCTCGTCATCAAGCTCGAGACCCTGGGTCTCGACCCCGCCCTGTGCAACTGGGTACTGGACTTCCTGACGGGCCGCCCCCAGGTGGTGAGGGTAGGCAACAACATCTCCTCCCCGCTGATCCTCAACACTGGGGCCCCACAAGGGTGCGTTCTGAGCCCTCTCCTGTACTCCCTGTTCACCCACGACTGCGTGGCCACGCACGCCTCCAACTCAATCATCAAGTTTGCGGACGACACAACAGTGGTAGGCTTGATTACCAACAACGACGAGACGGCCTACAGGGAGGAGGTGAGGGCCCTCGGAGTGTGGTGTCAGGAAAATAACCTCACACTTAACGTCAACAAAACTAAGGAGATGATTGTGGACTTCAGGAAACAGCAGAGGGAACACCCCCCTATCCACATCGATGGAACAGTAGTGGAGAGGGTAGCAAGTTTTAAGTTCCTCGGCATACACATCACAGACAAACTGAATTGGTCCACTCACACAGACAGCATCGTGAAGAAGGCGCAGCAGCGCCTCTTCAACCTCAGGAGGCTGAAGAAATTTGGCTTGTCACCAAAAGCACTCACAAACTTCTACAGATGCACAATCGAGAGCATCCTGGCGGGCTGTATCACCGCCTGGTATGGCAACTGCACCGCCCTCAACCGTAAGGCTCTCCAGAGGGTAGTGAGGTCTGCACAACGCATCACCGGGGGCAAACTACCTGCCCTCTAGGACACCTACACCACCCGATGTCACAGGAAGGCCATAAAGATCATCAAGGACATCAACCACCCGAGCCACTGCCTGTTCACCCCGCTATCATCCAGAAGGCGAGGTCAGTACAGGTGCATCAAAGCTGGGACCGAGAGACTGAAAAACAGCTTCTATCTCAAGGCCATCAGACTGTTAAACAGCCACCACTAACACTGAGTGGCTGCTGCCAACACACTGACACTGACTCAACTCCAGCCACTTTAATAATGGGAATTGATGGGAAATGATGTAAATATATCACTAGCCACTTTAAACAATGCTACCTTATATAATGTTACTTACCCTACATTATTCATCTCATATGCATACGTATATACTGTACTCTATATCATCGACTGTATCCTTATGTAATACATGTATCACTAGCCACTTTAAACTATGCCACTTTGTTTACATACTCATCTCATTTGTACATACTGTACTCGATACCATCTACTGTATCTTGCCTATGCTGCTCTGTACCATCACTCATTCATATATCCTTATGTACATATTCTTTATCCCCTTACACTGTGTACAAGACAGTAGTTTTGGAATTGTTAGTTAGATTACTTGTTATTACTGCGTTGTCGGAACTAGAAGCACAAGCATTTCGCTACACTCGCATTAACATCTGCTAACCATGTGTATGTGACATAAAATTTGATTTGATTTGAGCTGCAGTGAATTTCTTGTGAATTCCTATTTCCAATAATAAATGTTGTGCATAATCACCTCTTAAACTATTGGAATTCATCCAATAGCCATTTTCTTGATCGTGTACACATTGAGTATATAAAATTGAATGTTTGTTTGAAGTGTTGCTCTGTAAGCTAATATAGTAAAAGCAGGAGTCTTGTGGTTCTGACTGTTTAAATAGACATCTCAGGTCAACATCGTTGTCACGGCTGTTGAAGGAAGTGGACCAAGGTGCAGTGTGGTACGCATTTATTTTATTATAAAAAATGATGCCAACAAAACAACAAGCGAGAAAACAACCAAGAAGCTACAGGCTATGTGCCATAAACAAAAGTCAACTTCCCACAAACACAGGTGGGGAAAAAAGGCCTAAATATGGTTCTCAATCAGAGACAACGATAGACAGCTGTCCCTGATTGAGAACCCCTACCCGGCCAAAACAAAGAATTCCCACCCCAACTCACGCCCTGACCAAACCAAAATAGAGACATAAAAAGTATCTCGAAGGTCTTTGGTGCGGGGACCCTCGCAGCGGGCCTCGGACTGGGGACCCTCGCAGCGGACCCCGGACTGGGCACCCTCTCTGCGGGCCCCGGACTGGGCACCCTCTCTGCGGGCCCCGGACTGGAGAACGTCGCTGGAGGTTCCTTGCCATGGATCTTCACTGGAGGCTTCGTGCCCTGGATCATCACTGGAGGCTTCGTGCCCTGGATCATCACTGGAGGCTTCGTGCCCTGGATCATCACTGGAGGCTTCGTGCCCTGGATCATCACTGGAGGCTTCGTGCCCTGGATCATCACTGGAGGCTTCGTGCCCTGGATCATCACTGGAGGCTTCGTGCCCTGGATCATCACTGGAGGCTTCGTGCCATGGATCACTGGAGGCTTCTTGCCATGGATCATCACTGGAGGCTTCTTGCCATGGATCATCACTGGATTGGAGAAACACACAGGAGGCCTGGCTCTGGGAGCCTAAGTATGGTTCTCAATCAGAGATAACGATAGACAGCTGTCCCTGATTGAGAACCCTACCCGGCCAAAACATAGAACTACACAACATAGAACATAGAATACTCACCCCAACTCACACCCTGACCAAACCAAAATAGAGACATAAAAAGGATCTCTAAGGTCAGGGCGTGACAATCGTACATTATTATGTACAACCAGTTGTTACTGCTCTGGAGTCTAGTTGAAAAGCTCAAACGTAGCTAGTTGTGGAATCCTAACCGGGGCCTGCCCTCTAAAACTTGGAATAACAACTATGCAGCATCTTGCAAGGAGCTGATACTCTGTGTGTTAGCATTGATTATATGTTGTTTTTTAATTAATCAGAACCACACTGACAACCCACACCTCTTTTTCAGAATGAAACACCCTCAGGGGAGATATACAAAGATACGTGATATACACAGAGAGAGAGGGAGGGAGGAGACAGCATATACCTTTACCAAACCCAATGAGACGGATCTTGTTCAAGCATTGCCACAAAACCCCACTGAACAGTCAAACTTTATAATGACCACGCATTTAGTGTGTCCAACTACACTGAAATATTACTACCTGACAGGGTGGTTTTCTGCAGATTAGAGTACTATTCAACAGTTCTGGCAGCATTTGTATAAACACAGCTTCTTGTGTGTTAGTGTCATGTGTCATCACATATCGTAATAGTTTTATTCTATATCAACTCCAGATGTTTTTGGGATTCCATTCCATCTCTATATTCTGTTTGTTATTATGATAATGCTCATTCGTTTGGAATGTATTTACTGTCCTCAATCTCTCTGGCCTGTAAACCATGAGATACACACCGACCACCATGTCATATGGAGTCTTGATCTCACGCTGAAAGATGCAGTCTGGGATATTAAGCACACCAAATTCGTAACATATTGTACAAATTATATTACCCCCTTTTTCTCCCCAATTTCGATCTTGTCTCATCGCTGTAACTCCCCAACACGCTCGGGAGACGACGGTCGAGTCAAGTTAAGCGCCCCCCGGCCAAACCCTCCCCTAATTCAGACAACGCTGGGCCAATTGTGCACAGCCCTATGGGACTCCCGATCACGGAGATTTGTGATACAGCCTGGGATCGAACCCAGATATGTAGTGACACCTTTAGCACTGCGCTGCAGTGCCTTAGACCGCTGCACCACTTGGGAGGCCCCACAAATTGGAATTGGATTATTAGCATATCATACGAATTGCAACACACAAACAGGACATAACATACGAAATATGATGTAGTACACAAAAAAACTGGGACCCATTTATAGCTTGTGAGCACCACTTTCAAAACTACTGTCTGAAATTATACAAAAGTTCTGGAACATCACTTTAAGATATGCATCTTTTGAATCAGAGATGGGTTAAATCCGGTTTCTACCATAATGATTTCACCTATCCAAATCAGATGAGTTATCACATCAAGTAATTAGTGGTAGATCACAGAAAAGAAGGCAAACTCCTAGATAATACCGACTGTGTGTGCTGCTTAATTACCAGTGTTTACTAGTTCTTTCTCTTCTGACTTTCCTATGCACAAGGTGTAGTAAAGAGGGATTCTCTGTAAGGCTAACACAATCATCAAGTATACCACAGAGAGACAACGGGGGAGGAAAACAGTGCAGTGGAAAACAGTGTAATCTCAGACAGTGGGAGAGAGTTGGCACTGTTGACCCCACATAGTGAAATATCAGGACCTGGGTAAATCATTCAACTCTCTACTGTTTTCCTCCTTTTCTGCCTCTCCTCCCCGTACTCCTCCTTTCGCTCTCTGTTTATGTGTTCACCAAACTGCAGCATCTCTGCCAATTTGGTAAACACATAAACAACTGGAGATGCAGGATCTCTTTTACATTCTCTCTCTCTGTCCAAACCTGAAGGGAAATCCATCATTTCTTTCTGTAAAAACATTTATGCCAAAATGGAAGCTGTAATTTATCCCCCAAATCTGCTTGGAGTTCCTTTAATATGAAGTTATCACATTCCCCTCCACTCTATCGATCATTTAATCCCGGTTTACATTTCCGTTCTCATTTTTACATCCCTTTTTATCAAATGCAGGATGGCTGTAAATGTCCAACGTCACTGTCATATTCAGTCTTTAAGGATGTGAAGTAATGGTTACTCTTTTAGATTAGTATGTCAATTCATCAGAGAGAGAGAGAGAAAAAAGTATTCTTTGTGGCCTCACATAGTACAGTGGTCAGCTAATTCACAAATGACCAACAGATTATTCTTGTGACACTACAGTACCAATCCAGCCCTAACCCATGTCACTGGCCTAAGATCTTTAGAAAATACATTCATGAAGTCCAGTCGCACTGTTGATCACAATCTACAAGTCCAAATAACATGCATTTACCAGGACCAGCTTTTAATATTATGCAATTCTGTCATCATTGGGCTGGCATAGAACATATTATATCCATATTTCCCCTCTGTATGAATCTAATTAATATTGAAATAAACTACTTTTCTCTCTATGAACCAGAGGGCTGAAATATTCTCTCTGATGTTCACCAGCTGTTCATTGCACTGATTGGTTTTTCATAGTGCATCGTTATGTGAGAAAGGGGGAACCTGAATCAGGGTTTGTATTACTGGCTGATGCTTGGTGATATTTAGGGCCTATGTCAGCTGGGTAGGAAATAAGGAGTCTCCCCTCTACTGTAGGACTGTAGGACTGGAGAAGTGAGCGCAAACAGTTTCTTAAGCTCTGGTCTCAGTTTCTGAATTACCGGTGTACCCATGAGTGCTGGGTACACCCATAACAAACCACGGCACCCTGTTCCACCCCATATTAGTTCCCGTACAATGAGTAATCCAAACCCTGGTTGGTTCCATGCACCCATGGCTCAACACCCCACAAACACATAGTCAATCTGTCTGACTTAATGTTGATAATGCTCTCATTCAATCCTTTGTGTTAGACCACTAACATCCTTTGTGTTGTGTCTGTGAGGTAAGAGGGAACCAAGCCTATCTTCCCTATGATTATAAACATACAACATATTTGTAAGACAGCAACTAACACAAAGGCCATGAAGTCTCTAAATATTTGTTAGTGTCTTGGAGAAGAAGAATATGAAGTCCTCAGTGAAAACAATTCCGTAAACACTAATATTGTGCTCGTAAACTAAAGTCCAAATAATGAATAAAAACTGTTGACGACGTCTTGGCTGTTTCAAACTGTGGAGTTGGCTTCAGAGATGAGCTTCCAAGATTCTCTCTTGCGCTCGCTTTCTCTCAGTCTCATCGCTCACACACACACGTACGGGTGTTCATGAGAAATGCTTTAAGACAACATGTGTGTCAGGAATGGGTTCTTAACTTCCCACACCCATTTGAGGTACACTACATGACCAAAAGTATGTGGAGACCTGATTGTCGAACATCTCATTCCAAAGTCCTGGGCATTAATATGGAGTTGGTCCCTCCATTTGCTGCTACAACAACCTCCACTCTTCTGGGAAGACTTTCCACTAGATATTGGAAGATTGCTGTGAGGAATTGCTCCCATTCAGCCACTAGTGCATTAGTGAGGTCAGGCACGGATGTTTAGCGATTAGGCCTAGCTCGCGGTCGGCATTCCAATTCATCCTAAAGGTGTTTGATGGGGTTAAGCTCAGGGCTCTGTGCAGGCCTGTCAAGTTCTTCCACACCGATCTCGATAAACCATTTCTGTTTGGACTTCGCTTTGTGCATGCGGGTCTTGTCATGCTGAAACAGGAAGGGTCTTCCCTAAACTGTTGCCATAAAGTTGGAAGGACAGAATCGTCTAGAATATCATTGAATGCTGTAGCTTTAAGATTTCCCTTCCTTAGAACTAAGGGGCCTAGTCTGATCCATGAAAAGCAGCCCCAGTCCATTATTCCTCCTCCACTAAGTTCTCTGCAGCTAGCGGCTGGAACAAGCTGCAACAAACACTCAAACTGGACAGTTTTATCTCAATCTCTTCATTCAAAGACTCAATCATAGACACTCTTACGGACAGTTGTGGCTGCTTTGTGTGATATATTGTTGTCTCTACCTTCTTGACCTTTGTGCTGTTGACTGTGTCCAATAATGTTTGTACCATGTTTTGTGCTGCTACCATGTTGTGTTGCTATCATGTTGTTGCTACCATGCCGTGTTGTCATGTATTGCTGCCTTGCTATGTAGTTGTCTTTAGGTCTCTCTTTATGTAGTGTTGTGTTGTCTCTCCTGTTGTGATGTGTGTTTTGTCCAAAATTTATATTGTTTTTATTTTTATTTTTTCATCCCAGGCTCCTGTCCACACAGGTGGCCTTTTGCCTTTTGGTAGGCCTTCATTGTAAATAAGAATTTGTTCTTAACTGACTTGCCTTGTTAAATAAAGCTTACATAAAAAATATAAATAAATGTACTCAGCCATGGAAACCCATTTCATGAATGTCCCAACAAACAGTTCTTGTGCTGACGTTGCTTTCAGAGGCAGTTTGGAACTCGGTAGTGAGTTTTGCAACTGAGGACAAAAGCTATGCGCTTCAGCACTCGGCGGTCCCATTCTGTGAGCTAGTGTTGCCTACCACTTTGTGGTAGACCTGTTGTTGCTCCTAGACGTTTCCACTTAACAATAACAGCACTTACAGTTGACCAGAGCAGCTCTAGCAGGGCAGAAATTTGACAAACTGATTTGTTGGAAAGTTGGAATTTTATGATGGTGCCACGTTGAAAGTCACTGAGCTCTTCAGTAAGGCAATTCTACTGCCAATGTTAGTCTATGTAGATTGCATGGCTGTGTGCTCAATTTTATACATCTGTCAGCATCGGGTGTGGCTGAAATAGCCAAATCCACTCATTTGAAGGGGTGTCCATATACTTAAAAAATATATATATATAGTGTATTTGCTTTCATTTGTTAGTTTGTTATTTCACACTGGAGCTTTCAATAAAATAGAGAAATCAAAGTAAAAGAATAAAAGCAAAGTTAGGAGAGAGGAGAGAGAGAGGAGAGGAGAGAGAGAGACAGGGAAGAGAGAAAAATATACGTTTTGGATGATCTTGGACTGTTGGATCTGATCGATGGGATAATGACTCAGAGCGCTGATCATTTGATTGCATTGTCTTCTATTTTACCAAGCACCTTTTTTCCTCTAGTTGTTCACCTTATTCTCCTCCGAATCTCCTCTTCCACCTACTTTAGGCTCTCCTCTCCAACTCGTCATACTCCCCCATCCTGTTACTTTTCCTTCTCCTTCTTCTCCCATCCTATCCTTCTCTTCTTCTCCCCCTCCTCCACAAGACTAGACCTGGCTTAAGGCAGATGTGGATAACCCTAGCCAAGCGAAGAAAGGCGAAATGACCACAACCCAGAGAGCGCTCTCTCTCTCTCTTTTCCCCCTCTCCTTTGTCTTCTACACACTCATCAGTAGACAAGCATCTCCCTAAATCACACTGTACACATAAACCAAGCAAGCAGAAAGCAGCGGAAGAAAGGGACCTAGTCTAGACCTTCCACACTAATATAACATTTTAAATAAGGGAGTTTACATACATTAGAACAGTGTTTCCCAACTCCAGTCCTCGAGGTGACAAAACAAATGTGTCCTGTTGGGGGTACTTGTGACCTGGAGTTGGGAAACACTGCATTAGAATAGCCATACTGCCACTGACTGAATATCTATACCGGGGTGGCAGTGGACTTATCTCTGGAGAGCAGGGAGGGGAGAGAGACATAGCTGAGACTCAGCTGTGTGGGTGTGTGTACAGTGCCTTGCGAAAGTATTCGGCCCCCTTGAACTTTGCGACCTTTTGCCACATTTTAGGCTTCAAACATAAAGATATAAAACTGTATTTTTTTGTGAAGAATCAACAACAAGTGGGACACAATCATGAAGTGGAACGACATTTATTGGATATTTCAAACTTTTTTAACAAATCAAAAACTGAAAAATTGGCCGTGCAAAATTATTCAGCCCCTTTACTTTCAGTGCAGCAAACTCTCTCCAGAAGTTCAGTGAGGATCTCTGAATGATCCAATGTTGACCTAAATGACTAATGATGATAAATACAATCCACCTGTGTGTAATCAAGTCTCCGTATAAATGCACCTGCACTGTGATAGTCTCAGAGGTCCGTTAAAAGCGCAGAGAGCATCATGAAGAACAAGGAACACACCAGGCAGGTCCGAGATACTGTTGTGAAGAAGTTTAAAGCCGGATTTGGATACAAAAAGATTTCCCAAGCTTTAAACATCCCAAGGAGCACTGTGCAAGCGATAATATTGAAATGGAAGGAGTATCAGACCACTGCAAATCTACCAAGACCTGGCCGTCCCTCTAAACTTTCAGCTCATACAAGGAGAAGACTGATCAGAGATGCAGCCAAGAGGCACATGATCACTCTGGATGAACTGCAGAGATCTACAGCTGAGGTGGGAGACTCTGTCCATAGGACAACAATCAGTCGTATATTGCACAAATCTGGCCTTTATGGAAGAGTGGCAAGAAGAAAGCCATTTCTTAAAGATATCCATAAAAAGTGTTGTTTAAAGTTTGCCACAGCCACCTGGGAGACACACCAAACATGTGGAAGAAGGTGCTCTGGTCAGAGGAAACCAAAATTGAACTTTTTGGCAACAATGCAAAACGTTATGTTTGGCGTAAAAGCAACACAGCTCATCACCCTGAACACACCATCCCCACTGTCAAACATGGTGGTGGCAGCATCATGGTTTGGGCCTGCTTTTCTTCAGCAGGGACAGGGAAGATGGTTAAAATTGATGGGAAGATGGATGGAGCCAAATACAGGACCATTCTGGAATAAAACCTGATGGAGTCTGCAAAAGACCTGAGACTGGGACGGAGATTTGTCTTCCAACAAGACAATGATCCAAAACATAAAGCAAAATCTACAATGGAATGGTTCAAAAATAAACATATCCAGGTGTTAGAATGGCCAAGTCAAAGTCCAGACTTGAATCCAATCGAGAATCTGTGGAAAGAACTGAAAACTGCTGTTCACAAATGCTCTCCATCCAACCTCACTGAGCTCGAGCTGTTTTGCAAGGAGGAATGGGAAAAAATGTCAGTCTCTCGATGTGCAAAACTGATAGAGACATACCCCAAGCGACTTACAGCTGTAATCGCAGCAAAAGGTGGCGCTACAAAGTATTAACTTAAGGGGGCTGAATAATTTTGCACGTCCAATTTTTCAGTTTTTGATTTGTTAAAAAAGTTTGAAATATCCAATAAATGTCGTTCCACTTCATGATTGTGTCCCACTTGTTGTTGATTCTTCACAAAAAATACAGTTTTATATCTTTATGTTTGAAGCCTGAAATGTGGCAAAAGGTCGCAAAGTTCAAGGGGGCCGAATACTTTCGCAAGGCACTGTATTTTTGTATCAACTGAACATGCCTGCAGACAGGGTGTATTCCTCCTCCTCCTCTCTGGCAGTCTACTCTCCTGAACATGGGAGACCTACAGATGTGTGCTGCTTGGAGCAGGTCTGACTGCAGCCAACACAGAGCACTGTCAGTGAGCACTGTGGAAAATATCAGCTTTCACTCAGTTTAAGGAACACATGGAAATGTTAAGATACACCCACACACTTGTATACACATAGGGATAAAGACTACTATTCATATTACATGCTCTGTCAAGTACAATCACATTCATACATACATTCACATGCCTACAGACATGAAACCCACATGCACGCATGCACACTCTCTCTCTCACACACACACACACACACACACACACACACACACACACACACACACCCCTTACCCCTTACACACAAACCGAGATATGCATACACACAATCACCTCAAACACACACAGTCACACACAAACTTAGGCACTGGATTCAAAGTAAACACTTTCACCTTTGCATCACTGTGGTTATAAATCAATCTATGAAAATAAGGCCTTCCATAACTCTCCCCCGACATATTCAACCAATATAACTCATCAATCATAAAGTAACACCCTAAAGCAATAGGGTACGATGGTTACTCAGGGAATGTCACAGGATAGGCAAGCCCTTTGCCATGACAACCACCTTGCTGGTGCATGGAAGAGTAGCTGCTGCATGTGTAGAAGTTAATGGGGATCTTAAAAAACGAAACGAAACCATGCTGTCACTCATTTCCAGCCTTGACCTTGTACATACTAGAGCACTTCAAGTCAATTCTCCATATTCTCCATAATTTCAATGATTGAAAAACGGTGGTACTCTCTCTCTGTGGATGGAGGACTGTGGCTGACTATATGCATATCTTACTGGCTGTGTTAATTTTGTGGGAGTTTAAGTGGATCCTTTGGAGTTTGGTCATTAATTGGAGTTTAGTCATTTGTGTTTGGTCCAGAACATCCCGCTGACCACACCACTCTCTCTCTCTCGAGGCTGATAAAACAGCAAATTGTTCAGCCAAGTTTCCTACATTTACCATGTTGCGCTCTATACAGCAACAATGCATGCTAGAAATCGTTAAAGGGAAATGTCACCGCTGCTCTATTACACTGTGTATGTCCATTAATATTTTATTAACGTATTATGTGTCATAGAAATCGAGAATTTCCTCACTACACGCAAATATGAGCGTTTCTGCATCTCATTGGTAGAAACGGGTCAACTACATTTCCTGGTTGTAAGCAAACAACAATATCCAGAATTCCTAGCGATTTCATCGGAGGTGGATCCAGTTGAACACTCCCGTGGAGAAATATCAAAATGTCTGTGTTTGTAGCCAGCACTTTCAGACGGAGGATTTCGATATGGACATGAAGTCTCAGCTGATGAGGTTGCCGGGATATCGAACGTTTTAAAGTATTCTTTAAGTATTAAAGTATTCTTCTCTTTGGAGTATTCCATTGAATTTCCCTTTCACTTCAAAGAGGAAAGGTACCCGATCAGCCAACATCAGCACAGCAGAAAATAAGTCTAGCTGAGATAGGGTAGCTAACTAGCCAACTGCGTTTGTTTATCTAATCCAAAATCTAATTAGCTAGCTTTCATAATACGCTGGCTAGACATTCCAAAGTAATGTAATTATCTAACTGCTATCTGGCAAAGTGATTTGTTACTTTGCAAGCTAACATTAGCTACATTACGTTAGCTACTGCCCACCGGATCGTAGATAGCTAACTAACAGTACCGTAGATGCTAACGTGACTGTGTTCGATCCCATCAACATCTGCAGCGGCATCAACATCAAGCTCAGCACCAGGAACTAGTGTAAGTTACCTTTGCTAAACCTTTCAATGATAACATGATGAGTAAATAAAAATACTGGAGCTAGGCTTATACGTGGTCCGTGTCTTGTAGTCATCGCTGGCGTTTACAAGTAGGCTACAACTTCTACTGTCGTTTTCTCTGTGTAGTGGAGGCTTAGCTGATTGTTCAAACAAGGCTTGAAGTCTACATTGGAGAAAATGAGGAATTAGTAAAGAGGGGATGGTGTGTGTGTGAGAGAGAAGGTTAATCTATTCATGTGAGGGGGGTGGGTGTATATAATACCTTGTTTGAGTGTGTATTGATGCGGGACACATTTGTAAAATGTTGGCTAATCACTAATACAGAGTGTCCTACATATTCTTTGGCATGGGGGAGAGAGGCTGTTGGTGTACACTTCCAACATATTTACTGTATTGTTGGCAGTGCTTGTCTACCCAACAACACAACTGTAGGCACTCATATACAACAATACACAACTGGACTGTCTACAAGTCAAGCCCCCATCAAACGTTTCACATCTATGCTAACAGTCCATCTCAATGCCCCATTATTGACTGAGTGTAACAGAACACATAGTGTACCAGTCTACTGTATCCTTTTTTGGTTCAAGTGTTATTGGTCGTATGTACGGGATACACATGGTATACATCATCCAACAAAATGTTTACTTGCAGGTTCCTTAATGCAACAATAATGAGATATTGTAAAAAGGCACAGTGTATAGTACAATATTTACATGTGTATTGTAGAAGGGGGGGGGGGGGGTGGTGAGGGGCAAGTGTATAAATTGAGCAGTATAATAAGAGTTTGGTAGCAGTAGTTGTGATGTGTGCTAAGGTGCAGAGAATTAAAGCAGGTGGTCAGTCAAGTTCAAGTTTTCAGCAGTTTTGTAGATACCAACAGGCTCAGAGAATTTGTATTAGACCTCATTCTCCGATACCATCTGCCTGACGGTAAGGGAGAGAACAGCTTGTGTCTGGTGTGTGTGGGGTCCTTGATATTGCTGCGAGACTTCCTCAAGCACCGTTTCGAGTAGATGTCCTGGATGGGTGGAAGCATGGTCCCAGTGATGTATTGGGCCGTCTTCACCACCCGCTGGAGGGCCTTGCTGTCGTGGACGGAGCAATTCCCATACCAGGCCGTGATGCAACCGGTCAGGGCTCTCTCGATGGTGCAGCGGTAGTATTTAGAGAGGACCCGGGGCGGCATGCCAAATTTCTTCTGCCGTTTACAGATTAACATGGTTTCATGTATGGTTACACATCCTCATGATCAGTCTTTGTTTTACACATCCTCATCAGTATTCATGTCTTTCCAGGAGACTTGCAGTACAAACACATCTTCTGTAAGAGGTCGACGCAGTGGGTGATGAAGAAAGTGTATGAGCCCAGAACCCCCCACTTCAGGGAGAGGCTTGTCCACCTGTCTGTGGAGTGCAAAACAACTTAGAATGTTGTCTACAAGGAGCCAGAGACACAGCTCCCCAAACCCAACATCCCTGCCAACATCGTCACAGCGTCAAAGTCTGCAACACCAGCTTCCATTACCCAACAAGACGAGGTTCACCAGCTGAAGAACACTCTGGAACCTGCCTGGAACATTCAGCCAACACAACATCCATATTCAGTTAGACTGATGTTGTAGTATAATATAGAATGCCTAGTATGCTCACAACTGCATTGTGGTATAGATATTGCTAGCTCTTGTACATTAACTCAGGAAAAAAAGAAACATCCTTTTTTCAGGACCCTGTCTTTCAAAGATAATTTGTAAAAATCAAAAGAACTTCACAGATCTTCATTGTAAAGGGTTTAAACACTGTTTTGCATGTTTGTTCAATGAACCATGATCAATTAATGAACATGCACCTGTGGAACGGTCACTAAGACACTAACAGCTAACAGGTGGTAGGCAATTAAGGTCATAGTTATGAAAACTTAGGACACTAAAGAGGCCTTTCTACTGACTCTGAAAAACACCAAAAGAAAGATGCCCAGGGTCCCTTCTCATCTGCGTGAACGTGCCTTAGGCATGCTGCAAGGAGGCATGAGGACTGCAGATGTGGCCAGGGCAATAAATTGCAATGTCCGTAATGTGAGACGCCTAAGACAGCGCTACAGGGAGACAGGACAGACAGCTGATCGTCCTCGCAGTGGCAGACCACGTGTAACAACACCTGCAGAGGATAGGTATATCCAGACCTCACACCAGCAGGACCGGTACAGGATGGCAACAACAACTGCCCGAGTTATACCAGGAACGCACAATCCCTCCATCAGTGCTCAGACTGTCCGCAATAGACTGAGAGAGGCTGGACTGAAGGCTTGTAGGCCTGTTGTAAGGCAGGTCCTCACCAGACGTCACCGGCAACAACGTCGCCTATGGGCACAAACCCACCGTCGCTGGACCAGACAGGACTGGCAAAAAGTGCTCTTCACTGACGAGTCGCGGTTTTGTCTCACCAGGGGTGATGGTGGGATTCCCATCTATCATCAAAGGATTGAGCCTTACGCCGAGGCCTGTACTCTGGAGCGGGATCGATTTGAAGGTGGAGGGTCCGTCATGGTCTGGGGCGGTGTGTCACAGCATCATCGGACTGAGCTTGTTGTTATTGCAGGCAATCTCAACGCTGTGCGTTACAGGGAAGACATCCTCCTCCCACATGTGGTACCCTTCCTGCAGGCTCATCCTGACATGACCCTCCAGCATGACAATGCTACCAGCCATACTGCTCGTTCTGTGCGTGATTTCCTGGAAGACCGGAATGTCAGTGTTCTGCCATGGCCAGAGAAGAGCCCGGATCTCAATCCCATTGAGCACGTCTGGGACCTGTTGGATCGGAGGGTGAGAGCTAGGGCCATTCCCCCCAGAAATGTCCAGGAACTTGCAGGTGCCTTGGTGGAAGAGTGGGGTAACATCTCACAGCAAGAACTGGCAAATCTGGTGCAGTCCATGAGGAGGGGATGCACTGCAGTACTTAATGCAGCTGGTGGCCACACCAGATACTGACTGACTTTTTAAATTACCCCCCCCCCCCCTTTGTTCAGGGAAACATTATTCCATTTCTGTTAGTCACATGTCTGTGGAACTTGTTCAGTTTATGTCTCAGTTGTTGAATCTTGTTATGTTCATACAAATATTTACACATGTGAAGTTTGCTGGAACTAAACGCAGTTGACAGTGAGAGGACTATGCATCAACAGCATCACCTCTGAGGTTGTGAACATGAGAGTATGCCCCAAAAAATGTGCACTCACATCCAGTCAGTAAAAACCTTGGTCATAGAGGGGCTCAAAGATGAGGGATAAGACTGTTACCTCGCTTAGTTAGAGTGAAGGGTGTCAGGTCTAGGAGAGGGGAAAGCTTAAGGCATTACTCTTGAGAGGGTGTGTTGGTGCTTCCACCCATAGTGGTGTGTAACCACCGTAAAGAGACAGGGTTCTCCAAAATCCTCAGGGTTGTTGCTTTCTAACGGTGTCTTTTGAGTCAGTCTGGATAGATGCAGAGGGCGAGCTCTCAGGAACAAGTTTGAAGTGCTAGTACGTGCGTGTCATGCACACCCCAGGGCGTGATAACGTCAGAGAGGGGGAGGGATGACTTCAGCCACAGCAAAGGACTGTTTAACTACAGGTTTGCTTCTTAGCAGGTGCTATCTAGAACCAAAAATTGTTCTTTGGCTGTCCCCATAGGAGAACCCTTTGAAGAAGCCCTTTTGGTTCCTGGTAGACCCCTTTTGGGTTCCATGTAGAATTCTTTCCACAGAGGGTTCCAAAAAGGGTTCTACCTGGAACCAAAAAGGGTTCTCCTATGGGGACAGCCGCAGAACCTTTTTTTCTAAGAGTGTAGTCTGCTGAGTCGCCGGGGGTCTTGGGTCCCCAGAGTCAGCTTGTTGCCCCCTCCCTGCTGTGAGGCTAGGGCGAGTTGCAGTGACCAACGGGCTTCGACTTCTTCCTTACACATCACACTTCTGCCTCATGGTGACGACAGCAGGGCTGAACAACTCTGGGTGTCACAGGGAAATCCAGGAGCTCCATTTTCTCTTTGTCTGTTAAGCTGGACAAGCTTAGCCAAAGTGCCCTTTCATCCACCACCACCAGGCTCATGGTGCGTCCACAGACGGATGGCATTATGGGAGGCCTGGAGATTTAGATCCGTAATCATACAGATCTCATCCCAACCTTCCTGATTCAGGGTCCAGTTGATTCCGTTGCTTCCCCACATCCTCCAGTAGCTATGCCTGGTAATCCAACACGTTTGGTGCTCTGATTGATAAAGCCAAGGCTTTGTACGTCTTATGAAAAATGGAGGCAGAAAAGCGCTTTGTCTTTCCAGGGAGAGAAGTGCCAGTAGTGCTAGCAGCACTGCATGTGGGGTGGTCCGCCAGTGACGGCTCCACCATGAGAGGGTTGCAGCAACCAGATTCTTTCATATTGTGCTTGTTCATACTCAGTAAGCCAGGATATTGCTGGTAAGGGGGCTTATCCCATGAACTCCTAGCCTCTTTGAGACCGTCTTGGCCCGCAAGAAGAAGTTGCTTGGCAGGGGCCATGCGAGATCGCAGTCCTTTCCCATCATATAGGTCCCTTTCGGGGTCCTGGCTCTCCAAAAGAGCTTGCCACACAATATCAAGTCTGCCCGCGGTTCGCGTGCAAATGTTGAGGAGCCCGTACTCCAAGGGGATATCATCTGCTCCTCAGTCTTGGGGGCAGGGGGACCTCGGGGACTTAAGATGGGGGGGGAACGGGGCCTTCACCCTCCATGTCAGTCACAAAGCCGACGAGACCCACGATATTAATCACGTTGTTGTCTTCGTCATCCCCTAGCTCGACTTCCCCTGACACTATGTTTTGTCAGTGAGCGAGAGTAGGGAATCAACTGGACTTGGCTGTGGGGAGTTGAGCCTCGGCCGGTGGCTGAGAAGGGAGGGAGGGGGTAGTAATAGCGGAGAGTTTTAGCCTCCTTTTCAAACCTGCTCTAGAGAGCAATTTACAATGCTTACACTACTCTGGGTTATCGACTGCTTCCTGAGCAGGTTCTCGTCCCAGACAATTGATGCACAGAGTGTGAAAATCCTTCCCCGCAACCGCGGTGCCGTAATCACAACAACGTGGTGGTTTGGGCGCGAGGCTCATCTAGGGATGTGGCAGCAGTTACCATGGTGGAGAAAACTATACTGAATAAAAATCTCAACGCAACACAACCATTTCAAAGATTTTACTGAGTTAGTTTATATGAGGAAATCTATCAATTGAAATAAATAAGGCCATAATCTATGGATTTCTCATGCCTGAGCAGGGGCACAGCCATGCGTGGGCCTGGAAGGAAATATGCCCACCCACTTGGGAGGCAGGCCCACCCACTGGGGAACCAGGCCAGCCAATCAGAATTCGTTTTTCCCCACCAAAGGGCTTTATTACAGATCAAAATACTGCTCAGTTTCATCAGCTGTCCAGTTGGCTGGTCTCAGGCGATCCCGTAGTTGAAGAAGCTGGGTGTGGAGGTCCTAGTTTGGCGTGGTAACACGTGGTCTGCGGTTGTGAGGCTGGTTGGACGTACTGCCAAATTCTCTAAAATGACATTGAGATGGCTTATGGTAGAGAAATGAACATTCAATTCTCTGGCAACAGCTCTGGTGGACATTCCTGCAGTCTCATGCCAATTGCACACTTCCTCAAAACTTGACATCTGTGTCATTGTGTTTTGTTGACAGAACTGTGCATTTGAGGGGCCTTTTATTGACACCAGCACAAGGTGCACCTGTGTGATGATCATGCTGTTTAATCAGCTTCTTGATATGTCACACCTGTCAGGATTATCTTGGCAAAGAAGAAATAATGACTAACAGGGATGTAAACAAATTTGTGCACAACATTTCAGAGAGATACGGTTTTTGTGCGTATGGAACATTTCTGGGATCTTTTATTTCAGATCATGAAACATGGGACCAACACTTTACATGTTGCATTTGTTTTTATACTGAACAAAAATATGTATACTTTAGTTAGGCATAAGCTAACTAGTAGAAGCCTTACAGCTAAAGCTAGCTACAACCGTGAAGATAGTGACACGTTAGCAAGCTATCAGCTACCCTTGCTAAGGCGCACTGTAGCTAGCATAGTGTTGGTCGAAGGCTTGTGCTAACCTGGTCAGACGAAGCTTAACGGTGAGGGCAAACCGAACCTCGATAGCTAGCCATGTGGAGCCATTAATTATTTTCAAAGCAAAAACCTTTCTGTCGGTACTCAACTATTGACAGAAGCTGAAGTTCTATGTTTCGCAGCATTAACCTCAAGTTTCGCGTGATCAGTTCAGTAGGAAACCAGGAATCTAGTCAACTAGTCAAGCTGAGTAGAGTTTAGTGAACGTATTCTCTAACGCAAGAATGAGAGGTGAGAATTACCAGTTTGGCGGGAGAGTGGCTCCCCTTGTGGAGGAGAGGGGCTCACCCGATTCGCCACTCGACCTGTCTGTCTCCAACAGACTCTGTTTGATTGGATGCTTTGAGTTTATGGACACACTCAGGTGCATCTCATAGTATGACATTGAAAAGAGTATTTGAAATGTAACTAGGTCATTCCTATAGACATCATTATATATCATAGTCTGAGTTAACCCTTGTATTTAATTTTTATTTTGCATGGTCTCGATGCACACTCACAGCTTCCACACACTCACGTGCACTGACACTCCAACACACACACACTGTAACATTCACTCACATTAACAGTATACTGACTCTAGACACACACACACTCACATACAATTATAACTAATGCTGTTTCTACCCTGTTTATCATATATTCTGATGCCTTGTCACCTTTCCACTATACATATCTACAGTGCCTAAAGAAAGTATTCACACCCCTTTACTTTTTCCAGATTTGTTGTTACAGCTGAATTTAAAATGGATTACATTTAGATTTTGTGTCACTGGCCTATGTGTCAAAGAAATTAACTATGTCCTGAATACAAAGTGTTATGTTTGGGGCAAATCCAACACAACACATCACTGAGTACCACTTTTCATATTTTCAAGCATGGTGGTGTCAGTATCATGTTATGGGTATGCTTGTCATCGGCAAGGGCTGGGCGATATGGCCAAAATATATCACAGTATTTATTTATTTAAGAGGTGGGAAAGGAAGAAAAATAAACAGTATTTTATGTTTTTGAGTAATAAAAGTTCAACATGTTCTTTATGACTAGTGCATGACCCTAGGGTGGCAACACATCCAGTCTACATGATTTCAATGGGTATTTCTCCATTCTGATTGTTTTCTATTGTTCAATTCTATTTGACTTGTGATTTAAAGAAAAACACTTTGGTGAACTGTTGGAGTCATGGAAATAGAATGATTATTCTAATTCTATAGTTAGAATATAATGGTGAATACAGTGTTGTTCGAAATGACTACGAATGAAAACGCCAGGGAGGAGTTATTGTGACAGGGTAGGAACCAAAGTGTTTATAAGTGTTTCCTAGGGGACCCTGTAGTATTTGGATACATTTAATGTTCAATCTTAGCTACTTCATGTAGCTAACATATTCTTGCTTCACGTATTCCTCTTTGATTTAGAACAGTGGTTCTCAAACTTTTTATAGTCCTGTACCCCTTCAAACATTCAACTTCCAGCTGAGTACCCCCTCTAGCACCAGGGTCAGCGCACTCTCAAATGTTGTTTTTTGGCATCATTGTAAACTTGCCACACACACACACTATACTATACATTTATTAAACATAAGAATGAGTTTGTCACAACCCAGCTTGTGGGAAGTGACAAAGTGCTCTCATAGGACCAGGGCACAAATAATAATATAATAACAATTAATAATTTTGCTCTTTATTTAACAATCTTACATATAAAACCTTGTTTGTTCATAAAAAAATGTGAATAACCTCAGAATCCACTCTCACATAGGTACGTGGTTGCAAAGGGCATCAGTGTCTTAACAGTGCGATTTGCCAAGGCAGGATACTCTGAGCACAGCGCAATCCAGAAATCTGGCAGTGGCTTCTGATTTAAATTGAATTTTCACAGAACCGCTTGCTGCAATTTCGATGAGTCTCTCTTGTTCAGATACCGGTAAGTGGACTGTAGACAGGCCATGAAAGGGATAACGAATCCAGTTGTTTGTGTCATCAGTTTCGGGACAGTACCTGCATAATTGTGCACCCAACTCACTCAGGTGCTTCGCTATATCACATTTGACATTGTCCGTAAGCTTGAGTTCATTTACACACAAAAATCATACAATGATGGAAAGACCCGTGTGTTGTCCTTGTTAATGCAGACAGAGAAGAGCTCCAACTTCTTACTCATAGCCTCAATTCTGTCCCACACATTGAATATAGTTGCGGAGAGTCCCTGTAATCCTAGATTCAGATCATTCAGCTGAGAAAAAACATCACCCAGATAGGCCGGTCGTGTGAGAAACTCATCATCATGCACGGGTCAGATAAGTGAAAATTATGGTCAGTAAAGAAAACTTTAAGCTCGTCTCTCAATTTTTTAAAAACGTGTCAATACTTTGCCCATTGATAACCAGCTTACTTCTGTATGTTGTAGAAGTGTGACATGGTCTCTGCCCATATCATTAGATGTGTAGAAAATACACAATAGTTCAAGGGCCTTGCTTTAACAAAGTTAACCATTTTCACAGTAGTGTCCAAAACGTATTTCAAGCAGTCAGAAATTCCCTTGGCAGTAAGAGCCTGTACCCAAGTGTCGTCGGGAGAACTGCTTGCGTTACCACTCTACTATGTTTCCCTGTCATTGCTTTTGCACCATCAGTACAGATACCAACACATCTTGACCACCAAAGTCCATTTGATGTCACAAAGCTGTCAAGTACTTTAAAAATATCCTCTCCTGTTGTCCTGGTTTGCAGAAGAGGATGTCTTCCTTAATGGACCCCCATAAACGTAACTGACATATACCAGGAGCTGTGCCAGGCCCACCACATCTGTTGACCTATCCAGCTGTAATGCATATACAGTGGGGCAAAAAAGTATTTAGTCAGCCACCAATTGTGCAAGTTCTCCCACTTAAAAAGATGAGAGGCCTATAATTTTCATCATAGGTACACTTCAACTATGACAGACAAAATTAGAAAAAAAAATCCAGAAAATCACATTGTAGGATTTTTTATGAATTTACCACTTTGAAGATGCCGAAGTTCTCGGGGTGATGGGTTTGCATCAGACAAAGTGTTTTCCTCGATGAGACAAAAATTGAGCTTTTTGACCATCTGAACAGAGTTTGGGGAGTCTCTCACATGCCTTTTGGCAAACACCGAACGTGTTTGCTTATTTATTTCTTTAAGCAATGGTTTTTTTTCTGGCCACTCTTCCGTAAAGCCCAGCTCTGTGGAGTGTACTGCTTAAAGTGGTCCTATGGACAGATCCTCCAATCTCCGCTGTGGAGCTTTGCAGCTAGTTCAGGGTTATTTTTGGTCTCTTTGTTACCTCTCTTATTAATGTCCTCCTTGCCTGGTCCATGAGTTTTGGTGGGCGGCCCGCTCTTGGCAGGTTTTTTGTAGTGCCATATTCTTTCCATTTTTTAATAATGGTGCTCCGTGGGATGTTCAAAGTGGCAGCACTAGCACACTATTTGGGAGACAGAGATACTAATGAATATCCACCAACAAACTTAATTCTAGAGCTGGCTGAATATGTTTTGACGTACAACTATTTTAGGTTTGATGATGAATACTACCTACAAACGAATGGAACATCGAGTAGCTCCACATTCGCTCCGAGCTATGCTAACCTTTATGTGGGTATTTTTGAAGAACGCTTCGTTTATAATGAAAATGAAAATCCATTTTTGAATAAAGTCCTGAAGTGGTATGGATATATTGACATGTTTTGCATATGGGAAGGAACTGAAAAAGAGCTGTCAGATTTTATGGCACGACTCAATGACATTGACCCCAATCTCAAATTCACGATTGAACGTGTGACACTCAACGTGTTCATTACCTCGATATGTGGATTGAGAAATCAAATGGAACACTGTTTACAACTCTGTATTGAAAAGAAACGGGCAGAAATACTATATTACAGAGGGACAGCTTCCATCCTGAGCCATTAAAAAGAGGACTTCCAAGAAACCAATTTTTCAGACCGCGCCGTATATGCCACTCCACAGAGGATTATCTAGAAAAAGCAGTGGAGATGCGCATTAGGTTTCTAAGTAGAGGCTATTCGCCACTATGTGTGGATGAAGCTCTTAATTTGGCATTGGGAAAAACACGAGATGAACTGTTACAAAAAAAGACCCGCTGAAGCTAAGGAACACCCCGTAATGTTCACAACCACATATACTTTGAATTCGCGAACAGTGGGAGGTGTGGTCAAGAAACACTGGCATATTTTATCATCGGACCCAGTTTTGCCGGCTGAATTTAAAAATCCACCACTTATTGTGTATAGGAGAGGTCGCAATTTACGCGATAAATTGGTTCATGCCAACTGCCAGCCACAAAAGAAAATCAGCCAGGCTCTTTTACGCCCTCTACCAAATGGTAGCTATAAATGCAGAGGATGCGCACATTGCAACTATGATATAGTGTGAATATTTCTGCCACAGGGATGATCCAGTCGCAGTACATTTTAATGACTTAAAGCATGACATTTCTACCTTTAGATTTTGTGGCATAGAGAAAGTTAAGATTTCAGACAGGGGAGGAGATATTAATAATACTCTGAGTAAAAGATAATGTTTTTGGATTTTCACCCTCCAGACATGATTTCTTAAAGGACTTAATGATGAAATGCCTATGTATGTTATGTTGTGAATTTGAACATGACATATGACACACAGGAGAAATCTTGTAGATTATTCTGACGTTTTTCGTACGATGTACCCAGTGACTAATGAAAATCTCAATGAGGACATAGTAAGTTTTTACAGACGTGTTTAATACTCCTTATTTATACACTTTTTTGTAAAATTTATGAAATGCATATTGCTATACTTGGTAGCACTTATTTGTTTTTCCTTTGCCTCCAACCCCCTTCGATGTGTAGAACGGATGTGGGTGGGGCCAGGTCTACATAAGGGTGCAAAAAAAAAACATTAAATCACAAAATCTCTGATGAAGGCCGTGTGGCCGGTACGTAAGCTTATTAAATATCGGTGATACTTTCAAGAGCAGTGTGCGGTTTCCTTTTTCATTCAGTCTGTAACACAGAAAAATGTGGAATGTTAATTGGTATGAATACTTTCTGATGGCACTGTACTTCTATCACTCCAGTATCCCTGCACATTGTAAATATGGTATTGTAACTGACTGTATATAGCTTCTTACTTACTCATGTTTTTATTTATTTAAATTTTTATTTCTCCTGTGTTTTTTCTACCTTATGCTATTTTTAGTGCTATATTGATTACTGCATGTGACTCACCCTTCAGTGCATGTGACAGAGACCGTGCGCTCATGGTCTCACCAACTATAGAGCCTGACTCCAAACCAGCTGGCTCAGACTCACTGACTGTTTAATGCCCACATGAGTTAGTAAGTCTGGTCACTGTCTGCATTTTCTCTCCAGCCTAAAACCATCAGAACAGTGATTGATACAGAATGGAACGTAAATAACCTCAGGATAAGCAGAGAGAGGATTAGAGTATGTTTACAGA
This sequence comes from Oncorhynchus clarkii lewisi, assembly GCF_045791955.1. Classification (NCBI taxonomy): domain Eukaryota; kingdom Metazoa; phylum Chordata; class Actinopteri; order Salmoniformes; family Salmonidae; genus Oncorhynchus; species Oncorhynchus clarkii. The sequence goes on from NC_092154.1 coordinate 27,364,467, forward strand.
AGGATATTTGATTGAAATCATGGCTATTTGGGGAGAAAAAAATAAAAACCTTCGGGCCCTTTTCAATCAAAAGTTCCCGGATGAGTCAAAATCGAATTCTTCCCATGCAAGAAGACAACATTTGCATTTCCTAATGTCTCTTATAAATATTTATTTGAATTTAATAAGGCCCTTAGCAGAGTTATTTTTTTTTAAACTTCCTGTATGGTCATTCAACCAGATAATAGCCCATGGGCATAACACAGTACACACTACAGCGTTATATAATGGTCTGTAATACACACGTATCTATCTTACTTATGAGCGTGATATTAAGATTGGATAGTGGTCCAACAGCGATGCCCCTGAAGGATCATATACTGTGGGAAACCCCAGAGACTGTATGTTGATTTAACCCCACAGTATGTTTCTGTAGTGCTTCTACACCTGCATTGCTTGCTGTTTGGGGTTTTAGGCTGGGTTTCTGTACAGAACTTTGCGATATCAGCTGATGTAAGAAAGGCTATATAAATTGATTTGATTTGTAGTGTTGGTGTTACCAGGGAGAAATCCCTGTAGGAGGTGAATGAGGGGTTGACAGGTTGTATCAAATCCAGTAGCCTGTAGACACCAAATGTAGAACCATAACAACAGAATTGCTTTACAAACGTGACAATAAAGTTGTATTCTATTCAGTACTCCAGGCTACAGAAAGATTGATGATATAAACCCCCAGAACCCAAAATGTACGCTTGTTTTACTTCAGTGTTTGTAAATAATGTAAATGTAAACAAACATTATGTAGCCTCAAAACAATCATTTTAATATCATGGATGGTCACACCTTGTATCCATAGCTCTGTCTATGAATTTGAGAGTGGTTACATTTCTCCAGCCCCATCACTCAGCTTTTTACTGAAACAGGGGTGTTGAGAGCATATATCTGAAATCAATCAATTGCTACCAGATATGGGAGAAATAACTCCTCTAGTTGCATAAAAAGTAATGTGCATCTGATTCTCATTTGTGTTTGAACTTTTGTTTAAATCACAACGCTGTGTTTGACAACCAGCAGAAGAGAACCTACTTACCATTTGAGACGTCCTTACTGTTTGACTGGAGAGGACAAAAGGACTCGAGCATTCTGTCCCATCCTTTCTTTGCCTGGGTGCAGTGAATGAGAGCTGGGGCCGTTGTAACTGTTTGAAGACTGCCACCTAGTGGTTACATTTCTCCAGCCCATCACTCAGCTTTTTACTGAAACAGGTGTGGAGAGCAGTTTGTTGTTTCTACTGCTTATAGACTAAAACATATCTGAAATCAATCAATTACTACGATATGGGATAAATTACTTTCTTATGCAACTAGAGAAGTTATTTGCATATGTGTCTCAGTCACCATAATGACAAACACTAGTTGACGTTAATTCTCATTTGTGTTTGAACTTTTGTTTATATTAAAATGCTTTGATTTGACAACCATCAGAAGAGAACCTACTTACCATTTGAGACCTTACAGTTTGACTGGAGAGGACACAAAAGGACTCAAGCATTCTGTCCCCTCCTGCATTAGCTGGGTTGCAGTGAATAACTGTTAAGACTGCCACCTAGTGTCAGCTAAGAGGGAGACTTCTTGGAGGCATTCTCCATTGATAGAAAGTCTCTCGTTGATGGACCTGGTTCTGTTTAGTCCAGCAGATGGCAGAACGGTACCTTATAGTTGTATGACTTGTTAGACAGTGAGTGAAAGGGAGAGACAAGACAGTTCTGGTTGCCTACCTTTCTACACAAGTGTACACTTTAGGGAGAAGGGTAGAGAATCTCACAGCAGCTTGTGTGTGACGGGGTGAAAGACTGTGCTGTATCATAAGAAGATATATTGTGGGTGGATAAGCAGCAGGAAAGTATGGGGTGTTGCTGTGTGTGCCTTTGTGAAATAATTGATAATATTAATGTGGAGATCACATTTTGTTGCACGGAATCAAACAGGAACTGAGTCAGAGTTCTCTCAGCTAACTGACTCACTTCCTGTTTATGTCGCCGTGGCAATCAATGTCAGTCTTCCGGAAAGGTCACTCAACATGAGGGGGAAACAGCCTGATTAAAGACAATCAGCCATGGAAATAGATTGGACATAAGTAGAATGGACATGGGTTTCAATCCGACATGCAATGCAATAGCTATGTTTCCATTAACTTGATCAGTGATTGTTTTCTGTCGACATTTAGAATGTTTGCATAGAAAATAGATGTGACAATTGTCTGCTGGGCTCCGTTTCCATTTAACCATCTTGTGTTGATAAAAACACCTGGACATAATGACGTCACACCAAAAATGTTCACATAAAACTACAATGTCAAATCAAAGGTAGTGGTTGAAGTGTTTCTATTACCCATTTAGACAAATTAAGCATTAACAAATGCTTAATTTGTTAATGCCCAGTGGTGACCCGTCATTCAGGGCAGGTGGGGCCCAACCTGTTTTGAGACCCACATTTTTAGCATGTTATTTTAGCATTAATACGTGTCACATATCAGTATGCAAACAATGTGAAACAAATGTATAGATATCATTGAGTTAATAAAGCTGCATACAAACATGGTCTCTTTTTTGTTTTCTTGAGTAAGGGGTAAGCCAGCAGAAAATAGGGAGCGTTGCACCGTGATTGGCTCAGTGTTCTGTCACTCATGGGGATACAACGCCACCGCTAAGTCTAAGGGTAGAGCTAGAAAATGCAAGCACCTTGGGTGCTGCCACTGTTAAATTAGAAATGCCCATCCAAGAAGGCTCAAGGTCATTGGCCACAGATAAAATGACATCAAATCACATATCTACAGTAGCTTTGATTGGACTGATTATGTCAACATCATACATTCAAAATCTTAGCTAGCAGTCATTATGAATCAAGTCGACAATCAACTGGGAAATCCTTTTTAATCCTTGTCATAGGAAGATAAATAATAAAGACAAATTATAGATAAAATGTATCGGTGTTCATCGGCCATTGGACATTACACAACAAGTTGGAAATCCCAAATTCAACAAGTGAGCACAGCACAAGGTGAGTCCAAAAATGATGTAATATGCCAGGGAGATATAAACTCAGTAAAAAAAGAAAAGTCTAAGTAACTTCACAGATCTTCATTGTAAAGGATTTAAACAGGGCTTATTCAATTAACCATCAACAATTAATGAACATGCACCTGTGGAACGGTCATTAAGACATACAGCTTCCAGACGGTAGGCAATTAAGGTCACAGTTATGAAAACTTAGGACACTAAAGAGGCCTTTTTACTGACTCTGAAAAACACCAAAAGAAAGTTGCCCAGAGTCCCTGCTCATCTGTGTGAACGTGCCTAGGCATGCTGCGAGGAGGCCTGAGGACTGCAGATGTGGCCAGGGCAATAAATTGCAATGTCCGTAATGTGAGACGCCTAAGACATTGCTACAGGGAGACAGGACGGACAGCTGATTGTCCTTGCAGTAACAACACCTGCACAGGATCGGTACATCTGAACATAACAACTGAGGGACCGGTACAGGATGTCAACAACAACTGCCCGAGTCACACAATCCCCCCCATCAGTACTCAGACTGTCCACAATAGGCTGAGAGAGGCTGGACTGAGGGCTTGTAGGCCTGTTGTAGTAAGGCAGGTCCTCACCAGACATCACCGGCAACAACGTCGCCAATGGGCACAAACCCACCGTCGCTTGACCAGACAGGACTAGCAAAAAGTGCTCTTCACTGACGAGTCGTGGTTTTGTCTCACCAGGGGTGATGGTCGGATTCGCGTTTATCGATGAAGGATTGAACCGAGGCCTTACTCTGGAGCGGGATCAATTTGGAGGTCCGTCATGGTCTGGGGCGGTGTGTCACAGCATCATCGTACTGAGCTTGTTGTCATTGCAGGCCATCTCAACGCTGTGCGTTACAGGGAAGACATCCTCCTCCCTCATGTGGTACCCTTCCTGCAAGCTCATCCTGACATGACTCTCCAGCATGACAATGCCACCAGCCATAATGCTCGTTCTGTGCTTGATTTCCTGCAAGACAGGAATGTCAGTGTTCTGCCATGGCCAGCGAAGAGCTCGGATCTCAATCTTATTGAGCACGTCTGGGACCTGTTGGATCGGAGGGTGAGGGCTAGGGCCATTCCCCCCCAGGAATGTCTGGGAACTTGCAGGTGCCTTGGTGGAAGAGTGGTGTAACATCTCACAGCAATAACTGGCAAATCTGGTGCAGTCCATGAGGAGGAGATACATTGCAGTACTTAATGCAGCTAGTGGCCACACCACTGTTACTTTTGATTTTGACCCCCCCTTTGTTCAGGGACACATTATTCCATTTCTGTTCGTCACATGTGTGTGGAAATTGTTCAGTTTATGTCTCAGTTGTTGAATCTTGTTATGTTCATACAAATATTTACACATGTTAAGTTTGCTGAAAATAAACACAGTTGACAGTGAGAGGACGTTTCTTTTTTTGCTGAGTTTATATACTGTAGCTAAGAAAGTAATACTAAGTGTATGTTGTGTAGTAAGCTGTTAGTAGCACATGTGCCTCACCCTAATCATTTGGTCCCTTTCCCCCACATAACTTAGCCAACTGTTCTGACTTGGTGGTGCACATGGGCCTGTTTTAGAGAAATGTCATCATCGAATATTGTAAGAGCTTTAATTTTCTGCCTATATGTCCCCTTTATTTATCGTACGGTTCTGAATTGGTGTACAGGGAGACTACTTTAAGAACGGGCCATGTTATGAATTATGTCGCTGTACATTTCAAAAGTGCTGAACAAATAGTTTTGTTGACTATGTCCTTCTTAACTCGCTTATTAATGTCTTAATCGAAAGGAAATCATTTAAAGTGATGTTGCCTTGTGAACAGCAATGCCTTAAATAGCCTAATTAACAAGTTACTAATTTATCAAGACACACAGTCACACTGTTACATAGTACCCTTTAGGGATGGGAGCTGTCCATCTTGGTTTAGCTGGCAGACCGAGTCAGCGAATCTTATTAGCAATGGAGCCGTTTAGCTAAGGCTTACTAAGTGTGCTCCAGAAGGTCAGTTCTGGAGCGGTAGCTCATTAAGGTCAGTGCCACAGGGAGGGGTGAGAGTGGCCATATAGAAATGCAACCTGTAGAATTAAAATATGTCTGTAATTTTACACCTACTGTATCATGGGCCAACAATTCCAAAGTACATTGTCTAGAAAGGACACTACTCCACCTGTGCTAGCACTTCTATTCCACAAACCATGTGCTTTTTACCAGCTATATATCTTTGTTAGAATCTATATTTCACAGACGTGTGTAATTGCAAGACAACTGAAGTTACCTCTCCAAACTGTAATGTCCAGTGAGTTCTATGTACTTTCTATCTATGAGTATCAATTAAGCACAGTAGGTCAATGCATCTTTTCTGGGCATGCTCTGAGGGACAGTGGGAGGGAGAAAGGGTGGGGATGTACATTCGGCTCTCACAGGCTCATGGTAATCTTATAATGAATTTCCGGAGGGGAGGGGAGGATCTGCAGTCTTCACCTGTTCATCTAAATGGCTGTATCATGGGGAGGGTCTCCTAAGCCTGACATTGAGTCAATAGCTGATTGGAGACTGTTAAATGGATCCTCTATTTCTCACCTATACGCTATAGCTTATATCCTTTTTATACAGGTACATCATATTTCTGCACTATAGCTGTGTGTGTACTTACTATGTAGCCTAATGTGCATGTACTGCAGCCTTGAAGAAATACAGTTTTACTGTATTGTATAATGTGTAATTAATTTATTGCACTGCATTTTATTCTATTCTATTGCAAGCTTCCTTGTGGGACAAACAGAAGCTAACACATGGTGAAAAAGGCTAGGTAACTAGAGGATTCATAATTATCTCTTACAATAAGTCTTCAAAGATCCTTTTGTTATTCTTGGTAAAATCAGCCTCTATAAACCAATCAGTTCACTCAACTGCCCTCTCTTTCCCCTCCTGTGTGAACGTGACTATGTATAATCTCAACCGGAAGCACGTAGCGGCATTCTGACCTCTAACCCTACTACCTCTACAACTTAGACACACAGAACGTCCCCGAGACTAGAGTAGATGGTCCAGGGTTGTGTAACATTATGTAAATCCTATGTCTTACCCCTTCCCCCAGATGTTGACCACCATCTTCCTTAATCCATTATGATTCTGGGGTTAAACTGTTTGGGTGGAGGTGAAGGTAGGCTATACTGTGCTGAATTTCTTGAGTCATTTCATTGGCAAGTTTGCAAGTCTGGGAAAGTAGCCACACAGAAATGGTGGGTTGAAATTGCAGTCATTCTTTCTGCATGGACTATATTCCAGATACTATTGTGAAACGATTAATCTAAAAACCACTGTGTAATTATGATATCTAAATGTAGTGAATGGAACTATTTTCCATTCTGTTCCTGGATAGGGACTCCCTTTTCAGAGGTGTGACATGTCAGAGTGTTGTCTTTCGCCACCTCTTCCCTCACACACCTCTGTCTTTTCCAACAGGTTAACCCTGGGGAAGATTGTATGGTTTCATAGCGTGACTGTGCAAAGGTTTCTCTTCCAGGTCTCTGTTTATAGACCCAAAATGGCCATGCCCTCTGTGTCACTAAAAGAGTGGTTTTACAATGTGGAGCATGCACAGGGCCAGGTCATTCGCCAGGGTGGTCTTTCCTTCCTGGTTTCTGCCAGGAAGTTATACATGTAACAGTGTAAAAGAGCAACTTAGGTTTATCAGTCATGGGAAAAACACAGGCCTACTAGGAACAGTGTGTGTGTGTGTGTACATACAGTACATACATGTACATGCGTGTGTGGGACTGTGTGTATGCATGTATATGTGTGTGTGTGCGCAACTGTGTTACTGTACATGCAGGGTAATCTGCAGTAAGATGGTTTATGGGCTAGTCAACAGTGACGCAGATATGTCAATGAAGCTCTGATGGATTCTGAGTGAAAAGTACTGTAAAATTAGGAATTGGGAATACTGACTTTTTAAAGATTTGACATGTGACGCTTACACTTCGAGGGAGATTTTGCCACCCCTAGAGGGCGATATAGGGAAGGATCGTGCATAGCCCAGTTTATATCAAGAGATTAATATGACTGATAGTTAACATTAATATTTGTGTAAACAACATGATCTACATATCTGACACAATATTACACAATTAAAGGTACTCTCTGTGACACATGTGAAGGGTATGATGTACACATTGGAGTTTGTCAAACAACACATGCATGTGGCTTTTAGTGAATCTTCAGGGTGTAAAATAACTGAAAAGCTTATCAAAATCCCTGTGCAAAGGGTGTTGCATCTTTAAAAACAGCCTTTGTCAGTTTGCAAGACTTCTTGTTGAATGTGCCTAGTGACCGATCTAAAATCAGCGTTCATTCTGCCAATATAACGTTAATCTATGGGGTGGGTGAAACTGACCTCAGATCAGCATATGGGACAACTTTATTCCCTTACTACATTTGCACACACTGTACATATATTTTTCTATTGTGTTATTGACTGTACGTTTGTTTATCCCATGTGTAACTCTGTGTTGTTTTTGTCGCACTGCTTTGCTTTACCTTGGCCAGGTCGCAGTTGTAAATTAGATTTTTTTTCTCAACTGGCCTACCTGGTTAAATAAAGGTGAACAAAATGTTTTAAAAAATAATTGCGCGTTGCGAGCGATGTACCCTGAAGCACCGATTACAGCGATTGGTGGAACGAGCTGCCACTCAAACTAACCATCCCCGCTGTTCCTTCGCAGGGGAAAACATTTTCGACGTCAGAACCTCTCAGTGGTGCGACGCACTGCCATCAAGCGAAACACGGGAAACATGTAACGCGCAAGTAGAAGCAATACACCATTTTATGTCATGGTATGTGAAGGTGTATAGGAATACGTCTTTCGTAGGTTAAATTTGATGCGTAAAAGAGCAGCAGAGATATTCGAAAAGACGCGAAACCTGCTGCGTATAAAAGTGGGAGGAAAATAAACTTTTGGAGGTGCTGAAATGTTTTTGATTCTAACAGAAGAGGCGATTTATGTTAGGGGTGGGGATACAACTTAAAGTGAAAGACGCTATTCTGTATCAATGCTAATTGACAGGCGCAACTTTAGGCGATGGCGACCCAGACGGAAGAGAAAGCGCACAGTGACCTAACGAATACGGGACAGTGAGCTAGGCCCACGGCTGTACAAGCCATTGAGACCCGCCCAACAATCGAATAATATCCCGGTGAACTTGGGGAAAGGGAAGAGATTGGACAGCTAGCTTTACGCAGCGCAACGAGCTGAACATATACCCCGACTTCACTACAAGCAACTGAGAAGTGGAACTACGTCTGCTGTGCGTAAATTGGAGACGACACGGCTTGTTATGATGAACAACGTTATCTAAAGGACGGCGATAGAGGTAAATACAGCCAGTTGATGTGGCCAAAGCACTCTGGCAAGCTACTCCTGCGGCAACACGGCTGCCTTATTTCACAGCAAAGCAAGAGACGGAGGGAGTGAACAATTTTGTCGTTTACATTTTCATATCTACCTTTTATCAGTATGGGCGAGAAAGTCGACTCGAGACGATCGACTCCAGTGGAGGGCTGTTTGGTCGACGGGGAGAGCAGCGACCTCAGCGTGCTGAACTGGGAACAAGTGCAGCGCCTGGACGCCATCCTGGCTGGGTCCATCCCCATCCACGGCCGCTGGAACTTCCCAACCCTGGAGATTAAACCGCGGGACATAGTCAAAGTGGTCCGGTGTCGAATGGAGGAGAAACGCATACATGTCCGGGAGGTCCGTCTGAACGGTTCCGCGGCCAGCCATGTTCTCCACGAGGACAGCGGTTTGGGATGGAAGGATCTGGACTTGATATTCTGTGCCGACATGAAAGGCGAACTAGAGTTTCAGACGGTGAAGGATATAGTTCTTGATGCTCTACTAGACTTCTTACCCGAAGGAGTGAACAAGGAGAAGATCACACCAGTGACCTTAAAGGTAATTTAACTTGTATTATAATTTGGCATGATCATTTCAGATTCATACTGCTGGTTATTACAGTGTATTACGTAACAGTTTAGATGCGCAAATGTTTGTATGAACATTGAATGCTGCGTATTTTTTGTATTTTATTTTACTTTTTTTAAAACTATGGCCTAGGAACAGTGGGTTAACTGCCTTGTTACGGGGCAGAACGTATCATGGCTGGCGTTACAATGCAACCAGTGAAAGTTATACTCCAGTATGAGAATGCAGTACATTCGTTTTACATCTTAATTTCCCCTCAATGAGCTTACTGCATGCAATAAGTTATGCATGCTACAGCAGCCTATAAATTACAGTTATGCCAATCCACATTGTATTAACATACATTTTTTGCAGTATGCCTGTGATGCATTCAGATTTCTGCCCTGGATTCTAAGCTGCATGGTGATAAGGCTGCAGATAGTAGAAACTGTGGTTTCCACTACAAAGAGGATTCAAACTAATCCAATTGGAACGAGATCCGCTCATTTACCCAGATACCTACTTACGCATGACCCGACACTAGAGCTGTCCAGCAGACCAAATAAGGGAGAAGATTACCGCTGTTCAATGCAAAACATATAGGGTGTTTCTCAATATGCATACTACCGTGCTCCACACTCTCATATTCCGAGGACATTCCCTTGAGTACGTTCTCGTGGGGACGAGAGTGTAGAGAATGCATAAAACAATACATTTGAGAAGCACTCACACTCCCCCTACGATATATCGTCAAAAATAATATCCCGATATGTAACTATATCAATGATTCCCCCCCCCCCCCATCACTAATAGATATGCTGTTAATACTATACTTAAGCAATAAGGCCCGAGGGGTTGTGGTGTCTGGCCAATATACCACTGCTAAGTGCCTGGATACAGCCCTTAGCAGCGGTATATTGGACTTTTTCCACCAATCCCCAAGGTGCCTTATTGCTATTATAAACTGTTTACCAATATAATTAGAAGAGTAAAAATAAATGTTTTGTCATACCCAAGTCTGATTTACAATGGTTTTCAGCCAATCAGCTTTCAGGTCTCAAACCAACCAATTCATAAAATAAAAAATATAATTAATGGATCTAATCTTTCATTTATTATTACAATTTACCATAGATATGTGTTCTTATAACTTTGTTATTGTGTTTTCAGGAGGCCTATGTGCAGAAGATGGTGAAGGTGTGTAATGACTCAGACCGCTGGAGCCTCATCTCCCTCTCCAACAACAGAGGCAAGAATGTGGAGTTAAAGTTTGTGGACTCTCTGCGTCGCCAGTTTGAGTTCAGTGTGGACTCCTTCCAGATTCGCCTGGATTCCCTTCTCCTCTTCTACGAGTGCTCCGAGCACCCCATGGCAGCCACCTTCCACCCCACCATCCTGGGAGAGAGCGTCTATGGTGATTTCTCCGCCGCCCTCGACCATCTACGCAAACGCCTCATCTGCACGCGGAGCCCTGAGGAGATTCGCGGTGGTGGTCTACTGAAATACTGCCATCTGCTGGTCCGGGGTTTCTGTGCGGCTTCCGGACCCGAAATGAAACTTCTGCAACGCTACATGTGCTCCAGGTTCTTCATAGACTTCCCAGAGGTGGGCGAGCAGAGGAGGAAGCTGGAATCCTACCTCCAGAACCACTTTGTGGGTCTCGAGGACAGGAAATACGACTATCTGGCCACTCTGCATGGAGTAGTGCGGGAGAGCACAGTGTGCCTGATGGGCCACGAGAGGAGACAGACACTGGGCCTCATCTCCTCCCTGGCCCTTCGGGTCCTTGCCGAGCAGAACGTTATCCCCAACACAGCCAATGTCACCTGCTACTACCAGCCGGCCCCTTACGTCGCAGACGGCAACTTCAGCAACTACTACGTGGCCCAGGTGCAGCACGTTTACCCGCATTACCCCCCCCAGCATTACCCCCCTCAGCATTACCCCCCTCAGCAGTACCCATCTCAGCAGTACCCATCTCAGCAGTACCCATCTCAGCAGTACCCATCTCAGCAGTACCCACCTCAGCAGTACCCACCTCAACAACACCCTCCGTCACAGTATCCCCTTCCACACCATCCACCTCCGCACCACCCCATGTACACTGCATGGATGCCCTGCAACTGAGTGTGTGTGGACACACATACACACAGTCACTCATGGAACGACAGGATTCTCATCCTAACGAATAGATAGATCACAGCATGATCATGGTTCCTCTCTGTATTCTGATAGAGAGATAAAGATAGGTGTAGTTTTGCTTTGGTTTCGAGCAGGATGGTTGGGAGAGAAGAGGCCACTTGGATGTGGTCAGACCCTGGAGAGAAGTCTTTCATACAGGGCAGAAAGCCAGCGGTGGAGGAGAGGAGGGTAAAAAGAGGCGAGCCAGAAGAATGCTGATCTAAGATGATGCTGAGGTTGAAGCCAGGAGGCCAGTTTGTCCATGGCTATTAGCCAGGTCTAGAAGCCAGGCACCTTGCTGAACAACCAAGCACCCCCACAGAGTGACAAGTATAGGAACATTTGGCTTAGGGCTAAATACTACCAGTGTTGATGCAGTGAAATAATGTACATAACCACCGTGATAGTGGTTATGTTTTTGCAAGCAGTGACTTGTATTTGAGACTCACGCTTGAATGTACATACACAGTATACTGCCTAACACTCATACATGTATACAAACACAGACACACTATTAAACATCTCACACCCCAGACATTGCATACATTTACATAGGCACACACTGAGTGTACGGTGAAAGAAAGTGATCACAGAGAATACAGGAAGTTGTGTACATGTCCTGATTGGTTGGCTAATAAGACAGAGCGTTGACATTTCTCTGACCAGTGAAAACAAGAAGTGTGAGAGTCTGACCGCAGACAATGCAAAAGAAGAACTGGACATAGTTTACAAACCAAAGATCTATCTTGTTGATACCCACCATTTGGCTGATCAAGGGGGAAAATATGCAATATGTATGTGAATATTTTGCTTTAAGTGCCTACATGTCAAAAAGGAAGAAATAGGTTGTTATATTTTGTCAATAAACCCAGGCCTGTTCATTTTAGACAAAGGACCATGGGCCTTTTAAGGGTGATAGTGTGTTACCTGTGTAAATGAATGTATTTTGGACCAGAAAGGGACACAATGTGGAATTGTTATTGAAGTAGAGGGACACGGTTGGGACCTTTGACTTGGTGTGTTTCATATCTCCCAACTCAAGAAAGTATAATTGGATGACGAGAGGGAGATGGGTTAGAGTGCAAAAGAAAGTAAGAGCGAGAAGGAGTTTACAAGGAGAGTATGTCAACAGAGCGTACTGTAGGTGTTTTTACCAGTAGAGAGAGGGTCCTGAAAGTGTATTTCGGGAAATATCTTTTAGAGTGTGTATGGGAAATGTGTTTTTTCACAAGGTGGAAATTGTCCTTTGCCATTTTCTTCTTTGTGACATTTCTAATGTTTTATTTGGGAGAGGTTTCCATGTGACGTGAGAAAGGGGGAGCGTAAGCATTTTCACCTGTGCAAAGTTTGCAACTGTAATTTTTAAGTAATTAAACATAAAATAAAGAACAAAGTAAAGATTAAGAGAAGGATAACAAAGTTAACATCTCAATAAAGGTATTTTTTAAAATGATATAAAGATGTTGGGTGAAAACTTTGAGCAGGTGAAAATATTGGGTTAAACTAACCCTATCAATGCAGACACCTCACATCATTCTATTAAACCTGTTCTTGGATATCTTATTTTTGTATCAATCTCTATTTTTGTACATGTTGTTCGGCTCATGCCATAGTTTCTTGATTGCCTCGTTCCAAGAGGCTGTACAGAGAGTGTTAATGCAAGTGTGTGTTTGCATGTGTGGGAGAGTGTTATTTCAATAAATTCTCTGGTTTTCCCCAAATCCTGATTGGAGAATTCCCGGAATCAGGAAGGAATAAGCTGGAAATCTCGAATCCTCCAACCAAGAGGTTTTGGCCCATGTCGACTCCAATGCTTCCTACAGTTGTGTCAGGTTGGCTGGATGTCCTTTGGGTGGTGGACCGTTCTTGATATACTAGGGAAACTGTTGAGTGTGGAAAAACCCAGCAGCGTTGCAGCTCTTGACACAAACCGGTGCGCCTGGCACCTACTACTATACCCCGTTCAAAGGCACTAAAATCTATTTGTCTTGCCCATTCACCCTATGAATGCCACATACACAATTGAAGTCTCAATTTACGAAAGGCTTTCTTTAACCTGTCTCCTCCCCTTGATCTACACTGATTGAAGTGGATTTACCAAATTATATACAGTATTTAAATACTCAACTGTACGTCCCTTATCACCCATGCTCTTTCTGTATATGGTTATTTTCTGCTCATTAATTCTCATTTCGATGCCAGACCCACCACTAGTGTGCATGGCCAGGGCTCTATTTTCATTTCATCCAACAAATGTATACGCCTTGAGTTTGCTAAACGGCATTGACACTTGGATTGGAACCAGTGCTTTGGTCAGAAGACATGAAAATAGAGCTGTTTGGCCACGCACACCAGTGGTGTGATTGGTGTCGAAATGGTGAATGCAGAAAATAACTTCATACCTACTGTAAAAAATGGTGGTGAATCTTTGACGTTATGGCACTATTTTGATTCCACTGGTCCTGGGGCACTTATGGCCAAAGGCATCATTAACTTTACCCAGTGCCAGGACATTTTAGCCCAAAAAAATGGGTTGCCTAAAACTTGGCTGCAAGTGGATCTTCCAGCAAGACAATAAACACAAGCACACATCAAAATCCACAAAAAAATGGTTAATGGGCCACTAAATCACAATTTAGCAATGGCCATCTCTGTCTCCGGACTTGAAACCACTTGAAAACCTGTGATTTGAATTGAAGAGCCATAAGCGCAGACAAAGGATATCAAGGACCTGGAAGGATTCTGTATGGAGGAATGGTCTAAGATCCCTCCCAATGTTTTCTCCAACTCAAAACATTTTAGAAAAAGGCTCAGTGCCGTTATCCTCCCACGGTGAGGTATTGAAAACAGGTGTGTCAATAATTTTGACCCCTACCTTTTTGAGAAACAGTATTGCTTGTTAAACAAAATATCTTTCTCTGAGTAATTGCTTAGCATACAATTGAAGCGTCTGGAGAAGTTTGTTTGGTAACCCCCCCCCCTGCGATTGAATGTAATAAAAGCTTAGACAAAGAGGCAGGGTCATAGTGATTTGCATTAGCAATACACATATAGAAATAGACCACAATGATTTTTATTTAACTAGGCAAGTCAATTAAGAACAAATTCTTATTTAAGATGATAGCCTAGGAACAGTGGGTTAACTGCCTTGTTCAGGGGCAGAACAACTTATTTTTATCTTGTCAGCTCAGGGATTCAATCTAGCAACTTTTTGGTTACTGGTCCAATGCTCTAACCACTAGGCTACCAGCTACCCCAATTTGTCAAACTCAACATATATGCCTCTGTGTGTTTTTGTTTGCAAGCTCAAATGGACAGTGAGCACCTCTAGATCACATTATAGCTCGGTATTTTTTAAAATTAAATACAGTCATTTTTACTACTCTTTATCAACGGTGCACTTCCGTCACTCAGTCGCGTCATGCCATTGTTTTTGAACATTCTAAAAAGTGGCCCGCCATAGTGGTGCCCAAAAGTCCACTAATGCCCAGTCATTCTGAAAGGGGGCTAATGACTTAATCTACGGCGAGCAATGTCACTATTCATGGGTTGCACGTTTCATCATAATATTTTTTGAATGTTCTCTTGAGGACTGAAGGTTCTACTCAATACATTCTCAATGGGCGCTGATGAAGATTTAGTCTTAAGTGCAACATAGTGGCCTGGAAATACGATGACATTGTTAAAGTATGCAAATAATTTGTAGGAAACAACTTTGCCATCATTATGATGTCGTCAAATGTACTTTAGAGAGATGGCAATGTTGCAGTTACTGAGAAAAGTTTGTCAAAAATGGCTCGCAATCTTAACGTTAGCTTGCTAAAATTCGGTGCTGTCCCCTCAAATTAGCTAGCTAGCTAAAGTTAACCTGCATCTAAAGTAAATCTGGTGACATCCCAATGATGACAAAAGGTTTTCCTATTAATTATTTTCCTCCTTTTGACATTGTATCGTGTTTCCAAGCCCCACTATGTTACACTTAAGATGAAATCTTCATCAGCACCCATTGAGAATGTATTGAGTGGAACCTTCAGTCGGGCATCAGTCCTCAAGAGAAAGTTCAAAACAATATTATGACGAAACGTGCAAAAAAATTAGTAGTGACACTAATCCCTGTAGCTCAGCTTTGGCAAATGTTCCAATAGGGAGACTTCCCAATATGCTCGTATCACATCAAGCAGACCGTGTAGGATTTCCCTTTCACAGACGTCATTGTCAGACGTCACCCACCATCACTGGGAGTATATGTCAAACAAAAGCCAGGTGTGTATCTACCAGTAACCGAAAGGTCGCTGGTTCGAATCCCAAGCCGGCTAGGTGAAAAATCTGTCTGTGCAAGGCACTCTGGATAAGTCTGTTAAATGATGTAAATGTAATGAACTTGAGTGTGGCACTCCCAGCAGAGCAACGTAGAGAAGAGGACTGAATGGATTTTCTCCAGGCCTGCGTCATACTAATGTAACCAGGACAGGCCTCCAGAAGTCACTCTCCCTGGTGAAAAACTTGCTCTCTTCTGTCTCACTTTCCCCTTGTCTTTCTGTCATTTCTCAGAGGAGGAAAGGACAAAGGTAGTTTTTCCTCACACCTGTTGCATGAGGTGACTCTCGCTTCCCTCTCTCACTATGTCTTGTCCCTTTGAGGGTATTAGTGTGTATGATCACCAACGGTAGGGAACCAGGGCAATGTTATCCCCTGCTAAGAGGGAGAGTGGCTGCTAAATATAGTGCTGGCCATGATAAGGGCATTACCCTGTCGTCTGGGAAAGCTGATTTGCTCCTTTATAAGCTTTTGATCACAGTCTACTGTGGTTGCTGCAGGGGTATTTACTACCACTGTATTGATCATCACTCTGTTAGGTCACCCTGTCTCCCCTGCTGACTGAACCAGTTCACTTCCTTCTCAGGTGAAACACTTGAAAAAAAAAATGCCAGAAATGTTTCTTATGTTGCACAACACAGGACTGACCTAGATAGAGTAATACTGTAGGTGGCCTACATACAGTGCCTTGCGAAAGTATTCGCCCCCTTGAACTTTGCGACCTTTTGCCACATTTCAGGCTTCAAACATAAAGATATAAAACTGTATTTTTTTGTGAAGAATCAACAACAAGTGGGACACACTCATGAAGTGGAACGACATTTATTGGATATTTCAAACTTTTTTAACAAATCAAAAACTGAAAAATTGGCCGTGCAAAATTATTCAGCCCCCTTAAGTTAATACTTTGTAGCGCCACCTTTTGCTGTGATTACAGCTGTAAGTCGCTTGGGGTATGTCTCTATCTTTTTTGCACATCGAGAGACTGACATTTTTTCCCATTCCTCCTTGCAAAACAGCTCGAGCTCAGTGAGGTTGGATGGAGAGCATTTGTGAACAGCAGTTTTCAGTTCTTTCCACAGATTCTCGATTGGATTCAGGTCTGGACTTTGACTTGGCCATTCTAACACCTGGATATGTTTATTTTTGAACCATTCCATTGTAGATTTTGCTTTATGTTTTGGATCATTGTCTTGTTGGAAGACAAATCTCCGTCCCAGTCTCAGGTCTTTTGCAGACTCCATCAGGTTTTCTTCCAGAATGGTCCTGTATTTGGCTCCATCCATCTTCCCATCAATTTTAACCATCTTCCCTGTCCCTGCTGAAGAAAAGCAGGCCCAAACCATGATGCTGCCACCACCATGTTTGACAGTGGGGATGGTGTGTTCAGCTGTGTTGCTTTTACGCCAAACATAACGTTTTGCATTGTTGCCAAAAAGGTCAATTTTGGTTTCATCTGACCAGAGCACCTTCTTCCACATGTTTGGTGTGTCTCCCAGGTGGCTTGTGGCAAACTTTAAACAACACTTTTTATAGATATCTTTAAGAAATGGCTTTCTTCTTGCCACTCTTCCATAAAGGCCAGATTTGTGCAATATACGACTGATTGTTGTCCTATGGACAGAGTCTCCCACCTCAGCTGTAGATCTCTGCAGTTCATCCAGAGTGATCATGTGCCTCTTGGCTGCATCTCTGATCAGTCTTCTCCTTGTATGAGCTGAAAGTTTAGAGGGACGGCCAGGTCTTGGTAGATTTGCAGTGGTCTGATACTCCTTCCATTTCAATATTATCGCTTGCACAGTGCTCTTTGGGATGTTTAAAGCTTGGGAAATCTTTTTGTATCCAAATCCGGCTTTAAACTTCTTCACAACAGTATCTCGGACCTGCCTGGTGTGTTCCTTGTTCTTCATGATGCTCTCTGCGCTTTTAACGGACCTCTGAGACTATCACAGTGCAGGTGCATTTATACGGAGACTTGATTACACACAGGTGGATTGTATTTATCATCATTAGTCATTTAGGTCAACATTGGATCATTCAGAGATCCTCACTGAACTTCTGGAGAGAGTTTGCTGCACTGAAAGTAAAGGGGCTGAATAATTTTGCACGCCCAATTTTTCAGTTTTTGATTTGTTAAAAAAGTTTGAAATATCCAATAAATGTCGTTCCACTTCATGATTGTGTCCCACTTGTTGTTGATTCTTCACAAAAAAATACAGTTTTATATCTTTATGTTTGAATCCTGAAATGTGGCAAAAGGTCGCAAAGTTCAAGGGGGCCGAATACTTTCGCAAGGCACTGTAGTACTGTGATAGTGTTATTAATCAGGTAGCTGTCCATTTGGTGATGGCGCAATAATGAGGTGATAAGTTTGCCACATTGTGATGTCACAGTGAAGATAATGACAGTCTAGGTCGTTATCAATAAAACGGCACAATAAGGTGCAGAGCATTCGATTTCCATGCTGGGGGGGAAGGAGACTCCCAGCTCCACTAAAATAATTGACATCTGCGTGCCGTTTTCAAGGGATTGCTAAATAAATGTTAACTATTTGGTTGTAATATTATCTGCTCTTGAAGAGCATAGTCAGAACTACAATTGTCTGCTTATTTCATGCAAAACTATTGTGCACATTTAGCTCTATCATCAGAGTTATACAGGAAGTAAATGCCTGCTTTTAATGATCAGTAAACGTCAACGATCATGTAATTTTAGATACATGAGGGTAACCTCAATATAAAGAGTGATATAAAATAAAAGTGAACTATACCTGACTAGTATGAGAGGTTAAGTTCACATCCTTTGTGGCCTCCCTTGATTAAAAAAACAGTGGATTGTCCTGGTGTAGCAAAACGACCCCCATGGGAGGCCAGTTTGGATTTGGCTTCACACCAATCAAAACATCCTAACCAAAACCTCCTTTTAGTTTCTGGTCAGCTTGTGTTGATGTCCTGCAGTAGCTAGCTTGCTAAATCAGCCCTTTCGTAAGCCATGGATGGAGATTTGGACTTGTGGGTTTGTCTTAATTCTCTGTACATGCCAATGATTACGATGGCCATTCTGACCTAACCGTGAATTAATATATTGTGCCACTGGCCTGACACGATTGAAGTTCAATATGTAGCCTAGATGTAGTCTAGTACATTTTTGCAAATGTCTAAAAACAGATATATCTTATTTACATAAGTATTCAGACCCTTTGCAATAAGACTTAAAATTGAGCTCAGGTGCATCCTGTTTCTATTGATCATCCTTGATATGTTTCTACAACTTGATTGGAGTCCACCTGTGGTAAATTCAAGTTATTGGACATGATTTGGAAAGGCACACACCTGTCTATATAAGGTCCCACAGTTGACAGTGCATTTCCTAGCAAAAACCAAGCCATGAGGTTGAAGGAATTGTCCGTAGGGCTCCGAGACAAGATTGTGTCTTGGCACAGATCTGAGGAAGGGTACTGAAACATTTCTGCAGCATTGAAGGTCCCCAAGAACACAGTGGCCTCCATAATTCTGAAATGGAAGAAGTTTGGAACCATCGAGACTCTTCCTAGAGCTGGCCGAACTGAGCAATTGGGGGAGAAGGGTCTTGGTCAGGGAGGTGACTAAGAACCCGATGGTCACTCTGACAGAGCTCCAGAGTTCCTCTGTGGAGATAGGAGAAACTTCCAGAAGGACAACTTTTCTGCAGCACTCTACCAATCAGGCCTTTATGGTAGAGTGGCCAGACGAAAGCCAGAGGAATGGGAAAAACTCCCCAAATACAGGTGTGTCAATCTTGTAGAGAACATACCCAAGAAGACTCGAGGCTGTAATTGCTACCAAAGGTGCTTCAACAAAGTACTTATGTAAATGTGATATTTCAATTATTATTCAAAACAATTATTTTGCAAAAATGTCTAAAAACCTGTTTTTCTTTGTCATTATGGGGTATTGTGTGTAGATTGATGATAAATAAACAAAAATGTTATCCATTTTAGAATAAGGCTGTAACGTAACAAAATGTGGAGAAAGTCAAGGGGTCTGAATACTTTCTGAATGCACTGTAACTTTGTTACATGCAATATTTGCTTTGTTGACTTAACTGGACAGATGTTGCTCTCTGGTTTTGTGATGAAACGTATGTGTAGTTGAATTTATTCCATCACTGTGTGACTGTTTGTTGTCACAGACTTATTGCTGGCAAATGAACAAATGGGTTATAGAGAAAACAACGCAATTATCACAATATAGATTGTAATATGGATTTCTTACTGGCTTGGTTTGGCTTCCTCATTGATTTTACCCATGCACTGCTACTACTACAGTAGATGGATATATCCCAAAAATTGTTTAATTTGCTTGCCATCTATAGTGGTGATGATGACCGTAGTCCAATTGACAACTTTACCAGGACGAGGACTTGCTGATGTCAAGCTCATTCCAAAAGCCTAATCTCTGATTAGGCAATCTTATGACACGTTGTTTGTTTAGCTAGCTAGCTAGATAAATTACAAATGGATAGGCTACCCTCACATTATTTGCTATATACTGATAGGGCTCTGATGATAGGGCTAAATGTAGAATAATCGAAAATGTGTAGATCTGACTGTTGCTCTTCAACAGGTGATGCTATTAAAACCAAATAGTCATAACATTTATTTAACAATCCCTTGAAAACGGAATGTAGTTGTCAATGTAGGGTCACCTATTGTGAATGTATTGTGAGGTTCCCATTCAGAACTGACCAAATGTGATGATTATTAAGAGGCTGTAACTTAAATGCTTCTAAACAGTTAATCCTTTATATTTCCAGGGGAATATTTACTCCTCAGAACACTGGGTGAAACAGGCTTCTGTAGCAGGCGTAAAAGAAACGTTTGAGCAGCGTTCTGTTTCTGACGAGAGACAAAAAACTGTCTGGGGATGTTCTCTTCTGCACTATTCAACCAATCTAGTAAATGTGGAGGAGTTAAGATGGAGTGTCGCCTTGTTAACACCCAAAAACAGAAGACGCGCGTCACAGGCTCTCCATTTCCCCTGAAAATCCTGCTGAGGGTGCTCAACAGAAGAAACGTTGAAATGCTCTGAAATAGAACTGAGCTGCTGGGACTTTCAGTTCCTGTATCGGCACGCAGGATAGGCCGATGCAGAAATGCTTTGATTTACGTATTTGAAAAATGAATACAGAGACTGAACTAGAAACCCTCACATCTGTGGGCTGACTTCAAATGAGAAATTCAGAGAATAAGTAAAAAATAACACTGAAACAACAGTGGGAAAAAACTATCCATCAGCAATGAGATCAGTCATAAATGATTCAACGGTCTCCTGATGCACTTCGTTTTTTAGATATCAGGACAACATTAATCATAATAATAATTTATTCAACTTTTATAGCGCTATTCATTACATACAGAATCTCAACTTGAAGCGCAGGAAATGTTTCTTCAGACATATCCTACAGCGATGTCTGATGTCCGTGCTTCTACACCTGCATTGCTTGCTGTTTGGGGTTTTAGGCTGGGTTTCTGTACAGCACTTTGAGATATCAGCTGATGTACGAAGGGCTATATAAATAAATTTGATTTGATTTGATTTTGATTTGATTTATAGCCCATATATCACAGAAAGACTCCCATGTACCTGATTACCCAAGTGCTTTTCTGTATTCAAGCTCCCTCCTTTAACATACAGAGATCATGACTGTGGTCTCATGGGAGTTGGAGTCACAATGGACTGAGTAACGACACTGATTACAGCTTCGTCTTTTTGGCCCACTTGTAACGATCATGAATTACTTTATTAGGGGTCTAGTGGTTGTTGACCTTTGATTATCAAGGGTGGGTTGCTATTATCATGGCTGTTATGTCTCAGCAATCCAGGTCATCACACACACATCACAGATGGCTTATAGTAGTGCTATCTGCTCCATAGATGTGCTGATACACTCTATGAGGTCGATCTATCATGATGCAGGTTTTGACCCCAGGGGTCAATTTATTAATGATGCACACCTCAGCGTTGTATTCTGATTGGCTAACAGAGTTGTGGCTGTCATCATTGGTTACATTGGTATGCACAGGGAATCCTAATTCTTAAACTTACTCCTGTGTCTCCTCTTATGGTCCAATCATTGCAGTGTCATTGCAACCAAAAGTAAAATTCTGTGTGCCATTGCATTAAGAAGGCCATTTAGCTAGACGACTAATACTGCACTCCAGTTACTCAGGTCTATTTCTCTCAAAGTCACAGGACTGAGGGGGGAAATAAGTGAATAAGAAAGAGTTGGAACATGATGTATTCTTGTTTATCCAAACACAGTAAATCAGAGAGACTAAGGGATCCTAATGTTGTAGAGCCAGTCTCTTGTCTCTTAATAATCAATGTGTACAGGAATCTTTAATCATGTACACACGCAAAAACACTCACACATTCCCATGCATGCGCACGCACACACACACACACACACACATATACACACACACACACACACATCCAGTCTGGCCAGTTTTCAAGCCTCCCAGTTTGTCCAGCACCAGTAGTTCATCCAACACGACCCAGCCAATGTCAAAGGTCAGAGACTAAATCAAACAACGGCAGGGTGAAACTGTGAGAAACAGCTCTGCTTGTGTGTGTGCTACATTGATAAGGAAAACTGAGGGAGGGTGTCTCATTTTTAGTTGAAACCATCTGTGGATATTGTTGCTTTTGCAGATTATTTTGTTCCAGTCATTGGCTAAATATAATCTGGTTGATTATTAGGCCATTTTAAAAACAATGGAAAATTACAAATTTTTCTCTTCTCTATACAACTAAGTTAGAGAACTTTCCCAGCATCCATTCCAAAAAACTGCCTTTGGTTTTAGTAATAAATCATTCATAATCTGGTGTGTTTGTGCCTGATGATAAATATTTTGGCAGGCGAACCAAGTGCCTGAGCACAAATCATCGCTTTCTTATTAAAAGGATTTTCAGGAAATGGAAAAACTTCCATGTTTTACCCTTAACAAACATACAATTTAGAAATTTCAGAAGCTGTACAGTGGGGAGAACAAGTATTTGATACACTGCCGATTTTGCAGGTTTTCCTACTTACAAAGCATTTAGAGGTCTGTAATAAAAATCCAGAAAATCACATTGTATGATTTTTAAGTAATTCATTTTCATTTTATTGCATGACATAAGTATTTGCTCACCTACCAACCAGTAAGAATTCCAGCTCTCACAGACCTGTTAGTTTTTCTTTATGAAGCCCTCCTGTTCTCCACTCATTACCTGTATTAACTGCACCTGTTTGAACTCGTTACCTGTATAAAAGACACTTGTCCACA
Source organism: Oncorhynchus clarkii lewisi (assembly GCF_045791955.1). NCBI lineage: Eukaryota > Metazoa > Chordata > Actinopteri > Salmoniformes > Salmonidae > Oncorhynchus > Oncorhynchus clarkii. The sequence continues at coordinate 27,387,286 of NC_092154.1, forward strand.
CACTCAACCAAACTCACTCCAACCTCTCCACAATGGCCAAGACCAGAGAGCTGTATAAGGACATCAGGGATAAAATTGTAGACCTGCACAAGGCTGGGATGGGCTACAGGACAATAGGCAAGCAGCTTGGTGAGAAGGCAACAACTGTTGGCGCAATTATTAGAAAATGGAAGAAGTTCAAGATGCTGTGTTTGGAGGAAGAAGAAGGATGAGTACAACCCCAAGAACACCATCCCAACTGTGAAGCATGGAGGTGGAAACATCATTATTTGGTGATGCTTGTCTGCATAGGGGACAGTAGGGCTGCACCGTATTGAGGGGAGGATAGATGGGGCCATGTATCGCGAGATCTTGGCCAACAACCTCCTTCCCTCAGTAAGAGCATTGAAGATGGGTCGTGGCTGGGTCTTCCAGCATGACAACGACTCGAAACACACAGCCAGGGCAACTAAGGAGTGGCTCCGTAAGAAGCATCTCAAGGTCCTGGAGTGGCCTAGCCAGTCTCCAGACCTGAACCCAATAGAACATCTTTGGAGGGAGCTGAAAGTCCGTATTGCCCAGCGACAGCCCCGAAACCTGAAGGATCTGGAGAAGGTCTGTATGGAGGAGTGGGCCAAAATCCCTGCTGCAGTGTGTGCAACCCTGGTCAAGAACTACAGGAAACGTATGATCTCTGTAATTGCAAACAAAGGTTTCTGTACCAAATATTAAGTTCTGCTTTTCTGATGTATCAAATACTTATGTCATGCAATAAAATGAAAAATAATTACTTAAAAATCATACAATGTGATTTTCTGGATTTTTTAGATTCTGTCTCTCACAGTTGAAGTGTACCTATGATAAAACTTACAGACCTCTACATGCTTTGTAAGTAGGAAAACCTGCAAAATCGGCAGTGTATCAAATACTTGTTCTCCCCACTGTATGAGAATACAGTTTCTTGGTTCTAGACTCAGAAAATTGAGGGGAGTTACTGCAACAATGAAAATATGGAGTTACAAGGTTTTCATTAGACAGTGACGCAGGTTTGGGTCCTGCAGCAGATGAATTTTAGAGGAGGCCATTAAAGTGACTGGCTACTCTTTTTAATAGGAATGAACAGACTGGGCATAGTCAATTCTAAATCATTTTGTAGATCTATCCACTTATACTGAGAGCCTGGGGCTGAGGCCTGAATAAATATAAAATCACTCCAGACAGAGAGCATGCACACACACAAATATGATTCTTCCTTGGTTGTCCTTCTCCTTGAAGATTTCATCGACACACACACTGGCACAGACATACGATGTGCACGAGCTCGTGTGTGTGTAAATGTACCACATCTATGCCAGATCAGTGATTTATCACAGGCTTTACTATAACAATACTTCTGGTTCCTCCTGATGCCAGTGCTCTGTCACTGTGTGCGTCTCTGTATTTCCACAACTGTTACAATTCTCTATGATGGGCCAGATGGGAAGGGTCCTCCTTGTTGCAAAATAACATCTGCTGGGTGATTTATACACAAAAACAGGGAGAGGAAAAACGCACAGATGAGAAGATGAAGAGATGAAAATGTCCCAATCCCCCTATTGCTTGACAGAGACACTGATATAGACGAAAGGATGTAAGCCTAGAATATTAAATATTAATATCCATATTATCTGTTCGTAGCTTATGGATATTAGCACATGAAGAACTTCCATAAAAGTCATCCAGATGCACACACAAATCATTGCAACTGATAGTCAATGAGAAACCTAATACATTATCTCATAAAGTACCTAATACAGTAGTAACCTTTATTTGAGACATTCATAGTATGAAGATGGTTCATTTTCACAAAAGAATTACAGGGCCAAATCTGAACTTAATATCTTGATATCTGTCTTTGTGACTCTTGTGCGATTTGAGTTACACACAGATTTCGGTTTGAAATTAGTAACATATTTCTTGATGTCTCTGGAGATCTTGTTCACGTTCAACTTGCCTGTCAGTGCCCAGACACAGTACGTCAACCATTAAAACAACACACCTTAAAAAGATAGTTTTCTTTGGATCTTTTTCTTTGGATCTTTTCTTTGGCTCCCCCTGGACTGCAGCAGTGTGTGTGTGTGGTGTGCGTGCACATTCACATGCACGTGTGTGTGTCATAGGTGACATTTCCACGGGGGATGCAGGGACATGCCTCCCCCTAATATTTTGTTCAATAAAAGCAATGGCAAAATGTGTAGAATTGCAGGAAATTAGCTTTAACGGTTGACTTTGGCACGAAAACGGTCAAACTCCCCCTCTTTCTAAATTTTAAAACAGAAATGGGGTGTCCCTTTGGTGATTAATCTATGTGTCATTCTGGCCATGCGCTGCAACCAACGTAACTCGTTTGTTAGTTAAGCTAGCCACTTGTAGCTAGCCAGTACATAGGCGCTGGAAGTAGTTTGTGGGTGGAGGTACTGCGGGGTTGGATTTTTTTTTGTTGCCCACGCTGCAGATGGCTATATATATACAGTGCCTTGCGAAAGTATTCGGCCCCCTTGAACTTTGCGACCTTTTTCCACATTTCAGGCTTCAAACATAAAGATATAAAACTGTATTTTTTTGTGAAGAATCAACAACAAGTGGGACACAATCATGAAGTGGAAGGACATTTATTGGATATTTCAAACTTTTTTAACAAATCAAAAACTGAAAAATTGGGCGTGCAAAATTAATTTAATTATTAAACCGTCTTTTTTTAAATTAGACTTTACTAACAACAACAGGGTTTTGTGTTGGACCCTATTTCTCCCTATTTAAGAAATGAGAGGCTGGCTTCCTTGTTTGATAGACAAAATTAGGCTATAGACTGCTATTTCCATACTGTAGTGTCAGTGAAGGGCTGTGAAGTTAAAACCAATAATTGAATTGAGGGGGTATGAGAGGGTATGCCATAGTCCTACTTTTTATTAAGGAAAATGGCAAAAATAAATCTGATCAGATTATATAAAGTGATCTACAGTATGAAATAGCTTTGGTCCGTGATGCTTTATGCTAGAAACAAGCTATAAAATACCCAGGATAGTCTCTGATGCATATGAGGATATTATTGTTGAACTGGACCATGGATTGTCGCCGGAGGCTCCGGACCGTGGATCGTCGCCGGAGGCTCCGGACCGTAGATCGTCGCCGGGGACTCCGGACCATAGACCGTGGCCGGGTACTCCGGACCGTAGATCGTCCCCGGAGACTCCAGACCGTAGATCGTCGCCGGGGGCTCCGGACTGGGAACCCTCGCAGGAGGCTCTGGGCCATGGATCATCACTGGAGGCTCCGGGCCATGGATCATCACTGGAGGCTCCGGGCCATGGATGATCACTAGAGGCTCCAGGACTTCTTCTGTTTGTTGCAAACAAGACATACTGATTTGGCATTGTAGAAATATGATAAGAGATCTCTGTCCATTCTTAGCCTGTAATTTCGGTAAAAGATTCTGCTTATATGTAAAATGGCATAGAATCGCATTGTCTGACTGCAAATACGATGATAGATTCATGCAATGCTTTTACTATGAAGGAGATCTTTCCACACCTACTCTTCTCCACGGTGGTCTGCAAACCCACAACCTTCTGGCCCACAGCCCTGTGCACTATAACATTTCCTGCACTGCCATATAATGCTTACAGAACAAATAACAATTTTTAAAACTGCATATATAATGCTCTGGTCTGTTAAAGAAATTAAGTTAAATGGTAGACATGTTCTCTGCTATCCACTTTATGTTTGAATTATTATTTTGGGTATAGGGGAGGGTCACTTGTTTTTTTCCCTAAGCGATCAGGGAGTGTTTAGGTCAAATATATTTTGCTGGATGGGCCATCCATTTAAATTTCAGAGCGGTCCAATTTTCTCCACATAACACTTATTATAAATAACGCTCACTCTCATACCCAGAAAAACTCACAGCTGTAATCGCTGCCAAAGGTGATTCTAACATTATTGACTTAGGGGTGTGAATACTTACGTAAATTAGATATTTCTGTGTTTGATGTTCAATACATTTGCAAACGTTTCTAAAAACATATTTTCACATTGTTATTTTGGGGTATTGTGTGTTGATGGGTGAGAGAAAAAATATATTTAATCCATTTTGAATTCAGGCTGCAACACAACCAAATGTATAGAATAAGTGAAGGGGTATGAATACTTTCTGAAGACACTGTAAACTCTTTATGTATTTCTTACTGTTCCTTTGAGTGGCAGCCTATGGGTACTTGTTTTATAAACGTATAAAGTAAAATGGATAATGTACCTGTGACCCCCCCCCCCCCCCCCCCCCAACAAAAAATGACAAAAAAAAGAAAAGTGAAACCGTCTCTAACTCTGGATGCTCGGGTATGAAAAGAAAAGCCAACTGACATTTACTCCTGAGGTGCTGACCTGTTGCACCCTCTACAACCACTGTGATTATTATTATTATTTGACACTGCTGGTCATCTCAGTTTGAACATCTTGGCCATGTACTGTTATAATCTCAGGAGGACTGACCACCCCTCAGAGCCTGGTTCATTTCTAGATTTGATGATACATCAGTAGCAATACAAGGGTATAACATTTATAGAAGAGACAGAAATGCTTATGGCGGAGGAGTTGCTGTATATACAGTATTCAGAGCCATATCCCTGTAACGCTTAAAGAAAATCTTATGTCAAGTGTTATTGAAGTGTTGTGGTTGCAGGTTCCCTTGGCACATCTAAAGCCTTTCTTTTGAGGTGTTGCTATAGGCCACCAAGTGCGAACAGTCAGTATCTAAATAATATGTGTGAAATGCTTGATAGTGTATGTGATGTAAACAGAGAGGTCTACTTTCTTGGGGACCTGAATATTGACTGGTTTTCATCAAGCTTTCTGCTCAAGAGGATGCTTCTACCTGTAACAAGTGTCTGTAATCTGGTTCAGGTTATTAATCAACCTACCAGGGTGTTTACAAACACTACAGGAACAAGATCATCCACATGTATCGACCACATTTTTACTAATACTGTAGAACTTTGTTCTAAAGCTGTATCCGTACCCATTGGATGCAGTGATCACAATATAGTGTCTATATCCGGGAAAGCCAAAGTTCCAACAGCTGGGCCTAAAATAGTGTATGAGAACATACAAAACATTTTGCTGTGACTCTTATGTGGATGATGTTAAATATATTAGTTGATCTGATGTGATTAATGAGGAGCATCCAGGTGCTGCACTTAATGAATGTATGAAATTGCTTCTTCCAATTATTGATAAACATGCACATGTTAAGAAACTGACTGTTGGAACTGTTTAGGCTCCGTGGATTGATGAGGAATTGAACAACTGTATGGTTGAAAGAGATGGGGCAAAAGGAGTGGCTAATAAGTCTGGCTATACATCTGACTTACTGCAAATTGAGAAATTATGTGACTAAACGCAACAAAAATAATAAACTTTATTATGAAGCCAAGCTCAATGATATAAAGAATGATAGAAAAAAACTTTACCTTGAATGAAATTATGGGCAGAAAGACAAATTCAACTCCATCATTCATTGAATTAGATGGCTTATTCATCACAAAACCATTTGATGTTGACAATTATTTCAATGATTATTTCATTGGCAAAGTGGGCAAACTTAGGCAGGAAATGGCCACAACAAACAGTGAGCAATTATGCTCATGCATAAAAAAATAACAAATAATGAAATAAAAGCAGTGCAAGTTAGAATTTTGTAATGTTAGTGTGGGAGAGGTGGACAAATTATTGTTAACAATCAATAATGACAAACCTCCTGGCATTGATAACTTAGATGGAAAGATACTGAGGGTGGTAGCTGACTCTATAGCCACTCCTATCTGTCATATTTTTCATCTGAGCCTAGAGGAAAGTCCTCAGGCCTGGAGGGAAGCCAAAGTAATTCCGCTACCCAAGAGTGGTAAAGCGGCCTTTACTGGTTCTAACAGCAGACCTACGTATAAGCTTTCTCCCAGCTCTTAGTAAACTGTTGGGGAAAAATGTGTTTGACCAAATACAATGCTATTTCTCTGTAAACATATTATCAACAGACTTTCAGCATGCTTATAGAGAAGGGCACTCAACATGTACTACACTGACACAAAGACTGATGTTTGTTTGAAAGAAATTGATAATAAGAAGATTGTGGGAGATGTACTGTTAGAGTTCAGTGCAGCCTTTGATATTATTGACCATAACCTGTTGTTGAAAAAAACGAGGTGCTATGGCTTTTCAACCTCTGCCATATCATAGATTCAGAGCTATCTATCTAATAGAACTCAAAGTTTTCTTTAATGGAAGCGTCTCTAATGTCAAACATGTAAAGTGTGGTGAACCGCAGGGCAGCTCTCTAGGCCCCCTTCTATTTTTACCAATGGCCTGCCACTGGCATTAAACAAAGCATGTGTGTCCATATATGCTGATGATTCAACTGTTTGCACATCAGCAACCACAGCTAATGAAGTCACTGAAACCCTTAACAAAGAGTTGCAGTCTGTTTTGGAATGGGTGACTAGTAATAAACTGGTCCTGAACATCTCTAAAACTAAGAGCATTCTATTTGTTACAAATCATTCCTTAAGTGCTAGACCTCAGCTTAATCTGGTAATGAATGGTGTGGCTGTTGAAGAAGTTGGGAGACTAAATTACTTGGTGTTACCTTAAATTGTAAACTGTCATGGTCAAAAAATATTGATTCAATGGTTGCAAAGATGGGGAGTGGTCTAGCCATAATAAAGAGATACTCTGCTTTTTTGACACCACACTCCAAAAAGCAAGTTCTGCAGGCTCTAGTTTGATCTTATCTTGATTATTGTCCAGTCGTCTGGTCCAGTGCGGCAAGGAAAGACCTAGTTAAGGTGCAGCTGGCCCAGAACAGAGCGGCACAGAGGGCTGATATAAATACTATGCATGCAAGTCTCTCTTGGCTAAGAGTTGAGGGGAGACTGAGTGCATCACTTCTTCTTTTTATAAGAAACATTAATGTGTTGAAAATCCCAAATTGTTTGCATAGTCAATTTACACACAGCTCTGACACACACACTTATCCCACCAGACATGCCACCAGGGGTCAAGAAAACATACAGTATTATATAGAGCCCTTAATGCATGGAACTTCATTCCATCTCATATTGCTCACATAAACAGCAAACCTTGTTTAAAAAAAACAGATAAAGCAACACCTCACAGCACAACACCTCTCCCCTATTTGACCTAGATAGTTTGTGTGTATGTATTGATATCTAGGCTACGTGTGACTTTTAAAAAATGTACATAGTTCTGTCTTGACCTGTTCTTGTCTAATGATGTTTTGTATTATGTCATTCTGTATTATGTTTCATGTTTTGTGTGGACCCCAGGAAGAGTAGCTGTGGCTTTTGCAACCAAAAATACCAAACATTTCTTCCTAGGTTCCTGCCTTTCTAGGGAGTTTTTCCTAGCCACCGTGCGTCTACATCTGCATTGTTTGCTGTTTGCGGTTTTAAGCTGGGTTTCTGTATAGCACTTTGTGAAATCGGCTGATGTAAGAAGGGCTTTATAAATACATTTGATTGATTGGCTGAAGAGTGGGGGATGAGGCAGAGGGAGGAAGAGAAAAAATGGGCAATGAAGTTCAGGGAGAGAAAGGAGTGGGGTGGGGTGGTAGGGTTTGGACAGAGGGGAGAGAGAAGAGGGGATCAAGGCATGTGGAGAGGTAAGGCAGTGAGGAGAAGGAAGAATGTGTTGACTTATTAACAATGGGGTCTGGTGTCTTTGATCATTCACTATAACAACTTCAACTCCTTCACAGGCCATAGGCAAAGACAGGACATAAAATGTGTGTGTGCCTGTGCGTGCTTGAATATATTTACACACAGCAAATATAATTCCTGTATGCCCAGTGACTAATCAACTTCCGTTTTCAAAAGAACTGCTAGAAAGAGGATCCTCAAAAAGAGTGTCAGATTACAAACACTTGTCTTAAAGCTGAACTGCGTAACCATGCGTGTACAGGTGTTCATCTGGCAAGAATGCAGTATTTTTTAAAGATTTCAACACAATTACTGAAGATTATAACATAATTGTTCTTGACCAGAGAGGGGAAATACAATGATGTCATGGACAACATGGGCAAAAATACATAGCCAGCTAGCTAAAGTATGTGGTTACCGATCTGATTCTACTCCAATACTTGACAATGGTGGGTATGGAAACACGGGCTTTCTAGCCATTGATGTCGATTTATTCCTTTCAAAACTGAAAAGTAATATTATGAAACCCAGTTCAGACACAACTGCCGACATGAGAAGAGACGAGATTAACTAGCTAGGTAGTTTTAGAATATTGTGTTGTACTAAAGACAGGGCATTCGGCTCAAGAATAGGAGACGTGCAGTAGAGACCGTTTCCATGGTAACAGTGCCTCTCAATGATTTGATGAAACTTTGAAACAAAGTTGCCACTTGTTGTAGCTTTCCCACTTGTTGTAGCAAGGTGTTGTGGCAAACAAGTGTCATGAAATACATGTACCAGAAGCAGGGTACACTTTGTGACTTGTCAGATAAATATCTGAATGCTAGGCTAGCTACAGGGCCTTCAGAAAGTATTAACGCCCCTTGACTTTTTCCACGTTTTGTTGTTACAGCCTGAATTTTAAATGGATTACATTTCGATTTTTTTTGTCACTGGCCTACACACAATACCCTATAATGTCAAAGTGGACTTGTGTTTTTTATTTATTTTACAAATGAATCATTTTTACAAATTAATAAAAATGAAAAGAAAAAATGTCTTAAGTCAGTAAGCATTCAGCCCCTTTGTTATGGCAAGCCTAAATTAGTTCAGGAGTAAAAAATATGCTTAACAAGTCACATAATAAGTTGCATGGACTTGTGTGCAAAAATAGTGTTTAACATGATTTTTTGACTACCTCATCTCTGTACCCCACATCTGTAAGGTCCCTCAGTCATTTAGTGAATTTCAATCACAGATTCAACAACAAAGACTAGGGAGGTTTTCCAATATCTCGCAAAGAAGGGCACCTCTTGGTAAATGGGTAAAAATAAAAGCAGACATTGAGTATGCCTTTGAGCATGGTGAAGTTATTTGGTGAAGTTATACACTTTAGCCTGGAGAGGTCTCTAGTAGGTGTATCAAAACATTCAAGGGCCATTTTCTGAAAAGTGGGGTTACAAGTTGATCAACGTTCAAAGCAGTATTACTTTCCCATAGTTACTCAACAGCTGTGTATGATGTGCTGTCTGTTGCTGATCATCATTCTCCGAAGTCATCCTATGGCCACATAGGCCTATGCGCCCAGCAGGCCCATGTTATTCAGGAAAGCTTAAAACGCATTCTGCCTCCTTTCTGACCTGAGCAGCTATTCCTAGACCTAGACCCTGATGCTTTAACCTCTCTTGGGAAGGGGGCAGTATTTTCACATCCGGATGAAAAGCGTGCCCAAAGTAAACTGCCTGTTACTCAGGCCCAGAAGCTAGGATATGCATATAATTGGTAGATGTGGATAGAAAACACTCTAATGTTTCTAAAACTGTTAAAATTATGTCTGTGAGTATAACATAACTGATATGGCGGGCGAAACCCTGAGGACAACCAACCCCAGATTGCAGTTCCTAGGGCTTCCACTAGATGTCAACAGTCTTTAGAAAAAGTTTCATGCTGGTTTTTGGAAAAATTAGCCAGAAATTGTAGTTTTTCTAGGTGGCTCCCATTTTGGTTGTAGTGTGTCCAAGCGCGTGGAAGAGAGCGCGTTCTTTGGTATTTTTCTCCAATAAAGACAATAACGATTCTCCGTCTTACGTATTAGGGTACCTAAGGTTTGATTATAAACGTTGTTTGACTTGTTTGGAAAAGTTTATTAGTAACGTTTGGGATTCATTTTGTATGCATTTTCATGGAGGGAAACTGGGTGGATTATTGACTGAAGCGTGCCAGCTAAACTGAGTTTTTATGGATATAAAGAAGGCCATTATCAAACAAAAGGACGATTTGTGATGTATCTGGGACCTTTTGGAGTGCCAACAGAAGTAGATCATCAAAGGTAAGTCATTTATTATATCGCTATTTCTGATTTCTGTGGCGGACCTGCCTGGTTGAAATATGTTTTTCATGCTTTTGTATGCGGGGCGCTGTCCTCAGATAATCGCATGGTGTGCTTTCGCCATAAAGCCTTTTTGAAATCTGACACAATGGCTGGATTAGTTTAATAAAGTTAAGCTTTATTTTGATGTATTACACTTGTGATTTTATGAAAGTTACATATTTATAATTCTGTAGTTTGAATTCCGCGCTCTGCAATTTCACCGGATGTTGGCCAGGTGGGACGCTACCTTCCAAAATGTTTTAATCTGATTATGCTACTTCAAAAGTATCCTGTAGGCTACCTGCACATCCATTCCACTCTAATATAATTCCAGCATCCAAACCGCGCACTAGCCATTTGTTTATGGAAAAACACCAAAAAGTTTAATGACATTCAAAGTTTGTCAAACCAAGCCTTCGATACTGAGTAGGGTGGGATGTATTTTCTGTATTTTTCTGTATTTTTGACATCATCAGATTGACATACTCTACATGCTTATAGTGTTAAAAATGCAAACCATGATGATAAGCGCTCAAAGTCGGTAATCTGTATACAGTTATGCGTTGCATATTGATTGTGTGTGGTGGTGCATTGGCACAGAAACCTGTTGGTGGAACGTTCATCGGATATATTTTATATAATTATAAATATGGCATAAACATGTTGAAAATCAGAATTCCCCCTAGCTGATCATTGTCTGCAGTTGGCTCTGATCGTAGTTTAATAAGACAGGCAGGAAGAGTGAGCTCATCCGTGATGGTCAGCAAACCCTCAAACTTCTGGCCAGTTAACCCTGAGTGGCATCGACTGTGTCACAAAATCATGCTGAAGTCGTAAAGTTGATATCCACGTTTATAAACACAGATTTGCTAGAATTATTGTTATTTATGTTTGTAAAAATGGTTGGTAATAATTATTTTTGATCTTATTTTATGAGGCGGGAGGGTGTGCAATTTTCTTTACAGTACAAGGGGAGTGTCATGTGTACAGCCTCGAGTATATCTGACTCTATACCTGACTCTCTCTCCTCTTTTCTCATCCTCCTAGATCTATCTGCTGTCTTCGACACAGTGAACCATCAGATCCTCCTCTCCGTGCCTCAGGCTCTGCACACTCTTGGATTGCATCCTACCTGGCAGGCTGCACCTACCAGGTGACATGGAGAGGATCTGTGTCTGCACCACGTACTCTCACTACTTGTGTCACCCAGGGCTCCGTTATAGACCCTCTCCTCTTCTCTCTATACACCAAGTCGATCAGATCGGTCAAATTCTCACATGGTTTCTCCTATCATTGCTATGCGGATTACACTCAACTACTTTGCTCCTTCCCCCCTTCTGACACCCAGGTGGCGACACGCATCTCTTCGTGCCCGACAGATATGTGGCTTCCATCTGGCAACTCTACCATAAAGGCACTGCTCCCAAGTGGAGCAGCGGTCTAAGGCTCTGCATCTCAGTGCTAGAGGCGTAATTACAGAGCCTGACAACTCCACAGTGTTGCCCCCCCCAGAGTGCAAAGAACATGGGCTGGACCCTGTCGGTCTCTGCAAATATCAAAGCAGTGACCCGTGCCTGCAGGTTCATGCTCTATAACATCCGTAGAGTACGACCATACCTCACACAGGAAGCGGCGCAGTTCCTAATCCAGGCACTTGTCCTGTCCCGTCAGGACTACTGCAACTCACTGTTGGCTGGGCTCCCCGCTTGTGCTATCAAAACCCTGCATTTTACAGTGCATTCGAGAAGTGCTTCAACAAAGTACTGAGTAAAGGGGGGAGTGAAAACGTTTGGGAACCCCTGCACTACAAGACCATGGTGCTTACCTCTGGAACAGCAAGGCAGGGCAGCTCCCGTTCAGCCCAGTCAAAGCTCTTCTCGGTCCTGGCACCCCAATGGCTGAACCAGCTTCCCCTTGAAGCTAGGACAGCAGAGTTCCTGCCCATCTTCTGAAAACATCTAAAACCCTACCTCTTTAAAGATGATCTTAAATAATCTTCTTCCTCGACCCCCCCCCCCCCCCAAAAAAAAACCTGGACAAGCACTTGCAGTTGACCCCTCTTCTAACGCTGACTACTGATAGTTATTTTAATGTGGAAAAATGTACCTTCTATGCCTGTGTAACCGGTGTGAAATGGTTAGCTAGTTAGCGGGGTGCGCGCTAATAGCGTTTCAATTGGTGACGTCATTCGCTCTGAGACCTTGGAGTAGTTGTTCCCCTTGCTCTGCAAGGGTCGTGGCTTTTGTGGAGCGATGGGTAACGATGCTTTATGGGAGGCAGTTGTAGATGTGTGCAGAGGCTTCCTGGTTTGAGCCCAGGTAGGGGAGAGGAGAGGGACGGAAGCTTAACTGTTACATTGATGCTGTTGACCCGGATCACTGGTTGCTGCGGAAAAGGAGGAGGTCAAAATGGGGGTGAGTGTAACCAATGTGAAATGGCTAGCTAGTTAGTGGGGTGCGCGCTAATAGTGTTTCAATCGGTGAAGTCACTCGCTCTGAGACCTTGAAGTAGTTGTTCCCCTTGCTCTGCAAGGGCTGCGGCTTTTGAGGAGCGATGGGTAACGATGCTTCGTGGGCGGCAGTTGTAGATGTGTGCAGAGGGTCCCTGGTTCGAGGCGAGGAGTGGGACGGAAGCTTAACTGTTACACCTGTGATATGTGGTTGTCCTACCTAGCTATCTCATGATGAACTGTTGCTCTGGATAAGAGTGTCTGCTAAATTACTCAAATGTACAAAAAATAATCGTTGAAAATGCAAGTCTGCCAATGTCCAAAATATCTTATGTGTGTGTGTATGTACAGCCTTAAAGTTTGCCTATAGTTCTGCTTCGCTGCTATTGAACAGATCTGAAAAGCACAAAGAGACTGGTTGCAGAGCATTACAATTTACAGCAGAGAACTTAGAAAGATGAACTGCATGCTAAAACATTTATTCTCTGTAGCACTGTACTTCAAGGCGGCGCTGCGATTGCGCTGGTCAGGCCTTTCAAGCAGACCATGTCCATCTAACCGGGCATGTACACATGTTGTTCTAAAGCAGACATGAATAAGGACAGGAGGATATGTTTCCCATTGAAACTCTGACTTTGTCTGAAGGTGGTTATGGCTAACCATAGCAGTTTGGTTGGGTTAAATGAAAATAGTTTTTTTATGCAATCCACACATGGCACACGTCCCAGGAGAAAGTATTTGCTTATTGGAATAATCAAATGTTCAGATAAATGGTTTGGTTCAGGCACAAAAGGGAAACTTTGTGTGGGTAGCTGGTGGAGAAGAGGTATTTGGATAAAAGCTAAAACGTCAGGAGCAATTTGTTCTGGTGGATAACCGGGCAGATCAACAGTGTTGTTGGTTTGCACATATTGTACCATGAAAAGGATATGAAAACCGGAAAAGCTGCAGGAGAGGCTTTCTCCTTTCAACTCAAGTTCATTGTTCAGAGTTCAGTACATGCACAAGACTGACATGACATATACATACGGTGGGATTGAGTGGGAAAGCCACTGATCTCTGTGCCCCTGTAATGATAGACTTGCTACCTTGTCTGTGGACTCATGATTGACCCTGCCTAGGGGACAAAGGTAGGGGTCAGTGGTGAGCCGGAATAAAGAGTCAAAGTCAGGTCAGAGAAGGACATAAAGTATGGAAACTGCACCGTCAGCAGCGAGAGAGAGACAGAAAGAGACAAAGAGAGAGAGAGAGAGGGAAGCCTACAGAGACTGAATGCCAGCTCTCTCTAGGAATTTGGGAGTGGTTACATTTCTCCAAACCCATTTCTCTGCTTTTTTTTGTACAGAAATAGGGGCGGGGAGGCCTTTGTTATTGTTTCAACTGCTGATTGCCGCTTTAAGGGGTGTGTGTTGCATGACAAAGCAGAAAACGTATTTCCAAGGTTTGAGTTTAAAGTGCCTCTCTTGAATCGTAGACAGTCCTAAACAAACAACAGACACACACCGCACTAGCACACACACACACAGATCTCCTATGTTGGTGGTTGAATTAGATATAGATTCAGTAACTGACCCACTAAGCTCACACAATGAGCCCCTCATAAATCCATTCTAATGAGACAGATCCCACCATTTAGCCAGCTGAGAAGACAGAGAGAAATAGGTTGATAGAAAGAGGGGGAAGGGGGAAGACCTGGGTCCTCAGATCCTCAAAAAGTTATACAGCTGCGCCATTGAGAGCATCTTGACTGACTGCTTCACCGCTTGGCATAGCAACTTTTTGGCAACAGACCTCAAAGGCGTTAGAGAAGGTAGTGCATACAGCCCAGGACATCACTGGGGCCGAGATCCCTGCCATCCAGGACTTCTATACCAGGCTGTGTCAGAGGAACCGGCCTGTACCCTACCGGCACTAAGCTCTCTCCTGGTCCCTTACACTAAGTCTGTGTTTGTCTTGCTAGGTGACCTAAACTGGGACATGCTTAAACCACCTGACCAAGTCCTAAAGCAATGGGACTTCCTAAATCTTTCTCAGATTATTACCAATCCCACAAAGTATGACTCCAAACACCCAGAAAAGGCTACTCTTCTTGATGTTATCCTCACAAATAATCCTGATAGGTATCAGTCTGGTGTTTTCTGTAATGACCTTAGTGATCACTGTTTTACAGCCTGTGTTCGTAATGGCTATTCAGTGAAACAACCTGTCCTGATTTGTCATAGACGCTTACTAAAAAACTTTAATGAACAAGCCTTCCTTCATGAACTGCCTTCTGTAAAGTGGTATAGAATCAGCTGTCAAAGACGATTGGACCTTATTTTTTGATATATTTAGTGTATTGTTAACAAACACACCCCCATAAAGAAAATGAGAATTAAAAACAGGTTCAGACCCTGGTTCGACAACCATACTTGTTCAGGCAAACGAGAAATAAGTGCACTCAGGCTATCCGGAATGCCAAAGTTAGTTACTTTAAGGAACAGTTCTGAAAAACGGTTAAAGACCTGGAGAATAAACCCTCCTCCTCACAGCTTTCACAGCTCCTCACTGCTCTTAAACGCTAGTAAGACTAAATGCATGCTCTTCAACCGTTCGCTGCCTGCACCCGCCCGCCCGCCTAGCATCACTACTCTGGACAGTTCTGACTTGTGTGAATATGAATATGTGGACAACTTCCAATACCTAGGTGTCTGGCTAGACTGTAAACTCTCCTTCCAGACTCATATTAAACATCTGTAATCCAAAATGTAATCTAGAATCGGCTTACTGTTTTGCAACAAAGCCTCCTTCACTCATGCTACCAAACATACCCTCGTAAAACTGACCATCCTACCGATCCTTGACTCCGGCGATGTCATTTACAAAATAGCCTCCAACACTCTACTCAGCAAACTAGATGCAGTCTATCACAGTGCCATCCATTTTCTCACCAAAGCCCCTTATACCACCCACCACTGCAACCTGTATGCTCTAGTCGGCTGGCCTTCGCTACCTATTCGTCGCCAGACCCACTGGCTCCAGGTCATCTCTAAGTTTATGCTAGGTAAAGCTCCGCCTTATCTCAGCTCACTGGTCACGATAACAACACCCACCCATAGTACGCACTCCAGCAGGTATATTTCACTGGTCATCCCCAAAGCCAACACTTCCTTTGGCCGCCTTTCATTCCAGTTCTCTGCTGCCAATGACTGGAATGAATTGCAAAAATTGCTGAAGCTGGAGACTTATATTTCCCTCACTAACCTTAAACATCAGTAACCGATTGCTGCAGCTGTACATAGCCCATCTGTAAATAGCCCATCCAATCTACCTACCTCATCCCCATATTGTTTTTATTTACTTTTCTGCTCTTTTGCACACCAATATTTCTACTTGCACATCATCATCTGCACATCTATCACTCCAGTGTTCATTTGCAATATTGTAATTACTTTGCTATTATGGCCTATTTATTGCCTTACCTCCTCATGCCATTTGCATGAAACATCTGGGTTAGATGGTTTAGACACTTTCTTCCTTAAGGTTGCTGCTCCTTTTATCGACAAGCCTATCTCCAACCTTTTTAACCTGTCTCTCCTTTCTGGGGAGGTTCCCATTGCTTGGAAGGAAGCCACGGTTCATCCTTTATTTAAAGGGGGAGATCAAGCTGATCCTAACTGTTATAGGCCTATTTCTATTTTGCCCTGTTTATCAAAAGTGTTGGAAAAACTTGTCAATAATCAACTGACTGGCTTTCTTGATGTCTATAGTATTCTCTCTGGTATGCAATCGATCAAATGTATTTATAAAGCCCTTCTTACATCAGCTGATGTCACAAAGTGCTGTATAGAAACCCAGCCTAAAACCCCAAACAGCAAGCAATGCAGGTGTAGGAGCACGGTGGCTAGGAAAAACTCCCTACAAAGGCCAGAACCTAGGAAGAAACCTAGAGAGGAACCAGGCTATGAGGGGTGGCCAGTCCTCTTCCGGCTGTGCCGGGTGGAGATTATAACAGAACATGACCAATATGATCAAATGTTCATAGATGACCAGCAGGGTAAACTAATAATAATCACAGTGGTTGTAGAGGGTTCAACAGGTCAGCACCTCAGGAGTAAATGTCATTTGGCTTTTCATAGCTGATCATTCAGAGCATCTCTACCACTCCTGCTGTCTCTAGAGAGTTGAAAACAGCAGGTCTGGGACAGGTAGCACGTCCGGTGAACAGGTCAGGGTTCCATAGCCGCAGGCAGAACAGTTGAAACTGGAGCAGCAGCATGACCAGGTGGACTGGGGACAGCAAGGAGTCATCAGGCCAGGTAGTCCTGAGGCATGGTCCTAGGGCTCAGGTCCTCCTCCGAGAGAGAGAGAGAGAGAGAGAGAGAGAGCATACGTAAATTCACACAGGACACCGGATAAGACAGGAGAAATACTCCAGATATAACAGACTGACACTAGCCCCCGGACACAAAAAGTATTGCAGTATAAATACTGGAGGATGAGACGGGAGGGGTCTGGAGACACTGTGGCCCCGTCCGACAATACTCCCGGACAGGGCCAAACAGGAAGGATATAACCCCACCCACTTTGCCAAAGCACAGCCCCCACACCACGAGAGGGATATCTCCAACCACCAACTTACCATCCTGAGACAAGGCCGAGTATAGCCCACAAAGATCTCCTCCACGGCACAACCCTCTTCCGTGCCATCCCTAGGAGGGGTGAGTCACTTGAGTGTTTTTTTATTTTAGCTTTATTTAACTAGGCAAGTCAGTTAAGAACAAATTCTTATTTTCAATGACGGCCTAGGAACAGTGGGTTAACTGCCTTGTTCCGGGGCAGAACGACAGATTTGTACCTTGTCAGCTCTGTGATTCAAACTTGCAACCTTTCGGTTACTAGCCCAACGCTCTAACCACTAGGCTACCCTGCCGCCCCTGCCGGTTGAGTCACAAACGTGAACCCCCCTCCTAGCGATGGCACAGAAGAGCACCAGTAAGCCAGTGACTCAGCCCCTGTAATAGAGTTTGAGGCAGAGAATCCCAGTGGAGAGAGAGGAACCGGCCAGGCAAAGACAGCAAGGATGATTCGTTGTTCCAGTGTCTTTCCATTCACCTTCACACTCCTGGGCCAGACTACACTCAATCATAGGACCTACTGAAGAGATGAGTCTTCAATAAAAACTTGAAGGTTGAGACCGAGCCTGTGTCTCTCACATGGATAGGCAGACCTTTCATAAAAATGAAGCGCTGTAGGAGAAAGCCCTGCTCCAGTTGTTTGCTTAGAAATTCTAGGGACAATTAGGAGGCCTGCGTCTTGTGACCGTAGCGTACGTAGGTATGTATGGCAGGACCAAATCGGAAAGATAGGTAGGAGCAAGCCCATGTAATGCTTTGTAGGTTATCAGTAATACCTTGAAATCAGCCCTTGCCTTAACAGGAAGCCAGTGTAGCGAGGCTAGCACTGGAGTAATATGATACATTTTTGGGGTTCTAGTCAAGATTCTAGCAGCCGTGTTTAGCACTAACTGAAGTTTATTTAGTGCTTTATCCGGGTAGCCGGAAAGTAGAGCATTGCAGTAGTCTAACCTAGAAGTGACAAAAGCATGGATAAATGTTTCTGCATCATTTTTGGACAGAAAGTTTCTGATTTTTGCAATGTTACGTAGATGGAAAAAATCTGTCCTTGAAACAGTCTTGATATGTTCGTCAAAAGAGAGATCAGGGTCCAGAATAATGCCGAGGTCCTTCACAGTTTTATTTGAGACAATTGAACAACCATCAAGATTAATTATCAGAATCAACAGAATGTCTCTTTGTTTCTTGGGACCTAGAACTAGCATCTCTGTTTTGTCCGAGTTTAAAAGTAGAAAATTTGCCGCCATCCACTTCCTTATGTCTGAAACACAGGCTTCCAGGTAGGGCAATTTTGGGGCTTCACTATGTTTCATCGAAATGTACAGCTGTGTGTTGTCCACATAGCAGTGAAAGTTTACATTATGTGTTCGAATGACATCACCAAGAGGTAAAATATATAGTGAAAACAATAGTTTTCACTATAACAACATTGTTCGTCTTCAGGAAGTCTGTGAGTTGATGCACAACAACTTTTTCTAAACTTTTTGAGAGGAATGGGAGATTCGATATAGATCAATAATTATTTTTAATTTTCTGGGTCAAGGTTTGGCTTTTTCAAGAGTGGCTTTATTACTGCCACTTTTAGTGAGTTTGGTACACATCCGGTGGATAGAGAGCCATTTATTATGTTCAACATAGGAGTGCCAAGCACAGGAAGCAGCTCTTTCAGTAGTTTATTTGGAATAGGGTCCAGTATGCAGCTTGAAGGTTTAGAGGCCATGATTATTTTCATCAATGTGTCAAGGGATATAGTATTAAAAACCTTGAGTGTGCCCTAGATCCTAGGTCCTGGCAGAGTTGTGCAGACTCAGGACAACTGAGCTTTGGAGGAATAGGCAGATTTAAAGAGGAGTCCGTAATTTTCTTTCTAATGATCATGATCTTCTCCTCAAAGAAGTGCAATCTGGTTTCCACTCAGGTTATGGATGTGTCACTGCAACCTTAAAGGTTCTCAATGATGTCACTATTGCCCTTGATTCTAAGCAATGATGTGATGCTATTTTTATTGACTTGGCCAAAGCTTTTGATACGGTAGACCATTCCATTCTTGTGGACCAGCTAAGGAGTATTGGTGTCTCTGAGGGGTCTTTGGCCTGGTTTGCTAACTACCTCTCTCAAAGAGTGCTGTGTATGAAGTCAGAAAATCTGCTTTCTAATCTGCTTTCTAAGACACATCACTGCTTATCACCAAGGGAGTACACCAAGGCTCAATCCTAGGCCCCCACGCTCTTCTCAATTTACATCAACAACATAGCTCAGGCAGTAGGACGCTCTCATCCATTTATATGCAGATGATACAATCTTATACTCAGCTGGCCCCTCCCCAGATTTTGTGTTAATCGCTCTACAACAAAGCTTTCTTAGTGTCCAACAAGCTTCCTCTACCCTTAACTTTGTTCTGGACACCTCCAAAACAGAGGTCATGTGGTTTGGTAAGAAGAATGCCCCTCTCTCCACAGGTGTGAGTACTACCTCTAAGTGTTTAGAGCTTGAGGTAGTCATCTCAAGTACTTGGGAGTATGGCTAGACGGTACACTGTCCTTCTCTCAGCACATATCAAAGCTGCATGCTAAAGTTCAATCTAGACTTGGTTTCCTCTATCATAATCATACCTCTTTTACCCCAGCTGCCAAACTAAACCTGATTCAGATGACCAGAGACATAATTTATAGATCAGCAGGCAGGTCCAAGCGTTTGTGTATGTTTATCGATAGCCTAGCATAGCATTATGTACACTTAGCATCAGGAAGCTTGGTCACGAAAATCCGAAAAGCAATCAAATTTACCTTTGATGATCTTCGGATGTTTTCACTCACGAGACTCCCAGTTACACAACAAATGTTCCTTTTGTTACATAAAGATTATTATTTTTTTTTATTTATTTTTTTTACCCCTTTTTTTTCCCCAATTTCGTAGTATCCAATTGTTGTAGTAGCTACTATCTTGTCTCATCGCTACAACTCCCGTACGGGCTCGGGAGAGACGAAGGTTGAAAGTCATGCGTCCTCCGATACACAACCAACCAAGCCGCTGCTTCTTTAACACAGCGCACATCCAACCCGGAAGCCAGCCGCACCAATGCGCCGGAGGAAACACCGTGCACCTGGCCACCTTGGCTAGCGTACACTGCGCCCAGCCCGCCACAGGAGTCGCTGGTGCGCGATGAGACAAGGACACCCCTACCGACCAAGCCCTCCCTAACCCGGGCGACGCTAGGCCAATTGTGCGTCGCCCCACGGACCTCCCGGTCACGGCCGGTTACGACAGAGCCTGGGCGCGAACCCAGGACTCTGATGGCACAGCTGGCGCTGCAGTACAGCACCCTTAACCACTGCGCCACCCGGGAGGCCCTCATAGAGATTATTTTTATACCCAAAATACCGACGTTTGTTTGTCGCGTTATGTTCAGAAATCCACAGGAAAGAGCGGTCACGACAACGCAGACGGAAATTCCAAATAGTCTTCATAATGTCCACAGACGTTTTTTATAATCATTCCTCAGGTAGTTTTTAAAATATATATTCAATAATATATCAACCGAGTGTGTAGGTTTTTCAATAACAGCGGGAGGAACAATGGCGGCTTTACTCTGTAGCGCAAAAACTTACGCAATGTGATCTTTCACGCTAATTTTTCAAAATAAAAGCCTGAAATTATGTCTAAAGACTGTTGACAACTTAGGGAAGCCAGAGAAAAAGGAATCTGGTTGATATCCCTTTAAATGGAGGATAGGCATGCAAAGGTACAGAAGGGTTTCAAAATAAGAGGCACTTCCTGATTGGATTTTCCTCAGCGTTTCTTCTGCAATATCAGTTCTGTTATACTCACAGACAATATTTTGACAGTTTTGGAAACTTTAGAGTGTTTTCTATCCTAATCTGTCAATTACATGCATATTCTAGCATCTGGTCCTGAGAAATAGGCCGTTTACTTTGGGAACGTTATTTTTCCAAACATAAAAATAGTGCCCCCTAGCTTCAAGAGATTCAATTACTTGCCTAGTTAAATAAAGGTTAAAGTTTAAAAAATGTAAAAAAGAGGAAGGCCATAAAAATAGTTAGACTGTTCTCTCTGCTACCGCACGGCACCGATGGTACCAGCAGGACCCTGAACAGCTTCTACCCCCAAGCCATAAGACTACTAAATAGTTAACCAAAAAGCTACCAGAACTCTCTCCCACGTAGACTCTGGGAGTCGAGAAGCAGGTGGTAAGTTTAATATAACAAGAAATATGCAACGATACACCGTAGGAGTAGTTAGACATGAACAACAGAAAACAATACTGCCTGGGGAAAGAACCTAAGGGAGTGCCAGATAAAGGGGAGGTAATGGAGTCCAGGTGCACGTAATGATGAATGCCAGGTGCGTGTGATGATGGTTCCCAGGACCGGTGGTTAGTTAACCAGCATGTCAAACGCTGGAGGGGAGGAGCAGGAGTAGATGTGACAATCTGCATTGACCCTCTTTGCACTAACTCTTTTGACTCATCACATACGTTGCTGCTAATGTTTATTATCTATCCTGTTGACCAGTAACTTTACCCCTACCTATATCTACCTCAATTACCTCAAACCCCTCCACATTGAAAAGTTATCATTGCTCATTGTGTATATATTCCTTGTTTTATATATATTTTTTTATATATTTTTCTCTGCATTGTTAGGAAGGCCCAGAAGTAAGCATTGCACTGTTAGTCTACAACTGTACATTTTGTTTGATTTAGATTTTTAAGATAAAATTAAGCACGCTTCAGCTCGTTTTCACATTGTCCTTACAGTCATAGTTATGGCTTATTAAATGGTTTGTTTGTGGGTTATTTTTTCCATTGATTTGCTCATCGAGGATAAAGAGCGGGAGGAGACAGAGGGAAAGAAAGGGAAGAGATGGAGGGAAAGCGAAAAACAAGTCCGGGCTTTGATGATCCCTTTTATGGAGTGTCACTGGTGTGAGTGTGTATGTGCATGCATGTCCATGTGTGCGTGTGTCAGTCCTTTTCCCATAGTCTTATCTTAGCCATCTGAGAACAGCTGGGCAGCAAGCGTCTGGCTCTGTGAGAATGAGATAATATGAGAAAGAGAGAGGGAGGAAAGGTTGGGGTTAGGGCAAGGACAAAGGTACTGTAGTTTGAGGTGAGACTTCAGTCTAGGGTGCGATGAGGGGTAAGTGTGTGTTATTTGACAATCACATTTTATTTGAAGGTGTGGGAAACTTTTGTGTTATGGATTGGGGGAGTTGAGGTGTGACATTTGGAACGATGAATAGAAATAGGACAGAAGCCAGAAACACCACAGAGATGGCAAACTCCAAATGCCAAGGTGAAAAAACGGCGACACCGTCACTAAATTGTCTACTGTGCTGGAGGAGGTGATTATTGTTGTGTGCAGCTTAGCAGTGAAACCAAAAACCTAAATTACAGTTCTCTCTCATAGCCTCACTGAACTTCATCAGACCATAAGAGTCTCTATCTTTGTAATGGGAATATTTAAGATTTATAAAGTTCATATTCAGTTAATTAACACAAGGTTTAGCATATTTAAATATTTTCCCATTCTGTAATAAATATGATTCCAGCGTTCTATTTGTGACACTCATTTCTGTGCGGGTTGATGGTCACTAGACTTGATACTGAATGTTATGTATTGTTCTCCGGTCTTTTGATAGTGATTGACGCCAGAGCTACTGAAAGTACAAGGACAGAGGACACACTGATTATTATTGTATTGATGACATTGTGAACACCGTGTGATTCTGTAGCAGCTGGCAAAGTACTGTATGATTAGAACATTAAGTGCCTGTCTCCAAGTGGCCAGTTAGTTATTTTCTGTGCTGGAGGTGTCTCCCTTTTGCAACTTATAGTTAAACCGGGTTGATTTTGAGTGATTTTTTATCAACGACTGCTCTCCTTTCTGTTCAACTGGAAATTCCTACTACAATCTCTATGAGCCACTACAGCTGACTGACTACAAACAGACAGCCTGCTTCCAGATAACTGGACAGCTGTTGTCTGTACACAGGGTTCCAAAGGGTTCCAAAAGGGTTCTTCGGCTGTCCCCATAGGATAACCCTTTTTGGTTCTTGGTAGAACCCTTTTTAGTTCAAGTAGAACTCTTTTGGGTTCCATGAAGAACCTTCTGTGGAAAGGGTTTTATATGGAACCAAAAAGGTTTCTTCAAAGGTTTCTCCTATGGGGACAGCCGAATAACAATTTTAGGTTCTAGATTGCACATTTTTTTCTAAGAGTTTATGGACCCAGCTGGGATGGACCTGGACCTAAGAAAGTATCCCCTAGACACTGATCTAAGGCCAATTTTGCCCTTTCTCTCTCTAATCTTTAAGGCTACGGTATGGGAAGAGAAGAATGATCCTTGATCTGTGTCCAAGGTCAACCTCTATTTGAACCAGACATGAATGCCTGCGCTATAATCTGTGTGATATGGGCCACAGCTGTGTTTGAGAGGTGAGGCCTGTATTGTTTGGTTTCTGGGTTCAGAGGAGAGCTTATCTCTGTGAAGTGTTTATGATCCACAGTGTTATCGCCAGAGGAGTTTTTATTTGATTTACTTCACCTTTATTTAACTACAGCAGGGACGGGGACTGGGATTTAAAAAATATATATAGGACAAAACACACATCACAACAAGAGAGACACCACAACACTACATAAAGAGAGAACGAAGACAACAACACATCATGGCAGCAACACATGACAACAACACGGTAGCAACAGAACATGGCAGCTGCACAACATGGTAGCAGCACAAAACATGGTACAAACATTATTGAGCATAGACAACAGCACAAAGGGCAAGAAGGTAGGGACAACGATACATCACGGGAAGCAGCCACAAGTGTCAGAAGTGACATGTTACACCTTGCTGTGCTGTTTCCTCCACTGCTGTAGGTCTGATGGGACCACAGAGGGATGGTCACCCTGTATGAGGAATCTGGAGAGATTCTATGCATTCTCTTTCTGTGAAATGGTGTGCAGGCACACACGCTCACACACATGCACACACTCACACACCTCCTCGTGGTCAGTCTTGCCAGGACAGTAAGAGCTCCTGGCCACGTTGGATCTTTATGGATTCAGTGTTTGCACCGTGTGGTTACAGCCTATCCAGCAGGCACAGAAAACTTCAAACCCAAAAACCGACAAAGAAAAAAAAAAAGGAATCCCCCCCCAACAAACTAAGAGGTGGAGGCAGATGAATCCATGCTGTCAGCAGACACCAGGTTGGTTAACTTCTTACTGTTGTTCAATGAATGGGAGGAACGGGAGAGAATAACAATTATAGGGAGGACAAAACAGATGAGAGGAAGAGGAGAGGAAGAGTGAGATTTACCTTAAATGTAATATGACTGTTTAACTTGTTTTTAACTAGGACAGAAGAATTTATAACTGACTTTTTCCGACAGCAGATCCCCTTATTGTACCGGGACACTTTTAAATGTGCCTTTAGTACTCATCTTTAAAACAAAAACAATTTAGGTCAAAAGAGTACATATTAAAATTGAAGGACTAACAGTACAGTGAGATAGCAATAAATACTGTACGATAGAGGCACAGAATAAGTTAGAGGACAAACAAAAATAAATGAAGGAACTTATTCAAGAAAGATCCAGTGTAATATATTATAAAAAATAAAGCGAACTGGATGGAATATGGGGAAAAATGCACCAAATTATTTTTCAGTCTTCAACATAGAAATGCTACCAAAAATGTTTATTGAAACTTGTTACAAATGATGGAGCCACGCGTGATTCACCGAACAATATTTTGAAAGAGGAAGTAAAGTACTTTAAGAATATGTTTTCGTTTCAGTCTCCTTCATCTCCACTAACCAAAGCTAGTTGTATGGATTTTTTTCCTATTAATCATTTCAAATGAACATCTGTACAGAAAGACTCATGTGAAGGCCTAATTACGGAGGAGGAACCTCTTGATGAAATTAAAGCCTTTAAGTCTGGGAAAACTCCAGGGCTGGATGGCATTCCAGCGGGAGTAAACCAAACTTTTCTTGATATTCTCAGAGGACCATTATTAGCATGTTTTAACCACACCTATATAAACAATAGGTTATCAGACATGCAACAAGAAGGTCTGATTTCATTATTACTGCAACAGGATCCAAGAGGTATATATAAAGATCCAGTCCATTTACAAAATTGGAGGCCCCTCTTGTAATGCAAAAATTATAGCTAAATGCTTGGCGCATAGAATTATAAAGGTATTGTCAGATATTATTTATCCTAATCAGACAGGTTTTTTACATGGACGATACATTGGAGATAATATAAGATAAGTACTGGAAACAATAGAATACTATGAAATATAGGGGAAACCAGGCCTGGTTTTCATAGCTGATTTTGAAAAGGCTTTTGATAAAGTACGACTGGAGTTTATATGTAAATGCCTGGAATATTTCAATTTAGGAGAATCTCTTATAAAATGGTTAAAGTTATGTATAGTAACCCTAGGTGTAAAATAGTAAATAATGGCTACATCTCAGAACGTTTGAATCTGTCAAGAGTAAAACAAGGTTGTCCACTATCGGAATATCTATTTATTATTGCCATCGAAATGTTAGCTGTTAAATTTAGATCCAACAATAATATTAAGGGATTAGAAATCTGTGGTTTAAAGACAAAGGTGTCATTGTACGCCGATGATTCATGTTTTCTTTTAAAACCACAATAACAATCCCTCCACAGCCTCATAGAGGATCTAGATACTTTTTCTAACCTCTCTGGATTAAAACGAAGTGTACTATATTATGTATTGGATAACATACAGATACAATCTTTCCAGTTCAGCAGATTTTGCTGCGAGGAGGCAGTGTCATTAGATCATTTATTTTGGTACTGTCCATATGTAGCTCGTTTTTAGTCACAGGTCCAGGAATGGCTGAAGAATTGCAACATTTACCTAGAACTACCACTGCAGATCGCAATACTGGGTGATTTGAAATGTCATAGTCAATCTATCAATATTATAAAAAATATTTTAGCAAAAATTTTTTATCTTTAATTTACAATCTGTAGAAGCTATAAGAATAGAAAAGTTGGATGGTGTTAAGAGATAGATGGGAGGGGTTGCATGGAGCTGAAGGTTGGGACTAATAACAACAAGATAAAAATGTACTGGGTCTGAAAAATTTATATACAGTGTCTTGCAAAAGTATTCATCCCCCTTGCTGTTTTTCCTATTTTGTTGCATTACAACCTGTAATTTAAATGGATTTTTATTTGGATTTCACGTAGTGGACATACACAAAATAGTCCAAATTGGTGTTAGTGAAATGAAAAAAAGTACTTGTTTCAAAAAATTCAAATAATGTCAAACTGAAAAATGGTGCATGCATATGTTTTCACCCCCTTTGCTATGAAGCCCCTAAATAAGATCTGGTGCAACCAATTACCTTCAGAAGTCACATAATTAGTTAAATAAAGTCTGGTCAGATGGTCAGATAAGACAAAAATTGAGCTTTTTGGCCATCAAGGAAAACGCTATGTCTGGTGCAAACCCAACACCTTTCATCACCCCGAGAACACCATGTTTTTCCATCGGCAGGGACTGGGAAACTGGTCAGAATTGAAGGAATGATAGATGACACTAAATACAGGGAAATTTTTGAGGGAAACCTGTTCCGGTCTTCCATAGATTTGAGACTGGGACGGAGGTTCTCCTTCCAGTAGGACAATGACCCTAAACATACTGCTAAAGCAACACTTCAGTGGTTTAAGGGGAAACATTTAAATGTCTTGGAATTGCCTTGTCAAAGCCCAGACCTCAGTCCATTTGAGAATCTGTGGTATGACTTAAATATTGCTGTACACCAGCAGAACCCATCCAACTTGAAGGAGCTGGATCAGTTTTTCCTTGAAGAATGGGCCAAACTCCCAGTGGCTAGATGTGCCACGCTTATAGAGACATACCACAAGAGACTTGCAGCTGTAATTGCTGCAAAGGGTGGCTCTACAAAGTATTGAATTTGGGGGGTGAATAGTTATGCATGCTCAAGTTTTCAGTTTTTTGTCTTATTTCTTGTTTGTTTCACAATAAAAAATATTTGGCATCTTCAAAGTGGTAGGCATGTTGTGTAAATCAAATGATACAAACCCCCCCAAAATCTATTTTAATTCCAGGTTGTAAGGCAACAAATTAAGAAAAATGCCAAGGGGGGTGAATACATTCGCAAGCCACGGTAGGTTCAGAAATATTGTGAAATAGCACAGTTACAAATAGAAATGAAATTGGATGTACAAAAGAAATAGAGGAAGGCCAGGAATAAAAACAAACAAAATATACAGTTGAAGTCGGAAGTTTACATACACCTTAGTTAAATACTTTTAAACTCAGTTTTTCACAATTCTTGACATTTAATTATCGTAAAAAAATCCTGACTAGGTCAGTTAGGATCACCACTTTATTTTAAGAATGTGAAATGTCAGAATAATAGTAGAGAGAATGATTTATTTCAGCTTTTATTTCTTTCATCACATTCCCAATGGGTCAGAAGTTTACATACACTCAATTAGTATTTGGTGGCATTGACTAGAAATTGCTTAACTTGGGTCAAATGTTTCAGGTAGCTTTCCACAAGCTTCCCACAATAAGTTGGGTGAATTTTGGCCCATTCCTCCTGACAGAGATGGTGTAACTGAGTTAGGTTTGTAGACCTCCTTGCTCACACACGCTTTTTCAGTTCTGCTCACATATTTTCTGTGGAATTGAGGTCAGGGCTTTGTGATGGCCACTCCAATACCTTGACTTTGTTGTCCTTAAGCCAAGTAGGCTTGGGGTCATTGTCTATTTGGAAGACCCATTCGCGACCAAGCTTTAACTACCTGATTGATGTCTTGAGATGTTGCTTCAATATATCCACATAAATTGACTACCTCATGATGCCATCTATTTTGTGAAGTGCACCAGTCCCTCCTGCAGCAAAGCACCCCCACAACATGATGCTGCCACCCCCGTGCCTCACGATTGGGATGGTGTTCTTCGGCTTGCAAGCATTCCCCATTTTCCTCCAAACATAGCGATGGTCATTATGGCCAAACAGTTCTATTTTTGTTTCATCAGACCAGAGGACATTTCTCCAAAAGGTACGATCTTTATCCCCATGTGCAGTTACAAAGCATAGTCGTGCTTTTTTATGGCATTTTTGGAGCAGCCTTTCAGGTTATGTCGATATAGTACTCATTCTACTTTGGATATAGATACTTTTGTGCCTGTTTCCTCCAGCATCTTCACAAGGTCCTCTGCTGTTGTTCTGGGATTGATTTTCACTTTTCGCACCAAAGTACGTTTATCTCTAGGAGACAGAACGCGCCTCCTTCCTGCACGGTACGACGGCTGTGTGGTCTCATGATGTTTATACTTGCGTACTATTGTTTGTACAGATGAACGTGGTGCCTTCAGGCATTTGGAAATTGCTCCCAAGGATGAACCAGACATGTGGAGGTCTACAATTGTTTTCTGAGGTCTTGGCTGATTTATTTTGATTTTCCCATGATGTCAAGCAGAGGCACTGAGTTTGAAGGTAGGCCTTGAAATACATCCACAGGTACACCTCCAATTGACTCATAATGTGTCAATTAGCCTATCAGAAGCTTCTAACACCATGACATCATTTTCTGGAATTTTCTAAGCTGATTGAAGGTACAGTCAACTTGGTGTGTGTAAACTTCTTACCCACTGGAATTTTGATATAATGAATTTTAAGTGAAATAATCTGTCTGTAAACAATTGTTGAAAAACTTACTTGTGTCATGCATAAAGTAGATGTCCTAACAACTTGCCAAAACTATAGTTTGTTAACAAGAAATTTGTGAAGTAGTTGAAAAACAAGTTTTTATGACTCCAACCTAAGTGTATGTAAACTTCCAACTTCAACTGTATGTGTTCATTTGTGGATGTCCATCATCCATTTTGTAAGATATGTTACGAATTGCAATTCGTACAATACGTTAGGAATTTGCAATACGCATGATAGGTTTCGAATTCCAATTTGTTTTGGCTAATGTTAGCTAGGTGGCTAACTCTAACATTAGCTAGGTGGCTAATGTTAGCTAGGCTACCAGTTAGGGATCTAATCAAATTTTATTAGTCACATGCGCCGCATTCAACAAGAGTAGACTTTAACGTGAAATGCTTACTTACGACCCCTTTCCCAACAATGCAGTTAAAAAGTAAGAAAATTAGCAAATAGTTAAAAAGAAAATAGTAACACAATAAAATAACAAAATAAAATAACAATAACGATGCTATATACAGGCTATATACAAGGAGTACCAGTACCGAGTCAGTGTACTATGGTACGAGGTAGTTGGAGTGATTTATTGAAGTAATTCACTACATGGCCAAAATAATATGGACACCCCTTCAAATGAGTGGATTAGGCTATTTCAGCCACACCTGTTGCTGACAGGTGTATAAAATCGAGCACACAGCCATGCAATCTCCATAGACATTCACAGTAGAATGGCCTGTACTGAAGAGCTCAGTGACTTTCAATGTAATAGCGTCATAGGATGCCACTTTTCCAACAAGTCAGTTTGACAAATTTCCGCCCTGCTAGAGCTGCCCCGGTGAACTGTAAGTGCTGTTAGGAAACGTCTTGGGGCAACAATGGCTCAGCCTCGAAGTGGTAAACCACACAAGCTCACAGAATGGGACCGCTGAGTGCTGAAGAGTGTAGCGCGTAGAAATCGTCTGTCCTCGGTTGCAACACTCACTAGCGATTTCCAACCTGCCTCTGGAAGCAACATCAGCACAAGAAGCAGAGAGAACAGTCTATGGTTTGGTTAGATGGATTTTTGACATTTTTTGGTCCCTTTTTTGGTCCCACCTAGTATAGAGGTCCTGAATGGCAGGGAGCTCACTGGGCAATTCTTATTACCCTCTGTAGCACCTTGTGGTCGGGTGCCTAGCAGTTGCAGGTGATGCAGCCAGTCAAGATGCTCTCAATGGTATAGCTGTAGAACTTTTTGAGGATCTGAGGGCCCATGCCAAATCTTTTTAAACTCCTGAGGGGTAAGAGGCACTGTCGTACCCTCTTCATCACTCTGTGGGTATGTGTGGACCATGTTACAGTGCATTCGGAAAGTATTCAGAACCCTTGACTTTTTCCATGTTTCATTACAATACAGCGTTATTCTAAAATGGATGAAAGTTTTTTCCCCCTCATCAATCTACACACAATACCCCATAATGACAAAGCAAAAACTTTATTTTTTATTTTTTTGCAAATGCATTAAAAAAAATGACATCACATTTACATAAGAATTCAGACCCTTTACTCAGTACTTTGTTGAAGCACCTTTAGCAGTGATTACAGCCTCTTCTTGGGCAAGACGTTACTAACTTGGCACACCTGTATTTGGGGAGTTTCTCCCATTCTTCTCTGCAGATTTTCTCAAACTGTCAGGAAGGATGGGGAGCGTTCACTGCACAGCTATTTTCAGGTGTCTCCAGAGATGTTAGATCGGGTTCAAGTCCAGGTTCTGGCTGGGCCCCTCAAGGTCATTCAGAGACTTGTCCCGAAGGCACTTCTGTGTTGTCTTGGCTGTGCGCTTAGGGTCATTGTCCTGTTGGAAGGTGAACCTTCGCCCCAGTCTGAGGTCCTGAGCGCTTTGGAGCAAGTTTTTGTCAAGGATCTCTCTGTACTTTGCTACATTCATCTTTCCCTTGATCCTGACTAGCCTCCCAGTACCTGCCACTGAAAAAGATCCCCACAATATGATGCTTCCACCATGCTTCACCATAGGGATGGTAACAGGATTCCTCCAGATGTAACGCTTGGCATTCAGGCCAAAGAGTTCAATCTTAGTTTCATCAGACCAGAGAATCTTGCTTCTCATGACCTGAGAGGTCGTTATGTACCTTTTGGCAAACTCCAAGCATGCTGCCATGTGCCTTTTACTGAGAAGTGGGTTCTGTCTGGCAACTCTACCATAACTGCCTGATTGGTGGAGTGCTGCAGAGATGGTTGTCCTTCTGGAAGTTTCTCCCATAACCACAAAGGAACTCTGGAGCTCTGTCAGAGTGACCATTGGGTTCTTTGTCACCTCCCTGACCAAGACCCTTCTCCCCTGATTGCTCAGTTTGGCCGGCCAGCCAGCTCTAGGAAGAGTCTTGGTGGTTTCAAGCTTCTTCCATTTAAGAATGATAGAGACAACTGTGTTCTTGGGGACCTTAAACGCTGCAGACATTTTTTGGTACGCTTCCCCAGATCTGTGACTCGACACAATCCTGTTCCGGAGCACTACAGACAATTCCTTTGACCTCATGGCTTGGTTTTTGCTTTGACATGCACTATCACTGTGGGACCTTATATAGACAGGTGTGTTCCTTTACAAATCATGTCCAATCAATTGAATTTACCACAGGAAGACTCCAATCATGTTTTAGAAAAATCTCAAAGGCTGATCAATGGAAACAGGAAGCACCTGAGCTCAATTTCGAGTCTCGTAGCAAAGGGTCTGAATACTTATGTAAATAAGGAATTTCTGTTATTCATTTTTAATAAATGAGCAAAAATGTCTAAAAACCTGTTTTTTGCATTGTCATTTTTGGGTATTGTGTGTAGATTGAGGAGGAAAATGTTTTATTTAATCCAATTTAATCAGTCCTATTACCATCGTGTCATCAGCAACTTGATTATGGTGTTGGAGTCATGTGCCCGGCCACGCAGTCATGGGTGAACAGGGAGTACAAGAGGGGACTAAGCACACACCCCTGATGGGCCCCCACTGTGTTGGTCAGCGTGGCCGATGCTACCATCACCGCCAGGCGGCCTCTCAGGAATTCCAAGATCCAGTTGCAGAGGGAGGTGTTCAGTCCCAGGTTCATGAGCTTGGTGAAGCGCTTGGAGGGGAGTATGTTGGTGATTGCTGACATGTAGACAATGAACAGCATTCTTACCTTACATTCGTATTATAGTTTTGTGATTTAATGTTAGTTTTTATTTACTTTAGTCTTTAGATTTTTATTTGAAATTCAGTTTAGTTTCAGTTCGTTTTCAGACTTGATTTACTAATTTTAATTTAGTCACAGTTTGATAAAAAAAATATATATATTATTTAGTTTCAGTTTTAGTGTTATGGACAGAAAGTAGCCAATGCGTGGGAGGCTAGGAGCCATTTTCTGTATGTTGTAGGCCTATAGTTAATTTTTTTGGGATGTCCCTTCTTGCCACTGGGGGAAAGTAATACATAGTGGGATGTGCCAGGACCATAGACTTGGATAGACATAACATCTCTGTATCTGTGTCATGATGGCGTCTGTGAGAGCATGGGCAGCGCCATTGAGGCCATGTCCATCTTGAAATAGCAAAAACATAAGCAATACAACACTTCTTCACAAATCTATCAGTTCACAGAGTGTGTGTGTGTGTGTGTGTGTGTGTGTGTGTGTGTGTGTGTGTGTGTGTGTGTGTGTGTGTGTGTGTGTGTGTGTGTGTGTGTGTGTGTGTGTGTGCTGTGTGTGTGTGCGTGCGTGTGTGCATGTGTCTGTATGTGTGCATTCATCTTCAAGAAGACTACTTTCCAGAGAGGTGGTAGTTTGGTTTCTCAAGCCTGATGACAGTTGTCAACAGACAGAGAATATTCTCTCCCCAAACACTTGGGATGCAAGGGAAGGAACTAGATCCAGTGCCACAGGGCACAGCTTTGGATAAATAGCCATCTTTGCCTGCCAGAACCGCAGAGGTCCCTCTGTAAACATGCCCCCCTTTACCTCTTCCAGGTGTTTCCGCAGCTCACACGGGGCACTTTTTTCCCTGCCAGGTTGACCTTCCAGCTGGACAGTGACCTTAGAAACAATTTTTGATGCGAGGAAGCTATATTTCTGAAGCCCTGTGGTTGAGATGCTTGCTGGATTCATTGTGCTGGCATCTTCCTGGTGTCCTGCTGCTCCCC
Source organism: Oncorhynchus clarkii lewisi (assembly GCF_045791955.1). Classification (NCBI taxonomy): domain Eukaryota; kingdom Metazoa; phylum Chordata; class Actinopteri; order Salmoniformes; family Salmonidae; genus Oncorhynchus; species Oncorhynchus clarkii. Next base: position 27,420,349 of record NC_092154.1, read on the forward strand.
GTCTGTACTTTCAGATTTTCTGAAGTACAAAAGACTCTGCTGCCTTCATCAGTGGCTCCATCTCTGTTGAACGTGGTGGCAGAGACACACTTGGGTGCATCAGGCAAGCTGCTGCAGGGGCTGGATTGAAGTTGGCTGCCAGATGAGTCAGTGTGCATGCAAAGTGCTCACTCAATGACTTCAGGAGGACCTGTACCAACTGTTTTGCAACAGTAGTAGTACACTGCAAGTGTGCCTCAATGTTGAGAAGGCACGGCACCACATCAGACAGCAACTCGCTGTCAGTTTGGTGTGGATTGCAAACAGCTCCAGCAACTTCATAAGCTGCTCTAGCTTGGCCCATTCACGCTCCATACTTAGGACTTCTATCCTGTTATTATTTATTATTTTTATTAACCCATCCACTACCCCCCCCCCCCCCCCCCTCTTCAGAAGACACATATCTTTTTGTTTTTTTACAGCTTTTCTGCTACATATACATACATTTTACATATATATTTTACATACACATTTTACATACATGGTACTTTTATATAAAGCAGTCACATAACAATAATACATTACCCAAACATAAACTCTTTAATCCCACCCCTCAGCCACTCTCAGCCCTTCCCACCTACCACCATAGACCTCAGATCTTTAATCCCACCCCTCAGCCACTCTCAGCCCATCCCACCTACCACCATAGACCTCAGCTCTTTAATCCCACCCCTCAGCCACTCTCAGCCCATCCCACCTACCACCTACCACCATAGACCTCAGCTCTTTAATCCCACCCCTCAGCCACTCTCAGCACATCCCACCTATCACCATAGACCTCAGCTCTTTAATCCCACCCCTCAGCCACTCTCAGCACATCCCACCTACCACCATAGACCTCAGCTCTTTAATCCCACCCCTCAGCCACTCTCAGCCCATCCCACCTACCACCATAGACCTCAGCTCTTTAATCCCACCCCTCAGCCACTCTCAGCCCATCCCACCTACCACCATAGACCTCAGCTCTTTAATCCCACCCCTCAGCCACTCTCAGCACATCCCACCTATCACCATAGACCTCAGCTCTTTAATCCCAACCCTCAGCCACTCTCAGCCCATCCCACCTATCACCATAGACCTCAGCTCTTTAATCCCACCTACCACCATAGACCTCAGCTCTTTAATCCCACCCCTCAGCCACTCTCAGCCCATCCCACCTACCACCATAGACCTCAGCTCTTTAATCCCACCCCTCAGCCACTCTCAGCCCATCCCACCTATCACCATAGACCAACCTCGTTTGGTTTCCATGTGCCATATATTTGTAAATTGTACTGTGATGATTTACATACATTTTTAACCCTTCTAATCGGATTGTATCCACAGATTGTGAGCTAAAGATGATGACCTTTCCCACAAGAATTATTATATTATTTATGGACTGACTATGGCTTTCCCAAATCGCCCAACATTGCAATTTGTAAGGTTAATTTAAGTGCATGTTGTGATTTTTTAATCATTCCTGAACCTGCGACCAGAAACAAGCTACATATGGGCAATACACGTTTCTTCCCTGTTAGCTAGTGATAGCTAGTGGTAGTGATGCACAAGCTAGGCCTATTTGAAATACCGGCATCTATTGGCAGCATTTACCTGCCAGATTCAAAGCTCGAAAACCCCATTTGAAAAAAAGTTTGAAAACCCCATTTAACCCCCACGCCCCAAAAGTAAAACTAAACATAATTTATAATGTTTTTTATTTTATTTTAGTTAGTTTTGCAGTCAAATATGATCATTTCAGTGTAGTAGTTTTTGAAATGTTTTTAGTTTTTATTTCAGTTTACTCAAGTTTCAGTTTTTGTTTACTATAATAACCTTGATTCTTACATAGATATTCCTTTTGTCCAGGTGGGTGAGGGCAGCGGCGAGTGTAATAGAGATTGCGTCATCTAAGGATCTGTTGGCGCGGTGTCACGCCTGCTCCCGCTCTCCCTCTCTGGCGCTTGAGGGCGCCATTCAGCCTTCGTCTCTCCCGAGCCCGTACGGGAGTTGTAGCAATGAGACAAGATAGTAGCTACTACAACAATTGGATACCACGAAATTGGGGAGAAAAAGGGGTAAAATTTTAAAAAATTACAATTAAAAAAATTGTCAGTTTAAGACACTTCCCAGCTGGTCAGCCCATGCTCTGAGTACGCATCCTGGTGTTCCATCAAGTCCCGCGGCCTTGTGAATGTTAACCTGCTCAAACGTCTTACTCACATCAGCTGCGGAGAGAGAGATCACACAGTCGTCCGGAACAGCTGGTGCTCTAGAGTTTTGTCACTTCTAGTTGCAAAGGTTACATGCTGGTAAAAATGAGGTCAAATGGATTTCAGTTTCTCTGCATTAAAATCACCGGCCACTAGAATTGCCGGTCCTGAATGTGCATTTCTTGTTTGCTTATGATTTCTTGTTGAGTGTGGTTGTAGTGCCAGGATTAGGGGAAGGATTAACTAACATGCTAAGTAGTTGCAAAGTACCTAAAAAGTAGTAAGTAGTTGCCAATTAGCTCAAATGCTACAGTTGTCTATGGTGAGATTCAAACGTGCAACCTTTGAGTTGCCTTATGTTCATGTTATATGCCGACCAACCATCCTCCTTTTGTTTTTCCCTTAAGTAACCTTATGTCGTATGTAACCATACCAAACATAACATATCATACTAATTTGAGTGTCCTGGATGGGACCAGCCTGAACAGTCAGGTCTGAGATTCAGGCCTTCGTAACCCTGGCCTTGATTGCTTCAGACATATTTTTGTAATGTAGGAGCCCAGGAATTTCAATGACGAACTTTGACAGCGATTTTGTTATCATTCTTTTTTGGGGCACAATCCAGACACGATCCATACATTATGTATGTGTAACTCTCTAATGTACAGTGGCAAGAAAAAGTATGTAAACCCTTTGGAATCACCTGGATTTCTGCATAAATTGGTCATAAAATTTGATCTGATCTTCATCTAAGTTGCAACAATAGACAAACAGTCTGCTTAATCTAATCACACAAACAATTTAACGTTTTTATGTCTTTATTGAACACATTGTGTAAACATTCACAGTGCAGGGTGGGAAAAGTATGTGAACCCTTGGATATAGTAACTGGTTGACGCTCCTTTGACAGCAATAACCAAACGGCCAGGAGGAATTTTGGACCATTCCTCTTTACAAAACTGTTTCAATTCAGCAATATTCTTGGGATGCCTGGTGTGAACCGCTCTCGAGGTCATGCCACAGCATCTCAATCGGGATGAGGTCAGGCGTATTTTCTTCAGTGGAAGGCATTCTGTTGTTGATTTACTTCTGTGTTTTGGGTTGTTGTCCTGTTGCATCATCCAACTTCTGTTGAGCTTCAATTGGCGGACAGATAGCTTTACATTCTCCAGCAAAATGTCTTGATAGCAAGTTGTCCAGGCCCTGAGGCAGCGAAGCAGTCCAAACCATGATGCTCCCTCCACCATACTTTACAGTTGGGATGAGGTTTTGATGTTGGTGTGCTGTGCCTTTTTTTCTCCACACAGTGTTGTGTGTTCCTTCCTTCCAAACAACTCAACTTTAGTTTCATCTGTACACAGAATATTTTGGCAGTAGCGCTGTGGAACATCCACAATGTTTTTTTGGACAGCAGTGGCTTCTTCCGTGGTGTCCTCCCATGAACACCATTCTTGTAGTGTTTCTTGCATGTTCCAGAGATTTCTATAAGTGTTTAGCTGACACTCTAGGACTCTTCTTAACCTCATTGAACATTTTGCGCTGTGCTCTTTCAGTTGTCTTTGCAGGTACGCCACTCCTAGGGAGAGTAGCAACAGTGCTGAACTTTCTCCATTTATAGACAAATAGTCTTAACGTGGACTGCTGAACATCAATGCTTTTAGAAATACTTTTGTAACCCTTTCCACCTTTATGCAAGTCAACAAATCTTAATCTTAGGTCTTCTGAGATCTCTTTTGTTCGAGGCATGGTTCACATCAGGCAGTGCTTCATGTGAATAGCAAACATTTTGTGAGTGTTTTTTATATTGCAGGGCAGCTCTAACCAACATCTCCAATCTCGTCTCATTGATTGGACTCCAGGTTAGCTGACTCCTGATTCCAATTAGCTTTTGGAGTCATTAGCCTAGGGGTTCACAAACTTTTTTCAGCCTGCACTGTGAATGTTTAAATTGTGTATTCAATATAGACAATAAAATACAATATTTTGTGTGTTATTAGTTTAAGCACACTGTGTTTGTCTATTGTTGTGACTGAGGAAGATCAGATCACATTTTTTGACCAATTTATGTAGAAATCCAGGTTACTCCAAAGGGTTCACATACTTTTTCTTGCAACTGTATGTTAGTATAGAAAATGGTAACTTCTGTAAAGGAGGGGGGTTGAACATGGTCTGTGTTAACATTTATGAGTATTGCACTGCATATGATATGCATGGGGACTCTGCCTGGCCCGTAAGCAAAAACATATGTGACGGTTACGGGTAGCACTGGTGTGTGTGTGTGTGTGTGTGTGTGTGTGTGTGTGTGTGTGTGTGTGTGTGTGTGTGTGTGTGTGTGTGTGTGTGTGTGTGTGTGTGTGTGCGTTCGTTCGTGGATAGAAAGGCAGAGAGAAAATATTTTTTAGATCATGCACTAGATTAAACCCCTTTATTGGAAACATGAGAACAATATGAAAGTGTACTGCTCAGGAGTCATTTTACTCCAGTGTTTCTGTGGGAATGCATACAGACTGTTTTCCCTTTCAGACCACTAGGGGCGTAGTTAGCTACTTATCTCCTTGTGGGGTTGAGGTGTTTTTTTAGGAAAATAGAGGTGTCTGCACAGTCGTGGCCAAAAGTTTTGAGAATGACACAAATATTACTTTTCACAAAGTCTGCTGCCTCAGTTTGTATGATGGCAATTTGCATATACTCCAGAATGTTATGAAGAGTGATCAGATGAATTGCAAAGTCCCTCTTTGCTATGCAAATTAACTGAATCCCCAAAAAAACATTTCCACTGCATTTCAGCCCTGCCACAAAAGGACCAGCTGACATCATGTCAGTGATTCTCTCGTTAACACAGGTGTGAGTGTTGACGAGGACAAGGCTGGTGATCACTCTGTCATGCTGATTGAGTTCGAATAACAGACTGGAAGCTTCAAAAGGAGGGTCGTGCTTGGAATCACTGTTCTTCCTCTGTCAACCATGTTTACCTGCAAAGAAACACGTGCCGTCATCATTGCTTTGCACAAAAAGGGCTTCACAGGCAAGGATATTGCTGCCAGTAAGATTGCACCTAAATCAACCATTTATCGGATCATCAAGAACTTCAAGGAGAGCGGTTCAATTGTTGTGAAGAAGGCTTCAGGGCGCCCAAGAAAGTCCAGCAAATGCCAGGACCGTCTCCTAAAGTTGATTCAGCTCCGGGATCGGAGCACCACCAGTACAGAGCTTGCTCAGGAATGGCAGCAGGCAGGTGTGAGTGCATCTGCACGCACAGTGTCAAGAAGGGCAGCAAAGAAGCCACTTCTCTCCAGGAAAAACATCTGGGACAGACTGATATTCTGCAAAAGGTACAGGGATTGGACTGCTGAGGACTGGGGTAAAGTCATTTTCTCTGATGAATCCCCTTTCCGATTGTTTGGGGAATCCAGAACTAAGCTTGTCCGGAGAAGACAAGGTGAGTGCTACCATCAGTCCTGTGTCATGCCAACAGTAAAGCATCCTGAGACCATTCATGTGTGGGGTTGCTTCTCAGCCAAGGGAGTGGGCTCACTCACAATTTTGCCTAAGAACACAGCCATGAGTGAAGAATGGTACCAACACATCCTTCGAGAGCAACTTCTCCCAACCATCCAGGAACAGTTTGGTGACGAACAATGCATTTTCCAGCCTGATGGAGCACCTTGCCATAAGGCAAAAGAGATAACTAAGTGGCTCGGGGAACAAAACATTGATATTTTGGGTCCGTGGCCAGGAAACTCCCCAGACCTTAATCCCGTTGAGAACTTGTGGTCAATCCTCAAGAGGCGGACAAACAAAAACCCACAAATTATGACAAACTCCAAGCATTGATTATGCAAGAATAGGCTGCCATCAGTCAGGATGTGGCCCAGAAGTTAATTGACAGCATGCCAGGGCAGATTGCAGAGGTCTTGAAAAAGAAGGGTCAACACTGCAAATATTGACTCTTTGCATCAACTTCATGTAATTGTCAATAAAAGCCTTTGACACTTATGAAATGCTTGTAATTATACTTCAGTATTCCATAATAACATCTGACAAAAATATCTAAAGACACTGAAGCAGCAAACCTTGTGGAAATTAATATTTCTGTCATTCTCAAAACTTTTGGCCACGACTGTACATTCAACCCATTAATTCGGCCATTTTGTATTTGTCTATTTATCTACTTAACCAACATAATTTTGAATATTGACCTCGCCTTTGAGAGCTGGTTCTACATTATATCATCCCAATGGGATGAAAATATTTCCACGCCAGTCAGATTTTATGTTGACTCTTCCTGTTCTGACTCATTTGAATGCAATGTAACTAAAGGGTCTTTGATTTATCCTGCGGCTTCAGCCTATGAACTTACAGCTAGTTAGAGGGGTGAAGATTTAGAGGGAACACAAAGAGCTGGTCGCTTGCTGCCACATCACAGACAGTGGATGATGATTCATCGTCAGAGAGAGAGACAGAGAGAGAAAGTGGGTGGGTGGCAGGGGGTCATTTGTGATGATGGACAATTTGGTTGCATACGTATGTGAATACACTCAATATTATGGGGGAAAATGTACCACCCTTTACACAGGAAACAAACTAGCATAAAGGGAAAAACCAAGCTCAGAATGTTGTGAGAAACATTGGATTTAATATGTTGTAAATTGCAGCTTTGCTGGAGTAAACCCCTCCACAGAGTTGAAAGAATGTGTAATGCTTCTGGGTTGCCTCTGCTTTAGCCTCTGGGCAGCTTTTATTTTATACACCAGTCCTGCGATTTCTAACAAGGATCGAAGTGGTGAATATGCATTTTATTACACAGACACATCCTTATTTCATATGTCAATATGAGGAAGGACGGGAGGGAGGGAGAGCAGGAAATAGCAAGACTCAAGTAATATATACTAATGAAAACATTCTCCTCTCCCTCTCTCTCTCTCTTTCTATCTGTCTCTCTTACACACTCTCACAATCACCCGCTCTGTTCCTCACATAATATCAGTCAACTCAAGTAGTCAGTGGCAAACATATTTTTCTCATTTCAAAACATTGGTGATCGAGCAGCTCACATCAGCTCACATCCCAAACACTTCCAAAGCATAACCATGAGATCTTTCTAAATCCATATTTTAGGAGTGGAGCTTGATACGGGCTTCTGTTGTGACAACGTGAATTTGTGTATTTGTACAAGGACAGGTAGAGTATGCCAAGATATTTGGGAGTACAGGTTATGACAATGTAGAGTGACTGATGTAGAGCATGCTGGTGTTGACTTATTTTGAGGTAGACTTGGTATATTCATAAAGATTGGCAAAGCAGGAGAGAATTTCTGTCACAATTTGACATATTGTGAAACCTGCATCGAATACCACCAATCAGGCAAGAAATATAATAATGCCATTGCCATCTGATATTCATTCATAATCAGGGCATGTTTGATATGTTGCTGTTAATGGAACTGTATCTCCAACATTGATTGTCTTTCCAGGATAATGGTATGTAATAGAAATTCATCTGAATGTTGTAAATTGCATTATTCACCCCAACATAAGGCTGGATGCATGAGGACAACATCAGCTTTTGTTTAACTCCTTTGAAAACCTATTAATTAACTCACAGCCTGCAGTATATTGGCAATGCCCTCTGCATGACAGAGATTTCATTCACATTCATTCACCTGTCCATCATCTTATAATGCCAGGGGATGGCTGCCGTTTTACAGGGTCCTAACCAACTGTGCTATTTTGTTTTGTTTTTTTGAGTTGTTTGTAAGTAGTTTTTTTGCTTATTTTGTACATAATGTTGCTGCTACCGTCTCTTATGACCAAAAATAACTTCTGGACATCAGAACAGAGACTACTCACAAAGATTTTTTCTTTAACGAGTCCAACATGAAGGATATACTGCTTTTTCGGGAATGGGCCAAATCCCTGTAATTTGTCTGAAGAAAAGACGGAGAAAAAGGGGGTGGTCATGCTGCCTTCTGGGAATTCGTAGATGAGTGAGTAAACCTCCACTACCATCCGGCCAACGTGCAATCACTGGAAAACAAAATGGATAATATACGATCAAGACTATCCTACCAACGGGACATTAAAAACTGTAATATCTGGGCCTCCCGGGTGGCGCAGTGGTCCAAGGCACTGCATCACAGTGCTAGCTGTGCCATCAGAGATTCTGGGTTCGAGCCCAGGCTCTGTCGCAGCCAGCCGCGACCGGGAGGTCCATGGGGCGATGCACAATTGGCCCAATGTCGTCCGAGTTAGGGAGGGTTTGGCCGGCAGGGATATCCTTGTCTCATCGTGCACTAGCGACTCCTGTGGCGGGCCGGGCGCAGTGCACACTGACCAGGTCGCCAGGTAGGTTTTTCCTCTGTGGCTAGCTTCCGGGTTGGATGTGCGTTGTGTCAAGAAGCAGTGTGGCTAGGTTGGGTTGTGTTTCGGAGGCTCTCGAGTCCATATGGGAGTTGCAGCGATGAGACAAGACTGTAACTACTACCAATTGGGGAGAAAAAAAGGGGGTAATTTTTTTAAATCTTATGTTTCACAGAGTTGTGGCTGAACAACGACATGGATAATATAGATCTGGCAGGGATTTTCCATGGTAAGACGAGGGGCGGGGTGTGTGTTTATTTGTCAGTAACAGCTGGTGTATGATGTCTAATCCTCTGTCTGGTAAGACGAGGGGCGGGGTGTGTGTTTATTTGTCAGTAACAGCTGGTGTATGATGTCTAATATTAAAGAAATCTTGAGGTATTGCTCGCCTGAGGTAGAGTACCTTATGATAAGCTGTAGACCACACTATCTCCCAAGAGAGTTCTCATCTATATTATTTGTAGCTGTTTATTTACCACCACAAACCGATGCTGGCACTAAGACCGCACTCAACCAGCTGTATAAGACCATAAGCAAACAAGAAAATTCTCACCCAGAAGCTGCGCTCCTAGTGGCAGGGGACTTTAATGCAGGCAAACTTACATCCATTTTACCTAATTTCTGCCAGCATGTCACATGTGCAACCAAAGGGGAAAAAAACTCTTGACCACCTTTACCTCACTCACAGAGATGCATTCAAAGCTCTCGCTCACCCTCCATTTGGCAAATCTGACCACAATTCTATCCTCCTGATTCCTGCTTACAAGCAAAAACTAAAGCAGGAAGTACCATTGGGCTCCTGAGTGGCACAGCGGTCTAAGGCACTGCATCTCAGTGCAAGAGGTGTCACTACAGTCCCTGGTTCGAATGCAGGTTGTATCCCATCCGGCTGTGATTGGGAGTCCCATAGGGCGGCACACAATTGACCCAGTGCCGTCTACACTACAGGACTGTTTTGCTAGCACAGAATGGAATATGTTCTGGGATTCATCCAATGGCATTGAGGAGTATACCACCTCCGTCATCAGCTTCATCAATAAGTGCATCGACGACATCGCCCCCACAGTGACCGTACGTACATATCCCAACCCAAAGGCATGGATTACAGGCAACATCTGCATCGCGCTAAAGGCTAGAGCTGCCGCTTTCAAGGAATAATAAGAAATCCCGCTACGCCCTCAGAGAAACCCAACCGCGAGCTGCCCAGTGATGCGAGCCTACCAGATGAGCTAAATGCCTTTTGTGCTCACTTCCATGCAAGCAACACTGAAGCATGCATGAGAGCACCAGCTGTGTTATAACGCTCTCTGTAGTTGATGTGAGCAAGAACTTTAAACAGATCAACATTCACAAAGCCGTGGGGCAAGACGGAATACCAGAACGTGTACTCAAAGCATGCGCGGACCAACTGGCAAGTGTCTTCACTGACATTTTCAACCTCTTGCTGACTGAGTCTGTAATACTTACATGTTTCAAGCAGATCACCATAGTCCCTGTGCCCAAAGAAGCGAAGGTAGCCTGCCTAAATGATTACAGTCCCGTAGCACTCATTTTTTACTTTAGTTTATTTAGTTAATATTTTCTTGACTCTTTCTTGAACTGCATTGTTGGTTAAGGGCTTGTAAGTAAGCATTTCACGGTAAGGCCTACACCTGTTGTGTTCGGCGCATGTGACAAATAAAGTTTGTTTTGATAATTGAACACCCAAATAGATAGACAGGAGAATTTTGAAATTAACAATTTATGATTTAGAGATTCAAACATGAGATAGTAATTATCATTATTTAGGCTCTAACAGTAAACAATTTGAGAAAGATTCATACGGAATAAGCTAGCAGGAGGCTAACCAATACTGGTCAAACAATCTTGCCAATCACTGTTCTCAGACGTCACAATACATTAACAAAAAAAGACAGAGCAAAACAATGTGATTTTAATGCTGTGCCACATTGCAAAAATGTGATCTGTTTCTTATGTTGAACCCAAATTGTGGAGCAGACACATTCTTCCATTCAGGGTTGTGTGTCAGTAACATAGGAAAGGGGATACCTAGTCAGTTACACAACTGAATATATCCAACCGAAATGTGTCTTCCGCATTTAATCAGAGAGCTGCGGGGAGCTGCCTTGATTGGCAGCTCGGGGATTCAAACCAGGAAACTTTCAGTTACTGGCCCAACGTTTTTAACAGCTAGGCTACCTGCCGCCCTAACATGACTATGTATGGCCAGTCAGAAAAATACCCATAGATATAGAAAGGTGGCACACATTTCCATTCTTGAAATGGTATCTTCTGTGCCAGCATCAGCACCACCATTGAGAGCTATCTTCATTTTAAAGTAGTCCATGTATTTTTTCTACTTCAAGGACTGTATTGGCAGTTTGTAAAATATACTTAAAAGTTGCACTACTACACACTGTGCTGGAGTGTGTAGAGTCTGAACAGGTATAAAGCAAAGGTTGGTAATTTACTTCCATCTGCAGTTATGGAATGTTTTCTCAGAAGTATATTTTTATAGGCTGACCCCTCCTGATGACCTGGATGGAATTACGTGATCCTTTCTTAACCTCCAAATGTAGGATCTTAATTTGAGCCAGTTTGCTACAGCAGGAAGAGAATCCTGCAGCAACAGGAAGCGTATAAACATTTATGGACCTAAACATGTATGGACCTTTTATGTAGGGGTTACTACATTTTTTGTTAATTTACACATTTTAGAGGCCTTTTTAAACCTTGAATTCACAACAAGTTTGCATTTTCTGCTGTGCAGGAAAATTCTCAGCAACAAAAGAGTGATCAAATTAAGATCCTATATCTCTGTATAGCATAAAACCACTAACTTGCAGTCCTGTCTCCATGGAGACAATCCTCCATTCGAACTCTGACATTCTGAACAGTGAAAACATGGGGATAGGTGTTGAATATGGGATAGGTGTTGAATATGTTAATTGACAGGTAAGCTACAGCCCATCTCCATATCTGTTTACCTATTGGCAGTCATCATCGGTACAAGGAGACAGATGGTAAGGTCTTGGATGCAGGGAAAACATAGGGAGAATTTATAGACATTATAACTTATTCAACATGTGTTCAACCGGATAGGTTACTTGGAAATTGTTGTCATTTTCAGGAAAGGACTTGACATGACATGATCAGAAAAACACCACAACGCTAATAGTGGGTGCAATAAATAACACAAACTATCGGAGAAGTCTGTACAATGAACATCAATAACTTAACAAGTACTTCCTTGTCTGTCATACTCTATCTCAACTGATGGAGGGAGAACATGGACAGACCCAGAAAGTCAGCAGCACTAAGCCTAACGAAGATCCAAAAGTAACTGCCTTCCGGATCCAAGTGTAAATAAGAATCAGAATTTGACGCCTTTTCTAAAATATGATACAGAACACCATACCTGGTTCTAAATCAGATCATGGTAACCAAAACCGAACAACTTGAGCCCAATATCTAACAAAGAACTGCCATGGTGTTCAGGATGGAAGTACAACATAATGTCATACACACACTCATGATCAAGCACAGATAGACTAGGATCACAGTTAACCAAAGGTCAAGGAAAAAAAGTGTGTGTGTGTGTAAGAATGTGTGTGTCTATCTTTGTCCCCTTGGCGACCTCTGTCTGTGTTACCGTAAGTGCTCCATTGTTGTGCTGCTGATGACAGCCTTATGAAAATGAGATTAATATCCAAACAAAAGTAAAAAATACAATAGGAAACATTTTTAACGGAAACGCACTGGAAATATACTGGCTGTACTTTTTAAGTTAAATATCTTGATTGCTGACATGCAAAACATTTTGGGACTTGATCAGCAATGGACTAATGAAACAAACACCAAAAGATAGTTTTCTTGGTGTAATCCACCCCCTTTTCATTAAGATTGTTCTAGCTAACTAAAACAATAAAGCTGCATAATACATCTTTGTTATGTTCAGTTTGGTAATATGCACCTGCTCATTAGTTAGTTAGCTAGCTAGCTAGCATTAGCTTGCTAACTGAGCCAGGCAGTCACAAACACTTCATATCAAAGGAATGGGGTGGTAAGTGTAGCACAATGCACACTAAATGCTTTACCATAAATGCTTTACTATCTGGCAAGATGATGAAGAAATAAATTCACTCTCCATTATTCCATGCTGCCAATGCCAGTTCGCTTACTAGCCAACATTAGCTTAACAGTTAATTTTTTTATTTTTTACCCCCTTTTTCTCCCCAATTTCGTGGTATCCAATTGTTAGTAATTACTATCATGTCTCATCGCTACAAAGACGAAGGTCGAAAGCCATGCGTCCTCCGAAACACAACCAAACCAAGCCGCACGGCTTCTTAACACAGAGCGCATCCAACCCGGAAGCCAGCCACACCTGGCGACCTTGGTTAGCGCCCACTGCACCCAGCCTGCCACAGGAGTCGCTGGTGCGCGATGAGACAAGGATATCCTGCTACTCCACCAACTCTTGACAGCTAACAGGCAGCTGCTTCATTCAAAAATGAATCCATTGTCATTGAATTATAATGTTGCTAGCTTCGCTAGTTATGTAGTTTTGGCCAAATGGTTAGTATCAACAAGGGCTAACTACAAATTACAATTTTTTATTTACAACTGCAACCTGGCCAAGGTAAAGCAAAGCAGTGCGACAAAAACAACAACACAGAGTTACACATAAACACATAAGCTGCTACAAGGGCTGCAGAGCTGTTGGCCGGGGTAGGTGTAGCCAGGTGGAAAGCATGGCCAGCCATAGAATAATGGTTATTGAAATGATCAATTATCGTAGATTTATCAGTGTTTCCCAGCCTCAGTGCAGTGGGCAGCTGGGAGGAGATGCTCTTATTCTCCATGGACTTTACAGTGTCCCAAAACTTTTTGGAATTAGTGCTACAGGTTGAAAATTTCTGTTTGAAAAAGCTATCCTTAGCTTTCCTAACGGACTAGGTATATTGGTTCCTGACTTCCCTGAAAAGTTGCATATCGCAGGGGCTATTCGAACGCCACAGGATGTTTTTGTGCTGGTCAAGGGCAGTCAAGTCTGGGGTGAACCAGGGGCTATATCTGTTCTTAGTTCTACATTTTTTGAATGGGGCATGCTTATTTAAGATGGCGAGGAAAGCACTTTTAAAGAGCAACCAGGCATCCTCTACTGATGGGATGAGGTCAATATCCTTCCAGGATACCCTGGCCAGGTCGATTAGAAAGGCTTGCTCGCTGAAGTGTTTTAGGGAGCGTTTGACAGTGATGAGGGGTGGTCATTTGACCGGGGACCCATCATGCACGCAGGCAATGAGGCAGTGATCGCTGAGGTTGGTCAGGATGATATCTAAGACGGTGCCCATGGTTACGGATTTAGGGTTGTACCTGGTAGGTTCCTTAATAATTTGTGTGAGATTGAGGGCATCTACCTTAGATTGTAATACGGCCAGGGTGTTAAGCATATCCCAGTTTAGGTCACCTAACAGTACGAACTCTGAAGATAAATGGGGGGCAATCAATTCACATATGGTGTCCAGGGCACAACTGGGGGCTGAAGGGTGTCTAATACAAGCGGCAATGGTGAGAGACTTTATAGTTAGGTATCAACAATATTAGCGTAGTTTGCTAGCACATTTATTTTTAATTGTTTTATTTAACCTTAATTTAACTAAGCAAGTCAGTTAAGAACAAATTCTTATTTACAATGACGGCCTACTCCGGCCAAACCCCAACGATGCTGGGCTAATTGTGCGCCAGTTGGCTTACATTAGCTACAGTGCCTTGCGAAAGTATTCGGCCCCCTTGAACTTTGCGACCTTTTGCCACATTTCAGGCTTCAAACATAAAGATATAAAACTGTATTTTTTTGTGAAGAATCAACAACAAGTGGGACACAATCATGAAGTGGAACGACATTTATTGGATATTTCAAACTTTTTTAACAAATCAAAAACTGAAAAATTGGGCGTGCAAAATTATTCAGCCCCTTTACTTTCAGTGCAGCAAACTCTCTCCAGAAGTTCAGTGAGGATCTCTGAATGATCCAATGTTGACCTAAATGACTAATGATGATAAAAACAATCCACCTGTGTGTAATCAAGTCTCCGTATAAATGCACCTGCACTGTGATAGTCTCAGAGGTCCGTTAAAAGCGCAGAGAGCATCATGAAGAACAAGGAACACACCAGGCAGGTCCGAGATACTGTTGTGAAGAAGTTTAAAGCCGGATTTGGATACAAAAAGATTTCCAAAGCTTTAAACATCCCAAGGAGCACTGTGCAAGCGATAATATTGAAATGGAAGGAGTATCAGACCACTGCAAATCTACCAAGACCTGGCCGTCCCTCTAAACTTTCAGCTCATACAAGGAGAAGACTGATCAGAGATGCAGCCAAGAGGCACATGATCACTCTGGATGAACTGCAGAGATCTACAGCTGAGGTGGGAGACTCTGTCCATAGGACAACAATCAGTCATATATTGCACAAATCTGGCCTTTATGGAAGAGTGGCAAGAAGAAAGCCATTTCTTAAAGATATCCATAAAAAGTGTTGTTTAAAGTTTGCCACAAGCCACCTGGGAGACACACCAAACATGTGGAAGAAGGTGCTCTGGTCAGATGAAACCAAAATTGAACTTTTTGGCAACAATGCAAAACGTTATGTTTGGCGTAAAAGCAACACAGCTCATCACCCTAAACACACCATCCCCACTGTCAAACATGGTGGTGGCAGCATCATGGTTTGGGCCTGCTTTTCTTCAACAGGGACAGGGAAGATGGTTAAAATTGATGGGAAGATGGATGGAGCCAAATACAGGACCATTCTGGAAGAAAACCTGATGGAGTCTGCAAAAGACCTGAGACTGGGACAGAGATTTGTCTTCCAACAAGACAATGATCCAAAACATAAAGCAAAATCTACAATGGAATGGTTCAAAAATAAACATATCCAGGTGTTAGAATGGCCAAGTCAAAGTCCAGACCTGAATCCAATCGAGAATCTGTGGAAAGAACTGAAAACTGCTGTTCACAAATGCTCTCCATACAACCTCACTGAGCTCGAGCTGTTTTGCAAGGAGGAATGGGGAAAAAATTCAGTCTCTCGATGTGCAAAACTGATAGAGACATACCCCAAGCGACTTACAGCTGTAATCGCAGCAAAAGGTGGCGCTACAAAGTATTAACTTAAAGGGGCTGAATAATTTTGCACGCCCAATTTTTCAGTTTTTGATTTGTTAAAAAAGTTTGAAATATCCAATAAATGTCGTTCCACTTCATGATTGTGTCCCACTTGTTGTTGATTCTTCACAAAAAAATACAGTTTTATATCTTTATGTTTGAAGCCTGAAATGTGGCAAAAGGTCGCAAAGTTCAAGGGGGCCGAACACTTTCGCAAGGCACTGTACAGCCAGCACAAGCCAAACAAGCTACTGCCACCTTGTGACCTGGAGTATTTACACAAAGCAAATCAGAGGTAAAACTGGTTGGTATTCGACTATGATTACTACAAATTTAGATAACTAACTTATCAATCTAAAAATTGTTAGCCGACATGGCTAATTGAGTGACTGTCAGTGACTTACAAAACAAGACAAACACTGCTGATGCACAACCACATTTAGAACTAGCATCTTGTGTATTCTACTATTCAAACTCTCAACAGTAAGTTCAGACCCCGACTGAGTTCCTAAAAAATATAATTAAAAAATAATTTGGATCGGGAGCACCCGGCCACTTATGCCTGGAGCCGGCCCTGGAGCAACTAACAGTCTGCTCTGATGTCTTAGTTTGGTTGTCTTTTTCTGTTTGCTTGGTTTGAAGCCATTTGAAACAGTCCTTGAGCAACTGTATTTCCATAAATAGAATATGTGGGCTAAAGTGTGGTCAGACTGCAGGTTGAACTGAACCACTCACCCTGAACTTTTCCAGAATGTTCCCACTGTGAACGGCTTGAGATTTCTCCTGAACAGATTTTCCTATGAAACTCGTGAACCATGCATTACAAATTAGAACTTTTTTCCACATTGAGAGAAAGAGAGATAATGTGTGTGTGTGTGTGTGTGTGTGTGTGTGTGTGTGTGTGTGTGTGTGTGTGTGTGTGTGTGTGTGTGTGTGTGTGTGTGTGTGTGTGTGTGTGTGTGTGCGTGCGTGTGTGTGAAAGCACGTGTATGAATGTGTGTGCATGTGTCTGTATGTGTGCTTGTGTGCATTTTCTGGGTCAAGACTGTGGGGTCTGACAGGTATTGGGATAGCTGGTCATTGGGAAATAGTGGTTGTGGTCTGCATGCTATGAAACCCCGACCCCATCCATAACTCAAGCCAAGTTCTTGATTATGCGTTATTGTGAAAAGCCAAATGTAAGCTATCTGTAACAATGGATTCCCGGCCTAAAGAAAAGACAAAAAAGATAATCGACCTGCTTGTGCAGACAACTCTGTAATCTCACTCTAGTCCTACTCTTAACCCTGTGAGCCAAGCAGCCAAACAGGAAGTGTGACAGTACGCGTTAAAAGATTTATCTCCTTAACATTGACTGTGCCCTGAACCAGGGCCAGTGCTCAGTGATGTCGGGGCTCTCTGTTCTCAACCCTTGGTCGAGACTGACGCTTGCAACGCCAGGGATGTGGGTTTGATTCCAATGGGGGACCAGTATGCGAAGAAATTGTATACACTCCCTTCTGTAAGTTTCTCTGGATAAAAGCATCTGAAAAAATGACTTAAATGTAATGATCCAGGATCAGTTGTTCCTACCTTAGTCAGAAACCCTGGGTCAGTTTTTTAAGAGCAAAAATTAAGCCCCAGGTTAAGTCCAGATAAGACCTTCACTCGCTGGGATGTTTGGAAAGAATTAAAGGGACGATTCAACATAATTTGATATTGTGGAAGACTGCGGTGTACCTCATCTCTCCAGTGTGAAACTTGGCATGTCAATCATAGGGTTACATTTTAGCCATCTAGCGACTTTAGTGCATTCATCTTAAGTACATTTTTTCCTTCATAAAGTAGCTATCCTCACAAACTTTTACAGATGCACAATTGAGAGCATCCTGTCGGGCTGCATCACGGCCTGGTATGGCAACTGCACTGCCCACAACCACAAGGCTCTCCGGAGGGTGGTGCGGTGTGCACAATGCATCACCGGGGGCAAACTACCTGCCCTCCAGGACACCTACAGCACCCAATGTCACAGGAAGGCCAAAAAGATAATCAAGGACAACAACCACCCGAGCAACTGCCAATTCACCCCGTTATCATCCAGAAGGCGAGGTCGGTACAGGTGCATCAAAGCTGGGGCCGAGAGACTGAAAAACAGTTTCTATCTCAAGGCCATCAGACTGTTAAACAGCCATCACTAACACAAAGAGGCTGCTGCCTACATACAGACTTGAAATCATTGACCACTTTCACAAATGGATCACTAGTCACTTTAATAATGCCACTTTAATAATGTTTACATATCTTGCATTACTCATCTCATATGTGTACACTGTATTTTATACCATCTATTGCATCTTGCCTATGCCACTCTGTCATTGCTCATCCATATATTTATATGTACCCTACCGTTCAAATGTTTGGGGTCACTTAGAAATTAGCTTGTTTTTTAAAGAACATTTATTTTTTTGTCCATTAAAATAACATCAAATTGATCAGAAATACAGTGTAGACATTGTTAATGTTGTAAGTGACTATTGTAGCTGGAAAAAGTTGATTTTTAATGGAATATCTACATAGGTGTACAGAGGCCCATTATCAGCAACCATCACTCCTGTGTTCCAATGGCACCTTGTGTTAGCTAATCCAAGTTTATAATTTTAAAAGGCTAATTGATCATTAGAAAACCCTTCTGCAATTACTTTAGCACAGCTGAAAACTGTTGTTCGAATTAAAGGAGCAATAAAACTGGTCTTCTTTAGACTAGTTTAGTATCTGGAGTATCAGCATTTGTGGGTTCGATTACAGGCAAAAAATGGCCAGAAACAAATAACTTTCTTCTGAAACTCGTCCGTCTATTCTTGTTCTAAGAAATGAAGGGTATTCCATGCGAGAAATTGCCAAGAAACTGAAGATCTCGTACAACGATGTGTACTACTCCCTTCACAGAACAGCGAAACAGACGCCTCACAAGTCCTCAACTGGCAGCTTCATTAAATAGTACCTGCAAAACACCAGTCTCAACGTCAACAGAGAACTGCCCTTCTGTAGGGTTGGAGGTGAAGAGACCAGAGGTGGCTGCTCTGTAGCCAAATACCATGGTCTTGTAGTGGATGCTTCAACTGGAAGCCAGGGGAGTGTGTGGAGGTGCGGACTGACATGGGAAAACTTGGGAAGGTTGAACAACAGGCGGACTGCAGCGTTCTGGGTAAGTTGCAGGGGTTTGATGGCACAAGTGGGGACCTCAGACAACAACGAGTTGCATTAGTCCAGACGGGAGATGACAAGTGCCTGGATCAGGACCTGCGCCCCTTCCTTCATGCTTATTTGGCATGTGTTACCCGGTTAGAGAGGATTACAGGTGTCATGACAACATATTCGAAATGGTACACCCTAAATGGCCACCAGTCCCACCACCAAATAATATGTTGCTTTCAGTGGGAATGTCCATTCTACTGGTTCTAGTTCTATGTATGACCCTACTTTGATGACGCTGGGTGGTGACCTTAGACGTAACTGGGTCGTAGGGCACTGGGTCGGTCCACGACAGAGCATCGTGGCGAGATTAATGCTAACACCATGTGACGGCGCTGAGAGGCTTAGATTACAAAAGGCACGGGATTACCGACTGCAATACCACCGCGGCCAATGAAAAGTAATGACTGGGCACAACAAAATGTGACACAACAAAAGTGGAGGAGCTAGAGAAGTGTAGGAATATACATGTAGATTGAAGAGAATCTTTACCCTCGTAGGCTGTTGGTGAAATGCTCCTGTGCAAATCTGAGATTGTCTCAGTCCTGCTCGAAACAAAACTGTTTTACATACGAATCACCGTGAGGCGCAAAGCAACTTTAAGCTTGTAAAAGAGCCTGTAATTGGGTTTCTCACAAGTGGAATTACACCAGGCTAAAACACCACTAACGCATTACTCCCGTGTAATTGACTAACAATGGGGTTTTTACGGGTTGAGTTTGGTCGGGAAGGTTCGATCACTCCCTACTAGAGCCTATTCACTGCTGAGTCTGTGGTCAAACTAATTGTACAATAAACTGAAACCCTGAACCACAACATTTGGTTTTATGGTTCTAACAGGCTAATGGCCACTGGCTTTGAGAAGGAAGCACACTATTGCTTATTTGAACCATTCGACCTTAAAGTCAAAATATTGAACAGTACTGCCTGTATGTAATCGTGACGTTTGAAACCTCAGAGTTGTTGTCTCCTGTTGAGATAATTTGTGACCTGGAACATACCACAATGGGTGGCAGACAATTTTTACAATTACAAATGGGGTGATTTCCCATGTTTAAGTGCACTTTCATTTCCGTTAACATCATAATTACTCTGAGACCACACCATAGAGTTTACATCCCATCGTAGCACCTTTATTCAAATTGTTTCAAAAAATAATTGAATTTGGGTTGAGAGAGAGAGAGAGAGGGGGGGGGGGGGATTGAAGAGGGAGGGTGAGAGAGATTCTTTATTCCCCACATCTGGGTATATCTGGCTGAGCCCTGAGAGAGGGTGTGTCTGTATGTCCTTAGTGAGAGGTTGTTTGGGGACACCATGCTGTGTGTGTGTGTGTGTGTGTGTGTGTGTGTGTGTGTGTGTGTGTGTGTGTGTGTGTGTGTGTGTGTGTGTGTGTGTGTGTGTGTGTGTGTGTGTGTGTGTGTGTGTGTGTGTGTGTGTGTGTGTGTGCGTGCGTGCGTGCATGCATGCGTCTGGGCGAATCAAGCTCAAATATTGCTTTAATGGGCTCTAGTAAAAAGCTCAATTATCCTCAAAAGGGCACAAGCTGTGGCCCTACACCACATCTAGGGAGCCACTTGTGAAAGAGCCATGCTACTGTATGGAGTCAGCTACTAAATAGCCCTAAAATCAATCAAATACATTTATAGTTAACAATGAAATATATATTAACTAAATCCATGATGCTGTCTAGGCAATTTCATATCAAGGCATATCAACTGTGTACTTGTCATGATACTTTGAAATAAAGCAGGACTCAACATTGGGAAATAGGCTTGTGACTACAGTGATTTACTGCTCCTTAGAAAATTATTTTAAGTGGTGCAAACATGTAGACGCATATGATAAACACCTGCAAACACAGATGTATGCATGGATGTGCCAATACAGGACACAGTCACACTTCCATACACACGTATGCACACAAAGAAACACGCACGCACACACACACACACATTCACACATGCCCCTGCATTGAGAAGGTATACATACACACACTCATCCAAATCCCCCTAAGCCTGTAATTTCCTGGCTGCATGTGCTGAAAAAGAGGCTTGACTCAAACAGAGCACATCTTTAGTGAGTTATCTTCCGCCTTATTCCTGTGAGTGCTATCATTCTCTCAGCCTCCTCACAACTTACGTGTCGGTGCAGCCAGCTGGTTTCTTCACGCATCGCGCCGATAGAAACAAGCATCTTTCTGGTAAGAAGAGGGGTGGGGGTATGCCTTATGATTAACGAGACGTGGTGTGATCATAACAACATACAGGAACTCAAGTCCTTCTGTTCACCTGACTTAGAATTCCTCACAATCAAATGTTGACCGTGTTATCTACCAAGGGAATTATCTTTGATTATAATCACAGCCGTATATACCCCCCCGAGCCGACACATCGATGACCCTGAACAAACTTTATTTGACTCTATGCAAACTGGAGACCACATATCCTGAGGCTGCATTCACTGTAGCTGGGGATTTTAACAAGGCTAATCTGAAAACAAGACTCCCTAATTTGTACCAGCATATTGATTGCGCAACCAGGGCTGGTAAAACCCTGGATCATTGTTATTCTAACTTCCGCAACGCATATAAGGCCCTCCCCCGCCCTCCTTTCAGAAAAGCTGACCACGACTCCATTTTGTTGCTCCCTGCCTACAGACAGAAAAAC
The DNA here is from genome assembly GCF_045791955.1 of Oncorhynchus clarkii lewisi. Taxonomy (NCBI): domain Eukaryota; kingdom Metazoa; phylum Chordata; class Actinopteri; order Salmoniformes; family Salmonidae; genus Oncorhynchus; species Oncorhynchus clarkii. The sequence continues at coordinate 27,442,010 of NC_092154.1, forward strand.
TAAAACAAGAAGCTCCCGCGCTCAGGTCTGTTCAACGCTGGTCCGACCAATCTGATTCCACGCTTCAAGACTGCTTCGATCACGTGGATTGTGATATGTTCCGTATTGCGTCCAACAACAACATTGACGAATACGCTGATTCGGTGAGCGAGTTCATTAGAAAGTGCATTGACGATGTCGTACCCATTGCAACGATTAAAACATTCCCAAACCAGAAACCGTGGATTGATGAAAGCATTCGCGTCAAACTGAAAGCACAAACCACTACTTTTAACTAGGGCAAGGTGACCGGAAACATGACCGAATACAAACAGTGTAGCTATTCCCTCCACAAGGCAATCAAACAAGCAAGGCGCCAGTATAGAGTCAAAGTAGAGTCGCAATTCAACGGCTCAGACACAAGAGGTATGTGGCAGGTTCTACAGTCAATCACGGATTACAAAAAGAAAATCAGCCCCGTCGCAGACCAGGATGTCTTGCTCCCAGACAGACTAAATAACTTTTTTGCCAGCTTTGAGGACAATACAGTGCCACTGACACAGCCTGCAACCAAAATCTGCGGACTCTCCTTCACTGCAGCCGATGTGAGTAAAACATTTAAACGTGTTAATCCTCGCAAGGCTACAGGACCAGACGGCATCCCCAGCCGCGTCCTCAGATCATGCACAGACCAGCTGGCTGGTGTGTTTACGGACATATTCAATCAATCCTTATCCCAGTCTGCTGTTCCCACATGCTTCAAGAGGGCCACCATTGTCCCTGTTACCAAGAAAGCTAAGGTAACTGAGCTAAACGACTACCGGTGGTGTAGGTGTCCTGGAGGGCAGGTAGTTTGCCCCCGGTGATGCGTTGTGCAGACCTCACTACCCTCTGGAGTGAGGCGCAACCTCAGGAGGCTGAAGAAATTTGGCTTGTCACCAAAAGCACTCACAAACTTCTACAGATGCACAATCGAGAGCATCCTGTCGGGCTGTATCACCGCCTGGTACGGCAACTGCTCTGCCCACAACCGTAAGGCTCTCCAGAGGGTAGTGAGGTCTGCACAACGCATCACCGGGGGCAAACTACCTGCCCTCCAGGGCACCTACACCACCCGATGTCACAGGAAGGCCATAAAGATCATCAAGGACAACAACCACCCGAGCCACTGTAGCACTCACTTCCGTCATCATGAAGTACTTTGAGAGACTAATCAAGGAATCGCAACCACACTGAACACTGCCCTAACCCATCTGGACAAGAGGAATACCTATGTGAGAATACTGTTCATCGACTACAGCTCAGCATTTAACACCATAGTACCCTCCAAACTCGTCATCAAGCTCGAGACCCTGAGTCTCGACCCCGTCCTGTGCAACTGGGTACTGGACTTCCTGACGGGCCGCCCCCAGGTGGTGAGGGTAGGTAACAACATCTCCACCCCGTTGATCCTCAACACTGGGGCCCCACAAGGGTGCGTTCTGAGCCCTCTCCTGTACTCCCTGTTCACCCACGACTGCGTGGCCATGCACGCCTCCAACTCAATCATCAAGATTGCGGACGGCACTACAGTGGTAGGCTTGATTACCAACAACGACGAGATGGCCTACAGGGAGGAGGTGAGGGCCCTCGGAGTGTAGTGTCAGGAAAATAACCTCACACTCAATGTCAACAAAACAAAGGAGATGATTGTGGACTTCAGGAAACAGCAGAGGGAGCACCCCCCTATCCACATCGACGGGACAGTAGTGGAGAGGGTAGTAAGTTTTAAGTTCCTCGGCGTACACATCACGGACAAACTGAATTGGTCCACCCACACAGACAGCGTCGTGAAGAAGGCGCAGCAGCGCCTCTTCAACCTCAGGAGGCTGAAGAAATTCGGCTTGTCACCAAAAGCACTCACAAACTTCTACAGATGCACAATCGAGAGCATCCTGTCGGGCTGTATCACCACCTGGTACGGCAACTGCTCTGCCAACAACCGTAAGGCTCTCCAGAGGGTAGTGAGGTCTGCACAACGCATCACCGGGGGCAAACTACCTGCCCTCCAGGACACCTACACCACCCGATGTCACAGGAAGGCCATAAAGATCATCAAGAACAACAACCACCCGAGCCACTGCCTGTTCACCCCGCTATCATCCAGAAGGCAAGGTCAGTACAGGTGCATCAAAGCAGGGACCGAGAGACTGAAAAACAGCTTCTATCTCAAGGCCACCACTAACATTGAGTGGCTGCTGCCAAGACACTGACTCAACTACAGCCACTTTAATAATGGAAATTTATAGAAATTGATGTAAAATATATCACTAGCCACTTTAAACAATGCTACTTAATATAATGTTTATAATATAATGTTTACATACCCTACATTACTCATCTCATATGTATATGTGTATACTGTACTGTACTCTATATCATCTTTATGTAATACATGTATCACTAGCCACTTTAAACTATGCCACTTTGTTTACATACCCTACATTACTCATCTCATATGTATATACTGTACTCGATACCATCTACTGCATCTTGCCTATGCCGTTCTGTACCATCACTCATTCATATCTTTATGTACATATTATTTATCCCTTTACACTTGTGTGTATAAGGTAGTAGTTTGGGAATTTTTAGGTTAGATTACTCGTTGGTTATTACTGCACTTCTGAACTAGAAGCACAAGCATTTCGCTACACTCGCATTAACATCTGCTAACCATGTGTATGTGACAAATAGATTTGATTTGATTTGAACTTCATCAACTCTCCCAGACACAACATGACCATGGACACACAACCACCACTAAACAACCCAGGGTGTGCAAGTGTGGGTGTGTGTGGGTGTGTTTGAAAGATATGGTTTATCCCAGCTTTTGAGTAGAGCCTGAGAAAAGTGGTGTCTCCCAGAAGACTATAAAGTGTTTAATGATTATGTTTTTCTCCAGTAGTTAGTAATGTGTGCATGAAAAAAATAAATCCCAGGTGCCCCCCACAATAACTGTGCCCTTCAGTGGAAAATTCCCTGTGTTGTAACCACCATTTCATAAAGTCTCCAAATGCTGGTTTGAGTGATCACCTGCTTAGCAACCAAAACACAACAGGGCAACACTTGAGTCTCTCTGTATGACCCACTACACAGAGCATACATAACAGCTTTATGAGCAGGATATTGAGAGCTTATGAAGTGTTCACTAACCAATACCAGGATTTCATTATAGGTCATAGACCAGATGACCATTGTTATTATGTAATACAGGATACATAACAATGGGAAGTCGTTATGGCAAATGCTCCACAAAGCACAATAGATCACATACAGGTATAGGATCTTAATTTGTTCACTCTAGTTGCTGAGAATTTTCCTGCACCGCAGCAAAAGTAGATGAGCTTTGTGATTTACAGAAATTCACTGAAAACCCACACTAACACACAGTTATATTAACAGTGTTGCACTTTCCACGTAACATACTTTTTCGCTAGCTAATATAGCCTAACCACCAATCAAGCAGAATTATGCAATAAATATTCAAATCCTGTTGCTGCAGGATTATTTTGTGACAGTATAGGTCAAATTCAGATCCTACATCTGTACACTGTGCTGTGCTGACTTGACATTTTTAACTGGGGTTGCTTCTCCTTTTACTAATGGCTAGTTTCACTCTTCACTCTTGTTATGTAATGCAACTGATGTCTGACTCAATAATTCACCAAGGTATACAGTGTACATACATGATCAACATCAGATGGAGTTTACTTTCCCATCTGGCAGTTTGAAATGCTCTGCACACCTTACCGACATATTCATGCATGACAAAACAGAGGAGAAGCCATCACACACACACACGCACACGCACACACACACACACACACACACACACACACACACACACACACACACACACACACACACACAGGCTCTCTCTTAGTTACCAGGCTCTGTTTCGGTTTCTGTCCTTTGTTTACCCACTTCTCCAGATTCTACCATGCAGTTCTATGCGGCAGCCAGAATAGACATTCGTTAGACATAGCCTTAACACTGGTCAGGATTGAGATTAGGGTAGATAAAGTATTTCAGATATCTACAATTATTCTGCTTTTGACGACGACAGACTGATAGTTTTCTGCCAACATTTACATTCTCTGACTTGATGCACCCACTGGATAAATGCACTTCCAAAATATCCCTGAAATAACTGGACTCTGAACAGCTCTATATTTCAGTGAACCCTGCATTCCAGCCTATAAGAGACAGGACATACAGCCTGGCCTACAGTAGCCATATAAACTATACCCTTTAGGATCCCATAGTACTTAATGAACCAGACTATTTCAGCCCACTATCTGCTGCTCTCCCCAGTCTGCTGACCTCCCAGCAGGCATTTGAACAGGTGCCACGGTGCGGTTGCCATGGGTTACGGGGGCGTAGGCTTATAGTCATGACCCACCCGATTATGGGATACGTGCAGGGCCTCCTACACATACACCACATTCTGGATACACCAAGCACCAACGCTGCCAAGACCACAGGCCAACGACTGTGTGTTTATGTGTATATTCCTCCTCTAGTGTGTGTGTGTGTGTGTGTGTGTGTGTGTGTGTGTGTGTGTGTGTGTGTGTGTGTGTGTGTGTGTGTGTGTGTGTGTGTGTGTGTGTGTGGTCTCAGAGCCCAAACACTGCAACCTGTGTGTATTGTATGAGAATGTGTGTTTGTTTGGGTTGGCAGCGATGCTGAGGTCGAGGCAGTTATGAAGGCTGTATATGGTCGACTGACAGTGAGAACAGGTGGACCTGTGGAATTTTGTCTTCCTTACTCTCTCACACTGATACACACACAAATAAACTCGGTGTCTCTTGCCACCTCCTTTCTGTCTCTCCTATCTCTCTCCCTATCTTTCCCACTCTCTCACTCACTCACTCACTCACTCACTCACTCACTCACTCACTCACTCTCACACCTGACTGGGGCATGGTCAGGTCTACATCTCTTTAATTAAGAAACATACACAAAAACACATGCACACACACATGCACACCAACATACACATCCACACACACATGGCTGTAGAGTCCTGCTGATGGCTCTTGTGCTTTTCCCAGTAAACAGATATGTGCATCATAGCAGGTAGCCTAGCGGTTAAGAGAGTTGGCCAGTAACCAAAAGACTACTGGTTTGAATCCATGAGCTGGCAAGGTCTAAAATCTGCCATTCTGCCCTTAAGCAAGGCAGTTAACTCCCAACCAGAACTGTTCCCCAGGCGCCGATGACGTTGATTAAGGCAGCCCCCCACACCTCTCTGATTCAGTTCGGTTGAATGCATTCCGTTGTGCAACTGACTAGGTATCCCCCTTCCCTGAGGGGAAATGAGAGAGATTTATTCCTCAGGATCACCATACAGCACAGAAATATTGTGACCCATCCTGGAGCTGCTTCTTCCTCCTCTCCTCTGCTCACCCACCTTCACAGAAGGAGGTGCAGCGGGTGTGCTACTAAAATACTGCTTTGTTTCTATCTACAAGCCAACAGACTGCTGAACACTTTAAGTGTACTCGCCACCTGGCACTGACTCTCTGCACCTTAGCACACATGCACTCATGCACACACCCACACAGACATGCACTCATGCACACACACACATTCATGCTACGCACACATATCACACATACCTTATTATTTTTGCTAAATAGAGCACAATTCAAACACTTGCCACCCAACCCCCCTTCCCCCAAACATGTGTAAATATTGGACTATAAATTGTGCAATCCTGTATTATGCTAAAGTGTTTATTCTATTCTAATGAGCCATTTACTTGATGTTCATATTCTTATATTTTATTATTTCTTATTGTTGTTGCATTGTCAAGAAGGAACTTGCAAGTAAGCATTTCGTTGTATGGTGTATGCCATGTGTATCCTGTACATACGACTAATAAAACTTGAAACTAGCATAAAGCTTGGCTATCCTCAGAAGGGTACAAGCTGTGTGTGTGATGTGAATCTGTTGGATGTGTCACATTATATCACAATGAAATTGAAGACAGTAATAGGTACTGTACACATGTTATGTAATATTTTCCCCTCCCTCAAATAGTGACTGAAGCATTGCCTTGGATGGGGTTTGGAGAGGACCCTCCAGTTGGAACATTGACATCACTAATGGAAAAGTACAAAATAACAGAGGTATATAAATGAGAGTAAGAAAATACGAACTTCCTGCCTTTGGAACAGGGCTAGTCTACCGCATTTTGGGCCCTGGGACACCTACTTACAGCAGGGACCCCGAACCACAAAAAAATACAAATACAAATAGATTTTTGGGGAAAACAGCTAACTTCCTGCATTTCAACACCTTGGGCAGAGAAAAATATGCAGTTTTCTAATGCTATTCTACACATTTTGCCATAAGGTTGAAAGAAAATCTTGCCAATGCGTGTTCATTTGCTATTTGGGGAGCCCCTGACCTCCAGTGGTCCCCCAACCCAATTATTATTATTTTCAATCAAATAAATTCAAAGGGATCTTGGGCAAATACTTGAGAATGATATGATATGATATATTCTGATATTAATTGAATATTCTGTTCAATAATTACCAGGCTTGGAGTGGAAAAGTTGTTTAGTTCATCTGGAGAATCAGGAATGGGATTTTTAAAAATACAGCTTTAGGTTACACCAGAGAGTATGTAGGCCTACAGAAAACTCTGCTGCAACCAAATACTGTACAACCCAGCTGTGCTTGTTGGGTATTAATTGATGGTGTGACACTTCCACCTAGTGACGAATTCAAAATATTGACCACTCAGTGGAGTACAAGACACACTCTAAAGACAGATGGCTAATTGATTGACACCCTCTACCGGGACATTGGCACATACCCAAAAGCTATTTACAGCCGACGACCTATAGCCTACAATAGCAACAAACATTTGTTGTATAAACTCTAATTTAGTCTACCCAAGTTGAAACATGAGAGCTATTAAGGAATCCCTAGGCTATGTCTGATAGAAAATGGCTCATAGCCTTGGACCTACTCTTAGAGTTAAATCCAAAGCTGAATGAACAACACTAAATTCATTGTATTTTGGACATATAGCATGACCTACTAACGAGTGTCATCGAGGCCAAAAATGCATAATTGCAACAAATGCACTTATCCAGGAGGTTTCCTCACACATCGATGCGTAACAGCAGAGAGGTACCCATTTGTCATGCGCGTTCAAAGACTCCTCTCTTTTTCCTTCCGAGTGGCTTCCGCATTCGCCTATCACTCAACGAAGCTGAATGGGGGATGTTGATAATCTCTACCATACAAAGGGGCCATCGGTCTGTCCAGTCAGTGCAGAGGTCCCTGTAGTGCAATACCCGCATGCGCAGTGCCATCAGGCTGGTCGGGTATCCAATAGATCTTAAGCGATGTGTTTCAGCAGCCAGCACGGACCTCATACATGATTTCTTTGGGATAGATTTCCGCTTGCCTTTGCATTTTTGCCAAATTTGGGGTGGATGTCTAATTGTCCTTATAGCAGTGTTGGGGATCAGCGGCTATAACGGCAGAATACGGTCATTTAAAGGCGTTGTCCATCACTTTGCACCGGATGTCAGTACACGCAACTAAATCTCGAGAAGGTATGTAGATATGTATTTTTCTCCATAATGAAATGGTTAATACAGAAATGCAGAATCGCGTGCTTGGGCTATCATTCTTTAAATAGGTTATTTTGTGAACAAATTAGTGCACAGCCTTGGAAAGTGTAGGCTTAGTCTTTTTTCTTTAGTTATGCTTTGAGGAATTGAACCGTTCGTTACCTTCTCTTGCGTTCGTTTTCTTTATGCTTATCTGCCATCCCCTTTGGCTGAATTCATATCATCATAGTTCTGTATTTTTATAAGACAATAAACTCAGACAGTGCTTAGACAATTTCATCACTTATTCACCCTTACTCTCTCCGCCTGCTCTCTCTTCCTAAGAAACCATGAACTTCTATTATGTGAGCATGCATGACAGTAGCCTACATAGACTCAGTGGAAAGGAACTTGCACGATGTTAGAATATGATGGGTGGCATATAGGAAGGGATTGGATGCAGCCTATAAAATGTGTCTATAAAGTGTTTAGAGACTATTTTGGTTTCATTTTCCCTATATGATTTGTATAAACTGTTAACCACATAATTTCCCATGTTCAGTCAACCACTCTTTGAAAATCCGCCATGCGCCATATGTGTGAGCGCAAATAAGGGTCTAGTTCATAGGGGCAAGTTATCGCTTTAAATGATGCCCCTGCGAATGTGGGTCGCTTGGCGTTTGGATTTACGTCTAAGCTCGTAGAGCAATTGGATTTAAGCCTCTTGATCGCACCGAGCAAAACCTGCTGACACACGCGCCCCGGTTCTTTGTGTGCTCTCATGCCCGTTTCCACGGGCGACCGGACCTATTTGGGTGAATTTTTTTCTCTCTCTCCCATCCTCCCATTTCCTCTTCCGTTTTGAAAACGAAACTTAACCCCCATTGTCAGTGAATGTGTGTTTTTTCAGGTTCCCCCAAACTCCCCAATAAGTTTTCACAAATTAATTAGACCTATTATGATCTATAAGCCAATAAGATGATTTTAGTGTGTGGTTTACAACATGTTATAAACTGGGTGGTTCGAGCCCTGAATGCTGATTGGCTGACGGCCGTGGTTTATCAGGCCATATACCACGGGTAAGACAAAACATGTATTTTTACAGGTCTAATTACGAAGGTAACCAGTTTATAATAGCAATAAGGCACCTGGGGGTTTGGAATATATGGCCAATATACCACGGCTAAGGGCTGTGTCAAGGCACTCCGTGTTGCGATGTGCGTAAGAACAGCCCTTAGCCGTGGTATATTGGCCATGTACCACACCTCCTCGGGCCTTATTGCTTAATTATAACACTAGGCCTCTGCATTCTAATTTGCGGGCATTGTCATGCTGAAACAGGAAAGGGCCTTCCCCAAACTGTTGCCAAGTTGGAAGCACAGAATCGTCTAGTATGTCATTGTATGCTGTAGCGTTAAGATTGTCCTTCACTGGAACTAAGGGGCCTAGCCCGAACCATGAAAAACAACCCCCGACATTATTCCTCCTCCACCAAACTTTACAGTTGCCACTATGCATTGGGACTGGTAGCGTGCTCCTGGCATCCGCCAAACTCAGATTCGTTCGTCGAACTGCCAGAGGGTGAAGAGGGATTCATCACTCCAGAGAACGCGTTTCCACTGCTCCAGAGTCCAATGGCGGCAAGCTTTCCACCACTCCAGCCGACGCTTGGCATTGCGCATGGTGATCTTAGGCTTCTGTGCGGCAGCTTGGCCATGGAAACCCATTTCATGAAGCTCCAGACGAACAGTTCTTGTGTTGACATTGCTTCCAGAGACGATTTGGAACTCGGTAGTGAGTGTTGCAACCGAGGACAGAGGATTTTTACGCACTACGCACTTCAGCACTCGCCGGTCCCGTTCTGTGAGCATGTGGCTTAGCCATTATTGCTCCTAGAAGTTTCCACTTCACAATAACAGCACTTACAGCTGACCGGGGCAGGTCTAGCAGGGCAGAAATTTGATGAACTGACTTGTTGAAAAGGTGGCATCCTTTGTGGTGTCACGTTGAAAGTCACTGAGCTCTTCAGTAAAGCCATTCTACTGCCAATGTTTGAATATGGAGATTGCATGGCTGTGTGCAGTGAGTGTGGCTGACTTAACCGAATCCACTAATTTGAAGGTGTGTCCACATACCTTTGTATACATAGTGCATCAACCCACTTGACATCAAAGAGAGCCAACCAGCTTTCTGGTAGAGAATGTAGTGATGAGTACTAAAATGTGTACTGTATGTTGTTCTCTATGGTCTTTTATACACCCATTCAAATAAGGCTTTAGTAGCACACATTTAGGGAAAGGGGGATACCTAGTCAGTTGTCCAACTGAATGTATTCAACTGAAATGTGTCTTCCGCATTTAACCCAACCCCTCTGAATCAGAGAGGTGCGGGGGGCTGCCTTAATCGACATCCGCGTCTTCGGCGCCTGGGGAACAGTGGGTTAACTGCCTTGCTCAGGGGCAGAACGACAGATTTTGACCTTGTCAGCTATTTACAAACAACTTTTAAATTAGTTTTTATACTGAACAAAAATGTAAATGCAACATGCAACATTAGGCCCTAATCTATGGATTTCACATGACTGGGAATACAGATATGCATATGTTGGTTACAGATACCTTAAAAAAATGGGCCTCACAGTGGGCCTCAGGATCTGAACATTCAATTCTCTGCTAACAGCTCTGGTGGACATTCCTGCAGTCAGCATGCCAATTGCACGCTAACTCAAAACTTGACACATCTGTGGCATTGTGTTGTGTGACAAAACTGCACATTTTAAAGTGGCCTTTTATTATCCCCAGCACAAGGTGCACCTGTGTAAGGACCATGCTATTTAATCAGCTTATTGATATGCCACACCTGTCAGATAGATGGATTATCTTGGCAAAGGAGAAATGCTCACTAACAGGGATGTAAACAAATTTCTGCAAAAAATTTGAGAGAATAACTTTTTGTCCGTATGGAACATTTCTGGGATCTTTTCTTTCAGCTCATGAAACATGAGACCAGCACTTTACATTTTGTCTTAGAACATGTGTGTGGGGGGATGGGTAACCACAAAGACCTACTCTGTCCACACTGATCAGTTGTTTAGTCCTCTTTTAGATCTGTGCAATTAGTGTGAGGCTCGAAATAAACCCTGCACTAACAGTTTAGACCAGGGAATGTTCGTACATATGGGTGATCCATGTGCTGAGTTTGGCAAACTCAGAGTTTGAATTTGATGTTAAAGGGATTCTTTGGGATTTGGGCCATTTTTATATCTCTAAGTACAGTACAAAGGAAGTTAGAGGTAGTTTGGCGAGCCAATGCTAACTAGCATTAGCTCAAAGACGGAAAGTCTATGGTATCTGCTAGCATACAGTACCAGTCATTGAGCATACGCTAGTTAACAATTGCTCTAGTGCTAGTTAGCAACTTCCTTCAAACTGCACGCAGAGAAATAAAAATGGTATCCATGAGTTCATCTGACTCTGGGGAAGTAGATAAAGGGCTTAAGTATCCCTTTAAAGTGATGTCCAGAACTTTTGTATAATTTCAGCCAGTAGTTTTCAATTTGGTGCTCACGAGCCAAAACTGGTCTCCGTTTTTTGTGTACTAGTCAGCCACTTCTGTACTACGCCATCCGTTTCATTTGTTACGTTTGGTCCTGCAAAATAATTTTATATTTATATACAGTACCAGTCAAAAGTTTGGACACACCCACTCATTCAAGGGTCTTTCTTTATTTGTACTATTATCTACATTGTAGAATAATAGTGAATACATCAAAACTATGAAATAACACATGGAATCAGGTAGTAACCAGCAAAAGTGTTAAACAAATCAAAATATATGTTTTATTTGAGATTCTTTGAAGTAGCCACCCTTTGCCTTGATGACAGCTTTTGACTGGTACTGTATATATATTTATATTTTTTATTTTATTTGTATGATATGTTACAAATACAATTCGTACAATATGTTACGAATTTGTTGTGCTTAAATAAGATCCCAGACTGCATCTTTAACTTCACCAACATTATAATAAGGTTTTCAATTATCTAAAGGGGCTTAAGACGTTCGCATGCTTCCCAGCTGAAACAGTTTGGTAGAGTTCGTGCATATATTATGACGACATTTTGTGAAGTTTTTGTTCGTTTTGGACTTCAGTGAGGGTTTTTCCGGCTTTTCGGGCACACGCATTTCTTAACCTCTTCATTGGTGATTGGTCAACACTAGGGATTCTTCAATAAAGTCTTTGTTGTCATTCAACGAGAAACGACTCATTTTCATGCACATTCTTTCATAGAAAAATACTGCACCAAAATTGCGCAACAATTATCTCTCGGGAAAAAACGGCAAAATGAATGACAGATTTCTTTAATTATCTTCGATTCATTTGGACTATTTTGAAGACTGGCTACTCTCTTTCTCTCACTGCAGCATAAGCAGGACCAAATCCAGACGCAGGCATGGAAGCTGTCACCCACTTTATGAATGACACGGTAGAGTTCTACAGATGGAGCCTTACTATAGCAGGTGAGTTAGTGCTGATTTCTCTCACATTGCAGGGACAGTCTGCTAATCTAACCACGCACACAAGCACAAACTCAGGTACACATGGTTGCTTGTGTGTGTGTGTGCAATACAATACACTATTAGAGCAATTCGGAGTACTGCAATTAAGTATATCCTCCAGACACCATTGGTGCAACATTGTGTAGTCATACATTCAGACAGGATTCAGAGTCATACTTTACATTTGTGTGTCTGTCATATGACCACTGCTGACATTAACTTTCCTGTCCCTCTCCCAGACAAGCGAGTGGAGAAATGGCCGATGATGTCGTCCCCCGCCCCCACCCTGGCCATCAGCTGCCTGTACTTGCTCTTCCTGTGGGCGGGGCCTAAGTACATGCAGAATCGCGAGCCTTTCCAGCTAAGGAAGACCCTCATAGTGTACAACTTCAGTATGGTGATACTCAACTTTTACATCGCCAAAGAGGTAACCAGCTCCATTCCTTTTACACCAAGTCAATAATGGCATGTTCCATTTCTTTTCAGGCCATTGTCTATTTGGTTCCCAGTCCCTGTCCCTTCAGTGTGTACAGATTGGAAACGGCTTCCCACTGGGCACACACTCATTGAATCAACATTGTTTCCACATAATTTCAACAAAATGACATTCAACCAATGTGGAATTGATGTCTGTGCCCAGTAGGTTGATCGGTGATAGCAATATGACCCCTGCTTTAAGTTAATCTATTGTTCAGCAAGGCTGTGCCATCACCGAATGGCTGATGTAGCATGCCATGTACCAACCCTGCCTGAATTTAATACTATACTCACATACCATACCTAGGACTGCACCTGTCAAGCATCCACTACATTAAAACAGTTGAAGTCGGAAGTTTACATACACCTTAGCCAAATACATTTAAACTCAGTTTTTCACAATTCCTGACATTTTAATCCTAGTAAAAACTCCCTGCCTTAGGTCAGTTAGGATCGCCACTTTATTTTAAGAATGTGAAATGTCAGAATAATAGTAGAGCGAATTATTTACTTCAGCTTTTATTTCTTTCATCACTTTCCCAGTGGGTCAGAAGTTTACATCAATTAGTATTTGGTAGCATTGCCTTTAAACGGTTTAACTTGGGTCAAACATTTCGGGTAGCCTTCCACAACCTTCCCACAATAAGTTGGGTGAATTTTGGCCCATTCCTCCTGACAGAGCTGGAGTAAGTGAGTCAGGGTTGTAGAACCCCTTGCTCACACACGCCTTTTCAGTTCTGCCTTCAAATTTTCTATAGGATTGAGGTCAGAGCTTTGTGATGGCCACTCTAATACCTTGACTTTTTGTCCTTAAGCCATTTTGCCACAACTTTGGAAGTATGCTTGGGGTCATTGTCCATTTGGAAGACCCATTTGCGACCAAGTTCGAACTTCCTGACTGAAATCTTGAGATGATGTCTTGAGATGCATCTATTTTGTGAAGTGCACCAGCAAAGCACACCCACAACATGATGCTGCCACCCCCGTGCTTCACGTTTGGGATGGTATTCTTTGGCTTGCAAGGCTCTACCTTTTTCATCCAAACATAACGATGGTCATTATGCCCAAACAGTTTTTTATGCCGGTTTTGGAGCAGTGGCTTCTTCCTTGCTGAGCGGCCTTTCAGGTTATGTCGATATAGGACTCGCTTTACTGTGGATATAGATACTTTTGGACCTGTTTCCTTCAGCATCTTCACAAGGTCCTTGCTGTTGTTCTGGGATTGATTTTTGATCTCTAGAAGACAGAACGCATCTCCTTCCTGAGTGCTTATGACGGCTGCGTGGTCCCATGATGTTTATACTTGCATATTATTGTTTGTACAGATGAACGTGGTACCTGCAGGCATTTGGAAATTGCTCCCAAGGATGAACCAGACTTGTGGAGGTCTACAATTTTTTTCTGAGGTCTTGGCGGATTTCTTTTGATTTTCCCATGATGTCAAGCAAAGAGGCACTGAGTTTGAAGATAGGCCTTGAAATACATCCACAGGTACACCTCCAATTGACTCAAATTACGTCAATTAGCCTATCAGAAGCTTCTAACGACATGGCATAATTTTCTGGAATTTTCCAAGCTGTTTAAAGGCACAGTCAACTTAGTGTATGTAAACTTCTGACCCACTGGAATTGTAAGACAGTGAATTATAAGTGAAATAATCTGTCTGTAAACAGTTGTTGGAAAACTTACTTGTGTCATGCATAAAGTAGATGTCCTAACAGACTTGACAAAACTATAGTTTGTTAAGAAGGCATTTGTGGAGTGGTTGAAAATTAGTTTTAATGACTCCAATCTAAGTGTATGTAAACTTCCGACTTCAAATGTATATATATAGTCCTTTTAGACCTGTAGACACAGAGGAAATAGGGTCTAGAGCACAACTCCAGTCCCCAACAGCTGCAGTGCTGCTGGTTTTCATTTCTCCCTGGCAATTGCTTCCACATCCCCGGCCCCCCCCCCAGGTGTAAATTGGTCTCTGTGGCCCTTGAGGGCTGGTGGTGTGTATCCATGGCAGAGAGCCTTTTGTTTGGCGCGCGGATCAATTAAGAAAACTCAGTTGGGGTGTTGTTACTGTTAGAGTAGTAGAATACACCATTTTAAAATTGGTTATGCGTCATCAGTTTATGTTTTATGTCAGTCACTGACCATGTCAGCTAACAACAACATTTCTCTTAGATCCTCCAAAAGGCTAGGGGCCGGCTCTGAGTACATGTGTGGGCATGAATGTCGGTATAGCGCAGACCATTGAGCCACTGCTGGCCCTCATTGGGAGTTCCGATATTTTAATATAAAGTTGCTCATTCCTGGTCTAGAGGAAAGGGACAATCTCTAACATTTTGTTCCTAATGTCGTGTCGCTAACTTTGTATCTCTGTGGCCTCAGCTCCTCCTGGGTGCAAGAGCAGCGGGGTACAGCTACCTATGTCAACCTGTCAGCTACTCCAACGACGTCAACGAAGTCAGGGTGAGCAAACATGACACCCTACACTCTTTTTCTATTAATTTTGTGAAAAGGCCAAGAGCCGGAGCTTGTCTGGTCATTCTGTTCATGAGCCAGCAAAGACTGGAATTGTTTGCCTTCTAGCCTTCTAATTTATACAGATTGGGTCTCCTGTATTTGAGGTGTAGAGTGAGGTCCAGCTTTAGCAGCATGTGGTTCTGTGTAAATCTAAGCAGCCGTACTGTAATCCTATTGTTAGGTTAAGTAGACTATCACTCTATTTGTGTGTGTGTGTGTAAGAGATAGGGAGAGGAGGAGAGGACAGAGGGGGCGTGACCTTCTGCATTAAGGGGAGGAGTTATTAGGTCTCACCACTTCTGAACCCACCCATAGCATGATGGCGTTACTGAGGGACAAGAGTGACACTCAGAGCACTGTGGCACACAGCTTCTTTCTCTCTCTCTCTCTCTTACTCTCTTTCTCTGTGTGTGTGTGTGTGTGTGTCAATTACAAAGGGATACGAGAGAGAGAGAGTATGTTGGTGGGGGTTGAGAATGGATATGGACAGGCTACTTTGTCCAGTTGTAGTCTGACATACAAGAGGTTGAGCTCTACTTACCTTTTAGGCTTGGGAACAAGCCAGCAACAAGCCTGATACAACAGCTATCCTCATGTATTAGCTCTTACTGTACCATCCCCTTAACAAAACACTTTCTCTACCAGACCACAGGCTAACCTGCCATGTCATTCACCAATGACCCCTTTCATCGTCATCACAATCCCCTATGAAAAGTGTTGACCCTAACATTGTTGACTCTGACCTTAGATTTACAGAGATGATCCAGGTGAAGTTATCTTTGATCTTGGTCAGGATCCAATTGAACCTTATTCCCAACTTCAGTGACTTCAATAGATTCAATAATTGCAATAAAATGTATTTGTGCGTGTGAGGGTGTGTCCTTGATGCATACATGTGTGGATGATGCATGATAATGAGTGTGTGTGTGAAAAGCAAGGTGGCTAGCGGTGTTATCCATAATCTCAACCCAGTGAAATCCATAAAATCCTCTTGAATCCTCTTTAAAGCGTTTCAGGAAATTGGCAATCTTCATTGTCTTTGAGTTTGAGTCCTTAAAACCAGATGGATTTGAGATAGCTCACTCCCTCCCTCTTCACGTTGGCAGATAGCGTCTGCTCTGTGGTGGTACTACATCTCTAAGGGAGTGGAGTATCTGGACACGGTGTTCTTCATCCTGAGGAGGAAGTTTAACCAGGTCAGCTTCCTCCATGTCTACCATCACTGCACCATGTTCATCCTCTGGTGGATCGGAATCAAGTGGGTCCCTGGAGGACAGTGTAAGTACCTAGGGGTACATTGTGTGTATATATATATATATATATATATATAGACATTTTCCCACCTGGATAATCTCCCCCCAGCACTGTCATACTGTTCCGACAGGGGTGATGACATACCATGCTAACATACACTCACAAGCAGCCTGACCTGTATCCCCTCTGAACTACCTTTAACCTATATCCCTCTCACAGCGTTCTTCGGAGCAGGCATAAACTCATCCATCCATGTCCTGATGTATGGGTACTATGGCCTGGCCGCTTTCGGACCCAAGATCCAGAAATTCCTCTGGTGGAAGAAATACCTGACCATCATTCAGATGGTAAGTCTCCCTGTTATTGTGGCCATAGCACAGCTGTTCAGGTAGTGTGTGATTGATCCTGAAACACGTCTTTGCATATCAAAATATATTTCATTGTTTGGAGTGTGCAGTCTGACTCATTGATTAGGGATTATGTTGAGATTATTACATTCGGATTAAGCATGTCAGTTAAACATGTGTCTTGTGTACGTCACAGATCCAGTTCCATGTGACCATCGGCCATGCAGGCTACTCCCTCTACACTGGCTGCCCTTTCCCCGCTTGGATGCAGTGGGCCCTAATTGGCTACGCCGTCACCTTCATCATCCTATTCGGCAACTTCTACTACCAGACCTACCGGCGCACCCCACACTCCGCCCCCAAGGCGGCCAAATCCGTCACCAACGGCATTTCCACAGCAACCAACGGCTACAGCAAGTTAGAGGAGGTGGAGGAGAACGGGAAGAAGCAGCAGAAAAAGGGAAGAGTGAAGAGGGAGTGAGGAGGAAGAGGAGAGGACGGAGGGAGCTTCTGTCAGACCAATAGGAGGACCGTGGGGTGAAAGGGCAGAGGAGGTAGGGGGGGGTCAGGGGTGAAAGTTCAAAAGGCAGATGGGATTCCACCACACCCCTGCCCATGCAGGATGTTTTGAGGATGTGAATTGTGACCAACTTGCTGGTGAAGGTTTGTGTGTGTGTGTGTGTGTGTGTGTGTGTGTGTGTGTGTGTGTGTGTGTGTGTGTGTGTGTGTGTGTGTGTGTGTGTGTGTGTGTGTGTGTGTGTGTGTGTGTGTGTGTGTGTGTGTCGGGGGATTGGTGAGGTTTGGGTATGGGGGGATAGGGGTGGGAGGAGGGTGTTGGTTGTCTATATAGTAGTTATTTTTTTATAAAATCGCTGCTCTTCATGTAGAGTCTGTGCTCTGTCTCTTTACTTTGGGGTCCTGGTCAAAGATAAGACCGTAAAAAGACCACAACACAACCACAGGGACTCTGACCACAGGGACTGTTTCCAACCAAAACTCCACCCATTTTGTACTTTTATTCGTTTAACTAAATGCTGATGTATTTTGTAGCATTGTAAATTAGATTCTATGAAATTTGTACCAAAGAGGGTTTATTTTGCATTTGGGCGATGAGTAAGAAAAATACTGGTGGAGCATTGTTAAGGATTAAACATGGTTTTAGGGAACAGGAGCTGTTCTCAATTCTATTTTTGTTCCTCTCTATGTGTCGCAGACACAATTGTGTCAGTACTTAAGTACTGGTCTACCTGGAACACAGACTAACTGCAAGCCCCCTCTGCCATACACACCTGCCCTAACGTACATAATATAAACAAACACACACATTCCTGGAATGTGTGTCTGTGAGAGAGATTGAGGGAATGATGTGCACATTGAATGCATCGTAGTGAATCTATAGGGGGTTTGGGTGGGTAGTCATATGTGCAAGTTGTTAGTATATCATTATGGAGTTTGGATGGGTAACATACTGTACATGCAAATAGGCTGACAAACACCTTTACTGCTAACTGAGTGTTTATCTATTTGTTTGGTTATTAAATTGGTCCTGTGCTTTGATATTGTTCTTTTTGTTGTTGTGGTGGATCTCACGGATATCCTGCGTTATATTTCTCATTTTGTGCTGTGCAATGTCGCCACGGTGCAACTGAGAAACATGTCTAACTCAAGACAACCAAAAAGGACTGAGGGGGAAAGGGATATTTCATCTCAAAGGGCTTTAAAAAAATACTATATGAATTATTTTATTTAAATAAAACACATACAGCTACTGGCTGCAGGTACAATGGAAATAAAGAGGATGCCAACGACCCTCGTCTTTCTTTACGTGTATATTAGTGTCTATGTTACTTCATGGATGTGTATCTTTCTGTTTGTATGTTTTTGTCCTTTATTTAAGACAAAAAAAACGAATACCTGATCAATCCTATACTGAACCCTAATTTCAAAACTAAACCCTAAAGCGTCAATATCCTCTTCAGCCTGATTAAAAACCCTTCTGTAACTCCAGTGGCGGTTGGCACTGTTTAAGATGAGGGAGGATGATGATTTTTTTAATGAACATGGCCTTATCTCTATTACAGCATATTGGATGACTGTCTTTCATAATCCATTCACCCAGCTCAAAATCAAATCAAATTTTATTGGTCACATACACATGGTTGGTTAGCAGATGTTAATGCGAGTGTAGCACGATGCTTGTGCTTCTAGTTCCAACAGTGCAGTAATATCTTAAAAGTAATCTAATAATTCCCCAACAACTACCAAATACACACAAATCTAAAGGGGTGAATGAGAATATGTACTGTACATATAAATATATGGGTGAGCGATGGCCAAGCGGCATAGGCAAGGTGCAATAGATGGTATACAATACAGTATATACATATGAGTAATGTAAGATATATAAATTACATTATTAAAGAGGCATTATTTTTTGTGGCATTGTTTAAAGTGGCCAGTGATTGAGTCTCAATGTAGGCAGCAGCCTCTCTGAGTTAGTGATTGCCGTTTAACAGTCTGATGGCCTTGAGATAGAAGCTGTTTTTCAGTCTCTCTGTCCCAGATTTGATGCACCTGTACTGACCTCGCCTTCTGGATGATAGCAGGGTGAACAGGCAGTGGCTCGGGTGGTTGTTGTCCTTGATGATCTTTTTGGCCTTCCTGTGACATCGGGTGCTGTAGGTGTCATGGAGGGAAGGTAGTTTGCCCCAGGTGATGTAACATCGATAGGCATAGGCTACTACGTGATGCTTGAATTTCCCCTGTACCCATCATGAGGTTGCCACAACCTAGCCTATGCATTAAAGTTTACAACGTAGGTGCATAGGTAGAGAGAATTTTGAATAATCAAGATGGCAGACAGTGACACATTCCACCTTGCACTCTCTTGCCTGCATCTTGCTGATCGAGAGTGTAATCATTAGTCAAACAGTTGCAAACGAGAATTTCTAGTGGACAAATTCAGGTATGTTTATCCCCCTTTCGTTCCGTTTGCGAAACCTTTTTCAACAGAATCGGTGCAATGAATACACCCCTGATCACACACAAAAACAGTTGACTTTCATAGCAACCACATACAAACAGCTCATTGTATATATAATTCCTTCTCACATCTATCTACGCTGTCTCCTCCTCGCACCTTTTCCCTTTGCTTGTGAACTTCAGTGCACAACACATCAGTTGTCTGTGACCAGGCGAAAAAACCTTTCCAAGCAAAACCTTCATATCATGACCACTAACCGCACACCCTACATCATTGTCACTTCATAGTCAACATAGCTACTAGAACTAGAGTGTTAGTAAACCCGCTACAATCATGCAGTACATGTACAGTCTGGAGCAAGCAGTTTAGCAGTTCCACCAGCGGGCCTTGGTGGCAATAACTTAATAAAACTAAAAGCTTGCCTTGAATTGGAAGAGTTCCAGTGTTGGATAGCCATAGCCAGCTAGCTAACATAGCATCCCTCTCTGTTTGAGCTGGATGTTTGTGTAGGCTAAACTAGCTAGCTGCATTCAATGCTAGCTAAGGAAGTGAAAGTGAAAAATATATATTCTATGAAATATAGCTAGCTCTCTCTCTCTTTGTTCTCCTTTATTTTGGTAGAAATTAATTTGTTCAAAACTGTTCAACTATTGTCTTTCTCTCTCTTTGAGTCAACTACTCACCATATTTTATGATCTGCAGTGCTAGCTAGCTGTAGCTTATGCTTTCAGTACTAAATTCATTCTCTGATCCTTTGATTGGGTGGACAACATGTCAGTTCGTTCACCAAGAGCTCTGATATGTTGGAGGACGTCCTCTGGAAGTTGTCATAATTACTGTGAAAGTCTATGGAAGGAGGTGAGCATAATGGGCCTCTTAGGTTTTGTATTGAAGTTAATGTACCCAGAGGAGGACAGAAGCTAACTGTCTCCCGGCCACACCATGGTGCTACCCTACAGAAAGCTGCTGAGGCTACTGTAGACCTTCATTGCAAAACAGTGTGTTTTAATCAATTATTTGGTGACGAGAATATGTTTAGTATAGGTTTATTGAAAAAGGATAACTTTTTAATTGTTTGACTAATTCTATTTACGGGTCTACCCCCATCTCAGAAACCCTCTCTCCATCCCCCCTCCACCCAGAAGCCTTTAGAATTATCATTCTCAAAGTTTCCAAAGGTCTGTAAATCTCTGGCTCTGATGAGCAGGATTCCTCCACCTCTTCTCTCCTCTCCCGGCCCACCCTACCCCCCTCTCCCTCTGTCCCCTGGGTCAAGCAAATTCCTATGAATGACAGAGGTAGAGCGAGAGAGAGAGGCCTGTGTCTCTGGGGCTTGGCCAGACAGCTCTGCCCTAATCTGAGGGGGGGTAAATTGGCTTTAGCTGTAAAAGAGCTTATGCCTACGTCACAAAGTGAGTTAACCCAGGAATTCAGGTCACTGTGGAAAAGAGGAGCCTTCTGTAATCTTCCTTTGGGACGTTGACACTCACACATATGTGCATACATCAAATCAAATTGTATTGGTCACTTACACATATTTAGCAGATGTCATTGCGTGTGTAGCGAATTGCTTGTGTTCCTACAGTCCAGTAGTGTCTAACAAATGACAACAATACACACAATTCTAAAAGTAAAAGAATGGAATTAAGAAATACTGGAATGCATATACTATATACACACAGAGAGTTCACACACTGTCTCTTACACACAATGCATAGACACATATACAACATTCACACATGTTAACACACACACAAAACTGCACATATGCAACACATACACATACTAGTCAGCTTCTGTGCCATACGTTAACAGATACATGGAGAGGATTTTCACAAGACCTCTAGTGACATCAGTGCTGACTCAATTTCCAGCCTCACTCCTATTGCTGTCACCGCCTTCCTCCTCATCTGCCTCTCTTTCTTCAACACCTTTTTTCTGTTCCCCCTCCACTATCACCCTTCCTCCTATGGGAAGAAGAGGGATCTACACCAGCCGAGCTCTAAGAGGATTGCAGTAGGCCTTCCATCAGGGTCACTTAACACAGGTCACCATAACCTGTACTGCACTTGTGCTCTTAGCACTGCTCTGAACTCACACTACCTCCTAACCACAGATCTAGGATCTAGCCATTCTTAGCCTTAACCATTATGGGGATAAACAAAAGATCTGACCCTGTATCAGTGTTGAGGGGGAGTTCTAGCTACATCCAAACTCACACTACCTCCTAACCACAGATCTAGGATCTAGCCAATCTTAGCCTTAACCATTAGGGAGATAAACAAAAGATCTGACCCTGTATCAGTGTTGAGGGGGAGTTCTAGCTACATCCAAACTCACACTTGTGTAAGCTTTACACACTCACACCATCCATGCTGTGATACTCTCATACAACCCCAGATTCAAACTGTCTGTCACCTGTCTGTCTGCCTGTCTCTCTCTCTGTCTGTCTGTCTGTTTGTCACTCATCTCATTACCACTTATAACAACACCTTATTGTAACTAAGTTTGTTCATACGGTCAGTGTATCCTTGGCGGCAACCTGTCTGCACGCACAGACGATCCCTTTATGAAGGTACTGAGAGGTGGGTGGAGACCACCCTCCCATGGCCTAAACAAATCACTGCATGCACAATATGGTTTACTGAGTTCTTGATCTACTACCTAGGCCCACTGGAGATACCTTCTAGCGGTTGGGAAAATAAGTAGAATACATTTGAAAGCAAAACAATAAATATAGCCTATTCATTGTGTGCATATTTTCAATTAGTGTTGATGTAGACAGTAAAAAGGCTGCAATGGGTTATTTACATTGGCCTGGAGAAAGATATTACATTGTTTGTTTCCTGGTTTGACGTTGACCTCACCACATCATGAATACTGTGTAGCTAGTCATGCCCCTGCAGTGCCTGTTGTGTCAGCATCTCTCTAGCCCTTTATCACTGGGCTGAACCTGCACTTTCTCTCGCGGTAAGAAGCCTCATTCAAATAACACCTTTCGATAGGAAATTGCTTAGAAAATTCATGAAAATATTTGACAGTGCGTTTGTTGACCATCTGTAGCCTAATATATTAACTAATGTTAGGCTATGTGCCATTTTTATTGAACAAAAGTTACAGAACAGTACAAAACTCACTATATATAAACTATTCGTATATACATTTAATTGTATCACTTGTAGCCTATCACTAGGCTATACATACTGAATAGTAGCCTTGTATAGCCCACGTTAGATTCCCATTTGCCAATAAACAGAGGCCTATTGGCTTCGGGTCTTTTTCAAAGTTAATATTATTTCAATGTCGCTATGCAGACGTCATGTCCCTTTTGCAGCAAAGGCATTTCAGCCAGAATTTCCATTTAAATGTTGGAATGTTGGAACTGGTTGACCATCATATTTAATTGCAACTTTTATCAACCGGATAGACCTAATATATCAAGACTTATGTTATGTTTTTATCATTCCCATAACTAATATATCATACTTTGCAGTCACTTTGAGATGGGCGAGTGGAGAAGTCAAGGCTGGTGGATGACACGACTGCCGCAAGCGGCGCTGCGGATTTTCCAGCGGCAGCAGCAGACAATAGCAGAGGGAGGAGGCAGCATCAGGCTCCCTCTCCGGCCAGAATCCGGGAATGCGCCTCAAAATCAGCCCCAAAATCCTCCAGCAGATCCAAAAATATAGTTTCAAAAGGAGGATCGGGGTTTAGGGCCGCTGTCGTGAGGGAGGAGATCGAGAGATGCGACGTTGCAGCTGTTTACCCAGATGGTGCTGAAACGGATGCTGGCAATGCCAACAGGGCGGATGCTAGCAGAGAAGAAGATACAGAGGAGATATTTCACCAGATTCTCAAACCCGTAGTTCGTCGTAGCAGAGAAGAAGATACAGAGGAGATATTTCACCAGATTCTCAAACCCGTAGTTCGTCGAAGCAGAGAAGAAGATACAGAGGAGATATTTCACCAGATTCTCAAACCCGTAGTTCGTCGTAGCAGAGAAGAAGATACAGAGGAGATATTTCACCAGATTCTCAAACCCGTAGTTCGTCGTTAGGTGTATCCCTGCCTCAAAGGCCTGTCTTCCCAACATATTGGGTCATACCGGCTCCAGCACCGCGTGTTTGGTGAAAGGGAAAACGAAGAAGCTGGGAGGGGAGTTGGTGAAAGCTTCAGCGGGCTACTGCAGGGACAGAAGAGGGGAATACGTGGGCTGCGGGCCGGGCCTTAGTCTGTGGAGCGAGAGTTTCTTGCAGACTGAACTCTGCACTTCCACCTACATAAGAAACTGAAGAGAAGCATCAGCAAGATGCACACGGCTGACAGCGCGGAGGCCGAGCCGGAGCCGTCTATCGGGACCATAGAGGCGGAGTTCGTGACACAGCAAGACGAGGGCCTTGAGGACGAATTGGAGAGACTGGTGGATGAGAATGAAGATCTAAAGGTTTGGCATCACTGACATTCAATAATATTCAATGTATACAAACACAATGTTTTTGCAGATCCAGTAACTGAACTGGTAGGCCACTTTTTGTTTGAGATTGAATTCAGGCCTATTCCCCAAAATTGGCATTACTAACATATGCTCATATATTCCAATGTAATCATGTATATATATGTATATATGTATATATATATTAGCATAAGTGAAAAGGTAGGCTTATTTCGTGTTTGATGATAACACTGCAACTGAGATATTATTAATATTCCATGCATATTCCCCGAGGTTTATTATTAGAGATATACTGGAAAACTGTATGTTGATACAATGAAGCAAGCATATTTTTTAGCCAATTGGGTAGGCTAAGTGAACAGTTGTTATTCGTTCTGTAACATTAGCAAAGAACTCATGTAGAAATGTGCTTAGTTCCCTTGGTTTTTAATTGATGCTTGTGAAAGCTAAATGATTTAGGTTGCCCTATAGCTACAAGGCAAACCCCTCTTCCCTATTAAGAACAATGAATGGCACCATCCTGTGTTTAGCCTACTTCTGTTCATTGATTGACATAATAATGAATATTAATTGGTTCAGATTAGCTTGTCCCTATTCAATTACATCATCTTCAGAGGACCTAAACACTCCAACAACACCAATAATGCTGAAGCGTGAGCCCACGCCCCCTGTTGGCTACCAGTGTCTGATTGGCTGATCACTCATATTGATGTTCCAGATGGAGATCGAGGAGATGAGGACGGAGATGGACGAGATGCGTGACACCTTCTACGAGGAGGACACGTGCCAGCTGCAGGAAATGAGACGCGAGCTGGAGCGAGCCAATAAGAACTGCCGGATCCTCCAGTACCGGCTGAGGAAGGCTGAGAGGAAGAAGCTGCGCTATGCCCAGACGGGAGAGATCGACGAGGAACTACTGAGGAGCCTGGAGCAGGACTTGAAGGTAGGGAGGGAGTGTGTGTGTATGTGTGTGTGTATGTGTGTCGGTAGGCTTGATGTTGAAACTCATTTTATTAGTTGCTTAATGCACTGTCCATTCACCGCCATAATTAATTAAATCAACTTAAATCAATGTCCCTGTTTCTGTTTAATGCAGGTTGCGAAGGATGTGTCTGTGAGACTGCACCATGAGTTGGAGAATGTGGAGGAGAAACGCACAAAGACAGAGGACGAAAACGAGAAACTGAGGCAGAAACTCATCGAGGTGGAGGTGACCAAACAGGCCCTTCAGAATGAGCTGGACAAAGTCAAGGAGGTAAGAACACTCACCCGCAATAGATTATACAATCTATACAGCACATATTTTGCTGTAATACTCGTTATTCAATTCCCAACAGTCTCACAAGAGAAGAGGAAGCAAGGAGGTCCAAAAGTCAGACAAGAAGTCTGCCCAGACCCCAACAGAGGTGAGGGATCACCATGAAATGCTTTTATAAAAAAATCAAGTGTTTTTTCCAAACACGAGCGAGAGTTGTCTCCTGTACATCAGAACTGCATTATCTTCCTTCCAATTCCCCTTCTCTCAGGATGACAACGATGATCTCAAGTGCCAGCTGGCCTTCATCAAGGAAGAGGCTGTATTGTTGAGGAAGAAGACAGCTAAGATCGACAAGGAGAAGGACCGGCTGGAGACAGAGCTACAGAAGTACCGCTCCTTCTATGGGGACCTGGACAGCCCCCACCCCAAGGGTGAGGCCTGGGGACCCCCCACCACTCGTGAGTCCGAGCTGAAGCTGCGTTTGCGCCTGGTGGAGGAAGAGGCTAACATCCTGGGGAGGAAGATCGTGGAGCTGGAGGTGAGAGACACAGGATGTGATGCAGAGTGTTTGATATAGGTTATGACATGAAAGAGACCAGGAAATAAGTTTGCACAAGGGAGCACAACTGTTCCAAGCATTTCTGCCTGTTCTGCTCAGAAGGTGCCTACAGAGAGAGGAAGATAGTGATTCATAACATAACTGACCAATCCGTCTTCATGTCATGTGTTTCCAGGTGGAGAACCGGGGTCTGAGGGCGGAGCTGGACGACCTCAGGGGTGAAGGGGAGGGAGAAGGCGGGTCCGGTGGGGGGGCTGTGGGTGGGATGGGGGCGGGCCGGGGCCATGGGGAGGCTATGACAGAGCTGAGGCAGCAGCTGCAGCTGGTGGAGGACGAGGCAGAGCTCCTGAGGAGGAACCTGGCCGACGCTGAAGATCACAACAAGAGAGTGACGGGAGAACTCAACAAGCTCAGGTTTAAGGCCGGGACCCACGAGGGAGGGGCAAGGCATGGAGGAGTGGCGGCAGGAGGAGTATGTTCGGAGAAGGCAGAGGCACTGCAGGAGGAACTGAAGACGGCCCGGCTACAGATTAATGATCTCAGTGGGAAGGTGAGTCGGTCTTCCACATAGGTTTTTCTGGTTTATTTCCGTAACCTTTAACATGTATTGAAAGTCAAAATGGCTGTGCAGACAATATGGTAAACAAAAAGATAATGCTGGAATCAAAGAAGAAAACAAAGATCAAATGTCATAAACATATCATGCCTCATTCAGCCAGTCCTATTCTCTCTCCCAGGTGATGCAGCTGCAGTATGAGAAGCGTGTTCTGCTCTCCAACATGCAGCGCTATGACCTGGCCTCCCACCTGGCCCTAAGGGGGGGCATCAGCCCTCGGGACAGTGATGCAGAAAGTGACGCAGGAGGGCTCGGACCAAGCGGGCGCCGCGAAAGCGATGATGACTCCTCCTCCTCTCGTCTCCAGCCCCCGCACCGCAAACGCGAGGGCCCAGTGGGCGGGGAGAGTGACTCGGACGAGGTGCGGAACCAAACCCGCTGCCTCACGCCTACCCGGGGTCTCTATACCCCACCCCCTGAGACCGCCGCCCGCTTCCTGCCCCGCAACCTACAGGATCGCCAGCAGATGATTGACATTCGAGTGGAGGCGGAGCGTCTTGGCAGGACCATCGACCGGCTCATCGCCGACACGGCAACTATAATCGCAGAGGCACGGGTGTACGTTTCCAACAGCGACCTGTATGGGCGGGGTGAGGAGGAGGAGGAGGGTGGGAGGATCAGGGAGCATGAGCTGCTGTACAGGATCAATGCCCAGATGAAGGCCTTCAGGAAGGAGCTACAGGGCTTCATAGACAGACTGGAGGTGCCCAAACCTGAGGACAGGGAGGAGGAACCACTGTCGGTAAGTGTGTGTGTGTGTGTGTGTGCATGTGTTTTTGTGTGTGTTTCTTAACTAAAGAGATGTAGACTTGACCATGCCTGTTTGGATGTATCAGCATAGTCTCTTCACTCGTCCGTCACCATTGAATATTCTGCTGACTTTATTCTCCTTCTTTCTCTGACCCTATTTTTCCTCTCGTTTCTCCTCCGTTGACACTCGTGTTCTGTTCATCCTCTGCCCAGATGTTTCAGCCCATCATTTTACTCATCCTCATTCTAGTCTTATTCTCCTCCCACTCCTATGCCACCATCTTTAAACTTGTCTTTCTGTTTACCCTTTTCTTCGTCCTGTGATCCCGCCTCCCTTAATAGCATAGCCACATCCTTTGTTTGTTTGTTTGTGTTATTTTTTTAAACATTTGTTGCCAAGGTCACCGAACAGGAGCCTCCCTCTTCAAGCACAGGTCACAGTCACATAACAGGATATATGCTTAGGTTCAACACTGGAGACGACTTTTCCCAACACCCACCACTTCCTTCATCACCCCAAAGAAAAGGTGAGTTAGCATAACACCTGTTTTGCCCAATTCCAGAATCAAATCCTATAGCCATAGTCCCTACCTGCAAAGAAATGTTGTAGCCTACAGGTAGACCACCACCATGTGGTAGTATATAAGAAATGTAGACCTACAATCTGATAGGAAAGGTGGAGGTTCCTCCTCATTGCTTACAAAAGTGTAAAAGATCAGATTTTAAACAAACAAGGTAAATAGTGGTGATTCAGAACCATGGCCAGCGACAATCAGAATTCCGATTCAGCACCTGTACATCGTGGACCGCGACAATGCAAACGAAGGATGTTTGCCCTTTAACTGGGCGTTTCCCAAACGCAGTCCTCGGGAATCCCAAGGGGTGCACGATGTTTGTCCTAACACTACATAGCTGATTCAAATGATCAAAGCTTGATTGATAGTTAATTATTTAAATCATCTGTGAAGTGTTAGGGCAAAAACCAAAAGGTGCACCGAGGACCGATTTTGTCAAACCCTGCCCGAACTATTTGATACGGACTCTGCAGAAGTCAGGGCATTCATACTTCTTGCGCTTCAATGCGGAACTATATGGAGCCCTCTGCATTGTTACAACATTTGAGAGACGCATGGCGTGGCTCTGGAGGCATCACAACTGCATCACACCATCCTTATGGCGCCTCCAACCACATTTTCGAATCAAGCATAAATTGGCTCATAGTCTGAGGATTCCCACATTCCTATCCACACCAAATATATTTTGGTTTTGAGCTATCAGATGCCTTTCGCAACACACTGTTTATGTCGACAAGTGTCCATCATGTCAGTGAACTATTTGGGTCAGAACCTAATGGTGGTCGCATGAGGCGCGCGATGATATTGTGCAACCTTTATCAACAGCAATGGCAATGTCCAAATAAATAAACTATAAAATAGTAGTACAATTGGAGTAAAGTACCCGCTGACGCGCCAGATATCAAGTTTTTCGAGAAAAAAAAACGAATTAAAATAATGTTAGCGCAGGTGTCACATATATGCTACATTTTGGCAATCAAAATTGTAAACAAATAAGAGTAGTTTGGAGTCACAAAACGAAATCTGCCAAGCACCCCAAAGCGGAGTAGCAACAGGAGTGCCTATTGGCTCAGAGCTCGGCAGCTGAAATAGCTATGCAAACAGTTTCCCTCTCTACATTGCTTTTTAATTATAGACAGGATGCGAGTGACGACAGTCCTCCCATCGAGACCTCAAATGCTGGAATAAATTTGACATTAAGATACTTGATCTTGGCTCCAGTGATGCGACGTAAATACGAGGTGCACTATAAAGCCTGGGTCCCCCTCTGGAACAGAAGTTGTTTACCCTGAAAAAAGGTGCCTGCTCTGAACATAACCCTGCTCAGGCTTGACAAGAGAGGGTTCCTGTAAAATCCAATCCGCGGGACTTTAGAACAGAGGCACAAAAGCGAGTATTTCGCGACAAGGGGACTGACTCTGGAGCGGTGGAAGCGCAGCCGCCACCGGGCAAACAGAGGATCTCAAGAAATTCACGGTGAATGCCTTGGCTAGACTGAAATCAGGATTAATTATCTGCCACTGCGATATATCCTCAGCGATTAACAATAAAATCGTCAAGGAGATTATTGAACAGCCAGGTAAGGCCACATGAAGAAGTTAATATTTAAATGTATTTTATTTAATGGATATGGAGAGTTCCATTAAGTTTTGTTTTACGCATCTCTACAACTTGGGTTTCTTACAATAATTGGACAAAAACTTAATAAGGACAAGTAGTAAAATATAACATTGCAGATCCACTGTGGGCTTGATCTATTGGGTCACATTTGATCAACCTGTGTCTCACCTTTGGTGCTTTTTTTTTACGCACCACTAAATAGGCTACATTTGGTCATGTGGGAATTTATTTATTATAGGCCTATTAATATTCAAAATACACGCCTTGCGTATTTAGTCTTTCTCGCTCTTTCTCTCTCTATCTCTCTCCGAGTTCTCGATGCATAGTTACAGGTTTGTATTATTAACATTTCCGCACTCTTACATCACAAGATGACTGGTTGGTGTTCGGGTACTTTTGAGGTGGTAAACATAATATATAACATTCGGTGATAGCAAACCATCGGCCTTCTAAAATGACCTGATGTACTGTAATAAATCAATGCAGCGATAGGCCTACGGAAAACCGTTTAAGCCAAGCCAATACGCGCCCCTATGCAGCATTATGGCCAATTTTCTCGAGGTGAGTTGGCCATGCAGCCGAGTGCGAAATGAACTTATCGTTTAGCGGTGACACGGAGGGCACACGTTTCCATTGTTCGCAAAGTGTAACTGAAGGCTAGAAGAAATGCGTCCTGCGTGTAACCTGTACGTGTTGAATAGTTGGGGGGGGTTGTATTCGAGATACACCCCGCTTTTGAAAAATGGGGAATATGTGCTCATTAAAACGGGTCATGGCTGTAATTGGAAGGTTTCCAAAGTTCCATTATAGAAAATTGGGAAGGACAGAGCGAAGAGTTGGAGCAGAGAGGATAGTGACCAACAGCCAAATAGTGAGGTTGTCACACTACACCAGGCATTCCTTGGCACGTGTCACATGGGTATCTTAAATGACAATTAAATGTGGCTGGGAATACAGAGCCCAAAATGCTTTGAATCTTTCCACGAAATCCACAAAATGTGTATTTATTCAGATTAGATTCAGATTGTGTAAAAGTCAGGGTTCCAGGTGTGATTGCAGGGTACAGTACAAATCTTAGGCTTCGAGCTCCAACATGCAGGACTAGTGAAATCAAATAATTAAAATAGTAATGAAAACAATATAAATATAAATAGCACTATATACATAACAGCTGTGGCAGTGATTGAACAATAAATGCCCATTGGGGTGGAGGCAAAGTATAGACTGTTGAGGGAGTGAGGTGGAATGACCATCGGGGGAGCAGTAGCATTACCATTGAGGGAAATAAAAATAGAAAAGTACATATTTACAACTGCAATTGTGATGAATGTAATTGGAGTGGGGGTAGAGTATAGCCTTTTGGGAGGGGGGGGGGGGGGGGGGCAGCAGGAAAAATAATGTCCACGGGGGAGTAGCAGGCAAGGTGGGGGGGTAGCAGGTAGAATGTCCATGGGGAGTAGCAGGTAGAATGTCCATGGGGAGTAGCAGGTAGAATGTCCATGGGGAGTAGCAGGTAGAATGTCCATGGGGAGTAGCAGGTAGAATGTCCATGGGGAGTAGCAGGTAGAATGTCCATGGGGAGTAGCAGGTAGAATTTCCATGGGGAGTAGCAGGTAGAATGTCCATGGGGACTAGCAGGTAGAATGTCCATGGGGAGTAGCAGGTAGAATGTCCATGGGGAGTAGCAGGTAGAATGTCCATGGGGAGTAGCAGGTAGAATGTCCATGGGGAGTAGCAGGTAGAATGTCCATGGGGAGTAGCAGGTAGAATGTCCATGGGGAGTAGCAGGTAGAATGTCCATGGGGACTAGACCTTTTGAGTCCATTTGTTTACTGGTGGATGTCCACATGACTAATGTCCTCTAGTTCTCCCATGTCTTATTGTCCACAATAATCATCCCCATCCTCTCTTCCTTTGCAGTGTTCCTCTAACATTTCCACATCTTGGTGACCCCTTAAAGACAAAAAGCTAGGAAGTTGAAAAAGAAAGGAAGTTAGGAAGTTTAAACAGAAGAAGGAAGAAGAAGTTGTTGGTGGAAGAAAATAAAGTTGTGACAGGAAGTAAAAAGTTGCTGCAGGAAGCGGCCCAAAATGGCGGCCACCGAACTTCAGCGCGGTCTGGAGCAGGCTGGGCGGGGCTGGGGAACAGAGAGGGGGGAGCTTCTGGACAGCTTCGACTCAGAGATGCAGGAATGGGAGGACCAGCTGCAGGACATGCAGAGGAAGATAGAGGAGGTGAGGGGTCAACCATGGTCAGATGCGTTCCATCAAGGTCTAAAATAAAGTAAAACAGCATCCAAATACATGGGATAGTCCAAACATGGTCCAACATGCTCAAGCACAGTTCTGACATAGTCAAACAAGATCCTAGGTAGAGTAACATTACCTGAAATGGGGTATCAGTAGTGTGAACATTTTCACTTTGAGAGAGTGTCTTTCTCGTCGCGCACCCTTGGTCTTCTCTGAAGAGTGTTTAACTGCTTGTGTGTGTGTGTGTGTGTGTGTGTTATAATACACTGTTGGAGCCACGCCCCTTTTTGAGACCCCATGTCCCCTTTGGAGTAATGATTACAGACAGATGTTAACAAGCTAATTAAACTGTGATGTGCTGACAGACAGTCAGAACACTGTGAAAGATGATAGTGGTGAATGCATTAAAGCTTAAAATAGCGAAGCAAGCACACGCTCACTCCAACTGACATAACAAATGTGTAGATTATAAAAATAGTTGGGTCGTGTAACTATTTTGGGATGGTTATATGGATTGCGTAAACAAGGTTGACATTGTCGTAGGTACAGACTTGTTTTGTGTACATACGGTCTTGTATGTATATTGGGTTTTGGAACACGCTTAAGTTGTAAGTGTAAATAATTAGTCTAACTGGTGAATACAACTATTCCAACTTGTGTTCACGTTGTGACGGTAGGTGTTTGATCATTATAATGTTAATGCTCATATTTCAGCTTTACAATGAGGTGCAGGCTCGTAGAGGGGGAAATGATGTCACCATGGGCAACGGCAAAAATGAAAGGATGCACCATGACAATGGCTTCTGTGACCGGCCTGGCAGCCATAGCAACAGAACCAAGGACCACCCAAGAGCTGTTGTAGTGCCAAATCACTGTAGCAACGGTTGTAGTCACGGCCCCAACGGTTACGGCGAACCTGTCAACCATCAGATTGGTGGCTATTATCCAAATTGCAACGGTGCGGTGGAACTTGAAGACTTGTTGCAGGATTATCTTGGACATGGTCACGGAAAGACCTGGAAGACCAACTCAGCTCTCAACAATGTGAGTAGCTACAGTAACTAAGGATTCAAGTTGATAGGCAGCCCCGTCCAAAAAATAACCTTTACCCTATGTCTCACCCCATTGGTGTTTGCAGATCCAAAAAAATCTGATAGGTGGAAGCAATATGGTAGAAACTCCACTTAGCTCATTGGAAGACTAGATGGGGCCACCTCCATATTTATTATACCTATAGTGTTCACTTCAAGTCTTCAAACATTTGAGGGCCCTAAGCAGGGTTGTTTTTAGTAGTAAACATTTAAATAAATGACATATAACTGGCACATCTCAATACTCCACTGGAAATTGCATAAGTCATCCCGGTGTGGCTGTAAAGCTGAATTTGATATACTGTATCTTTGCTAGTTGCACTATTCTACATCACTGATTATTTCCTCTCCCAGGTAACCCTTGTCCCACTTCTCTCTCAGCATCTGAAGGAGATCACTAAAGGGAGCCAGGATCAGTCTGTGCACCAGGATGCGATGAAGAGGAGGCCTGTTGAGAATGAGAGGTAAGAAGGACGTCCACAGACCTCACTAATACTGAGATCATTTAGAGAAGATCATTTAGAGAAGATCATTTAGAGAAGATCATTTAGAGAAGATCATTTAGAGAGCAAAATCCACCTATACGATTTTGTGTTTTAGCTATTTTACTCATTGAGTTATTTGCTTGTTAATCTGTTTTAGGATTGGTCAGGTGCGGTTTGCGGACGAGGAGGCTGAGAACAGGAAGAACAGAGTGTCACACAGAAAGAGTTCCCCCTGCAGGGACCTTAACAAGCCCCCTCATAGACAGAGAGAAGGCCCTCCTGTACCCCCCCGCTCCACCTCCCAGGTTGCCTCATCCGAGACTTCCCCAGCCCTCGACAGAAAGTCCCACTCCCCTGGGGTCCTTGTGGACAAGACGTGTGGTAGCCCCTCGGTCCTCAGGAAGTTTGGGGCCATGCTCCAGAAGAACGAGGGGAAAACCCTCACCGACACCGGTGTGGTGACCAACCAGGTGCCTATCGAGAACAAGTGCCCCACCCCCGTCTGTCAGCGCAAAGAGCTGGGCGGCAGCAGGGTGCCTGGGCGCTTGCCTGCCCAGAAATGCCATTCGGATTCCATCATGCTTACAGTGGAGATGGATCCCAGCAAAGAACGAGGATCTGGTGGGGCAGTGAGAGACTATAGGAGAGAGAGCCAGCTTGGTGAGAGTAGAGGCACCTCAATGGGTAGCTATGCTCACCCTAAAGGACCCCAGGCAGGGCGTCAGAGGAGGACCGAGGCCAAAGCAAGGGCCCTCGGAGGGGCAGACAGAGGGACAGACATTGGTCTGGTCCAGGGGGAGAGGGCCAGGAGGCCTGCATACCAGCCTAGGGAGCCCATACTGGACTACAGGAACTTGAGTGGGTCCCATGTTGGAGCTCAGAGGATTCAGAGGGGAGGGCCAGTTGCAGGTCAGAATAAGGACGATGGACTCATTGAGCTACTGGATATGCTGGACATCGAGCACGAGTACAACTCTAGTCCCCAAGCCACAAAGACTGCCTACAGAAAGGACACACAGAAGGTGAGATAGGCATAGCAAACACACACACACAGTCTTGATCTGACCCACTCTTATCGTCTCTCTCCAGGTGAGCCCAGCTGAGTTGTCCCCAGCAACCCCGTCACTGAACTTCTCTCGTCCTGCCCGCCCAGCCAATCAACGCCCTCCATCCAGGTGGGCTAGCTGTGCTCCCACTGCCTTGATCTCTGCCCCCTCCGGTCCAATGTCCCGCGCCCCAAGCCCCTTGGCACACACCCCTAGCCCCATAACAAGAACCCCAAGCCCCGCCCTAAAGCAGAAATCTTTCTGCTCCTATTTGCTCCACACCGAGACTGCCATCATGTGAGAGACACGTTCCCCAACCCCCTTTTAACCCCGACCCCCCACCCCTTGCCCCCAATTTAACCCCACGGGGTATTTCTCTGGAAATACTAAAGACTGTTCTTTCGATCCGTCTTGAAAAAAAGTGCTTTAAGAGATTTTCTATGAGATTACTTAGAATGACTTACACATATAAGAAACAAAATGGTTGACTCCTATTCAGTCTCCAGTGTTACTGTGGCCTTCCTTTCTCCTGTGCCAAACTTCTTTACTTTTTTGTTTATTTCACTCTCTTTTACTTCCCTTCTATTCTTTCGTTTTCTCTTTCTTTTTTATTGATGATTTTTGGATGGCTGTGTATATTGCGATACAGCATGGCCCCCTTACTTGCGAGTGCGTGTCCCTGTGTGTGTGTGTGTGTGTGTGTGTGTGTGTGTGTGTGTGTGTGTGTGTGTGTGTGTGTGTGTGTGTGTGTGTGTGTGTGTGTGTGTGTGTGTGTGTGTGTGTGTGTGTGTGTGTGTGTGTGTGTGTGTGTCAATCCTAATGAGTGCCATGTCGGCTTGTTTTTAAAAGAGAGTTGGCCGTGTCCTGTCACCACAGCAGCAACATGCTAACTGTCTATAGTGTGTTTTACTGTGTCATATTATCAAAATAACACATTTGAAAATGTTCAAGTAACCATAGTAAGACATACAGTTATGACTATGTAATGCTTCTGCTGTCCTTTTTTCTCTCTTGATAATAAAGAAACACGACAGTGCTTTAATAAACTGAGTCCGTCTATCTGTAGAAGTCTTGTTTGATGACTTATTTCATTGGTTGGGGGTGACGGGGTGTAGCTAATTGCATGTACCAACACTACAGAGATTCACTACCATGCTTACCCCATACTGAAAAAGTAATATATCGGAATATGGTTCAATAAAACAGAAATATATTTAAATATAGTACCAGTCAGTGTGGACACACCTATTCATTCCAGGGTTTTTCTTAATTTTTACTATTTTCTACAATGTAGAATAATAGTGAAGACATCAAAACTATGAAATAACACATGGAATCATGTAGTAAGCAGAAAAGGGTTAAACAAATCAAAATATATTTTGTATTTGAGATTCTTCAAATACCCTTCGCCTTGATGATAGCTTTGCAAAATCTTGGTATTCTCTCAACAAGTTTCATGAGGTAGATACCTGGAATTAATTTCAATTAACAGTTGTGCCTTGTGTAAAGTTAATTTGTGGAATTTCTTTCCTTCTTAATGCGTTTGAGCCAATCAGTTGTGTTGTGACAAGGTAGGGGGGAATTCAGAAGATAGCCCTATTTGGTAAAAGACCAAGTCCATATTATGGCAAGAACAATTCTAATTACCACGGCTCAGGCTAAGACCCAGATGCAGACACAGGAGGCAGATAGTACGAGTCTCAGAGTTTATTAAAGTTCAAGGGGCAAGCAAAAGGTAAGTCTAGGCAGGAAAAGGGTCGTAATCCAAATCAGAGTCAGGCAGGTGCAGGACGGCAGGCAGGATCAGGGTCAGGACAGGCAGACGGGTCAGAACTGGGAAGACTAAGAAAAACATAAACTAGAGCACAGGAAACACGGGAACACGCTAGTAGGACTTGATGGAACAATACAAATTGGCAACAGACCGAAAACATAGGTATAAATACACAGGGAATAATGATGGGAAATGGGAAACACCTGGTGGGGGGTGCAGACAAGCACAAAGACAGGTGAAACGGATCAGGGTGTGACACAACT
Organism: Oncorhynchus clarkii lewisi; assembly: GCF_045791955.1. Lineage (NCBI taxonomy): Eukaryota > Metazoa > Chordata > Actinopteri > Salmoniformes > Salmonidae > Oncorhynchus > Oncorhynchus clarkii. The sequence goes on from NC_092154.1 coordinate 27,478,484, forward strand.
GGCTCTCATGAGGACCGCCACAGGAAAGGAAGACCCAGAGTTACCTTTGCTGCAGAGGATAAGTTCATTAGAGTTACCAGCCTCAGAAATTGCAGCCCAAATAAATGCTTCACAGAGTTCAAGTAACAGGCACATCTCAACATCAACTGTTCAGAGGAGACTGCGTGAATCAGGCCTTCATGGTCGAATTGGTGCACAGCAACCACAACTAAAGGACACCAATAAGAAGAATAGACTTGCGTGGGCCAATAAACACGAGCAATGGACATTAGACCAGTGGAAATCTGTTCTTTGGTCTGATGAGTCCAAATTTGAGATTTTTGGTTCCAACTGACGTGTCTTTGTGAGATGCAGAGTAGGTAAACAGATGATCTCCGCATGTGTGGTTCCAACCGTGAAGCATGGAGGAGGAGGTGTGGGGGTGCTTTGCGGGTGACACATTCTGTGATTTATTTACGATTCAAGGCACACTTAACCAGCATGGCTACCACAGCATTCTGCAGCGATACGCCATCCCATCTGGTTTGTTCTTATTGGGACTGGCTGTGTAAGGGCTATTTGACCAAAAGTGTGCAAAGCTGTCATCAAGGCAAAGGGTGGCTACTTTGAAGAATATAAAATATAAAATATATAACAATTTCTTTAACACTTTGTTGGTTATTACATGATTCCATATGCGTTAATTCATAGTTTTGATATCTTCACTATTATTCTAAAATGTGGAAAATAGTACAAATAAAGAAAAACCCTGGAATGAGTAGGTGTGTCCAAACTTTTGACTGGTACTGTAAATTATTGCAATAGTTTTTTTTACACATACCTGCAGGGAAGCCGCCCAACATTTACATTAAATTCAGTCAATCTAAAAGACTGCCACCCAAAGCGACCCACAGAAGCAACCAGGGTCAACGCCCTGCCCAAGGGTACGTCAACAGATCTCTCACCAAGTCAAAACAGGGACCCGAATCAGCGACCTATCGGCCACCGGCCCAAAATCTCAACCGCCAGGCCAACAACCCTCCAAGATCCCCCCCACAGTTCCCCGACCACTGCCCCTCAATCACCAACCCCCCCAGCCACCAACAACCAACAAAATCAACAAAAGAGAAAAACAAAGTAAAACAAAAGACATCAAGGACAACAAAAATCAAAACAGCAAGGACAACTCTATACGTTTCAGTGCATGTGTGGCACTATTTACATGTGTTTATGTGTGTGTGTGTCCGTGTGTGCACGTGTGTGCGTTTGAATGCGAGCGTGTATATATTCATGTTTACACGCGTACAAGCACCTGCGCAGCATCAGCCTCAGGCAAACAGGCATTGGATGTAACAGCGTTGTCCCTCTTTCAGCACTTTAACATATGACATAATTTTTCCCCTTAAACTTATGTTAGTAAAATCTCAGTAAATAAAGGCCTATGGCCATAATAATAGGGGGTTTATTTTAGGATGGTGTCTCACTCTCCCTCTTGTTACCAGGCAAGCTAACATGGACTGGGGTTGTGTGAGTGTAGACTTTTGGGGGTCTCAGTATTGTTTGATGTGTTGTCATGGTCTGAGGTTCTCTCCTCATAAACCTGCATGAACAACCCCAAGGCTGTTTACCACTTTGTCTGCAACTCAAGACACAACAAGTGGGCCCGCTCTCTAACACACAAAAGGCCAAGGGAGGTAGCTACAGTGTGAAATGTCATGTTGTAGGGCTGTAGGGGCCACACAACGCCTCAGCCCGTCACCTTAACCCCCTCTGAAATGTTGCACCTCTGACTGAAATAGCAAGCGTGACGTTGTTTTGGTGCCAGAAATCTTAGCCTGCTGTCGATGGAGGTATAAATAAAGAGGGGAGTGCTGTTGGTTCTCTCTCTTTTTCTCTCCCCTTTCCTTCATTTCTCAGCGCTTGTATCTCTGTCTCATCACTCTCTTTTCCCTCCCTCTCTGTTGTTTATGTCTACTTCCCAGTCTCTGTTTAACCTCTACCATATCTCTACCGTACCAATTCTCCCACCTTGTTTGTCTTTCTTCCCGTTCACCCTATCCTTAACTCTCCAGTCTCCACCCCTCATGTTCTTATCTACTATCCCTATCCTCATCCTAACTCTTTCTCTATGTAACTGGTTCAGTCTTTCCCTCTCCCTCTGTCTCAGAGTCCCTGTGTATCTGACTGTGTGTAAATGAGAGGGAAGCTCACAGGCTGGCACCTTCCTGAGTTCCACACAGGGGTATTTTAACCAGGCCATCAATCTTGTGTCCTGTTTAGGCCCTCCACGGAATCAGAGCTGTCTGCTGATTTCACAACTACCCTACAGAGACAGAGAAAATACCCTGGTCACAGACAGAGGCACCTTACTTCATTCTTACAGTTTTTTAAATTCGCTTTGGTGCTATTTTCCCAAGTATGTGGTGAATTTTCAAAACTTTTAGTATAAAACTTCAAACTGGTAACACATGAAACGCAGCCGGCCTCATTCAAAACCTTTCACTGTGTGTTTGTTTTGTTTGGAGACATCATTCACCACCTAATAATCAATCCAAAATATAAGTTAACATAAGTTTACATTTATTGAATCACCAAAACACTACAAAATTCTCACAACCTTATCTGTTTCACCTTTCTTTGTGATTGTCTCCAACCCCGTCCAGGTGTCGCCAATCTTCCCTATTATCCCCTGTGTATTTATACCTGTGTTCTCTGTTTGTCTGTTGCCAGTTCATCTTGTTTTTCAAGTCAACTAGCATTTTGTGTCTCAGCTCCTGCTTTTTCCAGTCTCTCTTTTCTCGCCCTCCTGGTTTTGACCCTTGCCTGTCCTGACTCCGAGCCCTGACCACTCTGCCTGCCCCTGACCCTGAGTCTGCCTGCCGAGCTGTACTTTTGCTTCCCTCTGGATTACCGACCTCTGCCTTTCCCTGACCCTGAGCCTGCGTACCGTTGCCCCACCTCTGGTTTACTGACCCCTGCCTGCCTTGACCCGTCTATTCCCTGCCCCAAGAACCTTTAAAGTTTCTTCAAGTGCAGTCGCAAAGCCCATCTCAACATCAACTGTTCAGAGGAGACTGCGTGGATCAGGCCTTCATGGTCAAATTTCTGCAAAGAAACCACTACTGAAGGACACCAACAATAATAAGAGACTTGCTTGGGCCAATAAACATGAGCAATGGCCATTTTTTTTGTGTTTTTTACCCCTTTTTCTCCCCAATTTCGTGGTATCCAATTGTTGTAGTAGCTACTATCTTGTCTCATTGCTACAACTCCCGTACGGGCTCGGGAGAGACGAAGGCTGAATGTCATGCGTCCTCCGATACACAACCCAACCAGCCGTACTGCTTCTTAACACAGCGCGCATCCAACCAGCTGCACCAATGTGCACCGATGTGTCGGAGGCTACACCGTGCACCTGGCAACATTGGCTAGCGCGCACTGCGCCCGGCCCGCCACAGGAGTCGCTGGTGCGCGATGAGACAAGGAGATCCCTACCGACCAATCCCTTCCTAACCCAGACGACGCTAGGCCAATTGTGCGTCGCCCCACGGACCTCCCGGTCGCGGCCGGTTACGACAGAGCCTGGGCGCGAACCCAGGGACTCTGATGGCACAGTACAGCGCCCTTAACCACTGCGCCACCCGGGAGGCCGAGCATTGGACATTAGACCGGTGGAAATCTGTCCTTTGGTCTGATGGGTGCAAATTTTGGATTTTTGGTTCCAACCGCCGTGTCTTTGTGAGATGCAGAGTAGGTGAGCGGATGATCGCCGCATGTGTGGTTCCCACCGTGAAGCATAGAGGCGACACCGTCTGTGATTTATTTAGAATCCAGGGCACACTTAACCAGCATGGCTACCACAGCATTCTGCTGCAATACATCATCCCATTTGGTTTGCGCTTAGTGGGACTACAGTATAATTTGTTTTTCAATGACCCTACACACCTCAAGGCTGTGTAAGGGCTATTTTACTTCTTATTTTATTTTTTACTTTAGTTTATTTAGTAAATATTTTCTTAACTCTATTTCTTGAACTGCATTGTTGGTTAAGGGCTTGTAAAGTAAGCATTTCACGGTAAGGTGTATTCGGCGCATGTGACAAGTACAATTTGATTTTATCCCTGAAGTAAAGCATTGTGGTGGCAGCATCATGCTATGGGGATGCTTTTCAGCGGCAGGGACTGGGACACTGTTAAGGATAGAGGGAACAATGAATGGAGCCAAATACAGGCAAATCCGTGATGACAACTTGCTTGAGAGTGCAAACGTCCTTAGACTGGGGCAAAGATTTACGTTTCAACAGGACAATGACCACAAGCATACAGCCAAAGCAGAACAAGAATGTGAAAGTCATTGAGTGGCCCAGCCAAAGTCCATGCTTGAATCCCATTGCAAATCTGTGGAAAGGGTGGCCTCCAGAGCGACGCAGCGGTCTAAGGGACTGCATCGCAATGCTAAAGGCATTACTACAGACTCGGGTTCATTTCCGGGCTGTGCCACAACCAGCCGTGGCCGGGAGTCCCTTGGGACGGTGCACAATTGGCCCGGGAATGAATCAAGGCTCAGAGATGATGCTGCCACCACCATGCTTCACCGTAGGGATGGTGCCAGGTTTCCTCCAGATGTGACGCTTGGCATTCAGGCCAAAGAGTTCAATCTTGATTTCATCAGACCAGAGAATCTTGTTTCTCATGGTCTGAGAGTCTTAAGGCGCCTTTTGGAAAACTCCAAGCAGGCTGTCATGTGCCTATTACTGAGGAGTGGCTTCCATCAGGCCACTCTACCATGGTTGTCCTTCTGGAATTTTCTCCTATCTCCACAGAGGAACTCTGGAGCTCTGTCAGAGTGACCATTGGGTTCTTGGTCACCTCCCTGACCAAGGCCCTTCTCTGCCGATTGCTCAGTTTGGCAGGGCGGCCAGCTCTAGGAAGAGTCTTGGTGGTTCCAAACTTCTTCCATTTAAGAATGATGGAGGCCACTGCGTCTCTTGGGGACCTTCAATGCTGCAGATATTTTTTGGTACCCTTCCCCAGATCTGTGCCTCAACACAGTTCTGTCTCGGAGCACTACGGACAATTCCTTCAACCTCATGGCTTAGTTTTTGCTCTGACATACAGTGTCAACTGTGGGACCTTATATAGACAGGTGTGTGCCTTTCCAAGTCATGTCCAATCAATTGAATTTACCACAGGTGGACTCCAATCAAGTTGTATAAATATCTCGAGGATGATCAATGGAAACAGGATGCACCTGAGGTCAATTTCGAGTCTCATAGCAAAGGGTCTGAATACTTACGTAAATAAGGTATTTTATTTTCAATAAATGTGTAAAAATGTCTAAAAACCTGGTTTCACTTTGTCATTATGGGGTATTGTGTGTAGATAGATTAGGGGGGGAAACTATTTAATCAATTTTAGAATAAGGCTGTAATGTAATAAAATGCACAAAAAAAGTCAAGGGGTCTGAATACTTTCCAAATGCACTGTATATAGTGTATGTATGCCTCTCCCTCTTTCCTGGTCCATGGCATAATGAAGGACAGAGACAGGCAGGCTGAGGGCACACCGTGTTCCCTGCTGGGTATTTGTGAGGAGGAGCAGGTGGGGCATAGAGAAGACACATGACCAACCCAGAGGGGAACAGAACAGTAAAGGCCTACGAGCACAGACAGCTGAACGGTAGCCATGGTTCCATTGACGTCACCACAGGTCGTGAGCACCCTAGTTATCACAAAGTAACCCCGGGGCACAGATTACACCCCATCATTAAAGCGTTTTACATAACCCTGCCAAAGAGTTAGTGCAAGAGTGTGCACACATGTATGCACATGAATCACTCACACACACAGCATCAATCTATACTCCTCACATACTGTAGGCCATAGCCAAGCACTTGACATGCTAATGTCTTTGTACACTAGAGGTTGGCATTAAAGTTCCCATACATTGTGTGTGTATGTATGTATGTATATATATATATATATATATATATATATATATATATATATATATATATATATATATATATATATATATACCTTGTTTCTGTCCTTTCACTCCTGAGTTATATTTGAAGTTGGAACATGTGTGTGTGTCGGTGTGGCTGTGGCTGTTTTGGGAAGAGTAATAAAATAAAATAGGAGCACACACAGATTCACCTGTTCTGTTCCTCGAAGTCAAAAGAGGAACTATCCAATCTGAGCAGATTTCTTGATCACACTCCTTGGCCGGTTTCAAACCAAAACACATACAACACATTTGCCACTGCAGGGGTGTGGTCAAGTGGGGATATAGAAGGTGGAATAAATGTTGTTATTCATTTTTAATTGGTTGACGCATCTGTGTTAAACCAGCAAGTCAAAATTTGAGACCTCCCCCAACTTTTCTAAAGGACATTGCAGCACAAACCTAGATCCTCCCAAGAGGCATTACTAAACCATTGAGTTGGCTGTGGTTTTGACACATCATAGATAGGCCCCAGGGGAACAGAGGTGACAATGAAGGTGCTGGTAGTGTCTGAGATCCACCAGTGTAACTCGCGCTCCAGCTCTGTCCTCTCTTCCCTCGCTGCCCTTCCTCACTCTTTCTGTCCCCTCTCCTATACTCTCTCTGTCTTTCTTCCTCCCACCATCCCTACCTCTCTTTCCTCACTCAAACTGTAGGACCTCTGCAGGAGGCCTGTGGTGACAACAGCATGTGTCAGTCCTCTACTGTGACAGCCTAGAAATATATATTTAACTGCCACTTAAACGTGTGTGTGTGTGTGTGTGTGTGTGTGTGTGTGTGTGTGTGTGTGTGTGTGTGTGTGTGTGTGTGTGTGTGTGTGTGTGTGTGTGTGTGTGTGTGTGTGTGTGTGTGTGTGTGTGTGTGTGTGTGCTCACATGTGAATGGGAGAGTTGTAGCATGTTTAAAACATCAGTAATGTCAGCACTGCTGAAAAAACAGCGTAGACCAGCATTAGTCTCGGATATCTCCGCCCTTGGAGCATCGTAACCCTGAAGCATTCAAAGATTTCGGAAGTAAGCCGTCTGGCTCGAGAGACTGCTGGTCACCAGCATATACTGATATGCAACAATACAACAAGTGTAGACCTTACCGTGAAATACTTACTTACAAGCCATTAACCAACAGTGCAGTTCAAGAAATAGTTAAGAAAATATTTAACAAATAAACTAAAGTAAAAAATAATAAAAAGTAACACAATAACATAACAATAATGAGGCTACATACAGGGGGTACCGGTACCAAGTCAGTGTGTGGGGGTACAGGTTAGGGGGGGGGGGGGGGAATAGTCCGGTGGCCATTTGATTCATTGTTCAGCAGTCTTATAGCTTGGTGGTAGAAGCTGTTAAGGAGCTTTTTGGTCCTAGATTTGGCACTCCGGTACAGCTTGCCGTGTGGTAGCAGAGAAAACAGTCTATGAGTTGGGTGACTGGAGTCTCAGACAACTTTATGGGCTTTCCTCTGACACCGCCTCCTGGATTGCAGGAAGCTAGGCCCCAGTGATGTACTGGGCCGTACGCACTATCCTCTGTCTCCTGAGGGGGAAAAGGTTTTGTCGTGCCCTCTTCACGACTGTCTTGGTGTGTTTGGACCGTGATAGATTGTTGGTGATGTGGACACCAAGGAACTTGAAACTCTCGACCCGTTCCACTACAGCCCAGTTGATGTTAATGGTGGCCTGTTCGACCCGCCTTTTCCTGTAGTCCATGATCAGCTCCTTAGTCTTGCTCACATTGAGGGAGAGGTTGTTGTCCTGGCACCACACTGCCAGGTCTCTGACCTCCTCCCTCCCTGTGTCATCGTTGCCGGTGATCAGGCCTACCACTGTTGTGTCGTCAGCAAACTTAATGATGTTGTTGGAGTCGTGTTTGGCCACGTCGTCATGGGTGAACAGGGAGTACAGGAGGGAACTAAGTACACACCCCTGAAGGGTCCCAGTGTTGAGGATCAGCGTGGCAGATGTGTTGTTGCCTACCCTTACCACCTGGGGGCAGCCTGTAAGGAAGTCCAGGATCCAGTTGCAGAGGGAGGTGTTTAGTCCCAGGGTCCTTAGTGTAACGGATGTGAAACGGCTAGCTAGTTAGCAGTGGTGCGCGCTAAATAGCGTCACTTGCTCTGAGACCTTGAAGTAGTGGTTCCCCTTGCTCTGCAAGGGCCGCGGCTTTTGTGGAGCGATGGGTAACGATGCTTCGTGGATGACTGTTGTTCAGGTGTGCAGAGGGTCCCTGGTTCGCGAGGGGACGGTCTAAAGTTATACTGTTACATTAGCTTAGTGATGAGCTTCGTGGGCACTATGGTGTTGAACTCTGAGCTGTAGTTAATTAACAGCATGCTCACATAGGTGTTCCTTTTGTCCAGCTGGGAAAGGGCAGTGTGGAGAGCGATTGAGATTGCGTCATCTGTGGATCTGTTGGGGCGGTATGCGAATTAGAGTGGGTCTAGGGTTTCCAGGATGATGGTGTTGATGTGAGCCATGACCAGCTTTTCAAAGCACTACATGGTTACCGACGTAAGTGCTACGGGGCGGTAATCATTTAGGTAGATTACCTTTGCTTCCTTGGGCACAGGAACTATGGTGGTCTGCTTGAAACATGTAGGTATTACAGAATAAGTTAGCAAGAGGTTGAAAATGTCAGTAAAGAAACTTGCCAGTTGGTCTGCGCATGCTTTGAGTACACGTCCTGGTAATTCATCTGGTCCCACGGCTTTGTGAATGTTGACCTGTCTAAAGGTCATGCTCACATCGGCTACTGAGAGCGTTATCACACAGTCATCCAGAACATTTGGTGATCTTGTGCATGCTTCAGGCTTAGAAAGATGAATATACAAGACTACCTAAACCATCTAAACTGGGACAAACATTTCAGTAACGAGTGCAATAAACAGATTGGATTAGTTTAGAAAAATGTATGTTGTTTATCTTTGTGTAGCATAAAATTTGATTTAATCTATCAATTAATCAATCAATGTCCATGCAATACATACAGCTGAAGTCAGAAGTTTACATACACCTTAGCCAAATACATTTAAACTCAGTTTTAACTGAAATTCCTGACATTTAATCCAAGTAACAATTCCCTGTCTTAGATCAGTTAGGATCACCACGTTATTTTAAGCATGTGAAATGTCAGAATAATAGTAGAGAGAATGATTGATTTCAGCTTGTATTTCTTTCATCACATTCCCAGTGGGTCAGAAGTGTACATGCACTCAATTAGTATTTGGTAGCATTGCCTTTACATTGTTTAACTTGGGTCAAATGTTTTGTGTAGCCTTCCACAAGCTTCCCATAAGTTGGGTGACTTTTGGCCCATTCCTCCTGACAGAGCTGGGGTAACGGAGTCAGGTTTGTAGGCCTCCTTGCTCACACACACTTTTTCAGTTCTGCCCACACATTTTCTATGGGATTGAGGTCAGGGCTTTGTGATGGCCACTCCAACACCTTGACTTTGTTGTCCTTAAGCATTTGCCACAACTTTGGAAGTATGCTTGGGGTCATTGTCCATTTGGAAGACCCATTTGCAACCAAGCTTTAACTTCCTGACTGATGTCTTGAGATGTTGCTTCAATATATCCACATAATTTTCCTACCTCATGATGCCATCTATTTTGTGAAGTGCACCAGTCCCTCCTGTAGCAAAGCACCCCCACAACATGATGCTGCCACCCCCATGCTTCACGGTTGGGATAGTGTTCTTCGGCTTGCAAGCCTCCTCCTTTTTCCTCCTAACATCACAATGGTCCTTATGGCCAAATAGTTATATTTTTGTTTCATCAGACCTGAGGACATTTCCCCAAAAAGTACGATCTTTGTCCCCATGTGCAGTTGCAAACCATAGTCTGGCTTTTTTATGGCGGATTTTGAGCAGTGTTCCTTGCTGAGTGGCCTTTCAGGTTATGTCGAGAAAGGACTCGTTTTACTGTGGATATAGATACTTTTGTACCTGTTTCCTCCAGCATCTTCACAAGGTCCTTTGCTGTTGTTCTGGGATTAATTTGCATTTTTCACTCCAAAGTACATTCATTTCTAGGAGACAGAATGCATCTCCTTCCTGAGTGGTATGACGGCTGCATGGTCCCACAGTGTTTACACTTTTGTACTATTGTTTGTACAGATTAACGTGGTACCTTCAGGTGTTCTGGAAATTTCTCCCAAGGATGAACCAGACTTGTGGAGGTCTACAATTGTTTTTCTGAGGTCTTGGCTGATTTCTTTTGATTTCCCATGGTGTCATGCAAAGAGGCACTGAGCTTGAAGGTAGGCCTTGAAATACATCCACAGGTACACCTCCAATTGACTCAAATGATGTAAATTTTCCTATCAGAAGCTTCTAAAGCATGACATAATTTTCTGGAAATGTCCAAGCTGTTATGGCACCATAACTTAGTGTGTGTAAACCTCTGACCCACTGGAATTGTGATACAGTGGATTATAAGTAAAATAATCTGTCTGTTAACAATTGTTGGAAAAAATTACTTGTGTCATGCACAAAGTAGATGTCCTAACCGACTTGCCAAAACTATAGTTTGTTAACAAGAAATTTGTGGAGTGATTGAAAAACGAGTTTTAATGACTCCAACCTAAGTGTATGTAAACTTCCGACTTCAACTGTACCTTCATAGAAAGTTACCCAAGTAATAGTGAAAGTCAGCCAGTAAAATACTACTACTTGAGTAAAAGTCTAAAAGTATTTGGTTTGAAATATACTTAATTATCAAAAATAAAAGTAAAAGTGAAAGTCATTTAAAATTCCTTATATTAACCAAAGCAGACTGCACCATTTTCTTGTTTTTTTAAATCAGATTTGAATCTGTTATTTTTTCCTGCAGTCTGAACAGCCAAAAAGCATATGGAATTAGATATTTCACGCCCCATTTAAACCACATTTGTAGGTGGTTTGAAGTTAGATACAATACACGTATACTATTAATAATATGAGTTATGGGGGATTGTTTTCAGACAAGTTGAGTCCGGTTGGCCTCCTGACCTGGAGGATTCTGAGGAGAGCTGCACAACCTGGTCTCAGTGCATTTCGTATTATTATTAATGTAAATGTGAGACACTCCATTTAGTTGTTTAGTCCATTTAGTCCATATGTTAAGTTTCGTGTAATATGTATTAATTTGTGGATGTCCATCATCCATTTCAGATGATATCTTATGAATTACAAGTTAGCAAAAGGTATTATACAGAGCCTTCTGAAATTATTCAGACCCCTTGACTTTTTCCACATTTTGTTACGTCACAGCCTTATTATAAAATGTATTAAATAAAGCAATTTACTCAGAAATCTACACACAATACCCCATAATGACAAATTGAAAACAGGTTTGTCTAAATTTTTGCACATTTATTAAAAACAAAAAAACGAAATACCTTATTTACTATGTTACATCTAGTCTATGAGACCAGGCTGAGCTGCAGGGTGTAAATCTGACCCTGTCAGTCTGCATGCTACAAGCTGAAGGGACACTGGCCCCGTCCAAGCTTTACCACGTAGGGAGATGACACCCCTACAATCAGCAGGAGGCCTAACAACGGATACACTTTATCTCCCTCACACTTTCTCTCTCTCCTCTCTTCTATCATTCTCTTTTCCTTCATATCTGAATCGCTCCATCTATTTCTGTCATACTCAATTGCACACTCAATTGCACACTCAAATCTATAAATCCAATATTCCTTTTCCCTCAGTCTATGCTTACATGTTACCACTGCTGCAGTGCCTCGGTTTATGTAACATGCATGGTGGAGATAAACTAGAAATAATGATATAAGGTACGATTCCTAGAAATAGTAAATAGCTTTACTAGAAGGCTCCATCGTAAAATAACTGTACCATACGACAACGCAGTACTTAATTTAAGCCGTATCCTGCACTCGATCCGGCACCTCTCAGTTTTGGACTGTTTTGTTCTGGGACCTATTTTCCAGGATCCGGTACCTCTCAGTTTTTGGACTGTTTTGTTCTGGGACCTATTTTCCAGGATCTAGTGGCATAAAACAACATTTTCACTGTTTACAATGTAAATTCGTAATTCGAAATTGTTAGATATTACTTGTTAGATATTACTGCACTGTCGGAGCTAGAAACACAAGCATTTCGCTGCACCCGCAATAACATCTGCTAAACACATGTATGTGACCAATAACATTTTATTTGATTTGAGTTGCCGCCTCTATAATTCTCCTGCCCCCTAAAAAAACGTAGCCTAATGTGAAAACATAGATTTTCAGTCGCTCCTGATATTCTAAGAATTGATTTGGGTTGGGCCAGCCCGGGTTTATCATTTGCGCAACATTGTAGCCTAAAGAACAACTTATGGCAGTTGCTGTGGTGCTAGAGAGAAGTGTGACTGTATCTCTCACAGAACCAGAATGAGATTCACTTTCTATGATCTATTTCCCTCTCTCTGCTCTGCTAGACATGAGCCTGAAAGTACAATCTCGCCAGGGTTGTACTTCTTCATTTATTTCCTTATAGAAGCATAGCCATGGGAAGCGTGCTGGTGGTGCTGCAGCACCCCCCTTCATGAAAAAAGATTGCAGTCAGACTGCAGTATAACTGCAGTATAACTGTAGTGTGCTGCAAATACTGCGTCCAAAATAACCGTATTTTTGTGCAGTAATTTTGCAGTGTAACTGCAGGTAGAGTAGAGTGAGTAGAGTAGCCTCAAATAAATAATGAAACATGTTCAATTTGGTTTAAATAATGCAAAAACAAAGTGATGGAGAAGAAAGTAAAAGTGCAATATGTGCCATGTAAGAAAGCTAACGTTTAAGTTCCTTGCTCAGAACATGAGAACATATGAAAGCTGGTGGTTCCTTTTAACATGAGTATTCAATATTCCCCGGTAAGAAGTTTTAGGTTGTAGTTATTATAGGAATTATAGGACGATTTCTCTCTATACCATTTGTATTTCATATATCTTTGACTATTGGATGTTCTTATTGGCACTTTAGTATTGCCACTGTAACAGTATAGCTTCCGTCCCTCTCCTCGCCCCTACCTGGCCTCGAACAAGGAACACATCGACAACAGCCACCCTCGAAGCATCGTTACCCATCGCTCCACAAAAGCCGCGGCCCTTGCAGAACAAGGAGAACAACTACTTCAAGGTCTCAGAGCGAGTGACGTTTGAAACGCTATTAGCGCGCACACTCCTAACTAGCTAACCATTTCACGTCGGTTACACCAGCCTAATCTTCGGGAGTTGATAGACTTGAAGTCATAAACAGCTCAATGCTTGAAGTATTGTGAAGAGCTGCAGGCAAACGCACGAAAGTGCTGTTTGAATGAATGCTTACGAGCCTGCTGCTGCCTACCACCGCTCAGTCAGACTGCTCTATCAAATCATAGACTTAATTATAACATAATAACACACAGAAATACGAGCCTTAGGTCATTAATATGGTCAAATCCGGAAACTATCATCTCGAAAACAAAACATTTATTCTTTCAGTGAAATACGGAACCGTTCCGTATTTTATCTAACGGGTGGCATCCATAAGTCTACATAATCCTGTTACATTGCACAACCTTCAATGTTATGTCATAATTATGTAAAATTCTGTCAAATTAGTTCCCAATGAGCCAGGCTGTCCAAACTGTTGCATATACCCTGACTCTGCGTGCAATGAACGCAGGAGAAGTGACACAATTTCACCTGGTTAATATTGCCTGCTAACCTGGATTTATTTTAGCTAAATATGCAGGTTTAAAAATATATACTTCTGTGTATTGATTTTAAGAAAGGCATTGATGTTTAAGATTAGGTACAGTCGTGCAACGATTGTGTTTTTTTCACAAATGAGCTTTTGTTAAATCATCCCCCGTTTAACGAAGTTGGCTGCCTTTGTTAGGAAGAAATAGTCTTCACACAGTTCGCAACGAGCCAGGCGGCCCAAACTGCTGCATATACACTGACTCTGTTGCAAGAGAAGTGACACCATTTTTCCAAGTTAAAAGAAATTAATGTTAGCAGGCAATATTAACCAAATATGCAGGTTTAAAAATATATACTTGTGTATTGATTTTAAGAAAGGCATTGATGTTTATGATATGCAACGCAGGACACGCTAGATAAAATAGTAATATCATCAACCATGTGTAGTTAACTAGTGATTATGATTGATTAATTGATTGATTGTTTTTTATATGATAAGTTTAATGCTAGCTAGCAACTTACCTTGGCTTCTTACTGCATTCACGTAACAGGCAGGCTCCTCGTGGAGTGCAATGTAAAGCAGGTGGTTAGAGCATTGGACGAGTTAACCGTAAGGTTGCAAGATTGAATCCCCGAGCTGACAAGGTAAAAATCTGGTAAAAATCTGTCGTTCTGCCCCTGAACAAGGCAGTTAACCCACCGTTCCTAGGCTGTCATTGAAAATAAGAATGTGTTCTTAACTGACTTGCCTAGTTAAATAAAGATTAAATAAAAGATGTAAAAAAATTAAAATAGCAAAATCGGTGTCCAAAATGACCGATTTCTGATTGTTATGAAAACTTGAAATCGGCCCTAATTAATCGGCCATTCAGATTAATCAGTCGACCTCTACATGGGAGAGACAACGAATATTGGCAAAGAGATTTATTTGTAGACTAATACACTTGAAACAAATAGCCAAACTGAAAACTGTAGATATTACTAGTGCCTTCCCCGCGATCAAACCAACATAAACAATTAAATGAAATGCAGCCTAACTTGTTCAGAAATCACAACTAGCTAGAATCACAACTAGCAAGTCGCAGCAATGAAGAATTCAGTGGGTGCGCGTTCAAGCGAAGTGTGGGGGGGGGGGGGGGATGTTGCCAGGGGGGGAGCTTTTTGGCACGACACCGGTACCTCAGAGCTCCCCAGGTCACCCCCCTCTCGCTCTCACTTTTTATTCTGGCACCTCACGATTTACAAATGAAGCACTGAGGTCAAGACATTTATGAGCATAGGATGGTGATCATAGCTGCGGAGTGACATAGTGTATGATAGTTATTCATGTCTGGAGTGGCACCGTTTGTACAGTGTGATGCCTATGGAGAGGTATTAATGGTGTGAAGCCGAGGATGGTTACAGTAGAATGAGGTCATGCTGGCTCCAGTTGGGGCGAGACTACAGACACCTCTGTGAATCTGACTGCATCCATGTCTGTCCTACCACTGGAAATAGGCTACCAACAACCACACACACACATGCACGTACACACAAGTGCACACACACATGTACGAATGGATGCACACACACATACACAAACGTACAAAACCAGACTCTTACCTAATGGAAATGTGTTTTTAATAGACGGAGTAGATAAATCGACTAGAATAGAATGGATTAGTTCAAACATGTATTAATGTATCAACACGTCATAACTCACATCATAAGCAGCATACAGCCTTAGGCATTAAACAAGAAATAACAACCCCATCCCGAGCAAAAACAAGGTCACAAATAATAATTGACAGGCAAACAATTGTGCCCTCTGAACTCCTGGGTGGGAGACAGACAGACGGGAGGGATCCAACTATTCATGGAGGATTGAGTGTTGTATCCTGGTTTATTTAGTGCAGAGAGAGGGGGGATATGTGTACATACATAACTGTTGTCTCGCCTCTGTCTGTGTATATTCTACCGTTCAAAAGTTTGGGGTCACTTAGAAATGACCTTGTTTTTGAAAGAAAATGTCCTTTTTTGTCCATTAAAATAACAATCAAATTGATCAGAAACACAGTGTTGTCACGACCTCCGCCGAAATCAGTCCCTCTCCTTGTTCGGGTATTGTTTGCCGGGTTCATTATTAACCCGTTATTTACGAGTTACCGGTATTTCACGCACCTTTAGTGTTTGTTTTATACTGGTGCTGTTCATGGAATAAATGAGCTTGTACACATCTCTGCTCTCCTGCGCCTGATTCCATGCACCAGTTACCCACAGCCTGACAAGTGTAGACATTGTTAATGTTGTAAATGACTATTGTAGCTGGAAATGGCAGATTTTTTTATGGAATATCTACATAGGCGTACAGAGGCCCATTATCAGCAACCATCACCTTTGTGTTCCAATGGCACGTTATGTTAGCTAATGTAGTGGTCTGGGTGTAGCTGGTGCAGAGGAGTCAGGCGCAGGACAGCAGAGATGAGTAACACAAGTAATGTTACTCAAATATTCCAATAGCATGTTGTAATACCGAACCCACAATAAAGGACCGAACATACATAAAACAATAACGCACAAAAACCATGGGGAAAACAGTGGGTTAAATAATGAACACGTAATTGGGGAATTGAAACCATGTGTGTAAAACAAAGGACGCTGCCCGAACAAGGAGAGGGACCGACTTCGGCGGAAGTAGTGACAGCTAATCCAAGTTTATCATTTTAAAAGGCTAATTGATTATTAGAGAACCCTTTTGCAATTATGTTAGCACAGCTGAAAACTGTTGTGCTGATTAAAGAAGCAATAAAACTGGCCTTCTATAGACTAGTTGAGTATCTGGAGCATCAGCATTTGTATGTTCGATTACAGGCTCAAAATGGCCAGATACAAAGTACTTTCATCTGAATCTCATCAGCCTATTCTTGTTCTGAGAAATGAAGGCTGCGAGAAATTGCCAAGAAACTGAAAATCTTGTACAACGCTGTGTAAAGAAGGCCAGTTTTATTAGCTTCTTTAATCAGCACAACAGTTTTTAGCTGTGCTAACATAATTGCAAAAGGGTTTTCTAATGATCAATTAGCCTTTTAAAATAATAAACTTGGATTAGCTAACACAACGTGCCATTGGAACACAGGAGTGATGGTTGCTGATAATGGGTTTCCAGCTACAACAGTCATTTACAACATTAACAATGTCTACATTGTATTTCTGATCAATTTGATGTTGTTTGAATGGACAAAAAAATTTGCTTTTCTTTTAAACTCAAAGATATTTCTAAGTGACCCCAAACTTTTGAACGGTAGTGTGTGTATTTATATATACACTGCTCAAAAAAATTAAATAAACACATCCTAGATCTGAATGAATGAAATATTCTTATTAAATACTTTTTTCTTTACATAGTTGAATGTGCTGACAACAAAATCACACAAAAATTATCAATGGAAATCAAATTTATCAACCCATGGAGGTCTGGATTTGGAGTCACACTCAAAATTAAAGTGGAAAACCACACTACAGGCTGATCCAACTTTGATGTCATGTCCTTAAAACAAGTCAAAATTAGGCTCAGTAGTGTGTGTGGCCTCCACGTGCCTGTATGACCTCCCTACAACGCCTGGGCATGCTCCTGATGAGGTGGCGGATGGTCTCCTGAGGGATCTCCTCCCAGAGCTTGACTAAAGCATCCGCCAACTCCTGGACAGTCTGTTGGTGGATGGAGCGAGACATGATGTCCCAGATGTGCTCAATTGGATTCAGGTCTGGGGAACGGGCGGGCCAGTCCATAGCAGCAATGCCTTCCTCTTGCAGGAACTGCTGACACACTCCAGCCACATGGGGTGGCTAGCATTGTCTTGCATTAGGAGGAACCCACGGCCAACCGCACCAGCATATGGTCTCACAAGGGGTCTGAGGTTCTCATCTCGGTACCTAATGGCAGTCAGGCTACCTCTGGCGAGCACATGGAGGGCTGTGCGGCCCCCCAAAGAAATGCCACCCCACACCATAACTGACCCTCCGCCAAACCGGTCATGCTGAAGGATGTTGCAGGCAGCAGAACGTTCTCCACTGCGTCTCCAGACTGTCACATCTGTCACATGTGCTCAGTGTGAACCTGCTTTCATCTGTGAAGAGCACAGGGCGCCAGTGGCGAATTTGCCAATCTTGGTGTTCTCTGGCAAATGAAAAACGTCCTGCACGGTGTTGGGCTGTAAGCACAAACCCCACCTGTGGACGTCGGGCCCTCATACCACCCTCATGGAGTCTGTTTCTGACCGTTTGAGCAGACACATGCACATTTGTGGCCTGCTGGAGGTCATTTTGCAGTGCTCTGGC
The DNA here is from genome assembly GCF_045791955.1 of Oncorhynchus clarkii lewisi. Classification (NCBI taxonomy): domain Eukaryota; kingdom Metazoa; phylum Chordata; class Actinopteri; order Salmoniformes; family Salmonidae; genus Oncorhynchus; species Oncorhynchus clarkii. The sequence goes on from NC_092154.1 coordinate 27,496,450, forward strand.
AGTGCTCCTCCTGCTACTCCTTGCACAAAGGCGGAGGTAGCGGTCCTGCTGCTGGGTTGTTGCCCTCCTATGGCCTCCTCCACATCTCCTGATGTACTGGCCTGTCTCCTGGTAGCGCCTCCATGCTCTGGACACTACGCTGACAGACACAGCAAACCTTCTTGCCACAGCTCGCATTGATGTTCCATCCTGGATGAGCTGCACTACCTGAGCCACTTGTGTGGGTTGTAGACTCCGTCTCATGCTACCACTAGAGTGAAAGCACCGCCAGCATTCAAAAGTGACCAAAACATCAGCCAGGAAGCATAGGAACTGAGAAGTGGTCTGTGGTCCCCACATGCAGAATCACTCCTTTATTGGGGGTGTCTTGCTAATTGCCTAAAATTTCCACCTGTTGTCTATTCCATTTGCACAACAGCATGTGAAATGTATTGTCAATCAGTGTTGCTTCCTAAGTGGACAGTTTGATTTCACAGAAGTGTCATTGACTTTACATTGTGTTGTTTAAGTGTTCCCTTTATTTTTTTGAGCAGTGTATATTTATTTTTCCCCCTTTATTTAACTAGGCAAGTCAGTTAAGAACAAATTCTTATTTTCAATTACGGCCTAGGAACAGTGGGTTAACTGCCTGTTCAGGGGCAGAACAACATATTTTTACCGTGTCAGCTCGGGGATTCGTTCTTGCAACCTCTCTAACCACTAGGCTACCTGCCACCCCAATATATACAGACAGAGGGGAGACAACAGTTATGTATGTACACATAACTCTCCAATGACCTGTCTAGTCTACACCCTGTAATATCCCACCTCTCTCTGCACTAAATAAACCAGGATACAACACTCAATCCTCCATGAATAGTTGGATCCCTCCCGTCTGTCTGTCTCCCACCCAGGAGTTCAGAGGGCACAATTGTTTGCCTGTCAATTATTATTTGTGACGTGATGGGGTTGTTATTTCTTGTTTAATGCCTAGGGGCTGTATGCTGCTTATGATGTGAGTTATGACGTGTTGATACATTAATACATGTTTGAACTAATCCATTCTATTCTAGTCGATTTATCTACTCCGTCTATTAAAAACACATTTCCATTAGGTAAGAGTCTGGTTTTGTACGTTTGTGTACGTGCGTGTGCATCCATTAGTACGTGTGTGTGCACGTGTGTGTACGTGCATGTGTGTGTGTGGTTGTTGGTAGCCTATTTCCAGTGGTAGGACAGACATGGATGCAGTCAGATTCACAGAGGTGTCTGTAGTCTCGCCCCAACTGGAGCCAGCATGACCTCATTCTACTGTAACCATCATCGGCTTCACACCATTAATACCTCTCCATAGGCATCACACTGTACAAACGGTGCCACTCCAGACATGAATAACTATCATACACTATGTCACTCCGCAGCTATGATCACCATCCTATGCTCATAAATGTCTTGTCCTCAGTGCTGAATTTGTAAATCGTGAGGTGTCAGGATAAAAGGTGAGCGCGAGAGGGGGGTGACCTGGGGAGCGCTGAGGTTCCCGGGAAATCATCTTGCATGCATATAATCGCATTTGCGTGGTGGTCTAGACCAGAGCAGTAGAAAGAGGCGCTTTGCTAAATGTATTTTGTAAACTAGGGTCCGGGAAAAATTGGGCCTTTTATGAAGCATTTCATGCAATTCTATGTAATTTTTTACATGTTTCAGGGCTTTGTCTGGTCTTGTGTACATACAACCCCAAAATGAACTCTCTCACCCAGGACTCTTTCATCATCCCTCTCTCCTTCCATCCTCCCTCCCTCTTTTTCCATCCCTTCCTCTCCCCCACCCATTGATCTGTCTTGCTTTCTTATTATATCATGCTCTTGCTCTACCTCTACTCTCCACCCCTCCCTCTCTTCTCCCTGTCTCTCATCTTACTGTTTCCCTCTCTCACCCCCTTCCCCTCCAGTCACCTCCCTCTCCCTGTCTCTCATCACTCTCTTTCTCACTCTCTCATCTTACTGTTTCCTTCTCTCACCCCCTTCCCCTCCAGTCACCTCCCTCTCCCTGTCTCTCATCACTCTCTTTCTCACTCTCTCATCTTACTGTTTCCTTCTCTCACCCCCTTCCCCTCCAGCCACCTCCCTCTTTCTGTCTCTCATCACTCTCTTTCTCACTCTCTCATCTTACTGTTTCCTTCTCTCACCCCCTTCCCCTCCAGTCACCTCCCTCTCCCTGTCTCTCATCACTCTCTTTCTCACTCTCTCATCTTACTGTTTCCTTCTCTCACCCCCTTCCCCTCCAGCCACCTCCCTCTCTTCTCCCTGTCTCTCATCTTACTGTTTCCTTCTCTCACCCCCTTCCCCTCCAGCCACCTCCCTCTCCCTGTCTCTCATCTTACTGTTTCCTTCTCTCACCCCCTTCCCCTCCAGCCACCTCCCTCTCTTCTCCCTGTCTCTCATCTTACTGTCTCCTTCTCTCACCCCCTTCCCCTCCAGCCACCTCCCTCTCCCTGTCTCTCATCTTACTGTTTCCTTCTCTCACCCCCTTCCCCTCCAGCCACCTCCCTCTCTTCTCCCTGTCTCTCATCTTACTGTTTCCTTCTCTCACCCCCTTCCCCTCCAGCCACCTCCCTCTTTCTGTCTCTCCATCATCGCTCTCTCTTCACCTCTTTTTCTCTCCCTATGTATCGTTCACATTGCCACAACACGACCCCTGGGTGTGGCATTTCTATATGTATCCCCCAGTTACCATAATAACATCCCTGATATTCCATTTACACTTCTGTCTGTATTTATTTCAACAGTGAAGCTAAAATGTGTAAATGTGTCTCTGTACTCCAGCATTTTGGATTTGAGATCAAATGTTTAATACAGAATATCACCTTTTAAGGTATTTTTTATACACATCTGTTTTACCATTTAGAAATTAAATCACTTTCGGATTATGTTTTGCACAATAGGGACTGAATGGTGAAAAATGTACTGTCACTTTTATTGTAAATAAGAATAGAATATGTTTCTGAACATTCATGTGGATGCTACTATGATTATGGATAATCATGAATGAATCGTGAATAAGAGTGAGAAAGTTACAGAAGAACAAAGATTATACTTATTATATTACCTTCCACCAATACCAAAAACAGGGGAGGTGAACATTTTTGGGGGGAGAGGGGTATGATCCTATTGGGCAAAATATAATCTGAAGCAAAACCAAAACAAACTGCAAATGCATCCAATAAGTTTGCAGGGTCACATGCTTGATGTAGTCATCGCGTGAAGGGAACATGGGACCAAATATTAAACTTTCTACTACACCATAAGTGAAGTTGTCCAAATACTTATGAAAAAAAACATACTCAAATCGGGGGACTAGATACATAAAGTGCTTTCATTTCTAAATGGTAAAAAGATACAGTTGAAGTCGGAAATGTACATACACCTTAGCCAAATACATTTAAACTCAGTTTTCACAATTCCTGACATTTAATCCTAGTAAACATTCCCTGTCTTAGGTCGGTTAGGATCACCACTTTATTTTAAGAATGTGAAATGTCAGAATAATTGTAGAGAGAATGATTTATTTCAGCTTGTATTTCTTTCTTCAAATTCCCAGTGGGTCAGAAGTTTACATACACTCAATTAGTATTTGGTAGCATTGCCTTCACATTGTTTAACTTGGGTCAATTTATTTTGTGTAGCCTTCCACAGGATTCCCACAATAAGTTGGGTGACTTTTGTCCCATTCCTCCTGACAGAGCTGGTGTAACTGAGTCAGGTTTGTCGGCCTCCTTGCTCGCACACACTTTCAGTTCTGCCCACACATTTTCTATGGGATTGAGGCCAGGGCTTTGTGATGGCCACTCCAATACCTTGACTTTGTTGTCCTTAAGCCATTTTGACACAACTTTGGAAGTATGCTAGGGGTCATTGTCCATTCGGAAGACCAATTTGCGACAAGCTTTAACTTCCTGACTAATGTCTTGAGATGTTGCTTCAATATATCCACAAAATGTTCCTACCTCATGATGCCATCTATTTTGTGAAGTGCACCAGTCCCTCCTGCAGCAGAGCACCCCCACAACATGATGCTGCCACCCCTGTGCTTCACGGTTGGGATGGTGTTCTTTGGCTTGCAAGCCTCCCCCTTTTTTCCTCCAAGCATAACAACGGTCCTTATGGCCAAATAGTTATATTTTTGTTTCATCAGACCAGAGGACATTTCTTCAAAAAGTACGATTTTGTCCCCATATGCAGTTGCAAACCATAGTCTGGCTTTTTTATGGCAGTTTTGGAGCAGTGGCTTCTTCCTTGCTGAGCGGCCTTTCAGGTTATGTCGATATAGGACTCGTTTTACTGTGGATATAGATGCATTTTTACCTGTTTCCTCCAGCATCTTCACAAGGTCCTTTACTGTTGTTCTGGGATTAATTAGCACTTTTCGCACCAAAGTACGTTCATCTCTAGGAGACAGAACGTGTCTCCTTCCTGAGCAGTATGACGGCTGCGTGGTCCCATGGTGTTTATACTTGCGTACTATTATTGGTACAGATGAACGTGGTACTTTCAGGCGTTTGGAAATTGCTCCCAAGGATGAACCAGACTTGTGGAGATCTACAATTATTTTTCTGAGGTCTTGGCTGATTTCTTTTGATTTCCCATGATTTCAAGCAAAGAGGCACTGAGTTTGAAGGTAGGCCTTGAAATACATCCACAGGTACACCTCCAATTGACTCAAATGATGTCAATTAGCCTATCAGAAGCTTCTAACGCCATGACATCATTTTCTGGAATTTTCCAAGCTGTTTAAAGGCACAGTCAACTTAGTGTATGTAAACTTCTTACCCACTGGACTTGTGATACAGTGAATTATAAGTGAAATAATCTGTCTGTAAACAATTGTTGGAAAACTTACTTGTGTCATGCATAAAGTAGATGTCCTAACGACTTGCCAAAACTATAGTTGGTTAACAAGAAATTTGTGGAGTGGTTGAAAATGAGTTTTAATGACTAAGTGTATGTAAACTTTTGACTTCAACTGTATGTATGAAAATGCACTCAAATAAAAGGTGACATTCTGTACTGTTGCCTCATGATACGTTTGATCTCTCATCTAAATAAGTATCATTCATGACATATCCCACACCATGGAATTACAGTCTGTGTGCTTCAGAACCAAGCTCCTGTATCTTATGACCAATGCATGTTGTGTGGGACTGTGCTATCACATCTTTGAGAAACATTCATACAGAGTTGTACCAACTCAAAGAGAAAACATTACATAACCCATTTCTATTTGCATTGGGCCAACATACCGTGGCTGGAAATGCATTCCTTAACATTTACAAATCCATATAAGTATAAACAGAATGTCTTAGAACACAAACAGTACGTCATGGTGTTCAATGTATGCAGGTATACTGGTGAATTATTGCCTAATGGCATATACCTGCTCTTTCCATGACATAGACTGATCAGGGGAATCCAGGTGAAAGCTATGATCCCTTATTGATGTCACTTGTTGAATACACTTCAATCAGTGTAGATGGAAGGGAGGAGACAGGTTAAATAAGGATTTTTATGCTTTGAGACAATTGAGAAATTGATTGTGTATGTGTGCCATTCCGAGGGGGAATGGGCAAGACAACATATTTAAGTGCCTTTACACGGATCATGTTAGTAGGTGCCCGGCACACCGGTTTGGGTGTATTAAGAACTGCAACACTGCTGTTTTTTAGTTTTTTTTCACGCTCAACAGTTTGCCGTGTGTATCAAGAATGGTCCACCACCCAATGGACATCCAGCCAACTTTACACAACTGTGGAGTCAACATGGGCCAGCATTCCTGTGGAATGCGTTAAACACCTTGTAGAGTCCATGCCCCAACGAATGTTCCTAATGTTTTGCACACTCAGTGTAATTCCTGTTGCTGGAGGCGCCTCTCATTAAGCTTCCGGCAGACCGAGAGACACCACTGAGTCACGAGCAGCGATAGGACCAAACAGACTGTAGCCACGGAAAGGCCCACCGACATCACCACAGACACTGGCATCTGGTTGATGTCTTTGAGCAGGGCAAAGCTGCTGAGATGACTGCAGGAACACACTGTGTGGGTGGAGTTAGAAACCACTGAGGCACAGCCTCGCCACTTTTTCTTCTTAGGAATATGTGTGACATCTATCACGTTTGAATTGAGTATGCACATAGCTACTGACAGATTTAAGAAGTTTTACATTGCAATCTCTGCTTGCTCATTTCTCCTTTGACCAATAAACACAGGCGTGCTAGTGCCAGTAAACCGGGCTTCAGGTGTGTGACGGTAAGAATGACCGGTTGGCGCAGCCTTGTTGTGTTGGGGTTGCTAACGGATACAGTAACCACTCTGGAGCCAAGTTTTTAATTGTTTTTATATCCATTGGCCAAAGTCTTTGTAACTGAGTAGAGTAACAAAGGCATTGCCTGGGCAGGTGTCTCCGTTGCGGTTTCCTAGGTGGTGTCGAGTTGGGTGTTCTGATTGGTCAGGCTGACCAGCCCACTGGGTGGAGTCCGTTCCCCCCTGACAACAAGCTCCACCTCTGTGTGGTTGGTCCTGATCCTGGTTGTGGTGTTTCTCACCTGAGGACTTACTTCTAAAATCACTTCTCCAGTCAACCGCTCCCCTTTTGCTCCAGACTTATTCAGCAACAGCCAGTTCTGTCTCAACAGAGACAAAAGACTGCCAAAGCCTGGCAGAGCCTGTCCAGGTGCAGCCTGCTGTGGTCGATACAGCTCACAATTCAGCTCTGTACACCGAGCATGTTTGTTGTCATAATTACTGAACCCAGGGGGGCACTGGCGCTGGTAGGTGCTCTCCAGATTCTGACAGGTTCCCCTCTTTCTGCAGAACAACTTGTCTGTCTTACACTCGTCCAGTTCCACATATCGTTCTGATGCACTCTTCTTTGCTATGAACCCAGGTTGACACTCACAGCAGTAGCCACCATTGGTGTTGAGGCAAGCCAAATAGGCCCTACAGATGGTCGGCTTGTCCACACACTCATCGATATCCACACACCGAGTGTGGTCCTTGCCGTAGTAAATTGATCCACTGGGACATTGACACGATTCGCAGCTGAACAGATGTCCTGCAAACTGTCCTGCTGCTAAATCATTCTGTATGGCCAGGAGCAGAAGGAATAGAGTAACTCCCATACTTCAATCCAGACCCAGACAAGTAGTGAGTCTCTGTCAGCTTCCTACTTTATGAAAAGAGAAGTCATTGAGTTTGTCCCATGCCTCCAACTAGCCAAAGGTTAACCATCTTTGTCCACCGCTTTTTCTCAACAACTTCCGCTTAATTTCCTAATTTGTCATCTTTCATCTGAATGAGGAAGTCTCTTGGTACAGCATCTCCCCCTCACTTCCACCTACTGAGCTGACGTTGATCTTACAGTCACTATCTATACTTAGGAATATGTGTGACATGCATCACGTTTGAATTGAGTGTGCGTATAGCTACTGACAGATTAAATAAGCTTTACATTGCAATCTCTGCTTGCTCATTTCCATGCTCCACCTCTGATGTATAGAACCTCTGTGCAAATTTGTGATCTTGTTGTAATTTAAATACCTTCCATTCAGTAGTTGAAACTCTCTTGGCTTGTTTTGCACTAGAAATGTGTTTCAATGGCTGCAAATAGGCAAGAAAGACACATTTTGAAAAAAGAAAATGATATTGGTGGTTTGGTGCATTTGGTTTCAAGATGGGGATCTACAGTATAATTGTGACCGCTTACAACGACATTGTGCCATCTTGTGTTGTTGCCATAGGTCTCCCTTCATGTAGTAGGGTGATATCTCTCTAGTCGTGATGTGATTTGTTTCCATTGTCTGCCTGCTGATGTATCTGTGTTGTTGCTAGTGTAACTGTCTTCAGTCTGTGTTGTCTTACTTTTAGTTTTTAAAAACTAATAGTCCGTCGTCTTACTTTTAGTTTTGAATCCCCGCCCCCTGGCCCACAGGAGGCCTTTTGCCTCATGCCAGGTAGTCATTGTAAATAAGAATTTGTTGTTTAATTAACCTGCCTGGTCAAATAAAGGTACACGAGACCTTGTGGGTCTAGTCACGATGCTGAGTCACAATGCTGATCCACGATGCAAAATGAACATACAGTATCACCTAAAGCCATAACGCATAAGTACTAGCTATCCCTTTCAAATAAATTGTTATATTACGGTTAAGTTAACCACAACATCGAACTCATGACTTCAATTAAGGTCAAATAATAGACAAACACTTTATTGTTTTGATAAAACATCACAGTTAAACAAGACCACACATGGAAGTTAAATCATATTAATTAAAAGTCAAAAATACTTTTAAAAACATGGCAATAAACAATTGACAGAAGAGTATCAAAATAATAGGTTCAAAGTTCAGACAACTCAAACACTCATGAGCAGGTGTGTGTACAATGCATCTTCCATCCAGTTTTCATAGTATCTTCAGCATCTTTTCTCAACATCTTCGTTTGTTTCATCTTTCATGAGGAAGTCCTTCGTAAAAAATCTCCAATCACTTCTTCCTACTTCTACCTGTCTTTGTAGGTCCCCGTTTCTAGTTAGGAATATGTGTGACATGCATCACGTTTGAATTGAGTGTGCGCATAGCTACTGACAGATTAAAGAAGCTTTCATTCTCAATCTCTGCTTGCTCATTTCCATGCTTCACCTCTGTTGTATAGAACCTCTGTGCATATTTGTGATCTTGTTGTAATTTAAAATACCTTCCATTCTGTAGTTACAAGTGTTTTCACTTGAAATTAGTTTCAATGGCTGCAAACAGGCAAGAAAGACACAGTATGTCTTCCTATTGGTGGCTTGGTGAGTTCTGTGTCAAGATGGGGATCTATGGGGTGGGTTTGCAGAACTGTTGTGGCCAAGCTTACAGCGACCTCTTGTGGGTCGTAATAAAATACCAAACAAAAGGTGCTATTTAAGGTACTTAATTGTTACCCAGAAATAATTTGATATCGAGATAAAATCAGCTGCATTGGACATTTAAGAAATATACATTCATATTCTTCTGGACTATGACTTCAATACACACACTGACTCACGTACGCTCAATGGATATGTTAGAACAATCATTACAGTAAACAGCCATGTACCGACAAAACAAGATTTTTGCCTCCTGTTAGAGATGGGATGCTACATTTAAAAGGTTAAGTCATCTCCAAACCTCAAACCTCATTTCACAATTTCTCTGTAGATAGCCTATTAAGGCTGACCATGCCTTTTGGTACTAACACAGGCTCAAATGGTTAGTGGCAGAGAGTGGAACAGTATGGGCTATTTTATTATGTGTGCTATTTTGCATAATCTTACTGGCTGACGTATTATAAATTATGGATTAGTCTATGTTGCTGTATATGTAATGCAAATGGCTGATCTGGTGTCTTCCACTGGGTTATTCAATACCACCATGGGCATGGAGTGAATTTGTTTTTTGCTGAGCCGGTTGAGTGCAGAGACAGCGGTCCAGTTGTGGTCACACCTCAGTGACAGTGCATTGACCGTCAGGGCTGCGTGAGCGCACACTGAGGCCTCCGCTGGAGGACCCACCTCCAGGTGGCAGTCTGTCAGGCTGGACCTCTCTGAGCCGGCGCTGTAGGAGTCTATGTCTGGGCCTCCGTCGAGACCCAACTTCCCGTCCCCCCCTCTCCCTATCCCACCCCCGCCCTACTTCATCACCACCACCATCCTCATCCTCACTGCTACCAGATGCTGACTCGTACACCTGGCTTATTCTTGAAGCTACCTCTTCATTCTCCTCTTCCTCCTCCTCTGGTTGGCTGATGAGGAGCTGGGACAGAGAGTCTTCAAGGGAGATGGAGGCTGAGGTGGCAGGGTGGGCACCCAGGACTGTGGGGGGTCTGACTGGAGGAGCCGGGATGACAACCCCTAAGCCCCCCGCCTGCGACCGTCCAGTCACATCCTCCCCATCAGCAGAGCTTGGCCGTTCCACTGTTGCCGCTGTGACCGGAACAGCTGCCACGGCAACAACTGGCGGGATGGGGTCAGGGTCCAGTCTGAGTCCGGCCACGCCCTTTTTGGGAATGTCTACCACATCACGCTTCATGCGTCGGCGGCGACCATGCTCGTTGCGGCGATACTGCACCATGTTCTCCAGGTCAGCCACGTACAGGAAGCCAGCAATCAGCATCTCAGCGCTCTTCCTGCCCTTGGCGAAAGCGTCCTCCAGCTCACGGCTGGTCCTCTCGTCATACTGCCACCAGCCGTTCCTCCCCTCGTAGTACCATGCATGGTCTCCGCCAGCGCTCCCTGGCCCGGTTCCTCCTCGTCCTCCTGCGGCTGCTGCCTTCAGCTCCTCTGGGGACAGCAGAGTTGGATGCTCCAGGAAGTCCTCAGGTACTTCCTGTCGGCAAAGAGCGCAGCGCTTGCTGTGCCAGGAGGCTCCTTTGACGCACAGGAAACAGAAAACGTGGCGGCAGGGCAGGCGAACTGGGTGGACACAGGTCTGGAGGCAGATGGCACATTCCGGCACGGGGTTGGCCGAGGGGGTAGGTGAGCTGGGGGAGTCACCTGTGAAGGCGTCCCCTCCGTCTTCTACCTTTGAGGAGGACACAGAGTCCACTGAGTGGTCCACCTCACCACAGCTCGCCATGCTGAGGGGAGACACAGCAAGTTAGGCAAATTCTGAGACAGACGAACAAACCTGCAGTCTAATTTTACTCTATTATCAAAATCTGGATATTCAAGATTGAAGCTTCATAGGATTAGCAATAATCTTCTCACCCTGGAGACTCAAATCACAAAGCTGTCATGAGATATTAAATTAGCAATAGGCCTAAATATCTAAATTTGAATTTCAGACGATCTTATTTCTAAAATTGCTATGATGGAAAATAAATTATCGCCTTACTGTTTCAAGTGCAGTTACTGGGATGTCATCAGGATCAAATCTGTATTCTCTCAAAGTTCCTCTCTATGGAAAAATATTGTTGAAAAGATGATATTGTCTCTGCACTCTTTCCCAGAGAGATTGTAACACTGGTAACTCGCCTCTCACTGTTTGTTTTGCTCAACAAAAACAAAGCCTGCCAAAGTTAGCTAGCTAGCCAACAAGACTAACTATACAGCATTTCACTATAACGTTATTAGCCATCTTGCTAATCTAAAGAGAACATATGTGCATTATAGAATTAATAGGAAAACTCTCCATACAAAATATATGTTGTTACTAAACCGACAGTATTACTAAATCATAGTATGATTTTGTCGTCATGAAACTAGTTAGCTATTTCTTGTAACGTTAACGTTAGCTTGCTAGCTTCGGAGGCCCAGTTGTCAAAGGTGACAGAATGGGGGGATTTCATCCATACTCACCTGTCAAAAATACTGTTTGCACTTCGCTCAGTGACGTAGCTATTTAGACAGTTCGCAAAATAGATGCTACCAAAACAAAGCAAAATAGAAGCGTTCCTCCTCTTTCAGAGAAGAAAAGGCGAAGCGAGAGGTTTTACTCTGAACAAAATCTGTCAAGAAAATAAAGCCATGAAGTGAGACATTTTTGTGTAGACGCCAATGAGAGGGTGTCGAATTTGGTCAACAAAAACGTCATTGATTTGATTGAATATAAGTTTCGTAATGGTTATGTTGTTATGAAAGCACTGATATAAGTAGACGCATGTGACATTTTGCCAACTTAAAAAAACACGACTTTATATCCGAGTTGTGCCTATTGCCATAGAGATGGATAGAGGACATGGACATAACACGTTTTAGCAAGGACATTGAGATTGCGGGCTTCCACCATTTTAAAGTAGTCAACTGGGTGGGGATTCTTATGAGTTGGGAGCAAGCAGCCAATGAAGAGGACAATTGACTACTTTAAAATGGGCATGGCTTCACTGCCCATGCTGTCACAGACGCGGAGGTATAGATACAAAAACGAGTCCTGTATCTATCTCTATGGCCTGTTGTTCACACTCATTGGCTAGAATGGTCCCACCTGATGTCACCTCCCACCTGTCTTCCATCTTTGAGGACATGTATTTCCATTGTTAGAGCGGTCACTCGAATATCTTGTCACTATAATAGACAATATTTGCCCATAGGTACTAAATACAGCATAGAGCTCGCCAGTTTGTAATGCTAAAACCGGAAATGAGTTACCGCTAGTTCGTTCAGAATGGGGAAAAAATAGGGTTTTGGGATAAACGCCGAATATAAGGTCTGAGATAAACACAGGCTTATACGTTTTGTTATATGAGAGAATAGAAATCAGTTAACATTACCTTTATGATTTATGAAGACTTTGTTTTTGAAATTACATAAATGCTTCAAAATTCACAAAAAGTGACGTTATCTGATGAAGATTATCTAATAGAACAACATTTATCAAATCTCCTGTATACCACAGACCTTATTTTTAGTCTTTATCCACAATCCCTACAAAAACACCATTAATTTCTGCATAGACTTTGTCCAATGAACCATGGTAGAGTTAGTGCCCACAAAAATACGCCATTACTATTTATCGCGACTGGCGAAGGGAGGTCATATCCACTTTAGAAATCTTTGGAAAAGGCTTGCCACATAAAAACAAAGTTAGTTGGTTCATTTTTTAATTCAGTAATTTGTGAAAACAATATAATTGACATTAACATCTTCTACACAAACAAACCAATGTGGGACCATACAAAAGATTTGAATCATCAAACGGCATCATTAGGTTCAATTTGACTTTATATATAAAGAAATGCTACACTTGTAGAACAAGTAGGCTAGCCACTGTCATGATGATGATAGAAATAAAAAATAATCTGAAAAGACAGTTTGCTTTCTGAACACTGCTTAATTCAGTCCATAACAATTTAGTGACTGTTTCCTGAAATGGATGGTTGAGGTAACATGTTGAAATAAACCCACAATGTTGGATGCCCATTATTATACAGCATATGATAGAGGAATAAACTGCTGCACACCGTCTTGACTACAGGCAAAACAGAGTTTGAGTTCTGGCCCCATCATTAAGGTCTCTCTCTCAACCCAGTCAATCCAGTCTTCCATCTGTCCATCCAAATGCTATATCGATCCAACCATCCATTAGGCCCGCAGTCAGTGTTCCAATTAATCCCAAAGGTGTTCGATGGGGTTGAGGTCAGGGCTGTATGCAGGCCAGTCAAGTTCTTCCACAATAATCTTGAAAAAACATTTATGTATGTGTAACAGTATAACTTCAGACCGTCCCCTCGCCCATACCCGGGCACGAACCAGGGACCCTCTGCACACATCAACAACAGTCACCCTCGAAGCATCGTTACCCATCGCTCCACAAAAGCCGCGGCCCTTGCAGAGCAAGGGGAACCACTACTTCAAGGTCTCAGAGCAAGTGACGTCACCGATTGAAACGCTATTTAGTGCGCACCGCTAACTAAGCTAGCCGTTTCACATCCGTTACATATGGACCTCGCTTAGTGCATAGGGGCACTGTCACACTGAAACAGGAAATGGCCTTCCCCATACTGTTGCCACAAATTTGGATGCACAGAATCATCTAGAATGTCATTGTATGCTGTAGAGTTAAGATTTCCCTCCACTGGAACTAAGGTTCCTAGCCCGAACCATAAAACAGCCCCAGAACATTATTCATACTCCACCAAACTGGCCAAACCCTGATTAGTCCGTCGGACTGCCAGATGATGAAGCATGATTCATCACTCCAGAGAACACGTTTCCACTGCTCCAGAGCCAAATGGCGGCAAGCTTTTTATTTTACTTTATTTTACCTTTATTTAACTAGGCAAGTCAGTTAAGAACAAATTCTTTGTGTGTGGCTGCTCGGCCATGAAAACCAATTTAATGAAGCTCCCGACGAACAGTTCTTGTGCTGACTTTGCTTCCATTGGCAGTTTGGAACTCGTTAGTGAGTGTTGCAGCCGAGGACAGATGATTTTTACACGCTTCCGCATTCTGTCATTCCGTTCTGTGAGCTTGTGTGGCCTACCACTTCGCGGCTGAGCCGTTGTTCCTCCTAGATGTTTCCACTTCACAATAACAGCAGTTACAGTTGACTGGGGAAGATCTAGCAGGGCAGAAATTTGACGAACTGACTTGTTGGAAAGGTGGCATCCTATGATGGTGCCACGTTGAAAGTTATTGAGCTCTTCAGTAAGGCCATTCTACTGTCAATGTTTGTCTATGGAGATTGCATGGTTGTGCGCTCCATTTTACACACCTTTCAGCAACAGGTTTGGCTGAAACAGCTGAATCCACTAATTTGGGGTGTCCACATACGGTTGTATATATTTTATGTGGAAAAATGTCAATAGAAAGGGATTTGATCACCAGTATTCCTTGACTCTTCCTCCTTTCGATGACACATTTCCTCCAATCTGTGACATGGGGTCAGGAGTTGCCGTACATGGTGGGGTGCCATAGGACCTCTCGTCTTTGTACCTCCTCAAACTTCCTGTAGACTCGTGTCCTCCCTCTCCGAAAGCAGGCGCCCGACTCCCCATTCACAAAAAGCGAGAGAGAGCAAGAGAGAGAGAATATACACACAAATTAGGATTATAGAGTGATCAACGATCTATTGGAATGGGTCATGTACAGAGATGGGGAAGAACAGGGAATGTATAACCTTGAGGAATGCACTACATAAGCTGTCCCTCAAGCATAACATATATTCTGCAGCCCCTACTTCTGGTTTCTAGAAAGTGTCAAAAACAGTGTCAGCAGGAGTTTCAGAGGATTGACGTTGGAGTGGATTTATTTGTTAGAGACGAGACCCAAAGACGCTGGCAGACAGGGGAGCTGGACGAGTCTAAGATCAAATTGAGTAGGTGCTCCCATACACCTACATATTTCTACATTACAGAAGAGATTAGTATTTTTTTCCCCAGTGAAATTACAAAAATGTTAGCATGTTGTTTCCTCAAGAAAAAGATACCATTGATATTTAGATAAAATCACAGATCTCCCTCTTCTAGCTGTACAAGTAAGCTTTCTTTCAGTGTAGGAAAAATTGTTAGTTTTTTCCTTTCCAGTTCCCACTGAACGTCATGTTTTGCCCTACATCTGCACCTGGATCCTGAACAGTGACAGCTGCTCTGCTATAACTGTCTGTCAGAGGCAGAAACTGGGACTGTCAGAGGGTCAAAGGTCCGACGGGTGGGGTTACACACCCAGAAACCCCATGCTAACTGTGAATAGAAACAAGGAAAGGCTAAGCTCGCTGGAACACCAAATCAGATTCACCAAATCTGGAAACAATCGCTAGAGAAAGGCAGGGAAGTATAACAACCCAGCTGGAGGTGGGGGAAAGCAAGAGGATAAGGAGGGAGACAATGGGGGATGAGAGAGTGGTGGAGAGATAGACACTGGTTCAAATGGTTGATTTTCATGCCAAGCCACCAAAATATGATTGAGCATGAGGCTGAGCCATACAGTAAAAAATATACTATGCATCAGTCCATTAGTAGAATTACAGTACATTGTGTCTTGTGTGAATGTTATTCTCATCATAACCTGATTATTATCACAATGAAGAAAGAACTTAAGATCCCTACAGCAGACCTCCTACAGGGCTCTATAAGAAAAAAAACAGTTGATTGGAGTGCTAAGAACGCACTCACGTGAAAACACATGCCACACAGTTCAAGTGCCATGGCTTCAGAAACCCCTCTGTAGTAAAATATGAGTGGGATAACATCTTGACATGCGGATAATATATGTAGGGTGAATAGGTAAGGAATTTGGGAGGAGTTTGGGGGCAGGCCAATGCATGGTCTTTGAAGCATTCAGCCTGCAGCTCTGACCACCGTGACCAACTGTTGATGACAGAGAATATAGGCCCGAGGATGAGGCTTTCATAAATGCTAGCTGGCTATTGCCTTTGTGAAGGAAGGAAACCGATAGAAGGCACCGGGTGCCGAAACGTTGGTTTAACCATTCAATTGTTGGGAGCATACTGCACATAGTGTGCAACTTTCTTCTTTTAATTATGTTTTTTTTTTTTTTTTTACAAAGGAAAACATTATTGGCATCAAACACCAACTGTACTGGCCAGAGTACTAAAGTGCATCGTACACCGAGTATACCAAACATTAGGAACACCGTCCTAATATTCAGGGGCACGGACTACATAAAGGTGTCGAAAGCGTTTCACAGGGATGTTGGCCCATGTTGACTCCAATGCTTCCCACAGTTGTGTCAAGTTAGCTGGATGATGGTAGCCTTGGCGCCAGTCTCTGTATTTTGTGTCACTTCTCTCAAAATAAGTGCATTTCTCTGACAGGGAACTAGGCTAGTATAACAGAAAAAAAACATTCTAGTCAGCTTGATGGAACATGACAGGGACAACAAGGCCTACACCAGAGATAGATCTACAGAACACAACATTTAATTGGACAGCATATAAAAATGTTCTAAAAATCTCTGTGCATTGTGGAAATACAAAATGACAGACAAAACAGATCAAATGAATACAGACAAGAACTAGAGACCACAGAAAAGATTAAAAATATAGGTTCAATATATAATTCAGGCCAATCTGACAATTAATAAAGTTGTTGAATCATGTTCATGTAGAACGGCCTCTCCTCTTCACCCTCGGGCTCGTTTCAGCAGTTTCTAAGGAAAGACAAAAAATCATCATTGACATTTGGAAAGTAGCATGATAAAGTCAGGAATCATAAGACAATCCTCTGACAAATGAACTGAAGGAATAGGACATCTCAATGTAGGATATCCATTAATCCACATGACTCGACTACAGCTGTATAACATTTAGCCACCTTGAGAGACATTTGCTGACGTGTACCTGTCCGGCGGCACTTTTCCCACGTCGGAGAGCATATCCTTGGATTGTTCCGAGGAAATCGTTATTTGCGTCGCCAAGCAGTACCCAGAAAATAATTGCATCCCATTGTTAGACACCCCGCCCAAATCAAAACCAAACGTGGATTCCATGTTGTGTCTTGCTTAGCTTGCCCACGTGAATTCTTTCCACACATAAAATGTATGCATGCTTGACTACATCACTTTTTCTAAATGGCATATTATTATGATGATATTTTTAGCACGCACACCTGTCTGTTTCACACCTGTTTGTCTAGCTAATAAGCCTCGTAATTGGGCAGCATGTTTGGTTTGGATTTGGAGGGGGGTGGTAGCATCTAACAATTGGATTCAATTCTTTCCTTGGTACTGCAAACAACGATTTCCTATAAGAACCGTCCACAGATAGTTGTATTTGTCCATGTTGCTAAACAGGCACAGGTAGGCAAATATCTCACACGCCACTTCAAAAGGTATGTCCTAAAACAGAATATTACAGTTTAAATAACTGTATATGACGAAGGGTCTGTAGGGCTAACTCACTACCACAACATCTATGACGTCAATACAGCAACCACAGACATTTGCCCCTCTCTCTATAAAGTATATTTTTTAAAGGTAACAATTCAATATTGTTATGTACTGATCTGAAAACCCATCACATTAGCGGGAACTTGCTTTCACCTGTCCAGGCTATTTCAGATCAGTGCTGATGAAGGAGAGAAAGACCCTTTAGCCCATTGATATGCACCCTGTGTTCTGCACCCAATGTTGCTGGGAATCCCCATACCTTGGATACTGCTTTGACGTGATGTGCTTTGATAGTAGCCGATTTCTCCTCGAAAGCTTTCGTCCTCGCCTCTTCTGCGAGGCTATGCAGAAATAGCAGCACGTTCAGCTCAACCTAAAATTGACATTCAAATTCAGGCACTGAAACACATGAAAATTAGAGAACTATCCTACTTGCTAGGCTAAGTTACACAGCTACTATAACGATAGCTGTATTGCATGTTTACCTGTGCGTGAAAGCTGTTCGTGTTAAAACAGTGTTGTAACGTTTAGCCTAGCTAGCATGTTAGCTAGCTACGAGAGCATTTTTAACAAACATACCATTACATCTGCCGCTGTGCCTATACGAATGTTGGCTTTATTCCTCATTAGAGACTTTAATGTAGCCTTGGGCACCTTTTTCAACATATTGCCAAACTTGTAGTTAGCAACATTAGCTAGTTATCCTCAGCACGGTGACCGTTGTTTAAGTTTTTCAATCTCCCGCGTTGCTCACTACCGGCGCATAATGTGACGTCAGGATTTTAAATAATGTTCAATGATTTGCTTTATAATAACACATATTCATATTGGTTCTTTCAATTGAAAATATAAAATTAATATTTATTTAGTTGAGGTGATGGCCATCTAATGCTGCATTCATAGCCAAGTGGGAAGGTGGTAATTACCAGTTATGAAGTCATAAATACCATTTGGATGCATTCAAGTGCTTTGAACTAGCTGAGAAACGCCGATTCGATCATGGCCAACAAGCTGGGTCAACCATAAACTAAAAGTACATCTATCATGCTTGATTCTAATGTTCAAAAAACATATTAATAGAGTGCTTTTTATAAATAATGTTTTGTTGTTTTTACGCACTGACTTTTGATGGGAAAATGCACATGTTGTTTTTATTCACGTGAACATTTCTCGCCAATTGGATGGAAACCTAGCTATAGACACCACAGGAGGTTGGTGGCACCTTAATTGGGGAGGACGGGCTCATGGTAATGGCTGAAGCGAAATAGGTGGAGTGGTATCAAATACATCAAACACATGGTTTGAGCCATCCTCCCCTCAGCAGCCTCCACTGATAAACACGCTAGAGACTCTGGCAAGTGTGCTAGTACAGTGTCACTTTGATTATGCCTGCACATCATGGTTCACCAGCAGCTTTAAACATCTAAATAAGCTTCAGACCAGCCAAAACAAGACATGTACTTAAACTCCCCCTGATACTCATCTGGAGGTCAAGCATTTTAAGCAGCTAGGTTGCCTATCGGTGGAAAAATAGTACTATTAATTCAACTTGATCCACAGAATTATCACGGACTCAGCCCCCAGGTACTTATCCAACCATTTTTTTTTTTATTAGAGATGTCCACCAGCATAATACCGGAGCTGTGTAGCAACCATTTGATGAAAAAGTTTAATGACATTCTGAGATTGTCAAGCCAAGCCTTCGATACTGGGTAGGCCTATAAGGTAGGGAGGGATGTCATTTCTGTTTGTCAAGTTTTTTTGGGGCGTTGAAAATGCAAACCATGATATTAAAGCGCCCAAAGTCGGTCTGCTTTGTTTATTGGTTGTGTGGTGCATTGGCACTGAAACCTGTTGGTGAAAAAGTGTTGCAAAATGTACAAAACATTAAGAACACCTGCTCTTTCCATGACATAGACTGACCAGGTGAATCCAGGTTAAAGCTATGAACCCTTATTGATGTCAGTTGTTAAATCCACTTCAAATCAGTGTAGATGAAGGAGGAGGGGGGAGACAGGATAAAGAAGGATTTTTAAGCCTTGAGACATGGATTCTGTATGTCAAATCAAATGTATTTAAATCAAATGTATTTACAGTGCCTTGCGAAAGTATTCGGCCCCCTTGAACTTTGCAACCTTTTGCCACATTTCAGGCTTCAAACATAAAGATATAAAACTGTATTTTTTTGTGAAGAATCAACAACAAGTGGGACACAATCATGAAGTGGAACGACATTTATTGGATATTTCAAACTTTTTTAACAAATCAAAAACTGAAAAATTGGGCGTGCAAAATTATTCAGCCCCTTTACTTTCAGTGCAGCAAACTCTCTCCAGAAGTTCAGTGAGGATCTCTGAATGATCCAATGTTGACCTAAATGACTAATGATGATAAATACAATCCACCTGTGTGTAATCAAGTCTCCGTATAAGTGCACCTGCACTGTGATAGTCTCAGAGGTCTGTTAAAAGCGCAGAGAGCATCATGAAGAACAAGGAACACACCAGGCAGGTCCGAGATACTGTTGTGAAGAAGTTTAAAGCCGGATTTGGATACAAAAAGATTTCCCAAGCTTTAAACATCCCAAGGAGCACTGTGCAAGCGATAATATTGAAATGGAAGGAGTATCAGACCACTGCAAATCTACCAAGACCTGTCCGTCCCTCTAAACTTTCAGCTCATACAAGGAGAAGACTGATCAGAGATGCAGCCAAGAGGCCCATGATCACTCTGGATGAACTGTAGAGATCTACAGCTGAGGTGGGAGACTCTGTCCATAGGACAACAATCAGTCGTATATTGCACAAATCTGGCCTTTATGGAAGAGTGGCAAGAAGAAAGCCATTTCTTAAAGATATCCATAAAAAGTGTTGTTTAAAGTTTGCCACAAGCCACCTGGGAGACACACCAAACATGTGGAAGAAGGTGCTCTGGTCAGATTAAACCAAAATTGAACTTTTTGGCAACAATGCAAGACGTTATGTTTGGCGTAAAAGCAACACAGCTCATCACCCTGAACACACCATCCCCACTGTCAAACATGGTGGTGGCAGCATCATGGTTTGGGCCTGCTTTTCTTCAGCAGGGACCGGGAAGATGGTTAAAATTGATGGGAAGATGGATGGAGCCAAATACAGGACCATTCTGGAAGAAAACCTGATGGAGTCTGCAAAAGACCTGAGACTGGGACGGAGATTTGTCTTCCAACAAGACAATGATCCAAAACATAAAGCAAAATCTACAATGGAATGGGTCAAAAATAAACATATCCAGGTGTTAGAATGGCCAAGTCAAAGTCCAGACCTGAATCCAATCGAGAATCTGTGGAAAGAACTGAAAACTGCTGTTCACAAATGCTCTCCATCCAACCTCACTGAGCTCGAGCTGTTTTGCAAGGAGGAATGGGAAAAAATTTCAGTCTCTCGATGTGCAAAACTGATAGAGACATACCCCAAGTGACTTACAGCTGTAATCGCAGCAAAAGGTGGCGCTACAAAGTATTAACTTAAGGGGGCTGAATAATTTTGCACGCCCAATTTTTCAGTTTTTGATTTGTTAAAAACGTTTGAAATATCCAATAAATGTCGTTCCACTTCATGATTGTGTCCCACTTGTTGTTGATTCTTCACAAAAAAATACAGTTTTATATCTTTATGTTTGAAGCCTGAAATGTGGCAAAAGGTCGCAAAGTTCAAGGGGGCCGAATACTTTCGCAAGGCACTGTATATAGCCCTTTGTACATCAGCTGATATCTCAAAGTGCTGTACAAAAACCCAGCCTAAAACCCCAAACAGCAAGCAATGCAGGTGTTGAGGCACGTTGGCTAGGAAAAACTCCCTAGAAAAGCCAAAACGTAGCAAGAAACCTAGAGAGGAACCAGGCTATGAGGGGTGGCCAGTCCTCTTCTGGCTGTGCCGGGTGGAGATTATAACAGAACATGGCCAAGATGTTCAAATGTTCATAAATGACCAGCATGGTCAAATAATAGGTTTGGGACAGGTAGCACGTCCGGTGAACAGGTCAGGATTCCATAGCCGCAGGCAGAACAGTTGAAACTGGAGCAGCAGCACGGCCAGGTGGACTGGGGACAGCAAGGAGTCATCATGCCAGGTAGTCCTGAGGCATGGTCCTAGGGCTCAGGTCCTCCGAGAGAGAGAGAAAGAGAGAATTAGAGAGAGCATACTTAAATTCACACAGGACACCGGATAAGACAGGAGAAGTACTCCAGATATAACAAACTGACCCTAGCCCCCGACACATAAACTACTGCAGCATAAATCCTGGAGGCTGAGACAGGAGGGGTCAGGAGACACTGTGGCCCCATCCGATGATACCCCCAGACAGGGCCAAACAGGAAGGATATAACCCCACCCACTTTGCCAAAGCACAGCCCCCACACCACTAGAGGGATATCTCCAACCACCAACTTACCATCCTGAGACATGGCCGAGTATAGCCCACAAAGATCTCCCCCACGGCACAACCCTCTACCGTGCCATCCCTAGGAGGGGTGAATCACTTAAGTGGGTTTTTTAATGTTATTATTTTACCTTTATTTAACTAGGCAAGTCAGTTAAGAACAAATTCTTATTTTCAATGATGGCCTAGGAACAGTGGGTTAACTGCCTTGTTCAGGGGCAGAACGACAGATTTGTACCTTCTCAGTTCGGTGATTCAAACTTGCAACCTTTCGGTTACTAGCCCAACGCTCTAACCACTAGGCTACCCTGCTGCTACCCTGCCGCCCCTGCCGGTTGAGTCACAAATGGGATCTTCCTGTCTGGGTTGGCACCCCCCTCCTAGGGATGGCACGGAAGAGCACCAGTAAGCCAGTGACTCAGCCCCTGTAATAGGGTTTGAGGCAGAGAATCCCAGTGGAGAGAGGGGAACCAGCCAGGCAGAGACAGCAAGGGTGATTCGTTGCTCCAGTGCCTTTCCATTCACCTTCACACTCCTGGGCCAGACTACACTCAATCATAGGACCTACTGAAGAGATGAGTCTTCAATAAAAGCTTAAAGGTTGAGACCGAGTCTGTGTCTCTCACATGGATAGGCAGAACATTCCATAAAAATGGAGCTCTATAGGAGAAAGCCCTGCCTCCAGCTGTTTGCTTAGAAATTCTAGGGACAATTAGGAGGCCTGCGTCTTGTGACCGTAGCGTACGTGTAGGTATGTACGGCAGGACCAAATCAGAGGGATAGGTAGGAGAAAGCCCATGTAATGCTTTGTAGGTTAGCAGTAAAACCTTGAAATCAGCCCTTGCCTTGACAGGAAGCCAGTGTAGGGAGGTTAGCACTGGAGTAATATGATCATATTTTTTGGTTCTAGCCAGGATTCTAGCAGCCATATTTAACACTAACTGAAGTTTATTTAGTGCTTTATCCGGGTAGCCGGAAAGTAGAGCATTGCAGGAGTCTAACCTAGAAGTAACAAAAGCATGGATGAATTTTTCTGCATAATTTTTGGACAGAAAGTTTCTGATTTTTGCAATGTTACGTAGATGGAAAAAAGCTGTCCTTGACACAGTCTTGATATGTTCGTCAAAAGAGAGATCAGGGTCCAGAGTAACGCCGAGGTCCTTCACAGTTTTATTTGAGATGACTGTACAACCATTAAGATTAATTGTCAGATTCAACAGAAGATCTCTTTGTTTCTTGGGACCTAGAACAAGCATCTCTGTTTTGTCCGAGTTTAAAAGTAGAACGTTTGCAGCCACCCACTTCCTTATGTCTGAAACACAGGCTTCTAGCGAGGGCAATTTTGGGGCTTCACCATGTTTCATTGAAATGTACAGCTGTGTGTCATCTGCATAGCATTGAACGTTAACATTATGTTTTCGAATGACATCCACAAGAGGTCAAATATATAGTGAAAACAATAGTGGTCCTAAAACAGAACCTTGAGGAACACCGACATTTACAGTTGATTTGTCAGAGGACAAACCATTCACAGAGACAAACTGATATATTTCCGACAGATAAGATCTAAACCAGGCCAGAACTTGTCCGTGTAGACCAATTTGGGTTTCCAATCGCTCCAAAAGAATGTGGTGATCGATGGTATCAAAAGCAGCATTAAGGTCTAGGAGCACGAGGACAGATGCAGAGCCTCGGTCTGATGGCATTAAAAGGTAATTTACCACCTTCAAAAGTGCAGTCTTAGTGCTATTTTCCTCAAAGAAGTTCATGAATTTATTACTGCTGAAGTGAAAGCCATCCTCACTTGGGGAATGCGGATTTTTAGTTAGCTTTGCGACAGTATCAAAAATAAATTTTGGATTGTTCTTATTTTCCCTCAATTAAATTGGAAAAATAGGATGATCGAGTAGCAGTAAGGGCTCTTCGATACTGCACGGTACTGTCTTTCCAAGCTAGTCGGAAGACTTCCAGTTTGGTGTGGCGCCATTTCCGTTCCAATTTTCTTTAAGCTTGCTTCAGAGCTTGGGTATTTTCTGTATACCAGGGAGGTAATTTCTTATGAGAACTGTTTTTAGTTTTTAGGGGTGCAACTGCATCTAGGGTATTGCGCAAGGTTAAATTGAGTTCCTCAGTTAGGTGGTTAACATATTTTTGTCCTCTGGCGTCCTTGGGTAGGCAGAGGGAGTCTGTAAGGGCATCAAGGAATATTTGTGTTGTCTGTGAATTTATAGCACGACTTTTGATGCTCCTTGGTTGGGGTGTGAGCAGATTATTTGTTGGAATTGCAAACGTAATAAAATGGTGGTCCGATAGTCCAGGATTATGAGGAAAAACATTAAGATCCACAAAATTTATTCCATGGGACAAAACTAGGTCCAGAGTATGACTGTGACAGTGAGTAGGTCCAGAGACATGTTGGACAAAACCCACTGAGTCGATGATGGTCTGTGGACTTTTCCATGTGAATATTAAAGTCACCAAAAATTTGAATATTATCTGCTATGACTACAAGGTCCGATAGGAATTCAGGGAACTCTTTGAGGAACGCTGTATATAGCCCAGGAGGCCTGTAAACAGTAGCTATAAAAAGTGATTGAGTAGGCTGCATAGATTTCATGACTAGAAGCTCAAAAGACGAAAACGTCATTTTTTAAAACATTCACAACAGATTTCACAAAACATTAAGTGTGTGCCCTCAAGTTAACACATATCTACAACATAAAATCCATGTTCTCGTGTGTTTGTATGCATGTGTCTCTGCCTATGTTTGTGTTGCTTCATTGTCCCACTGTTCCATACGGTGTATTTTTATCTGTTTTTTAAATCTTAATTTTACTGCTTGCATGAGTTACTTGATGTGGAATAGAGTTCCATGTGGTCATGGCTCTATGTAGTACTGTGCACCTCCCATACTCTGTTCTGGACTTGGTGACTGAAGAGACCTCTGGTGGCATGTCTTGTGGGGTATGCATGGGTGTCTAAGCTGTGTGCCAGTAGTTCAAACAGACAGCTCGGGGCATTCAACATGTCAATACCTCTCACAAATAAAAGTATTGATGAAGTCAATCTCTCCTCCACTTTGAGCCAGGAGAGATTCAAATCAAATTGTATTGGTCACATGGCCGAATACAACAAGCCCTTAACCAGCAATGAATTTCAAGAAATAGAGTTAAGAAAATGTTTAGTAAATAATTATACAGGGGGTACCCATACCGTGTCATTGTGCGGGGTTACAGGTTAGTTGAGGTAATTTATAAATTGACTATTCAGAGGTAATGAACAGCGAGTAGTAACAGTGTAAAACAAAGAGGGGGACGGGGGGGGTGTGTGTGTGTGGGGGACGGGGGGAGGCATTTGATTAATTGTTCAGCAGTCTTATGGTTTGGGGTAGAAGCTTTTAAGGAGCCTTTTGGTCCTAGACTTGGCGATCCAGTACCGCTTGCCAGAATGACATGCATATATTGTTAGCTCTCTGTGTACATCTAAGTCCCTTTTTGTGGCACCTGACCACACAACTGAACAGTAGTCCAGGTGCAACAGAACTAGGGCCTGTAAGACCTGCCTTGTTGATAGTGCTGTTAAGAAAGCAGAGCAGTGCTTTATTATGGACAGACTTCTCCCCATCTTAGCTACTGTTGTATCAATATGTTTTGACCATGTTAGTTTACAATCCAGGGTAACTCCAAGCAGTTTAGTCACCTCAACGTGCTCAATTTCCACATTTCTCATTGCAAGATTTAGTTGAGGTTTAGGGTTTAGTGAATGATTTGTCCCAAATACAATGCTTTAAGTTTTTGAAATATTTAGGACAAATGTATTCCTTTCCACCCATTCTGAAACTAACTGTAGCGCTTAAGTGTTGCAGTCATTTCAGTCGTTGTAGTAGCTGACGTGTATTGGGTTGAGTCATCCGCCTGCATAGACACTCTGGCTTTACACTCTGGCTTTACTCAAAGCCTGTGGCATGTCGTTGGTAAAGATTGAAAATATTAAGGGACCTAGACAACTGCCCTGGGGAATTCCTGATTATGTTGGAGAGGCTTCCATTAAAGAACACCCTCTGTGTTTTGTTACTTTTTTACCCCTATTGGTAGTTACAGCCTTGTCCCATAGCTGCAACTCCCATACGGACTCGGGAGAGGCGAAGGTCGAGAGCCATGCATCCTCCGAAACACGACTCTGCCAAGCCACATTGCTTCTTGACACACTTCTCGCTTAACCCAGAAGCCAGCCGCACCACTGTGTCGGGGGAAACACCATACAACTCTCGACCGTATCAGCGTGCATGCACCCGGCCCGCTACAGGAGTCGCTAGAGTGCGATGGGACAAGAACATCCCAGTCGGCCAAACTCTTCCCTAAACTGGACAACGCTGGGCCAATTGTGCACCGCATCATGGGTCTCCCGGTCACGCCCAGCTGCAATACGGTCTGTAACGATGCCTCAAGCACTGCAATGCAGCCTTGGACTGCTGCGCCACTCGGGAGGCCAGACAGGTAACTCTCAATCCACAATATAGCAGGGGGTGTAAAGTCATAACATATACGTTTTCCAGCAGCAGACTATAATTGATTATGTCAAAAGTCGCACTGAAACAGCCCCCACAGTATTTTTGTTATCAATTTCTCTCAGCCAATCATCAGTCATTTGTGTAAGTGCTGTGCAATTTGATTGTCCTTCCCTATAAGCTTGCTGAAAGTCTGTTGTTTACTGTAAAATAGCATACTATCTGGTCAAACACTATTTGTCCCAAAAGTTTATTAAGGTTTGGTAACAGGCTGATTGGTTGGCTATTTGAGCCAGTAAAGGGGGCTTTACTATTATTAGGTGGGGGAATGACTTTAAAAATAGTATGATATGTTACGTTTGGTATGGTTTCATAAGACAGATAGAAAGTAGGGTGATCGGTCGGGCATATAACGCGAACATCTAGCAACCCAAATGTTGCGAGTTTGAATCTCATCACAGACAACTTTATCATTTTAGCTAATTTTCAAATTTTGAACTACTTACAACTACCTAGCATGTTAGTGAACCAGCCCCCGAACCCTAACTTTAACCATTTTAGCTAACCCATCCCTTAACCTTTAAAAAAAACTCCTAAACCTAACCTAACCTAACCCCTAGCCTAGCTAATGTTAACCGGTTAGCTAAAGTTAGCTACCTAGCCAGAATTCATAACATATCATACGTTTTGCAAGTCGTAACATATAGTACGTTTTGCGAATTCGTAACATATTGTACATTATGAAAATTCGTAACATATAATACTAATTGTATTTCGTGACATATCATACGAAATGGGGGATGCACATCCACAAATTAATACTACGAAACCTTTCATACTATTATATTATATGGAGAGTCTCAGATGTATGTACAGAATAATACACAAGGCTCTGAGACCAGGGGGGGTTTGCCAACCAGTTCAATGTATTCCAAAACACTGGTGATAACCAAAGATACCAATACCTTAGTTAGAAAACAATGTCCCCCATTGCAACCTGGTCTAAGAGCACTTTGTATTATTCTGTACGTAAAGCTGAGGTACTATTTAGTATGATATGTTACATTTCATATGGTATGTATTAATTTGTGCATGTCCATCACCCATTTCGTATATGTTACAAATGACAATTTATGTTATATGTTTTACAAATAAGCAAAACATACAGTGTGTTACAGATTTTCAAAATGAATGATATGTTACAAATTCTAGCTCGGTGGCCAACGTTAGCTAGACTAGGAGTTTAAGTTTAGGAGTAAGGTTAAAGGGTTAAGTTCAGGGTTAGGTGAAGGGTTAGCTAAAAGGGTTAAGGTTAGGGTTAGCTAACATGCTAAGTAGTTTCTGGTAGCTAAAAAGTAGTATGTAGATGAAAAGTTGCTAAAATGCTAAAGTTGTCCATGATGAAATTACAACCTTTTGAGTTGCTAGACATTGGTGTTATACTCCCACCCATCCAACCACCCTTATTTCATCTTTGCCTTGAGTAACCATCTGTCTTATGTAACCATATCAAATATACAGTGGTCAGAAAAAGTTTGTGAACCCTTTGGAATTACCTGAATTTCTGCATAAATTAGTCATCAAATTTGATTTGATATTCATCTAAGTCACAACAATAGACAAACATAGTGTGCTTAAACTAATAACACACAAATTATGGATTTTTCTTGTCTATATTGAATACATCATTTAAACATTCACAGTGTAGGTTGGAAAAAATATTTGAGCCCCTAGGCTAAGGACTTCTCCAAAAGCTAATTGAAATCAGGAGTCAGCTAACCTGGAGTCCAATCAATGAAACAAGATTGGAGATGTTGGTTAGAGCTGCCTTGCCGGTTAAAAAAAACCACTCACAACATTTGACTTTGCCATTCACAAGAAGTATTGCCTAATGTGAACCATGCCAAGCTGGAAAGGGTTACACAAGTATCTCTAAAAGCCTTGACGTTCATCAGTCCATGGTAAGACAAATTGTCTATAAATGGAGAAAGTTCAGCAATGTTGCTACTCTCCCTAGGAGTGGCGGTCCTGCAAAGATGACTGCAAGAGCACAGCGCAGAATGCTCAACGAGATTAAGAAGAATCCTAGAGTTTCAGCTAAAGACTTACAGAAATCTCTCAAACATGCTAACATCTCTGTTGAGGAGTCTACGATACGTAAAACACTAAACAAGAATGGTGTTCATGGGAGGACACCACGGAAGAAGCCACTGCTGTCCAAAAAAAAACATTTCTGCACGTCTGAAGTTTGCAAAAGTGCACCTGGATGTTCCACAGCGCTACTGGCAAAATATTCTGTGGACAGATGAAACTACATTTGAGTTGTTTGGAAGGAACACACAACACTGTGTGGAGAAAAAAAAGGCACAGCACAGCACACCAACATCAAAACCTCATATGGTGGAGGGAGCATCATCATTTGGGGCTGCTTAGCTGCCTCAGGGCCTGGACAGCTTGCTATCATCAAAATAAAAATTAATTTACAAGTTTATCAAGACATTTTGCAGGAGAATGTTAGGCTATCTGTCCGCCAATTGAAACTAAACAGAAGTTGGGTGATGCAACAGGACAACGACCAAAAACAGAAGTAAATGAACAACAGAATGGCTTCAACAGAAGAAAATACCCCTTCTGGAGTGGGCCAGACAGAGTCCTGATCTCAAACCGATTGAGATGCTGTGGCATGACCTCAAGAGAGCAGTTCACACCAGACATCCCAATAATATTGCTGAACTGAAACAGTTTTGTAAAGAGGAATGGTCCAAAATTTCTCCTGACCGTTGTGCAGGTCTGATCTGCAACTACAGAAAACGTTTAGTTGAGGTTATTGCTGCCAAAGGAGGGTCAACCAGTTATTAAATCCAAGGGTTCACATACTTTTCCAACCCCGCACTGTGAATGTTTACACGGTGTGTTCAATAAAGACATGAAAATGTATAATTGTTTGTGTGTTATTAGTTTAAACAGACTGTTTGTCTATTTTTGTGACCTAGATGAAGATCAGATGAAATTTGATGACCAATTTATGCAGAAATCCAGGCCTTTCCAAAGGGTTCACATACTTTTTTTTGCCACTGTACATATCATACTACATGGAGTCTCGGCTTTACATACAGAATAATATGAAATGCTCTGAGACCAGATTACCCTCTGGCATGTTCTATTGAGAACAGTTTGGGACTCGTTGATTCCTTCTCAAATATATTTTACTTAAGTCAGACGAAATTAACTGGAATACACTGGTCTCAAATATAACTACGTTACACAGAACCACGGCGGACCCATTTTAAAATTAGGCTTTTCTCCATATTGAAACGTGTCCAAGTGAAATATGCCTATCTCTGCCCACTTGAGCGTGGTTTACGAAGTGTTCTTAGAAATAAATCATCTTATCTTCACATTCCAACGGATCGAGTTCTCACCACGCCGTCCTGGAGAGTCCTCCTTCCTGCTGTGCTGACTTAGTAGCTCTATGTTTGTCTGCTTTGTATAGCTCCCGTATCTTATGATAGGGCAATACTGCATAAACTGTCTATAAGAACTATAGTGTAGTAGTTAATGAAAAGTTGTGGCAAGTCGAGTCCCAGACAACCCCTGGGCATAAAGGTGTCTTTTGTCATAACAGTTTTCCCATCTGGTGTAAGGAAATAACTCAGCTCAACAGACATCAAATCACATGTTATTTGTCACATGCACCGATTACAACAGCTGTAGATCTTAGGGGGGATGCTTACTTAACCAACAATGCAGTTAAGAAAAAAACAAGTATTAAGAAAGTATTTACTAAATATACTGAAGTAAACAAAGAACATGTAAAAATACCAAATAATTAAATAGCCACAATAAAATAACAGTAACGAGGCTATATACAGGAGGTACCGGTACAGAGTCATTGTGCGGGGGCAAAGGTTAGGCAAGGTAATTGAGGTAATATGTACATGTAGAAGTCAAATGACTATGCAAAGATAATAAAAAGAGTAGCAACAGTGTAAAAATGGGGGTGGGTGGGGTCAATGCAAATAGTCCAGGTAGCCATTTGGTTAGCAGTTCAAGAGTCTTATGGCTTGAAGTTGTTAAGAAGTCTTTTGGACCTAGACTTGGCACTCCGGTACCACTTGCCGTGTAGTAGCAGAGAGAACAGTCCATGAATAGGGTGGCTGGCGTCTTTGGCAATTTTTAGAGCCTTCCTCTGACACTGCCTGGTATTGAGGTCCTGGATGGCAGGGAGCTTGGCCCAGTTATGTACTGTTCCGCACGCACTACCCTCGATAGTGCTTTGCGGTTGGTGGCAGCAGTTGCCATATCAGGCGGTGATGCTCTCGATGGTGCAGCAGCAGAACTTTTTGAGGATCTGAGGACCCTGTCAAATCTTGGAGGGAACTGGAGGGAGTAGGTGTTGTCGTGCCCTCTTCAAGACGGTCTTGGTGTGTTTGGATGATAGTTCGTTGGTGATGTGGACACCAAGAAACTTGAAGCGCTCAACCAGCTCCACTACAGCCTCGATGAGAATGGAGGCGTGCTCGGCCCTTCTTTTCTTGTAGCCCACGATCATCTCCTTTGTCTTGATCACGTTGAGATGGTTATCCTGGCACCACTGCCAGGTCTCTGACCTCCTCCCTATAGGCTGTCTCATCTGCAAACTTAATGCTGTGCTTGGCCATGCAGTCATGGGTGAACAGGGAATATAGGAGGACTGAGCACGCACCCCTGAGGGGCCCCCGTGTTGAGGATCAGCATGGCAGATGTGTTGTTGCCTACCTTTACCACCTGGGGGCAGCTCATCAGGAAGTCCAGGATCCAGAGGGAGGTGTTAAGTCCCAGGGTCCTTAGCTAAGTGATGAGCTTTGAGGGCACTATGGTGTTGAACACTGAGCTGTAGTCAATGAATAGCATTCTCAAGCACCTACACCTGCTAGATGTTGAGCAATTTTATAAATCCTAAACTACTTTGAAACATTGTCAGCTTTACCTATAGTAAATGTGCCTATGTAGCCTACCTAAAAGGAAATAAGCAAACCTTGGAAAAAAAGAGGATATGGGGGGGAAAAGTCTCAGGCTGGAATCGTATTATGTTATGTTTATTATTTCATTTTAAACATAACAATACAATAAATATCCTCAGTGATACTCACCTATAATATGACTGTTTTGGATTCACAGGAAATAACACTTTGGGAACATTCACAGTGAGAACAACACTCAACATCTATTACACAGAAAGAAACAAAGCCACACCTATAAGGATTTGTGAATAGTAGGATGCAGAAAGGGGAATGTCATATTTAAGCAGTATTGTCTGTATTACAGTATTTTCTGTATATCATGCAGTAGGTTTAGTCAGCTCATGGTAACTTACTTGAGACAGAAACAAAACACTCCATTTATCAACATTGGTCTGGAAAACAGTGGTATAAGATCTCAACAGAACACGTTAAGAAAAAAAACTAAAATGGTATATCCCTTTCTTTCCCGAAATTTCAGTACTCACCGGTCCTTCCCTTATGTAGTGGCAGAAAATGACAATCGTGACAGGTTTATACACAAACAAATGATTGATGTTAATGCCACAGACCAGACCAATCAACTTGGGAGTTATTGAACCGTCTTACTTCCCTTGGCTCATGTGTTCTAATGAACAGTTGAGTAGACTAAACTCACTCTGCAGTAACTCACTCTACTTACAGAAACACACCGTAAAACAAAGAGAAGGTACAGTTGGTCAAAGATGTGACAGACTAATACTGCCTTGAGATTCTTCAATCTATTTAGTGCTTGGATGTATCAACCTTGTGGCCGATTACAGGACTTACCTAAAAACAACAGAAAACAAACCAACACATTCACCAAAAAAAATACAATTCTGTAACAAAATGATACTATTTCAAACATCATACATTCTTTGTACAAATAAATCATAAGAAAAATTATAAAATGTGACGAGAAACAAACAAAACAGATACAAAAGTAAAATAAAACGACATTTGGTCATTGCAAAACCCCCTTTATGTTCCCTTCTTAGTTGACAGTTGTTTTGGAAAGAGACATGGAATGCTCTGAAATGCAATGTAACATTCTCATTAAGTCTATTTAGGACTGGAGACATGAAAACAAGAACCTTCAGTCATGGTAAGCCTCTTCTTTGTAAACAATTACTCCTATATTTAAAGTGGTTTTGGGGCAGATGTGTTTTGGAAGAGAAATTAGTCACAAAATGCCTACCTAAAACATCTAACCTTTCCCCTTTCACATGTTTTTTCCCCTGACATGTTATGGACTTGTCAACAAGAATATTCCGATTTTCTGCGTTTGTAGAGAATTGATGGTTGTGTTTACTCACCTGTAACCAGATACCTTGTTCCTTTTTGATGTGCATTGCACCCACTAGCCACATCCCTAATACAACAATCTCCCATCTCATTGCCTATGTTTTGATATTGTGTTTGAAATTAACTCATGACTGATTCCATTAGCTAGGACAATTGCCTCTTTGATCCTCCAGGAACATGTCGCTCTTCTCCAAGTGGGTAGAAGTTTTGAGTTCTGTAGGCAGGCTGCATGCTGGGATAGCT
Organism: Oncorhynchus clarkii lewisi; assembly: GCF_045791955.1. Taxonomy (NCBI): domain Eukaryota; kingdom Metazoa; phylum Chordata; class Actinopteri; order Salmoniformes; family Salmonidae; genus Oncorhynchus; species Oncorhynchus clarkii. Next base: position 27,529,283 of record NC_092154.1, read on the forward strand.
GTGGGTGGCATAAGGCAGCCAATAGAGTAATAGGGAAATACACCAGCCACAGCTTCTCACACCTCTGCCACCCTCAGGACAAACCACATCAAATCAGCTGTCATAAACCATGTCAAATTATCAGCTTCCCATTCTGGTAGAGTAAGGGGTGGGCGTTGAAGCCAGATCCTGGTCTCCCCCCTGGAGGGTTTTGGAGGGGACTGGATGAGGTGGAGGGAGGCTACTCGAAGGCCCAGACCTCCACACTGTGGATGATGAAGTCCTTCTGAGTAGAGAGGGGCTGGTTGTGGAAAGTGGCACAGCTGGAGGTGGTGCCATGATACAGGTCAGCATCCAGCCACAGCCCTATCTGACCTCTAGATGGAGGGAAGGAGAAAGAGACAGGAAAAAGTCAGACAAACTCATAACTACAAGTTGACTTCAACAGAAAGAGAGAGCAGGTCACACAAAGATAGTCTCACATTGCTCAACCACATACAGTACCTTCAGAACATATTCACACCCCTTGACTTTTTCCAGCTGTTGAAACAGCCAGAATATTAATAAAAATATTAAATTGAGATTGTGTGTGTGTGTGTACTGCAGTGACAATACCCCATACTTTCAAAGTGGAGTTATGTTTTTGAAATTTGACAAATGAAAAGCTGAAATGTCTTGAGTCAACCCCATTATTATGGCAAGCCTAAATAAGTTCAGGAGTAAAAATGTGCTTAACAAGTCATGGACTCCCTCTGTGTTTAACATGGTTTTTGAAGGACTACCTCATCTCTGTAGCCATATACAGTTAATTGTAAGGTCCCTCAGTAGAACATGAATTTCACAGATTCAACCACAAGGTCTAGGGAGGTTTTTCAACGCCTCGCAATGAAGGGCATCCATTGTTAGATAAGGGAAAAACTAAATAAAGCAGACATTGAATATCCGTTTGAGCATGGTGAAGTTATTAATTACAATTTGGATAGTGTATCAATACACCAAGTCACTTCAAGGATACAAACGTCCTTCCTAACTCAGTTTCTGTAGAGGAAGGAAACCACTCAGCGATTTCTCCATGAGGACAATGGTGACTTTAAAACAGTAACAGGGTTTAATGGCTGCGATAAGAGAAAACTGAGGATGGATCAACAACATTGTACTTACTCCACAAAGCTAACCTACATGACAGGGTGAAAAGAAGGAAGCCTGTACAGAATAAAAAATATTCCAAAAGGTGCATCCTGTTTGCAATAAGGCACTAAAGTAAAACTGCAACAAAAAAAAATGTGGCAAAGAAATTCACTTTATGTCCTGAATGCAAGGTCTTGTGATATGTTTGGGGCAAATCCAACACCGAGTACCACAATTCATATTTTCAGGAATGGTGGTGGCTACATCATGTTATGGGTATGTGTGTCATCGGCAAGGACCGGGGAGTTTTTCAGTATAAAAATAAACAGAATAGCGCTACGCACAGGAAAAACCTAGAGGAAAACGTGGTTCAATCTGCTTTCCAACAGACACGGAGACAAATTCACCTTTCCGCAGGACAATAAACTAAAACACAAGGCCAAATAAAGACCGGAGTTGCTTACCAATGTTCCTGAGTGGCCCAGTTAGTTTTGACTTAAACTCTATGGAAAGACTTCAATTGCTGACTAAGAATGATCAACAACCAACTTGACACATCTTGAAGATTTTTTATGAAAGAATGTGCAAATATTGTACAATCCAGGTGTGCAAAGCTCCTAGAGACTTACCCAAAAAGACTCTCAGCTGTAATCACTGCCAAGCGTGATTCTAACGTATTGACTCAGGGGTATAAATACTTATGTAGATTTTATATTTCACTTTCAATACATTTGCTAACATGTCTAAAAACATGATTTCACTTTGTCACTATGGAGTATTATGTGTAGATGGGTGAGAAGAAAATGATGTTAGAATCATTTTGAATACAGGCTGTAACACAAAATGTGTAATAAGTCAAAAGGTATGAATACTTTCTGAAGGGACTGTATATTCAAATACACTCACCCTCCTCCTCCCATCTGAAGAGAATCTGTGTTGCCTTTCACAAAGTAGGAGTTCTCCCCAGTCCAGCGGTAAACCTGAGAAAAGGAAAAGCAACCCACATCAAGTCAGGCAGCAAGGCAATGACAGAGGTCATATGAATTCTAAAACATACACTAACGTTCAAATGTTTGGGGGTCACTTAAAAATGTCCTCGTTTTTGAAAGCACATTTTTTTGTCCATTAAAATAACATCAAATTGATCAGAAGTACAGTGCAGACATTGTTAATGTTGTAAATGACTATTGTAGCTGGAAACGACTGATTTCTAATGGAACATCTACATAGGCGTACAGAGGCCCATTATCAGCAACCATCTCTTGCATTTCAAAGGCACCTTGTGTTGGATAATCCAAGTTTATCATTTTAAAAGGCTAATTGATCATTAGAAAACCCATTTGCAATTATGCTAGCACAGCTGAAAACGGTTGTTCTCATTAAAGAAGCAATAAAACTGGCCTTCTTCAGACTAGTTGAGTATCTGGAGCATCAGCATTTGTGGGTTCGATTATAGGCTCAAAATGTCCAGAAACAAATAACTTTCTTCTGAAACTAGTCAGTCTATTCTTGTTCTGAGAAATGATGGCTATTGTATGCGAGAAATTGCCAAGAAACTGAAGAACTCATACAACGCTGTGTATTACTCCCTTCACAGAACAGCGCAAACGGTCTCTAACCAGAATAAAAAGAGTGGGAGGCCCCAGTGCACAACTGAGCAAGAGGACAAGTACATTAGAGTGTCTAGTTTGAGAAACAGACACCTCACAAGTCCTCAACGGGCAGCTTCATTAAATAGTACCCACAAAACACCAGTCTCAACATCAACAGTGAAGAGGCGACTCTGGGACGCTGGCCTTCTAGGCAGAGTTGCAAAGAAAAAGCCATATCTCAGACTGGCCAATAAAAATACAAAATTAAAATGGGCAAAAGAACACAGACACTGGACAGAGGAAGATTGGAAAAAAGTGTTATGGACAGACGAATCTAAGTTTGAGGTGTTCGGATCACATTCGCAAGACAGAAAAAATGAAAAGATGCTGGAGGAGTGCTTGACACCATCTGTCAAGCATGGTGTAGGCAATGTGATGGTCTGGGCCTGCTTTGGCGGTGGTAAAGTGGGAGACTTGTACAGGGATCTTGCAACGCCATGCCATACACTACACGGCCCTTAATTGGAGCCAATTTCCTCCTACAACACGGAAATGACAAAGCACAGCGCCAAACTATGCAATAACTATTTATGGAAGAAGCAGTCAGCTGGTATCCTGTCTATAATAGAGTGGCCAGCACAGTCACCGGATCTCAACCCTATTGAGCTGTTGTGGGAGAAGCTTGACCATAGGGTATGTATGAAGTGCCCATCAAGCCAGTCCAACTTGTGGGACGTGCTTCAGGAAGCATAGGGTGAAATCTCTTCAGATTACCTCAACAAATTGACAACTAGAATGCCAAAGGTCTGCAAGGCTGTAATTGATGCAAATGGAGGAGTCTTTGAAGAAAGCAAAGTTTGCAGGACACAATTACTTAAATTAAAAATCATTATTTATAACCTTGTCACTCTCCTGACTATATTTCCAATTCATTTTGCAACAATTTCATGTAGGTTTTCATGGAAAACAAGGACATTTCTAAGTGACCCCAAACTTTTGAACGGTAGTGTAGGTATGCAGATACAACAGAGTATAAATTAGATTATGTCTGACCTTGATTTCAGGGCAGAAACTGAAGAGGAAGGTCTCTCCCGTGCCATAGCAGTGCTCACTTACTCTGAAGGGATGGGTGGAGTATCCCCCAAACAACTGGGGGGGAGAGATAAAGAGTGCGAATAAAACTCAAGAGCCCAATACAAATTGAGCACCATGTTCAGTGTGTGAGTACCTGGTTGTCCATGTCTTTGATGACCAGTAGCACAGGGCTGTCCACCTCTAATAGGCTCCTGTACAGGGTCTTTAGGCTGGTCCCGTGTTCCACCGTACTGTAAGCCAGTCGCCATGGATACCCCTGCACCCGCGCTGGCAGCCGACAAGCAAGCTGTGGGGAGACAGAGAAACGTGATTGCGTGAATATGTGTATTTCGGCATTTGTGGGCAGGTTGTGTAGGTGAAGTCACACTGGGTATGTTTTCTTGATTGAAAGTGTTTTGTGTGTCATGGCATTTGTGTGTTTACCTTCTCTATGTGTGTGTCCTGTAGCAGAGCACTGGGGTCACTGAGCATGGGCAGTAGATCCCCAAAAGGCTCCTCCCCATCATAGCTGCCAAAACTCTGCCTGCGCTTCGCTTCGTTGATGGTGATGATCTACGAACACAACCATGTATGGTCAGACACCTCAACAGTACAGTCAAAACATACTAAACTCAATGCATGGTCAAAACATTGAACACAGCTTGGGCCAAACACAAAAAAATGCATAGTCCACAAAGTCACAAAACACTTAAACACAATGCGAACATACACCACCACACAGACCAAGGTCATGCCATGTGAACACACCTCCCAGCTGCGAGAAGACTTGGGGTCACTGAAGAAGTTATCGATCATGTTGAGCTCGTCCTTCTCCACGACCACGAAGCCCTGCTCCCTGGCCTCCTTACCATACACATCAGGAGACCACTGGACAAAGAATGCATAGAGGTGGTCCACCCTGAAACACACCACACTTAAGTTTTAGAACATTCAACATTTATAGCATTGTGAATACACCCCAGTTCTCAAAGAGGTTCCGACTGTGACCGTTGTCATTGTTGACCTCTCACCTCTCCTGGGGCACAGCAAACCAGTACTCTGGCTGTTTTCCTCGCGTGTGGGCGGGGCTGGATGTCCGGCCAATGATGAAGGACTTTCTCATGGGCTTGCCCACCTTGAAGCAAAGGAACATGGGCGGGGTCTTACTCTTCTCCTCTGTGGAGAGCAGCATGTCTGCAGAGAGAGAGAGGGAAGTGTAATATTTAAATAATGCTATACAAGAAACCACACAAACCGCTTGTGAACACTCACTTTGGATGGGCGCCTGCATCCTCTCCAGCAGCCAAGACTTCACCTCCGCCTTGTTGCTCCTCTTTCGCTTCTCTTCCTCACTCAGCCACTCCTCTGCAGGGCTGGGTTCCTGAGAACTACATTTCCCTGAAGCCGCAGCGGTCTCACTCAAGCTCAGCTTCCTATTTTGGGCCATTGCCGATTCTGATTGGTCGCTAACACCGTTCACCAGTTGCCCTGAAGAGTTCCCGTCTTTGGCTTGGCGTGTGGCTAGGCTAGCAGGCTTCAACAGTTCACCGTTATTCTCAGTCTCTGAAAGGACAGGCAGTGATTGGGTCGTTTCCTCGATGGAGCGGTTCTGGACCAGTCCTTCATCGTCCTCCTCTCCTCTCTGCGAGGTCAGTGGGACTGGGTCAGAGAGGGACTGGGACTCCACCCGTTTAGGGGAACTCGATCCTGGGAGCTCTCCCCGCTGGTCCTGGCTGGTAGCACTGGCAGGTGGCCTGGATCCACTCATTGGTTCCTCAGCGCTCCCGTTCAAGGGAAGCTCCAGCTCTGTGAAACCCTCGTCTGATGGAGACTGGTCTGCTGGCTCACACTCTGCCCTCTCTATGACTGGGATATAAGAAACCATGAGGTATTACAAAAATTACCACATGGATCTAAATAATGCGAAATAAATTATTCCGCATAAGCCATTTGGTTTAGATTTCTCTTAAACTACACATACAATGATTCACTATGATGTATATTGATTTTCTATGATTCATCCCGATCCAATACAAGTCATTGTGCGTCATCTCTCAGTCATACCCGTGTCTGACAGGGCAGAGTCGATGTCGTCCAGGACAATGGGTCGTTTGGGATCCAGCGCCTCGTAGCGGCTGAAGGGGTTGAGGTCGCGCTCTGAGGGCAGCTCCTCCCACTCTCCGGGCCTATACAGAGGACACAGATCCTGGGGTAGGTCTCTGTGCGGGCCAGGAGTCAGGGGGCACCACACGCACATCACAACGGAGGATGGGAAAATTTAAACAAATCATATATGAACAAAATGAAAATGTAACTCAAAAACAGAACACAAATAAAATAATGTAAAAAAGGCTAAATAATAATACTAATTAAACAACAATGAACCAGTACAAAATGAAACAGATAAACTAAAAAAATGGAGTGTCATGTCTGCCCCTACAATCTGGTACAGGAAACCCAACAGCATGAGCTCGGCCAATCAGTTAACATTTTCACCTCCGAAGGAGAAGAACGAACGAACACGGGAGAGTGCAGAAAGAGGTAGAAAGACAGAATGCGACACTTGACAAATAAGCAAGGAAAGCAAGGATAAGATCAGGAAAGGGGGAAAAAGGGTTTAAATAGGGAGTGAAAGATGAATTGACAGTGCGAAAGAGTCTCAGGATGCCTGGGTGGGTCCTTACGACGGCAGCGCGTCCTTCAGCTTCATGCGGGAGATGTCGTTGTAGAGGGCCACAGACACCACCTCCTCCATTGGGCAGATCAGGCCGTACTCCTCACAGCCGTGCTCAATCACCAGGGGGTCCGACTTGTGAGGGTCAAACATGATGTTGTTGGGCGTCACGATCATCACCCCTCCCACCACACCCTGGGAGACAATAGAAGACACGAGTTTTAATCTCTGTTGCTGTGGTGGTTGTTTTAATTTCAAAATGGCCTCCGGCGTGGCCACTCACCATTCCGTCAGTGAAGTACTTGCAGCTCATCTTGATGAACTTGACAATGGCGGGGTTCTCATCCTCGGACAGGGAAGACCGCTCACGTCGTAGCGGTCTTACTGATCTGCCACTGAAGTCTCCATCCTGTAACATTGCCAGGCAGCAGGGACGAGCACAGTACTAGGATCAAATTGATTACTTTAGTCTGGGTTGTTCTTATCAAGGATAACTGACTTACCTGTGACACCTTCTCTGTTAGATCTTTGATGGAGGTGGGGTCAGAGGAACCCACAGACTGAGAGTCGGCTTCCGATTGGCCCACGTCAGGAACAAATAGCTTCTGCAAGGGTGACAGACAGGCTTGTTTGCCAATCAGAAAGCTAAGATTGACAGCAGGAAGTGGTGTGTTAAGTGCTGAAAGCTCACCTGTCCTGGATAGACACTGCGGGAAAAGAGGCGGTTGAGCTGCACCAATTTGTTGGGGGTGATGTTGAACTTCAGAGCAATGCTGTTTAGAGATTCTTGGGGTCCCACCTGCAACAAAGTTAAACATTTACCAAGGATGTATTACCAAAAGTATCAATCTAGCCAAGCCAAAATGCAGCACGAAAGACTAAAGTAGAAAGCAGAAACCTTGACTCCCTGAATAGGATGCAACCCTTTTGCTTTATTATTGAATTACAAAAAAATGTAGGCTTATCGTCCACATTGCCTACCTAAGTTAAGAGTCTGAGTCAGAACCCCATGTGGGAGTTGTAGTGTCAGAGGGTGGAGGTAGTGAGGCATTACGGAGGCAGCCTGTACTCACAGTATACTCCACTGTCCCGGGGGGCCTCCTCTTCTCTTTCTTGGCCTGGCTGCTCATGTTGTTGCTGTCATCTGAAAGACAGAGAAATAGGTCAGTGACACAGTATAGAGATGAATAAAAATAATCGTTCCGTTCATTCAGAAACAAAATGCATGTATACACCAACAAACTAGCACACACTGCTTTAAATAGAATTATATTAAAAAGCATAACCCTAGCTCGCGAACACACACACACGGCTAGCTAGTATCCTAGTGAACTCTGTACGCTACAGTCATAGTCAGCACTTCTTATTGCCAGAACCAGTTCATTAGAACACCCTCCCACTACTTCCGCTTTCCTCTACTCCAGCTCCTCTATAGAAACTGGAGGAATGACTCAGCATTGTACAGCAGGCTGTGAGGAGTCCAGCTGTGGGTCACTGTACATCCACACAGAATTGACCTCTGGTAAGAGCGGTCACTTACTCATTACGGTCTTTGTACCAATGTCATAATATAGATTTTTTAAAGTTGCTAAGTTAATGCAGTGTAGTCCTACATAGACTCCTTAGTCAGTGTATAACTAGGATGACTACCTTTTCGGATTTAATAACTTGTTTGTATGGTCATTATGCAACATCCTCGGAATTAAAAAGGCCGCAGACTAGCAATGTATAGTGAGTGTATGGAGTAAGAAAGTAGCTTGCTTAATGTGTCAACTAAATGGCTCTGTCTCACCAGAGTGAGCCATGAGCAAGCCAGAGAGGAGACTCATTGCTAGGCAACTCACAGACACAGGCTGCAGCAGTGGAGCAGAGGGAGAGACAGAGGAGCAGCACTCAGCAGCTTAGCTAGCAGTAGGAAACAAAAAAGCTTCTCAGAATTTCACTACTGGTTTTCATATCAACTTTCTTTGTTGTCCAGAAGCCAAAAAGGGACAATCCTAGTCATTAACCACCAGTCCTAGTTGTTGCATATTTAGATTTTCCTCTCAGATTATAACGAAGATCAGGGTTTTCTGTATAGAAAAGTGTAATTATTATTATAATTAGGGGCTGCCCATGTCCAAACAGTGAATAGAAAATAATTGTAGGGGTAAACATAAGACTAAAACCAGATATAATATAATGGACCTTTAAATAAGATGATTTTTGAGAACCAACAATCAACATAAAAGCTTGACAGTCAGGTACATCTAAAATGTAAAAAATTATGCATTTGAGTATTTTTTATCATGGCATGGGGATCCCATTGATTGTGCTATAATGTTTGAGTCACTCAGATTGCATGAGCCATGGCAAAATCTGTAGAATTACAGGAAATTAGCTTTAAAAACAGCTACATTTTGTCACTGCGGCCAACACGAGGGCCTCTAAAATGTCTAATCAGCGACAGCACCAGTGGCCACGCCCCCAAACCATGACTGGATGTCCTTTGGGTGGTGGATCCAGAAAAAACTACGGAAACATTAATCTGTCACACAAAACGACTCACATCATGTGTCTTTGAGAACAGTGTATTCCCGCAAATACATTTTTGCAAATGTTGTTTACTTCAAATCAAATTGTATTTGTCACTTCGTAAACAACAGGTGTGGACGAACAGTGAAATGCTTGCTTACGGGTCCTTCCCAACAATGCAGAGAGAAAGAAAATATAGAAATAATAGAAAAGTAAAAACACATAAAAGTATTAAGACACACACATTGATTAACAATAACATGGCTACATACAACATGTATCAGTACCGAGTCCATGTGCGAGGTAGTTGAGGTAGATCGATATGTACTTATAAAGTAGGAATAAAGTGACAGATTTTAGTAAACAGTATGTGAACAGCGTATGTGATGAGTCAAAAAATTTAGTGGAAAAAGGGTCAATGCAAATTGTTAAATAGTTAACCAAATAGCTACCCAGACTAACTATTTAACAGTCTTATGGCTTGGGGGAAGAAACTGTTCAGGGTCCTGTTGGTTTCAGATTTGGTGCATCGGTACTGCTTGCCGTGCGGTAGCAGAGAGAACAGTCTATGACTTGGGTGGCTGCAGTCTGACAATTTTTTGTGATGTACCATCCGCACTACCTTCTGTAGGGCATTGTGGTCGGATCCCAAGTGGTTGCCCATACCAAGCGTTGATGCAGCTAGTCAACATGCTCTCAATGATGCAGATGTAGAACTTTTTGAGGATTTGAGGGCCCATGCTGAATCGTTTAAGTCTCCTGAGGAAGAGGCATCGTGCCCTCTTCACAACGGTGTTAGTGTGTTTGGACCACGATAGATCCTTAGTGATGTGGACACAGAGGAACTTGAAGATCTTGCACCTTCCCATTTTGCCCTCAGAACAGCCTCAATTCGTTGGGGCATGGACTCTACAAGGTGTTAAAAGCATTCCACAGGGATGCTGGCCCATGTTGACTCCAATGCATCCCACAATTGTGTCAAGTTGACTGGATGTCCTTTGGGTGGTGGTACACACGGGAAACTGTTCAATGTGGAAAAACCCAGCAGCGTTGCAGTTCTTGACACAAACTGGTGCGCCTGGCACCTACTACTAAACAGCAAAAAAAAGAAACGTCCCCTTTTCAGGGCCCTGTCTTTCAAAGCTCATTCAAAACAAATCAAAATAACTTCACAGATCTTCATTTTAAAGGGTTTAAACACTGTTTCCCATGCTTGTCCAATGAACCATAAACAATTCATGAACATGCATCTGTGGAACGGTCGTTAAGACACCAACAGCTTACAGACGGTAAGCAATTAAGGTCACAGTTATGAAAACTTAGGACACGAAAGAGGCCTTTCTACGGACTCTGAAAAACACCAAAAGAAAGATGCCCAGGGTCCCTGCTCATCTGTGTGAACGTGCCTTAGGCAGGCTGCAAGGAGGCATGAGGACTGCAGATGTGGCCAGGGCAATAAATTGCAATGTCCGTACTCTGAGACCCCTAAGAAAGCGCTACAGGGAGACATTGTCCTCGCAGTGGTAGACCACGTGCAACACCACCTGCACAGGATCGGTACATCCGAACATTACACCTGCGGGACAGGTACAGGATGGCAACAACCACTGCCCGAGTTACACCAGGAACGCACAATCCCTCCATCAGTGCTCAGACTGTCCGCAATAGGTTGAGAGAGGCTGGACTGAGGGCTTGTAGGCCTGTTGTAAAGGCAGGTCCTTACCAGACATCACCGGCAACAATGTCACCTATGGACACAAACCCACTGTCGCTGGACTAGACAGGACTGGCAAAAAGTGCTCTTCACTGACGAGTCGCTGTTTTGTCTCACCAGGGGTGATGGTCGGATTTGCGTTTATCGTCGAAGGAATGAGCGTTACACCAGGGCCTGAACTCTGGAGCGGGATCGATTTGGAGGTGGAGGGTCCGTTATGGTCTGGGGCGGTCTGTCATTGCATCATCTGACTGAGCCGTTTGTCATTGCAGGCAATCTCAACGCTGTGCGTTACAGGAAAGACATCCTCCTCCCTCATGTGGTACCCTTCCTGCAGGCTCACCCTGACATGACCCTCCAGCATGACAATGACACCAGCCATACTGCTCGTTCTGTGCGTGATTTCCTGCAAGACAGGAATGTCAGTGTTCTGCCATGGCCAGCGAAGAGCCCGGATCTCAATCCCATTGAGCACATCTGGGACCTGTTGGATCGGAGGGTGAACGCTAGGGCCATTCCCCCCAGAAATGTCCGGGAACTTGCAGGTGCCTTGGTGGAAGAGTGGGGTAACAACTCACAGCAAGAATGGCAAATCTGGTGCAGTCCATGAGGAGGAGATGCACTGCAGTACTTAATGCAGCTGGTGGCCACACCAGATACTGACTTAATTTTGATTTTGACCCCCCCTATGTTCAGGGACACATTATTCAATTTCTGTTAGTCACATGTCTGTGGAACTTGCTAAGTTTGTGTCTCAGTTGTTTAATCTTATGTTCATACAAATATTTACATGTTAAGTTTGCTGAAAATAAACAGTTGACAGTGAGAGGACGTTTCTTTTTTTGCTGAGTTTATATCCCGTTCAAAAGGCACTTAAATCTTTTGTCTTGCCAATTCACCCTCTGAATGGCACACATACACAATCGATGTCTCAATTGTCTTAAGGCTTAAAAATCATTATTTAACCTGTCTCCTCCCCTTCATTGACACTGATTGAAGTGGATTTAACAAGTGACATAGCTTTTACCTGGATTCACCTGATCAGTCTGTCATGGAAAGAGCTGGTGTCCTTAAAAAGGAATAATCCACCATTCCTTTAAATGTGAGAATTTTTTTGTGAACAAATGTTTAATTTTCCTTTTATAATAAGGTTGGTAGCAACATGGAAAATTGTTGTTGAAATCTGTTGCAGGTCAAGTCGACTACAAAAATCCACAACGCAATGATCTCGTTATGGGCTGGCTTGCTAGCAAACGTAGTTAAACACAACAACCAAAGACAATACCATCATGTAAAGTAGGTAGTTAGCTGTCCACAATCTCATCATGTTCAACCTGCAGATCGATGTGCCTCACAGAGTGGAGTCTGAATCCAATGAATGAAGGAACATATAATTCTCCACCCAGCAGACTGTGGTCCAATCGTGTGAACAGTCATGCACGGTCAAGTTAATCGTTACACGGACTTTGAGAAGGGATTGCGTATGTCAAGAAACACGTCTATTTTCCTTGAAAGTAGAGAATGTCACGATTCCAAAGCTATACGATATTACAGATAGCAAGTTAATTCTCACATCTCAGAAAATATTTGCAATGTTGTACTTATTGTTGATGAAATTTGTGTTAATGTTGGGTTTTTGAGCTAGCGTCCAATAAACTCCCATTCACGTCTTGTCCCAGAATCGCCCAGAATGCACCACACGGCCCATTGGCGTAGCATGGGCAACGTTTCCCATGGACTGCGTGGTGCATTCTGGGCGATTCTGGGACAAGACGTGAATGAGAGTTTATTGGACTCGCGGCACTGTTCCAACATCTAGTGGAAAGCTTTCCCAGAAGAGTGGAGGCTGTTATAGCAGCGAAGGGTAAACCAACTCCATATTAATGCCCATGATTCTGGAATGAGATGTTCGACAAGATGTCCACACTTTTGGTCATGTAGTGCACTTCTGACCCTTTTTTAATGTGCCCATAGAAAGGCTGTGTGTGTGAGGCGTGTTTTACCTAAACCTTCAGGTGGGTTTGGTATTATCCTCTCCTGGGGATCAGAAAAAGCAGGGAGGGATGGGCAGGAGATGACGGGCGTCTTTAAGGACGAATCCGACGGGTTCTGCTCAGCCATAGCCTTCTCTGATTGGCTCTGTTTGAGCTGTCTCCGTCTCTTCAACCTGAGGATATGGAGAGAGGGCTGGTCAATCTGTTTACTTCCAATCATGCTTATGAACATTGGATTTCACGACTAATGAATGTTTCCTGTTAGGTTGTGAAAAACTCAAAAACAGAAATCCAAAACGTCACTGTCTTTTGCTTGCCCACTTTCTCTTCTCCTCTGTCCTTTTTCCTGATTCATTATTGATAGGTCAGGCGGTGATGTCATGGCATCTCCCACCCCCGCCTGCCTGGGTTCATTAACAGGGGCAGCTGCAGCTAACTAAGCCGACATGGCAGCATGTAGCTCTAGTCAGATTGAAATGGATTGTAAACAAGATCCTGGCTGTCTGGGCCCAGTACAGAAAAAGCTGGAGAAAGAATGGGGCAGGGAAATCAAAATTCAAGGAAAACAGATGCTGTACAGGCAAAGGACATGTGAAAATGGAGAAGCAGACGACTAAAGAGAGCGCTTGACAGCGACAGAGTAATGGAGGAGCACTGGATCAATAGGTTTGGATACAAGACAGACAGATATAGTTCTGGCCTTCAAATAGCATCTCTTCCATTACAAACACAGCAGCAGACCATACACACATATGGTAAACATTTCTGGATTCCACCAACAAATTCCACACAGCACACTACTGTTTCACACAGGGACATTAACAAGAGAGGAATGTAGAGATTTCCTTTGGCGCTTTACCTTTTTATCCACCTCTTGCTTTCTCTCTAGCCTGGTAGCAGAGGAATAGCTAGTCTGCCTGCGTACTCACTCAAGCGCAGCAAAACATAAACAACTCGTCCAAAAACAGCAGCAACCTCCTTATCCCAGGAGTAGAGAGCCAGGATCTCAAGCATACATCATCACTGCTGGATGTCTCATGCTTCAGCTACTTACAGGGATAGAAATCCAGTCGGCTACTCTACTGTGCGTGAGCATTGACGCATGACTCCATTGCATCAGTGCCAGTATCAGGTGTACCCAGTGCAGTGAGGGCCAGATGGCTACAGAGCACTACTCAGTGAACACAATGTCAGTCAGAGTAAAAGTGGACAGTCACTCAATGCACCGTAACAAACAACGGCATAGTGGGACGTCAGTTAGTGGTGCTACAAAACATCTCGTCCTCCCTCAAATCGCTATGCACACAGGGAAGCAAAACTGTTGCCACATGCTGGTAACACTAAAACCCACTTCACAGGCTCTCGAAAAACACAACACTATAAACACTTTGGCATAGACCTAAAAGAGGCTATACACAGAAGAACCGTTCACTTACCTGGCAAAGTAGCCCGGCTTCCTGTCTCTCTTCTCCATCAGTGCGGTATTCTAAAGCTGCATGCACCCCAACGCACACACACGCGCCGAGTCTGTGGGCACAACGTCCTAATGATCCCGCTCTTCTCCCTTTCCACAATCTTCCCACTTCCTTATCATGGGGGAGATAAAAACAATTATTGAAGGGAATTAGCTAAAATATCTGCATCATCTGCTGTATGCAGCAACGCAGAAGTGTACCAAACAGCAAGCCAAAAGACGCCAATCGAGCTGACTGAAGGTTAATGCCACAGCGTAGTCAGAGTGCTGAAAGCATATCGAATGAGCATTAGTCATGCTGTTCAACTGATACAATCTACTGGTCAGAGGATGTTTTTGTCACCTGCACAGGGTGCAGATGTAGTTGCAGTCTACAGTGAAATACTTGCGCTCCGAGTGCCAACAGCGTAGGTGTGAATAAAGCAAAAAATACATATTTACAACTGAGATATGATAATGTCCATTGGGATGTGGGCAGGGTAGATGTCTGTTGGGGGACGACGACGGCTACTGGTGGCTATTCAGCGGTCTGGAGGTACAAGCATTAGGCCAGTCTTAGTTTTAGCCATAATGCTCCTATATTGCCTGCGGCTGAGTGATGGAAGCGGGGAGACCAGGCTGTGGCTCGTGTGGCTGAGCTACCTGATGATAATCTTAGCCTCCCTGCAACACCTGGTGTTGTATGTGTCCTGGAGGGCAGGCAGTGTGCACCCAATGGTGCGTTAGGCTGAGCATACCACCCTCTGTCGTGCCATGCGGTCAGCGGCGGTGGAGTTACAAAGCTGCGATGCAGCCAGACAGTATGCTTGATGATGCTCCCATTGAACACTGAGGGTCCTCGGGGACAGACCAAATTTCTTCAGCCTCCTGAGGTTAAAGAGTTGCTATCGTGCCTTCTTCATTACGGGTTCTGTGTTGTTTGACTGTTTCAGCTCCTTGGATGTGTACACCAGAGTACTTTTTGACCGTGTCCACATTGATGAGGATGGGGCGTGCCCCATTGTTTTGCTGATGTTGATGGAGAGGTTGTTTACCTGGCACCACACTGTCAGAGTGCCTACTTTCTCCTTGTAGGCAATCAGGCCTACTACTGTCGTGTCTGCAGTGAACTTGAGGATGGAGCTGTGAGAGTTCACTCAGTAGTGGGTATACAGTGAGTACAGGTGGGGACTGAGGACACACCCTTGTGGGGCCCCATGCTGAGGATCAGTGTGGAGGAGGTAATGTTGCCTACCTTCACCAGGTAGGCTCCCTGTCAGAAATTACATGACCCAGTAGCATAGGGAGGTAAGTCCCAGGGCTGTGAGCTTTGGGGTGAGCTTAGAGGGCACTATGGTATTGAAGGTCGAGTGGTAGTTGAACAGCATCCCTCACATATGCATTCCTCTTGTCCAGGTGGGTGAGGGCAGTGTGCAGTGCAATGGCGATTGCGTAGTCTGTGGATCTTGTTGGGCAGTAGGTAAATTGGAGGGTCAAGTGTGTCGGGGAGGGAGGAGGTGACCAACTCTGACTAGCCTGTTGAATAACTTCATTACATGAGAGCTACTGGTCGATAGTTATTCAGTTCAGTTACTTTCCCTTTCTTGGGCACAGGAATGATGGTGGACATCTTGAAGCAAGTGTGAATAACAGCCTGAGTTAGAGATTGAACATTTCAGAAAACACAACAGCTAGTTGGTCTGCACATGTTCTGAGGCTAGGGATGTCGTCTGGGCCGGCAGCCTTGTGAGGGTTTACATGATTGAATGACTTACATACGCCCTCCATGGAGACCTTAAGCACGTAGCCTCATGGTCCTCAGGGGCGCTCCTTTGCAGCTCAGAGTCGTTTTGCACAAAGCGTGAGAAAAATAAGTTTCGCTCGTCCGGTAGGGAGGCAAGCGTTGGTGTCCACAACCTGACTGGGTTTCTTTTTATAATTTGTGATGTTTAGAAGCCACTGCCACATACACCTAGTATCCAAACCGCTAAATTTCTCCTCCATGTTGTACCTATACTTGTGTCTCCTCATCTTGATTTATCTGCATAGGTCATATTTGTACTGTTTAACCAAACAATTGTCCCCGGTCACCTTGCCGTATTTATAAGCAGCATCTCTCTCCTTCAGTTTCTCATCAATCCACAGTTTAAGTTTTGAAAGACACCATCGGTATCACATTATCTATGCATTTTTCCATGAATCATGTGACTGACTCAGTAGCAGCACATCCCTTGGCTTCTAAAGAAAATATCCCTAGTCATTCTGCTCACAATTTGATTTAGCTACCCACCTTTAGTCTTTTCCAGTTGCATGTTACTGCCATCGTGGTTGCAATGACATTGTCTCATGCCGTTATCATGTTTGCCATGTTATCTGCTCATTTGCAAAGCATTTTGCATAGCTTATCAGTCTCAAATCCCAGTGTGTGTGAGTTTAATATTTGCCTTTTGATTAGTGGGTGGGTATGAATAGGTGCATAGTTCCCTGAACCACTGCAACAGATCACAATGAAAAGCTTGGCAAACGGCTGTAGTAACCAATATTTTATTATACACATTGGTAGTAACTCTGAGCAACTGTATTAGAGCTCAAGGTGATACTGACTACTCTCTTCAAGACAGGGCATCTCCGTTAGCTAGCTAGGTACTTTTTACAATACATAACGTTACATTTTGTATGACTGTAGCTAACAAGTGCAGCAGAAATTAAACAGCTAACACTGAGCCTTTGATATTGCTAACAAGTGCAGCAGAAATTAAACAGCCAACATTGAGCCTTTGATATTGGCAAACAAAATATATATAGTGTCAAATAACGTTATTTTTTTTCATGTTGCTGTTTATCTATAACAATTAACGTTAGCTCAAATGTTCCTTTCCGTTAACAGTTATCGTTCGCTAACTAATATACTGTTGACGTAGTAGCTAGCTAACTTCGAATTAGAACTAGCTCGGTTAATTTAGCTAGTTAAGATTGCTAGCTCATACATGCTAACGCTAGTTTTAACAGCGAACTAAGGTTAGCTAGTTAAGTTAACGTTACCCACCGTGTTTCTAGCTACATCCTTTGCTTTGGCTGCTTCGCTTGTTTCTGGTGCAGCAATACCGAGATTTCCCGATAATTATGTAACCTTATGCAACCGGAGTCTACTGACTGGATGGATGCTGCGTGAAACTGTGGAGAGGGGACACTTTTAGCTACGCAGAAGGGACAAGGTCCACACACAACTGACAGCTGCGCTGATGCTGGCTCAGCACGTTAACGGTGGCCTAGCTTCGTCAAAGATTACGTTGTCTGTGGCTGCGTAGGCACATTTATTAGCCAGTTCGTTTACGATCAGTGCTATCTGGGATCCTTGGGCCGTCCCTACCCTAACGTACATTTACCATACCCATTTAAGCTACATTTCAATTTAAATGGCGGTATGGACGTCCGAAGCCTCCCAGATAGCATTCAGTCGCGTAGTTATCCCTTGACAACCACATTATAAATGAACGTGAGATACGATTTCCAAATAGTGGACATGCACGCATAAAACGTTTACATATATCATCCAATGGTAGCTACGAGCAAACATGGATACATGTTCATACTTCGAACACAAATACAACCTGTCCAGTTTACCTTACCGCATGCCATGGCATTTCCCACCTTTTCCTGTTTACGAATGCACAGCGCCCTCTGGTGCTAGAACAATCACCTGAGGAACAAACGTAAATTAATCACATCACATTAAACGTAACAATCTTCCGAACTGACTTTGTCAAAGAAACAAAATAACAATGGCTTTACAACGATTTTGAACAAACATGACGTGAGACATGCCAAAATGTGGCCCAAACGGTCGCCAGATGGCCCTATTATCCCCTTTACGTCATTTGTAATAATAGTGCCATGCCATCTGGCGGCTGGTTAGGCTAGCCAAATTGGGGGTTTTCATAGAAAGCATCTGATTTATTTGAATGAAAACACACCACTATTGGATTTTTTTTCAACATGGTTTAGTTAGAGCTTAGATGCATGTGATCCAACCGTACAATGTTGTGTTTTATCCAAATTTACACACAATGTCCACGGTTGACGCCATCACACTGCCTTATCCCATCTGGACAAGAGAAATACCTAGAGGAATATCATTGCTACAGCTCAGCCTTCAACACCATAGTACCCTCCAAGCTCATCATTAAGCTAAGGAACCTGGGTCTGAACCCCGCCCTGTGAAACTGGGTCCTTTGATTTCCTGAAGGGCCGCCCCCAGGTGCTGAAGGTAGGCAACAACACGTCCACTAGGCTAATCCTCAACACATGGGCTCCACAAGAGTGTGTGCTCAGCCTCTTCCTATACTCCCTGTTCACCCATGACTGCATGGCCACACATGTCTCCAACTCAATCATCAAGTTTGCAGATGACACAACAGTGGTAGGCCTGATTACCAACAACGATGAGACATCCTACAGGGAGGAGTTGAGGGCCCAGGTGGAGTGGTGCCAGGAAAATAACCTCTCTCTCAACGTCAACAAAACGCAGGAGTTGATAGTGGACTTCAGGAGACAGCAGAGGGAGCACGCCCCCATCCACATCGACGGGGCAGCAGTGGAGAAGGTGAAAAGCGTCAAGTTCCTCTGTGTACTCATCACTGACAATCTGAAATGGTCCACCCACACAGACAGTGTGGTGAAAAAGGCGCAACAGAGCCTCTTCAACCTCAGGAGGCTGAAGAAATTCAGCATTGCACCAAAAACCATCACTAACATCTACAGATGCACCATTGAGAGTATCCTGTTGGGCTGTATCACTGCATGGTACGGCAACAGTACCGAACGCATCCGCAGGACTCTCCAGAGTGTGGTGTGGTCTGCTCAACACATCACACTGCCTGCATCCAGGACATCGACACAACCTGGTATCACAGGAAGGCCAAGAAAATCATTAAGGACCTCAGCCACCCGAGCCACGGCCTGTTCACCCCGCTACAATCCAGAACATAAGGTCAGTACAGGTGCATCAAAGCTGGGACTGAGAGACTGAAAAACAGCTTCTATCTCAACTCCATCAGAATGTTAAATAGTCAACACTAGCCGGTACACTGCCCTGAAATTTAGTCACTGTCACTACCCGGCTACTCTACCATGCACCTTAGAGGCTGCTGCCCTATGTACATAGTAATGGAACACTGGTCACTTTAATAATGGAATACTAGTCACTTTAATAATGTTTACATACAGTTATACCCATTTCATATGTATATACTGTATATTCTAGTCAAGGCCTATCCTGTTTAACTATTGCTGTACATATGCTATTCTACCCTACGTATTCTTCAGATATATAGGCAATATGGATAGAATATGTAGCATATCCCAAGACACACACTGGAAGCTGACATTGCTCATCCTAATATTTCTATATTTCAGAATTCCATTAATAGCACTTTTTTTAGATTTGTGTATATTATTGTGTATTGCTAGATATAACTGCACTGTTGGAAGTAGGAACACAAGCATTTTCCTACATCCGCAATAACATCTGCTAAATATATGTATGCGACCAATAACATTTGATTTGAAAGACACTATTTGTGGAATAACCTAAAAGCTGTATGGCTAAGAGGCCATGTTGAATTTAAAAACATTTTTTTTAAAGATTTTATTTCACAACCCAGCTCCCTTAGTAGAGGTTCTTGTAGACAGATTGCATGATCAATATCCAGTTTTTTGCTATGCATTATACATTTCTTGAAAATTGCAGGTTGTGAAAATATGAAATCAGTTGATTAGCTTGGCAATAAATTGACTTGAGATAGTAACCAAGTTCTACAACTACTTTGGTGTTGTTACTGACTTATAAACAAGAACATACTGTCACAATATTCAGAGCAGATAGCCTAACATAAAAAAAAATATCGCTTTATTGATTATTATAATAGGCATTTTAGCCTAGGAATTTTGATAAACCTGGGAAAATGTATCAAAAGCCACAACAGAAAGATATAGCAGTGAGATGATTCGATTAACCTGTCTCGGGCGCCCGGTTACGCGTGCTGTACACCGGGTGAAAGTTGATTGCATTCGTTTCATAACAGGGCTGCCCCGCTCAAAGCCCACGGCTAAATCGGCTCAAAATATGCTGCCTTGTTGACAACATTGCCGAGTGGCGCAGATTACTGATCGATTTGAGAATGGTGCTCCTCACCGTTTTTGCCCGTTCACGTCACGGGCCATAGACCGGTGCCCTGCTGCTCAGCATAATCGAATCCGCCCAGTGAAGCTCTTCAAGGATAAATAATATCATGCGTTTGTAATACTCACGAGAGAAAGCTAGATGGTAGCATTGGCCAACTACAGTTCCCAGAAAACGCTTATCGCTATAAGCATGCACATTGGCTTTTTGATAATCGCAAAGGGGATGATGTCACTGGGACAATCTCTATTGAATTCTCCTCGCGTCCTCTCTCCTCTCTTATCTCCTCGCCTCCTTATTAAACCCGATTGGAGGATAAGGTCAGAAGGGCGGGACCTCTTTTTTAAAAATCCAATGGCTTTTGAGTAGGAGGCGAGGAGAATGCCTATGCAATTGAGATTATCCCAAAAATACTGAGTCTACCGGTAGCTCAATATTAAACAGTACATTGTTTGCTGGGAGTACTTGTGGATATCATCAGAAAAATGTGCACCCACACGAGGTAAGAATGCTTTTGGTGCAGACTTTTGAACGAGTTTCTTGAATACGCTCATCATCCGTGCAGAACCTTCGATAGGCCCCTTAGAAATTCTATTGTGCTGTTTGTCTTGCAGAAAGATGCAGTGACACCGGCTAGAGTGATCAGAGACAACTGCATTTAGGACGCATTTCCTTCTGTTGCTGTGTAACGTGGTTACATCCTGCGTATTTGTTGTTGCTGTGTTAACTTTTTCTATACTCATATTTCCACAACTTGTATACCTAGTGTTGAAGTTCGACGCTCAGGAGAGCCTCTGTGATCAATTGTTTATTATCAACAGTTTCGATGTCGTTCGAGTTGGCAAAGCCTGTCAGTAATTTGCAGGTGCTGTTTGCATCTCATGTAAGATAAACACCCACGTAGGCTAGCCTACTCAATTGGTTTAGTAGCTGTAACGGGCTAATTTGATGCTCCATTAGCCGTTACAGGTTAGGTACTGTTTGGCGTAGCAGAGGAGACTGGTACATACCGGTAGTTAGTCCGGCTAGCTATTGGTTAACTATCTGCATTGACCCTTTTTAGTGTTAACTCTGACACGCTGACCAGACCGGACACGTCGCGTGCGCGAACGTCGCTAAATAAGTGTAGAAATCCATGTTATTCAATTATTGCGCCAACGAGCGTCTGCGATGCCAAGGGCTAAAATAGAAGTAATTCCCATTTCTGACGCAGATCGAGCTGAAAGTCCTGCCTCTCCTCATTGGTTTATAGAAGCAGGTACCCATTGAAAGACAAACTGTTTTGCTGGTAGTCGTGGTAATACTATGAAAGTTTAGATTTATCACCATATAAGTTCAACAGGAAAAAGCTTGGAAGGAGGAGTGATGACTAGAAACGATTCGGTTGGCCGTTTTATGTGTGGATTAATTTGTCGGAGTAGAGTTCAGGTAAAACAACCTTGTGCAGTTCAGGTAAAATAACAAGTCAATGTTTATATCCCAGGACAAATTAGCTAGCAACAGCAAGCTAGCTAAATAGGACAAATTAGCTAGCAAGTGCAAGCTAACTAGCTAAATTGCCATACATGTTTAATGCTTTTTGACCTGTCCCCAAATTAATGTCATTGGTTCAGAGTTTGTTTTGATATTTTACCCTGCGTGTCGTGGTCGCATTTGGTGTAGGGAGACAAAATACATTTATGCACGATGGCGCACGCGTGCAGCCGGTTTGGGTTCCGTGTGACTCTTCACATGCGCTGCTTAGTATCTATCCTGTTGTCTAGTCACGTGCTTTCGGAAAGTATTCAGACACCTTGACCTTTTCCACATTTTGTTACTTTACAGCCTTGTTCTAAAATTGATTTCAAATAATAATAATCCTCAGCAATCTACACACAATACCCCATAATGACAAAGCAGAAAAAAAACAAATACCTTACTTACTCAGCCATGAGATCAAAGGGATTGTCCGTAGAGTTCTGAGACAGGATTGTGTCGAGGCACAGATCTGGGGAAGGGTACCAAAACATGTCTGCAGCATTGAAGGTCCCCAAGAACAGTGGCTTCCATTATTCTTAAATTGAAGAAGTTTGGAACCACCAAGACTCTACCTAGAGCTGGCCGCCTGGCCAAACTGAGCAATCGGGGGAGAAGGGCCTTGGTCAGCGAGAACCCAATGGTCACTCTGACAGAGCTCCAGAGTTTCTCTGTGGAGATGGTTGTCCTTCTGGAAGTTTCTCCCATTCTGCAGCACGCCACCAATCAGGCCTTTATGGTAGAGTGGTGAGACGGGAGCCACTCCTCAGTAAAAGGCATATGACAGCCTGCTTGGAGTTTGCCAAAAGGCACATGAAGACTATATAGACCATGAGAAACAACATTCTATGGTCTGATGAAACCAAGATGTAACTCTTTGGCCTGAATGCCAAGCGTCACGTCTGGAGGAAACCTAGGACCATCCCTATGGTGACGCATGGGTGGCAGCATCATGCTGTGGGGATATTTTTCAGGGACTGGGAGACTAGTCAGGATCGATGCAAAGATGAACGGAGAAAAGTACAGAGATCCTTGACGAAAAGCTGCTCCAGGGCTCTCAGGACCTCCAGACTGGGGTGAAGGTTCACCTTCCAACAGGACAATGACCCTAAGCACACAGCCAAGACAATGCAGGAGTGGCTTCGGGACAAGTCTCTGAATGTCCTTGAGTGGCCCAGACTTGAACCCGATCGATCGAACATCTCTGGAGAGACCTGAAAATCGCTGTGCAGCGACGCTCCCCATCCAACCGGACAGAGCTTGATAGGATGTGCAGAGAAGAATGGGAGAAACTCTCCAAATGCATGGCCGATTAATTAGGGTCGATTTCAAGTTTTCATAACAATCGGAAATCGGTATTTCTGGACACCGATTTGTCCGTTTTACATTTTTTATTTTATTTTTTACAACTTAAATAAATTGAACTAGGCAAGTCAGTTAACCACCTGCCTCTCATTGCACTCCACGGGGAGCCTGCCTGTTACGTGAATGCAGTAAGAAGCCAAGGTAAGTTGCTAGCTAGCATTAAACTTATCTTATAAAAAACAATCAATCAATCATAATCACTAGTTAACTACACATGGTTGATGATATTACTAGTTTATCTATCATGTCCTGCGTTGCATATGTAACAGTATAACTTTAGTCTGTCCCCTCACCCCTACCTGGGCTCAAACCAGGGACCCTCTGCACACATAGACAACTGACACCCACGAAGCATCGTTACCCATCGCTCCACAAAAGTCGCAGCCCTTGCAGAGCAAGGGGAACAGCTACTTCAGGTCTCAGCGAGTGACGTCACCGATTGAAATGCTATTAGCACCACCGCTAACTAGCTAGCAATTTTACATCAGTTACACATATAATCGATGCAACGCAGGGGGATGATTTAACAAAAGCGCATTTGCGAAAAAAGCACAATCGTTGCACGACTGTACCTAACCATAAACACCAATGCTTTTCTTAAAATCAATACACAGAAGTATATATTTTTAAACCTGCATATTTAGCTAAAAGAAATCCTGGTTAGCAGGCAATATTAACCAGGTGAAATTGTGTCACTTCTCTTGCGTTCATTGCACGCAGAGTCAGGGTATATGCAACAGTTTGGGCAGCCTGGCTCGTTGTGAACTAATTTGCCAGAATTTTACGTAATTATGACATAACATTGAAGGTTGTACAATGTAACAGGATTATTTAGACTTATGGATGCCACCCGTTAGATAAAATACCGAACGGTTCTGTATTTCACTGAAATAATAAACGTTTTGTTTTCGAAATGATAGTTTCCGGATTCGACCATATTAATGACCTAAGGCTCGTATTTCTGTGTATTATTATGTTATAATTAAGTCTATGATTTGATATTTGATAGAGCAGTCTGACTGAGCGGTGGTTGGCAGCAGCAGGCTCGTAAGCATTCATTCAAACAGCACTTTAGTGTGTTTTGCCAGCAGCTCTTCCCTGTGCTTCAAGCATTGAGCTGTTTAGGACTTCAAGCCTATCAACTCCCGAGATTAGGCTGGTGTAACCGATGTGAAATGGCTAGCTAGTTAGCGGGGTGCGCGCTAATAGCGTTTCAAACGTCACTCGCTCTAAGACTTGGAGTAGTTATTCCCCTTGCTCTGCATGGGTAACGCTGCTTTGATGGTGGCTGTTGTCGTTGTGTTCCTGGTTCGAGCGAGGAGAGCTGGCAAAACGCACAAAAGTGCTGTTTGAATGAATGCTTATGAGCCTGCTGGTGCCTACCATCGCCCAGACTGCTCTATCAAATCATAGACTTAATTATAACATAATAACACACAAATGCGAGCCTTAGGTCATTAATATGGTTGAATCCGGAAACTATCATCTCTAAAACAAGACGTTTTTTCTTTCAGTGAAATACTATTATATTATATAGATATTTTATCTAACGGGTGGCATCCATCAGTCTAAATATTCCTGTTACATTGCACAACCTTCAATGTTATGTCATAATTACGTAAAATTCTGGCAAATTAGTTCGCAATGAGCCAGGCTGCCCAAACTGTTGCATATACCCTGACTCTGCGTGCAATGAACGCAAGAGAAGTGACACAATTTCACCTGGTTAATATTGCCTGCTAACCAGGATTTCTTTTAGCTAAATATGCAGGTTTATGAAGGCATTGGTGTTTATGGTTAGGTACACGTTGGAGCAACAGCAGTCATTTTTCGTGAATGCGCACTGCATCGATTATATGCAACGCAGGACACGCTAGATAAACTAGTAATATCATCAACCATGTGTAGTTAACTAGAGATTATGATTGATGAAGTTTAATGCTAGCTAGCAACTTATCTTGGCTTCTTACTGCATTCGCGTAACAGGCGGGCTCCTCGTGAGGCAGGTGGTTAGAGCATTGGACTAGTTAACCGTAAGGTTGCAAGATTGAATCCCCGAGCTGACAAGGTAAAAATCTGTCGTTCTGCCCCTGAACAAGGCAGTTAACCCACCGTTCCTAGGCTGTCATTGAAAATAAGAATGTGTTCTTAACTGACTTGCCTAGTTAAATAAAGATTAAATAAAAGGTGTAAAAAAAAATTAAATAGCAAAATCGGTGTCCAAAATGACCGATTTCTGATTGTTATGAAAACTTGAAATCGGCCCTAATTAATCGGTCGACCTCTACACTGTATGTACATATCTACCTCAATTACCTCGTACCCCTACACATTGACTCGGTACTGGTACCCCGTGTATATAGCAAAGTTATCATTACTCATTGTATATTTATTCCTCATGCTATTATTTTTTAAATTATTTATTTTTCTCTCTCCATTGTTGGGACGATCCCGTAAGTAAGCATTTCATCATTAGTCTACACCTGTTGTTTACAAAGCATGTGACAACGTTATTATTTTTTGACCTGTATGAGATGGAACACGGGATATCCCGCAGATTTTATACTAAAGCTGGCAAGTGTATTCCTGTTTGGTGGACAATTTATTAGCAGAGCTGGAGAAAATGATAAGGCAATTTACTCATGTCCGGTGCCCTACTGAAAGGTAAGTGATCGTCAGCAGCCTTGGATATCTTGGTGTTTTCTGTATACATGTATTCAGCTTATTTTTAGATGGTGTGGTGCATTAAACTGAATATTTTTGCAAGCCATTTCAGTCTTGGTTACATAAGGGAATAGGCCCAGAGGCCCACAGCAGTTTATGAAATCATCTTGGTATCATCAGTGCAATATTTTATTAAGTGCAGTGAAGGTCAGTAGGCTATTATGGCTTCACGGTTCAAAAAACGATCATGCATTTTATATTCTGTGGTTTTCAGTGATCTTTCATACCTCTAATGGGCATCAGTGAATGTACTATGTGAGATGTAGATCTGTGGCTTGGCATACACCCCTAAATCACCCGTGCATGTCCTGTGTCTCAAGGATTGTGTGTAATGGAGTTCGCTACAGTATGCCTTGGTGTGGATACAGTTTTCTTCTGAAATATACAAGCCATCTATACACCTCATGACCAAGTCTATGAATCACATGCTAAAAAGTAGTAGACTAGTAAATTCTAGGCTTATAGAATGAGCAGTCAGTCGGTGACTAGACCCTGGTATTAAACCAACAAAGGTGCAGGGCTCTTTTTAGAGTGATGATTATATAACTTTTCTCTATAGAGTCTCAAGGTTCCTCCCCTGAGCACAAAGTCATTGCCACCTGTCTCCATTAATTTCTTCTTTTGCTCATTGGAGATGCTCTCAGAAAGGTCAGGCTCCTTAAAGCCCCTGATTTGACTGTTTTGGGTATTTATAACCAATACCCCTTTCTCCTTATCCTGTGTGCGCCTCTGGGCCAGTCGCCATGGCAACTGGCTCGACCTTGGGAAAGTGGGGAGGGGAAAGGGAGCAATGCGGGGATGCTCTCTCTATCTTCCACAGGCTCCATTCCACTCCATTCAACTGCCTGGCCTTGAGTCGTAGGGCTGGATTAGCCGGACAATAGCAGGAAAATCCATCTGCAGTGACTGCCTCGCTTAGTACTGCTTCTGTTCAGAGACTTAGCTCTGTTTGGTTCCCTTGTCATTTATGCGAAAGGAGGAGGAACAGTACAAGAAAATTGTTTTCATGCCCCGGTTTACATAAGAGTGCAGGTCACGATTTCTGCTCTAACACTGAGGGAGAGCATCTTTGGGAGAATAAGGAAGAATGGGGGCTCTTATTGAAGTTCATCGTGTTGTTGCCACAGGGGGTTGCTACCGAGATTTTTTTCAGTTATTTTAAAGAGATTGAACTGAGATTTTGTATACTTATAAGGCAGTAGTTTTTAAAGTAGCGCTCAGGAGCCTGAAAGGGTCCCCAAAAATTGTGTACAACAACATCACGTCATTGTTCTCGAGCCCCCATATCGGGTGCCTAATGACAGTCAAAAAAATAAAAAAATAATTGTGGTGTCCATGTTGGGCTCCATCATTGGACAATACTGTGCTGACCTGATCCCGCCTCCCACTTTAACCTTGCAACCTTATTGGTCATAATTCCACCTGCCAATCAACATTGTCCATCAGTTCGGTTACAACAGGGGTGTTCTAGTAGTTGCATGCATGATCTCATGAGAATAGTATGGCAAGCGAATGTGATAATGTAATTTTATACAATGGAAAAGTTATACTTTTATATGTTGGTATAAAAATGTTCTACTCCTTGAAAGTTGTGTATTGATTATAGCATATGCCTCATGATGAATTATGATCGCTGGCAATCAACAGCTGCAGGGTTGCCCATTGGATAATCCCATATCATGGAATATGTGTGAAAGTTTATAAAAACTAGGGGCACACATGGGATTATTTGTTTTGGATGGTTGACACAATAAAGGTAGAGTTATATTTTCTTAAAAAGTGGGTGAAAGTTTGCAGTATACATTTCTCGATCATATAATAGTTATGCGTGTTGTCACGATTCATGAACGGTATAAATGGATGGACGTGAACCTTGTAGTCTATTGTGCAAAACTTTCCTAAATTCAAACAAAATACACCAGCGATACCATTTAGGAGATACAGGTTGTGAGCATAGTGTTTCTGATCTGGTTGACAATCATCTTGCAATGTATTTGTCTGGCTACAATGCCATCTTTCCAGAGAAATGCATTGAAAGAGTAATGAAACTACTACCGAGGTTTAATAGATTAGAAAACATTTGAACTTATGATGCATGGATTTGATCGCTGTATTTTCACTTATCAAAATAACTAAGGGCATGCAGCCAGGAAAGGCATTCACGACATGACAGGGATGAGCGTGCAGATCTGATGCACTAAAGGATGCCGGGTTAGAATGTTTCTCCGCTGGGAGAGGACTGTAGATGGTTTATTGCATTATGTGTCAATGTATGCATAATGTAATTAAACCATCTACAGTCCTCGCCAAGTCCAAAATGAGAGCGTTTAAAAAATAACGAGAGAATTTGACATTACATTCATAAATGGATATTTCCAACAATGACTGATAAAACATAGCAGGGGCTACAAAGTGGACTTTCTAATGGCTGCATACTCCAGTCTATCATTGTTGATCCTGGAGCCATTGAATGCTGGACTTCACTCCAGTTGAACATGAGAGTAGACACTTAAGTAGTGTGCTTGTTAAAAGCGGAAGACACATTTCAGTTGAATGCAGTCAGTTGAACAACTGAGTAGGTATCCCCCTTGTTTCAGAGTATAAGAGTTTGAACCAATTTCAAGTTAGCCAGAGCAACAATGCTCTCATTTCTCAAAATGTGGATGTTTGGGACATCCACTTTCATAATGTATTGAGACTTTATGAAACAACAGTGATACTCTGACACCAGAGTTGAGAAACCCTGATAAATAGTGGAACATTTCTAAGTGATTTAGCAGGTGATGTATGGCACTACTACATCTGACTGTACCATACTATGGTGTTTGGTACTACAGCAGTTTCAGAGGACCAACATTGTGCAGGCCCACCATACAGTATGCGATAGGACCCTGTTGGCAATGGAAACAACAATGGGCCTGTGTGGCTGTTTTGAATGTCTCTTTCTCTGCACAGTGTGCTTCACTTCGGACAGACAATGGCTTCATTTAGCGTCACTTATCCACTGAGTCCCTGTCTGTCACCAGGGTGCTCCCACCACACCCTGCCCTCGTCTCGCCTCGTCCACTTGGGATTGACGGGTCAGACACTGAATTGACCACACCTGACCCTAAGATGGGAGAACACTTTAGGGATACTTCGTAAACAAATCAAATTTAGAGAATATATTGAAACAATGGTCTTGCCTTGACCAAGACACTTAACCCTACTTTTCTCCAGGGTGCCGTACTACAATGGCTGACCCTGTAAAGCAACACATTTCACTGCACCTATCTTTTTTTGCCTGGATGCAAGCATATAAGGAATTTAGCTCATCTGGTACACTTGGGTCACTGGCAGCTCATGTTTGGGTTTCCCTTTTATATTCTGTGATTGTTGGATGTGGTAGGGTTTGCAAACCCTATCTTATTCCTGTATTGATGTTTTCAGTTTGTTGTCTTATTAGTGTCCCGCTCTTGAAAGTGGCAGCTCTAGTCTCTAGCTCAGTGCAGATGTTTCCTGTAGTCCATGGCTTCTGGCTGGGATATGTACATCATTGTGATGATGACTTCGTCGATGCACTTTTTAATGAAGCTGGGGATTTATGTGGTAAACTCCTCAATGCAATCAGATGAATCCCGGAACATATTCCAGTCTGTGCTAGCAAAACAGTCCTGTAGCTTAGCATCTGCTTCATCCGACCTCTTCCGTATTGAGTGTATAACTGGTACTTCCTGTTTTGAGTTTTTGCTTGTAAGCAGGAATCAGGAGGATAGAGTTATGGTCAGATTTACCAAATGGAGGGCGAGCAAGAGCTTTGTATGCGAGGGAGGGAGAGCTTTGTTTACGTCTCTGTGTGTGGGGTAAATGTGATCTAGAGTTTTTTTTTTTACAGCTCCAGTTGCACAGGTGACATGCTGGTAAAACTAAGGTAAGAGGGATTTCAGTTTCCGCTGTATTAAAATGACCGGCCACTAGGAGCGTCACCTCTGGATGTGCATTTTCTTGTTTGCTTATGGCCCTATACAGATCATTAGGTGTGATATTAGTGACAGCATCAGTTTGTGGTGGTAAATAGACAGCTATGAAAAATATAGATAAACTATTGTTGCGTGTCACATGCATGTAGTTTTTGTGGCCCCAAGATGGAGACGGGCTAGAATTTTTGGTAAAACTTGCCTATTTGGTTAGTGAACGGTCTTGACCACTGTCAATGTCTGTCAATCGGCACCACGCCCATGTTAATGCTGTACATGACATATGAGCCAGTTACTTTTGTATACAGTACAGAACGTGGAGAAAAAGTAGAGTAGTTCTGGAGGAAAAGTAGAGTAGTTCTTGTCTTGTTCTCCTTTTTCCATTTTGTTTCCCTCCGATCACGCTCTGTTCTTCTTTGCAGCTAAAATAGGATTATGCACCAAGCCGGGTGACTGTAATTACCTCTGATCTCTGCCCCGCCTCACCCTCCCTCTCTGCTATTTTCTCCTCCATCTCCCTCATTTTTCTCTTCAATTGCACTGTTTGTTTGCATTCATGTGGAAGTATCATTATTACAAGCTCTGCAGGAGAGCTTAGCTCAACTGAGCCGTTTTATCTGGACTCTCCCAGCAATTTAGGCCTAGATTATATTTGCGTCTTTTCTTTTGCCATTGTTTGAAGCTATCGACGAATATGTCTTGAATTACTGATATAATTGTACCCCTATTAAATGAAGCAATGAAAAGATTACCAAAAAAACTATATTTTAGAAATGCTGGTATTTGATTTTCTGGGCCGCATGATTTTGCGTCTTTTCTGCAAATTGATAGTGCGGTTATGAATTTCCTAAACTTAAACGTGTACATGCGTGACTTATTTGCCTGGCTACCCAAACCCCTTCCGCTGGCCAAACTCTACGCCACGCCCAGGGACGTTAGTTTCTTCTCTGCAATGAGTCTTGATCTGAGTACCTCCCCGACTATTACTAGAATGGGAATCCATTCTAGACCCTCTGATTGGTCCCAGAAACCAATGGGTTGGGCCAGAGCAGAACAAACTTGGGTAAAGCGGTGTTTTGAAAATGTGTCATTGGCTTTGATACTCTTGATTGGATCATCTCTAATCAATCTCTGACTTTGTTTTGTACAACACCCCTCGTTTGACTCCCCACAATCGACTTCAATGATGTCAGTCTCCGACTGAAGTATGTAGCAAACGATACATGCAATGGAGCAGTGGAAGAATTCGGTTTGAGTCGTCAGGCAAATGAGATATACAGTTCCTTGCAAAATTATTCAGCCCCCTTTGCATTTTTCCTATTTTGTTGCATTACAACCTGTAATTTATTTTTATTTGGGTTTTTATTTGGATTTCATGCGATGGACATACACAGTACAAATTGGTGAAGTGAAATAAATTAAAACAAAGTAGTGGGTGCATATGTATTCGCCCCTAAATACGATCTGGTGCAACTAATTACCTTCAGAAGTAACATAATTAGTTAAATAAAGTCTACCTGTGTGCAGTCTGTCACATGATCTGTCACATGATCTCAGTACATATACACCTGTTCTGAAAGGCCCCAGAGTCTGCAACACCACTAAGCAAGGGGCACCACCAAGCAAGTGGCACCATAAAGATCATGGAGCTCTTCAAACAGGTCAGGGACAAAGTTGTGGAGAAGTACAGATTACGGTTGGGTTATAAAAATAAAAAAATCGGAAACTTTGAACATCCCACTGAGCACCGTTAAATCTAGAGGTCGACCGATTAATTGGAAGAAGGTACTCTGGTCAGATGAGACTAAAATGTAGCTTTTTGACCATCAAGGAAAACGCTATGTCTGGCACAAACCCAACACCTCTCATCACCCCAAGAACACCATCCCCACAGTGAAGCATGGTGGTGGCAACATCATGCTGTGGGGATGTTTTTCCACCGGCAGGGACTGGGAAACTGGTCGGAATGATGGATGGCGCTAAATACAGGGAAATTCTTGAGGGAAACCTGTTTCAGTCTTCCATAGATTTGGGAGTGGGATGGAGGTTCACCTCGCAATACGACAATGACCGTAAGCATACTGTTAAAGCATCACTCAAGTTGTTTAAGCCCAGACCTCAATCCAATGGAGAATATGTGGTATGACTTAAAGATTGCTGTACACCAGCAGAACCCATCCACCTTGAAGGAGCTGGAGCAGTTTTGCCTTGAAGAATGGGCAAAAATGCCAGTGGCTAGATATGCCACGCTTATAGAGACATAACCCAAGAGACTTGCAGCT
Source organism: Oncorhynchus clarkii lewisi (assembly GCF_045791955.1). Taxonomy (NCBI): domain Eukaryota; kingdom Metazoa; phylum Chordata; class Actinopteri; order Salmoniformes; family Salmonidae; genus Oncorhynchus; species Oncorhynchus clarkii. The sequence goes on from NC_092154.1 coordinate 27,561,428, forward strand.
GTAATTGCTGCAAAAGGTGGCTCTACAAAGTATTGACTTTGGGGGGGTGAATAGTTATGCACGCTCAAGTTTTCAGGTTTTTTTTCTTCTTTTTTGTCTTGTTACTTGTTTGTTTCACAATAAAAAATATTTGGTATCTTCAAAGTGGTAGGCATGTTGTGTAAATCAAATGATTCAACAAAATAGGAAAAATGCCAAGGGGGTGAATACTTTCGCAAGCCACTGTAGCCTTAGAAGCATTTTTCCAGATGAGCCTTTACTTTGAGTAAAATGTCTGCCCCTTCACCTTTCTCATTCTCTATGGGCCGATGGGTCAGTCACCCTACTCCCAAGTCCTGAATAGAGGGAGATCTTCATTTATGGGAGTTGCCGTGCTGAAACTCCTGGTTATGGGGGACCTTGTATGTGTCCAAAAGAGCTCTTCTCAAGTCTTTGCTGCTGTTTGGTGTTAATTAGCACCCTAACCCAACCCACTGTTTTGCGCATTAGCTTGCAATTTCAATAACCTTGTGGAGGACGTGGACACTCCAAGTTCAAATGGGGCTTTTTCTACCTTCCATGGAGGCAGAGATTCTTCAATGGCCCCCTTCTTTCAATCTGAGCCTCACCAGATGTTCAAATTCATCTCTGTGAAATGCTTTCTCGCTTGACGCGATCAAATAAATGACTGGTTCTGAATCTGAGTTTTTGGCGTTGGTGGAGCAGTTCGGAATTTGAAATTCCTGAAAATGGAGTAGGCCTGGGTACTTTGGAATGCCTTCCATAAATTTGCTCAGAATTCTGCAACTCCTGATGTGGTAAATAATTGCAGTTTCTCCCTCGAACCTTTGTAAACAGAAACTTATTGAATATCATGAACATATTACGGCAATTCCACAGTAACTGAATTGTGTCGAATCAGATTTTCTCTTAAAAATGTATACCAAACAAAAAACATTGATTTCAAAGTTTATCAAACCATACTAAAATATGCACAAGTACTACTTTTAACCATTTACAGTGAATATTTAAAAAAAATTAACATTTACTGGAATAATTGTACAGATGTAACGTTTGGTAACAGAATTTCAGTAAAATCTCCCTGTTTTTTAATATGACCACATTTTCTCTAAATATCTGCCCCAAATTAAGTTTCAAAGATGGCTGCAGAAAGATTGGGGTGACACCTTGACTTTAAAAAAACATGTTATTGAACTACATTAAATTAAGTGGATTCATAAGCCTTAACAGTATTGTAGTAATGGAATTCTATCGTTTGCATAATCTCTACTTCACAGAAGTGCATTATTATGAATATTAATGTCATTCTCTTTATGGTGATGTATCCTAAATAGGTACACAAAGGCATACCTATGCAATATCCTCCTTTGTATATTTGGGTATTCTATAACTAATTGGTAGGTCTACCTTTACTTGTTACTTCTGTGAAATTGTATTACCCTTACGAGGGAGAGAAATGTGAAAATATGTTAAACTTACACAAGGCAAATAATTTATCCAAAACTAAATATGTGTTTTATTTGTTGGCAGGGATCTATACTTTCTATTTCTAATACTTTTTAAATACTTTTTCTAATGATTTTTTCTAAGACCCCTTTTCCATCTGTATGACCAGAAATCAAAGCCTTTGCTTATTCCTAATATTTAGGATGCCATCATTTATACAAGATATAGACTCTTAGCTAATATTTGACACCAGATTTGACATGCTCCTATGAACTTGGTGCTCAAGGGTCCTTTTACATGGAAATGACAGTTAGTCTTGGAAGACTAGCCCTTGGTGGGCTCAAAGAGATCCTAATAAACAAACAAACAAACATTTAGAATTTTGGACAGCGAATGTAAGACAATTCAACCAGTTCGAATCCCCAAATACTTCACCAATCTGTGTGGATAGAGCAGGCAAAATAGTTGTTTACATGCATGATGGACAAACAAGTGGTGAAAGATGTGACTGAAATTTTAAAGGTGGGGAGAGAACGAGAGGGTTGATGAGCAGGCTTGACGTGCTCACATCTTATGACATGAATTAGGTCCACAGAATTATACCTAGGATGAGTGGCTTCAATGAAGGAACTTTGAATATCTTTTGCGCTAACAGGCTTGAGCTAGCAAGGTAACAAGCTTGTGTGTGCAGAGTGGCACCAGAATTAACACATCTTATCTTTTTTATGTAGTTTATGCTTCGGAGGTAGCCTAAACATGCACACACATCTGCAAAGATTTTCAGCTTGCAGGCAGACGCTGGAATACATTTCTGAGTGACAGTGAGGGCTTTGTATAGGCACGTTGTTGTGCTTTTTGTGGGACTAGAAAAAAATGCCTTGATCGTAAAATAAAGTTTATTAAGCGGTTTCCATGCATTTAATATAACGGTTCTGTTATTGAACAGTATGGATCACTTTCGTTCCTGGTTCTGTTCCTTGATAAAAATATTTTTAATTCCGGTTCTGTTTCCTGAATCACTTCCAACCCTTGATAGAATTAGTGTTATTTTTGATACTTCTGTCAAATGTGTCTCACGGATCAAGCCTGTCCATCAGCGCAGCCGACCCCTTATCATAGTGCACACTTACTCATTGCTAGTCTGAGTCTGAGCTGCATCATGTTGGCTCCCCACTCCGTTTAGGTATGTTGAAACTGTTAACTACTGTTTGCAAAACAGTGTCCGTAAAGACTACAACACTTTACAATGGAAGATAGTGATCAACGACGAGGGCTTTTTGAGTTCGGTTTTTGGTTTTGATTGTATTTTTGTAGTTTTAAAAAAACAAACATTTTTAACATATTAAACGTTTTTTAATAGAAATTCCAACCCCAAAATAGTGAACATTCAATTGCCAAAACATAAAATATTCCATTGTCTCTGTCAGGTCCACATTGGGTAGACGTCAATAGAAAAATTGGAAATTACTCTGAAATGATACAATTTATATTACTTACTCATTTTTATTAGATTACTTTATCATCTGATCTCTGCTCAGGCAAAGGCAGCCAATACACAAGTATATATTTTTAAACCTGCATATTTAGCTAAAAGAAATCAAGGTTAGCAGGCAATATTAAACTAGGGAAATTGTGTCACTTCTCTTGCGTTCATTAAACGCAGAGTCAGGGTATATGCAACAGTTTGGGCAGCCTGGCTCGTTGCGAACTAATTTGCCAGAATTTTACGTTATGACATAACATTGTGCAATGTAACAGGAATATTTAGACTTATGGATGCCACTCGTTAGATAAAATACGGAATGGTTCCGTATTTCACTAAAATAATAAACGTTTTGTTTTCTAAATGATAGTTTCCGGATTTGACCATATTAATGACCAACGGCTCATATTTCTGTGTTTATTATATTATAATTAAGTCTATGATTTGATAGAACAGTCTGACTGAGGGGTGGTAGGCGGCAGCAGGCTCGTAAGCATTCAAACTTTACTGCGTTTGCCAGCAGCTCTTAGCAACGCTTGCTTCACAGCACTGTTTATGACTTCAAACCTATCAACTCCCGAGATTAGGCTGGCAATACTAAAGTGTCTATAAGAACATCGAAAAGTCAAAAGGTATATGAAATACAAATGGTATAGAGAGAAATAGTCGACGTGTCATAATTCCTATAATAACTACAACCCAAAACATACATATATGTAAATAATATAATAATAATTCGGCCGATTAGTTGGTATCGGCTATTTTTGGTCCTCCAATAATCGGTATCGGCGTTGAAAAATCATAATCGTTCGACCTCTACTTTCAAGTGATATCCTCTGGGTCCACATTGTACATTTTGTTGTATATGTCTGTTACCCAAAATAAATTCAATTCAATACTGTGTACTAATTTAGAACATACTGTTTAGTAAAAACAAATAGACTAAGAAACAAATATCAGCATGCTAGGCTCATCCTACTGAGAATGCGTCATTTTATGCTCAATTCTGTTGATTCCCACCTTTGTTAATTTTGGTACAGCGCGTCCCGTCAGCTGATTATCAGCTATTATCTAACACACGTGAGTCTCGAAAGACGATTCTCTTCCTCAAAAGTGTGCAGTAAATTAAACTAGATGAAAAGCCAAAATGACATCCTGGCATTTAAAGCATACAAAATGTTTGAAATTTCACATACAGTACCTTAAATAGCTACTATTTAGAACGCAAGAACGGGTATTGGGACTCCACCATTGTCCTCATTCAGTTATAGAAGCATATCAGAACAACAAATCAGAACAAGAGTTTGTTGTCTGCAAGGTAGGTCACCATTTGCTTGACAGCAGTGCAAAGCAGGTAATGCTCCTCCAAACAGTTACAGATAATCCCCTGCTGACAACGGTCTGCTCGCCTCAACCCATTCCCTGACCTGCTGGAGACTACCATTGTGTTTGGTTTCTAAGGAAACACTCGTCAGAATGGATGACTGCTGCCCTCATCGACAGCACGTGTCAATTGTTGGTTCTTCTTCTCTAAATAACATGACAAAAAACAAATGGAGTAAAGGCTAAATGCACTCAGACTAGTTGTAGGAAAGGCTAGGAAACCTAACGATCTGATAATCTGAGAAGTAGTATGAAATATCGCTGACGCAGCCCAGATTAACTGCTGCATCGAACATTGTCAACTGAAAGTTCTGGCACCATGACAGCATCTCTTTCCATGTGATCCCAGTGTAACCGGAATACAGTCTAAATTCTATAGCATCCTACCCAAATCCTTCTGCAGACAGCCAATATCTGCACTCCATCATTTAGCTACAATTGTGTGACCTGGAGACAGACTTTGAACAGGGACATCCTAGTTATGAAATGCATACACCAAGCCCCTTATCACCCCCATGGTCTTGTCACGGCTTCACTGGAGCCAGCTGACCCCCACCACCACCACTCTTTGTCTGCGCTGGGTGTTAGTGGTGCACGCCCTCTCCTCATCGCCAGGGCTCTGCCAGCTGTTCATTTGTGAATTATTTGTTCATTATCATGGTAATCTAGGCCTTGGTTCCGCTTCTGGCTTCTCTCTGGCTTCTCTGGCAGAGCAACTGTCGCTTGGGGACAAAGTGACACTTAAAACAGGCCATCGTTTGACACAGACTGCAGTGGAGAGGGAGTTGCTGCAACCCTCTTAAAAAGGGGAATTTAAATGAAAAATATTTGTTTGTGCTTATAACCCTACAATTGAATGGTGTCAATAGCGCTACATTGCTAGACTGTTGGAGTCACCCTGATCTCTCTAGCAAAGGCCCTCTGCGTTCCATTTGTCACTTAAAATAAACATTTCATTTTACATTATCCTGTTCGGGAAGCCCAGTCAAATATGAGATGAGCTTTACAGACCGTTTACAAACGGAAACTGCGTTGTTTCCAAATCTGCATATTTGAGCACTCCACAGGGATGCCCGATTTCAAGTCAAATCTTTCTCTTGATTAAATACAATTCTTTATAAACGGCAGAGTCAGAGATAAAAGCTGGCACACATTTAACCCTTTAGGAAGTAGGCTACAGTCCATAAAGTATTTTGGATTAATTGTGAAACTACTTAACTACATTCCTGCCGCTTAACATTTAAAAAGACTACCAAACTATTTTCCCTATTCAAAGAACTAAAACAGTCTGATATTTGTATGTGTTTTTGCAGGTCCTTGAAGCTCCTCCACTGAAGTGAAACCAGAGCGGGTGGCATAGTTACACCAGAACTAGAACATCCTGTGCCTTTGACTCAAGGACACATCTTAGAATTTCAGTGGCCCAAAAAACCATTACATAGGTCACCCATTTCTGCATCGCCAGTATATTAATAGTAGTATAAAGTAGAGTGCAGCTACAAGGATTACTTCTCTTGGGAATATGTGAAGACTTTTGGGTGTGTTATTTGCGTTTAACCAAGCAAGTGCATTACTAACATTAAAAAGCAGAAGAGTTGCAAGGGACAAGGCGGCAGGGTAGCCTAGTGGTTAGAGCGTTGGACTAGTAACCGGAAGGTTGCAAGTTCAAACCCCCGAGCTGACAAGGTACAAATCTGTTGTTCTGCCCCTGAACAGGCAATTAACCCACTGTTCCTAGGCCGTCATTGAAAATAAGAATTTGTTCTTTACTGACTTGCCTGGTTAAATAAAGGTAAAATAAATAAATAAAATGCGAGGAGACCCAGCAATGAGAGCTTGTCCTTTTGCCCTTTCATTTCACCCTCTTCAAGTTCATAGATAGCTAGTAAGCCACACAAGCATGAACATCAGCATGTCTATGTCTAAGCATGATATGATCAGAGGGGGAGGGGGGGGGGGGGTCCTATACAGTCACAGGCTTAAAGGTGCACAATGCAGAAATCACTCTGCCATTTCCTGGTTGCAAAAATTCTAATAGTTATCCTGATTTCAGTTTGTGTGATAAAACAAGCAACTAAAGTTTAGAAAATCATTGGACCATCTAAAACACTGTGAAATATATTTTTCCTTACCAAAAATAGTGCACTTTCAGCTGTTTGAAGCTGGTATACAAAACCGAAAGTAAGACATTGTTGTACTTGTTATCAATGACAGATTATATCGGGTTGCCCAAAAAGTTGCAGATTTAACAGAGTAAACTCAAAGGCTGCTCATCTCCCCCTTCAGGATGAAGGAGAAAATGCTCTGAACTGCACGCCATTCTGTGCCCCGTTTCAAGAGCTGTACACTGGTCGCTGGTGACGCAGCTCAGATTGGTCAGTGCAACTAGTGTTCCACATCCTTTTTTCTTGTACTATTGACCACACTTGCAAAAAGTATTCCTCCTTCAAATCGAACGGCATGTCAAAATATTCCAAAGAACAGTGCCACTGACAGAAAACAAATTACAGGTAAACAACGGAGCAACTCTAGATAATAATTAAGAAAATACCACAAGCACATCCTGAACTGGAGACAAGTTGAGCAAACTATATTGTTTTCAGGGTTATTGTAAGACATGACCGAGTACATACAGTATCTTTATGCTGGTGCTGAATACCCAGGAATAGGGAATGGACAAAAACAAGTGCTGAGCAAATTAATATCCCTTCATTTTCTATTTCACCATAAGAGTAAGCGGTAGACAGAAAGAAGATTTATGAGTGTTCAAACCTGCTGCCATGTTGCTCCCTTTACCCCGAAGACACATGAAATCTAGTGCTTTCCCGACAGAGCAAAGTTATCAAATATAAAAGGGCCTCTTTTCCAGCATCAGTCCTCGCACCAACTAGTGGAATAGTGTAAATTTCAGGGCCCTGGATAGCAGCAGGGTTCAGGACAAGCCAAGGCAATCTGTGTTGCTGCTGAAGCACTTTTGGTAATTGGATGATGCCTCCTGTCTCGTCATTTTTCTGAAAATGGCTCAGAGAAACCCAATGACTATCAAACCAGACATATGGTGAAGATATCAAATGTTTCAAATGTGGGGGAAAGCCTTTTTTTTAACAAGGAAGGGCTTTTTGGAATCCAGGGCGAACCAATGGCCCCATGACCCTTATACTCTCTGTCCTCTTAACCCAAAGAGGCTGCTTTCTTGTTTGAAGGTTACTCTCTGCACACGTAGTTCCCTGTGTCAGATGTTGCTCAGTCGCAAACAATGACGAACAAGACAATGCCTTGTCACAGGTAACGAAAGAAAGGTGAACAAACGGGTGTGGAAGCAAAGTAGAAAAAAGCATGGTGGCAAAACACGAGACATCTCTTGCTGTTGAGAGAGGGGGTGATCTTACGATGGGAAAATGTAATGATAAAAGGAATCTGACAGGCACCTACGTACTGACTGAGATAATCTAACAAGTCATGGCTTCCAGGAGGAAACCACACATCCTACACATTGAGATTTCACATTCAAAATGTTCACTGAACAAAAATATACACTTGAAGTCAGAAGTTTACATACACTTACATTGGAGTCATTAAAACTCGTTTTTCAACCACTCCAAATTTCTTGTTAGCAAACTATAGATTTGGCAAGTTGGTTAGGATATCTACTTTGTGCATGACACAAGTAATTTTTCCAACAATTGTTAACAGACAGATTTCATTTATAATCCACTGTATCACAATTCCAGTGGGTCAGAAGTTTACATACACTAACTTGACTGTGCCTTTAAACAGCTTGGAAAATTCCAGAAAATTATGTCATGGCTTTAGAAGCTTCTGATAGGCTAATTGACATCATTTGAGTCAATTGGAGGTAAACCTGTGGATGTATTTCAAGGCCTACATTCAAACTCAGTGCCTCTTTGCTTGACATCATGAGAAAATCTAAATAAATCGGCCAAGACCTCAGAAAAACAATTGTAGACCTGCACAAGTCTGGTTCATCCTTGGGAGCAATTTCCAAATGCCTTAAGGTACCACGTTCATCTGTACAAACAATAGTACGCAAGTATTAACACCATGGGACCATGCAGTCATCATACCGCTCAGGAAGGAGACGCGTTCTGTCTCCTAAAGATGAATGTACTTTGGTGCGAAAAGTGCAAATCAATCACAGAACAAAAGCAAAGGACCTTGTGAAGATGCTGGAGGAAACCGGTACAAAAGTATCTATATCCACAGTAAAACAAGTCCTATATCGACATAACCTGAAAGGCTGCTCAGGAAGCCACTGCTCCAAAACCGTCATAGAAAAGCCAGACTACGGTTTGCAACTGCAGAGATCATACTTTTTGATGAAACAAAAATAGAAATGTTGGCCATAATGACCATCTTTATGTTTGGAGAAAAAGGGGGAGGCTTACAAGCCGATGAACACCATCCCAACTGTGAAGCACGGGGATGGCAGCATCATGTTGTGGGGGTGCTTTGCAAGAGGGACTGGTGCACTTCCCAAAATAGATGGCATCATGAAGGAGGAAATGTATGTGGCTATATTGAAGCAACATCTCAAGACATCAGTCAGGAAGTTAAAGCTTGGTCGCAAATGGGTCTTCCAAATGAACAATGACCCCAAGCATACTTTCAAAGTTGTGGCAAAATGGTTTAAGGACAACAAAGTCAAGGTATTGGAGTGGCCATCACAAAGCCCTGACCTCAATCCTATAGAAAATTTGTGGGCAGAACTGAAAAAGTGTGTGCGAGCAGAGAAGCCTACAAACCTGACTGTTATACCAGCTCTGTCAAATTTCACCCAACTTATTGTGGGAAGCTTGTGGAAGGCTACCTGAATGCTACCAAATACTAATTGAGCTTATGTAAACTTCTGACCCACTGGGAATGTGATGAAAGAAGTAAAAAGCTGAAATAAATCATTCTCTCTTATTATTCTAACATTTCACATTCTTAAAATAAAGTGGTGATCCTAACTGACCTAAGACAGGGCATTTTTAAAAGGATTAAATGTCAGGAATTGTGAAAAACTGAGTTTAAATGTATTTGGCTAAGGTGTATGTAAACTTCTGACTTCAACTGTAAATGCAACATGTAAAGTGTTGGTCCCATGTTTCATGAGCTGAAATCAAAGATCCTAGAAATGTTCCATATGCACAAAAACATATTTCTCTCAGATTTTGTGGCCGAATCTGTTTACTTCCCTGTTAGTGTAACAGTACTCTTCTTGCGTTGTGTACAATCAGTCATCGACACGGAACTCCAATATGTAGCACCAGTCATGTAGCTTTATTCTGATAAGAACGACACAAAATTGCACGTCATGCAATGCACGTCTCACCATCCAACTCTGCACTCACGCACTGTACAAAATATATGAACCCCCCCCCACCAGACACAGTAAGTTGCTAGCTAGTACTGGCGGGAATTCTCTACAACAAAATGCACAACAAATATTCTCCAAAAACCGCTGCATCTTATGTGTGATGTTCGAATAACATTTACAAACAATTTGATATAAATTGTACATTTAAATCATCACTTGAGAGTATAAAAATCACTTTTGATGTACAGTGCTTTGCAACCAACAACTTACCGCTGGTTTGGTGCTTGTTCACTGGGACGATTCTAACTGGAACATCCCCCCTCGTAAGCAAGCTACGCAAACCAGCCAATAAGATGCCATGTTGAGTAGGTGAAGGCAAGACAAACTCAAACCAAAAACCCATTGGCTTAACAATAAAGTGGCAAGGGGAATCACCAATATAACCCTGTTACATTAGTGAGCATTTCTTCTTTGCCAAAGTGTCTGAACTCTCTACGGACAGTGGCTCTGGACTGGATCTGATCTGACCTTTGAACTGTTTGTTTGTTTATGTCTGACTGTTATTTTCATCTTTGAACTTGTTGCATATCAAGAAGCTGATTAAACAGCATGATCATTACACAGTTGCACCTTATGCTGGGGGCAGTAAAAGGCCACTATAAAATGTGCAGTTTTGTCACACAACACAATGCTACAGATGTCTCAAGTATTCAGGGAGCGTGCAATTGGCAAGCTGACTGCAGGAATGTCCACCAGAGCTGTTGTCAGAGAATTGAATGTTCATTTCTCTACCACAAGTTGTCTCCAATGTCGTTGCAGAGAATTTGGCAATATGTCCAACTGACCTCACAACCGCAGACCACGTGTAACCACGCAAGCCCAGGACCTCAACGTCCGGCTTCTTCACCTGCGGGATCGTTTGAAATCAGCCACCCGGACAGCAGATGAAAGGTTTACACAACTGAAGAATTATGGCATCGTAACTGACTTCAGTGGGCAAATGCTCACCTTCAATGGCCTCTGGCACGCTGGAGACGTGTGCTATTTATGGATGAATCGTTCTCATTCTGAGAAATAAGCATCTTCTCATCAGGTAGGCCACTTGATTTCAATAATCTTAAAGTGAGCAGGCTGTTGTTCAAACAGTTGGAGACTGACAGGAGGGTGTATTCATAACAGTTCAAACTGTTCTACCTTGTTAGCAAGCACATACTGTATCTATAATGGACAGACTTTAAATATAAAGATTAGCCCGCTACTCACTGGCATGTGGGCTTGTGCTTATTTATTTATCATTAGTGGATGTGCATTGTTCTGGTTGAATTTGTAATGTTTACCCCCGAGTGGGGCAGTGGTCTAAGGCACTGCATCACTGTGCTAGCTGCGCCACTAGAGATCCTGGTTCGAGTCCATGTATGCCGGGGAATGTCGCCGCCCCAAAGCAGAGCTGGAGGCAGCGAAGGCAGAGAGGCGCTGGTATGAGGAGGCAGCACGGCGGGGAACACGGGGAGTATGGCGAAGCCAGGTAGGAGACCTGCGCCAACTTCCCGTACTTACCGGAGAGCGTGAGAGACCGGGAAGGCACCGTGTTATGCTGTGGAGCGCACGGTGTCCCCGGTGCAGGTGCATAGCCCGGTGCGGTACATTCCAGCTCCTCGTATCGGGCCGGGCTAGAGTGGGCATCGAGCCAGGTGCCATGAAGCCGGCTCTACGCATCTGGTCTCCAGTGCGTCTCCTTGGGCCGGCGTACATGGCACCAGCCTTACGCATGGTGTCCCCAGTTCGCCAGCGCGGCCTATTCCACCTCGCCGCACTGGCCTGGCTACCGGGAGCATTCAACCAGGTAAGGTTGGGCAGGCTCAGTGCTCAAGAGCTCCAGTGCGCCTGCACGGTCTGTTCTACCCAGTGCCACCTCCACGCACCAGCCCTCTGGTGGCAGCCCCCCCACACCAGGCTGTCTCTCCGTTTTCTGCCTACAGGGTCTCCCGTCTGTCCGGAGCTGCCAGGGTCTCCCGTCTGTCCGGAGCTGCCAGAGTCTCCCGTCTGTCCGGAGCTGCCAGAGTCTCCCGTCTGTCCGGAGCTGCCAGAGTCTCCCGTCTGTCCGGAGCTGCCAGAGTCTCCCGTCTGTCCGGAGCTGCCAGAGTCTCCCGTCTGTCCGGAGCTGCCAGAGTCTCCCGTCTGTCCGGAGCTGCCAGCCAGCCAAGAGCTGCCAGAGCCGCTACCAAGCCAGGATCTGCCAGAATCGCCCTTCACTCCGGAGCTGCCGGAGTCTCCCGCCTATTCGGGACCCATTTCTAGGGTCCCCAGTCCAAGGTTGGTGGCGAGGGTCGCCGCTTTAAAGAGGCCACGGAGGCGGGCGAAGAGGCGCACTAGAACTATGGTGAAGTGGGGTCCACGTCCCGCGCCAGAACCGCCACCGCGGACAGACGCCCACCCAGACCCTCCCCTATAGGTTCAGGTTTTGCGGCTGGAGTCTGCACCTTTGGGGGGGGTAATGTCACGTTCTGACCTTTTATTTCCTTTGTTTTTATTTAGTATGGTCAGGGCGTGAGTTGGGGTAGGCAGTCTATGTTTCTATGTGTTTGGCCTGATATAGTTCTCAATCAGAGGCAGCTGTTTATCGTTGTCCCTGATTGAGAACCATATTTAGGTAGCCTGGGTTTCACTGTTGGTTTGTGGGTGTTTGTTTCCTGTGTCAGTGTTTGTGCCACACGGGACTGTTTCGGTTAGTTTATATTCACTTTCTTGTATTTCATAGTGTTCAGTCTTTTCTATTAAAACATGGACACTTACCATGCTGCGTATTGGTCCGATCCTTGCTACACCTCTTCAGAAGAAGAGGAGGAAATCTGCCGTTACAGATGCATTTATTTTGGGACATGTGCTCTCACCACTCTGTGTGTAAGGATAGAGGACTCACTCAGAGAGTAATGCTACCCAAGTTTCTTTACATTTGGGGTGTCGCCGCAAGGCCATCTACTAGTGTTGTCATGATTCCAGAATTTTGACATATACCAGGCATTTTAGCCAAAGTCATCAAATGGCACTTGGTCCAGACAGAAACTCAGCTACTGGGCATCTTTTGAGTTTCGAGTAGCAAACTACATAATTGTAATGATTTATTTGAATGGTAAATCAAGATGTAGCCTAGGCCAATCCACAATACAGGTGAATGCATATTCAATAGGAGTGCATCCATTGGGTGAATGCTTGTTTTGGCTGATTTCATGGGGCTACAGATAACAAAAAAATATATTTGCCGTTCCATTTTAGACTTATTTTATGATACTGATCAACAACTGCATAGAAGTAGCTTCTTTTATAGAAAATATGCGCTCTCTCTTTAACCAGTCATCATTAGTGAGGCAGTCAGTTTGCTGAGGCAATAGATAATCTTTGGGAGAGACATGAGATGTTCATTTTGGTGGTGTTCAGCTTCGAAATCAGCATATTTTGCGTTATGGTTTGCATATTAAATCACAAACAAAGTACTAGGGTAGTGAAGTGATGTTAGCTTTAGCTGTCAGCTAGCAAGGAAAGTTAACCTACAAAGCTGGAAGCTACCAGTGTCTCTTCCATTAGTGCTGAGCAATTAACCGACATATCGTTTTTTGGGGGTGTTATTAAACTACTAATTGACCGATGTCGGTACATTTTGTGAGCCAATTGATCTTTGTCGGTCAATTTTGTGAGCCCAATGCACTGTTTCGAAAGAGAGAAATCAAATCATTCATGAGATAAATCCTGTGAAGAACTACGGGGGATGCTGGGCTGAAGTGAGTTTTAATTAAGCAAATAGTCAACCTAGTTCAGAGCAAGAACATGGTAATGAAATACAATGACCAAAATCCATTTTGCCTGTTTTTTCCGGCTCCGTCTGAGATGGATCTACTTTTACGCCTGCTATGTTAGATACACACAGACCACATGAGATAGGAATGTAGACAACTAGGAGAGGGAGACAGTTTGTGAAAGTATGCCTTATCTACTTTTTAAGAACTAGTAAAATGATTGTCAGACAGCTCTGCAGCATGCTTAGCCAGGCTAGCCTAGCTACAGTGCCTTGCGAAAGTATTCGGCCCCCTTGAACTTTACGACCTTTTGCCACATTTCCGGCTTCAAACATAAAGATATAAAACTATATTTTTTTGTGAAGAATCAACAACAAGTGGGACACAATCATGAAGTGGAACGACATTTATTGGATATTTCAAACTTTTTTAACAAATCAAAAACTGAAAAATTGGGCGTGCAAAATTATTCAGCCCCTTTACTTTCAGTGCAGCAAACTCTCTCCAGAAGTTCAGTGAGGATATCTGAATGATCCAATGTTGACCTAAATGACTAATGATGATAAATACAATCCACCTGTGTGTAATCAAGTCTCCGTATAAATGCACCTGCACTGTGATAGTCTCAGAGGTCCGTTAAAAGCGCAGAGAGCATCATGAAGAACAAGGAACACACCAGGCAGGTCCGAGATACTGTTGTGAAGAAGTTTAAAGCCGGATTTGGATACAAAAAGATTTCCCAAGCTTTAAACATCCCAAGGAGCACTGTGCAAGCGATAATATTGAAATGGAAGGAGTATCAGACCACTGCAAATCTACCAAGACCTGGCCGTCCCTCTAAACTTTCAGCTCATACAAGGAGAAGACTGATCAGAGATGCAGCCAAGAGGCCCATGATCACTCTGGATGAACAGCAGAGATCTACAGCTGAGGTGGGAGACTCTGTCCATAGGACAACAATCAGTCGTATATTGCACAAATCTGGCCTTTATGGAAGAGTGGCAAGAAGAAAGCCATTTCTTAAAGGTATCCATAAAAAGTGTAGTTTAAAGTTTGCCACAAGCCACCTGGGAGACACACCAAACATGTGGAAGAAGGTGCTCTGGTCAGATGAAACCAAAATTGAACTTTTTGGCAACAATGCAAAACGTTATGTTTGGCGTAAAAGCAACACAGCTGAACACACCATCCCCACTGTCAAACATGGTGGTGGCAGCATCATGGTTTGGGCCTGCTTTTCTTCAGCAGGGACAGGGAAGATGGTTAAAATTGATGGAAATATGGATGGAGCCAAATACAGGACCATTCTGGAAGAACCTGATGGAGTCTGCAAAAGACCTGAGACTGGGACGGAGATTTGTCTTCCAACAAGACAATGATCCAAAACATAAAGCAAAATCTACAATGGAATGGTTCAAAAATAAACATATCCAGGTGTTAGAATGGCCAAGTCAAAGTCCAGACCTGAATCCAATCGAGAATCTGTGGAAAGAACTGAAAACTGCTGTTCACAAATGCTCTCCATCCAACCTCACTGAGCTCGGGCTGTTTTGCAAGGAGGAATGGGAAAAAATGTCAGTCTCTCGATGTGCAAAACTGATAGAGACATACCCCAAGCGACTTACAGCTGTAATCGCAGCAAAAGGTGGCGCTACAAAGTATTAACTTAAGGGGGCTGAATAATTTTGCATGCCCAATTTTTCAGTTTTGGATTTGTTAAAAAAGTTTGAAATATCCAATAAATGTCGTTCCACTTCATGATTGTGTCCCACTTGTTGTTGATTCTTCACAAAAAAATACAGTTTTATATCTTTATGTTTGAAGCCTGAAATGTGGCAAAAGGTTGCAAAGTTCAAGGGGGCCGAATACTTTCGCAAGGCACTGTAAGTAGGATGACTAAAGACAATAGCCTACAGTATGGGGAGAACAGAGAACATTGTCTGGCTGTTTGATTTTAAGAAAGGTTTTTGATGTTTATGGTTAGGTACACATTGGTGCAACGACAGTGATTTTTTTCGGGAATGCGCTTGTTAAAAATCACCCAATTGGCGAAGTAGGCTGTGATTCAATGATAAATTAACAGGCACCGCATCGATTATATGCAACGCAGGACAAGCTAGATAAACTAGTAATATCATCAACCATGTGTAGTTAACTAGTGATTATGTTAAGATTGATTGTTTTTTTTATAAGATCCGTTTAATGCTAGCTAGCACCTTACTGGGGCTCCTTGCTTCACTCGCATAACAGGTAGTCAGCCTGCCACACAGTCTCCTCGTGGAGTGCAATGTAAAACAGAGGCACAACATGAGGCGTCTGTCCTCTGGTGCAGGACGTGTGTGTGTGAGCGTGTGTGTGTGTGTGTGTGTGAGCGTGTGTGTGTGTGTGTGAGCGTGTGTGTGTGTGTGAGCGTGTGTGTGTGTGAGCGTGTGTGTGTGTGAGCGTGTGTGTGTGTGTGTGAGCGTGTGTGTGTGTGAGCGTGTGTGTGTGTGTGTGTGAGCGTGTGTGTGTGTGAGAGTGAGTGAGAGTGAGTGAGACATGCTGGCCAAACCGGATGCGCACACATTGATTTTGTTCACCCACACCAGAAGCTATCAGGACACGCAGGTTGAAATATCAAAACAAACTGTGAACCAATTATATTAATTTGGGGACAGGTCAAAAAGCATTAAACATTTATGGCAATTTAGCTTGCTGTTGCTAGCTAATTTGTCCTGGTATATAAACATTGGGTTGTTAATTTACCTGAAATGCACAAGTACCTCAACTCTGACAATTAATCCACAGATAAAACGGTAAAGTGAATTAGTTTCTCATCTTTCTTCCTTCCTTAAGGCTTCTTTTTCTTCTTTGGACTTTATATGGCGGTTGGCAACCAACTTTACAGCATTACCACAATCTATCGGAGTGTGGACCTTAGTTCATATTCCAATCACCCACGTGGGTATATACTGCTTAAAACCAATGAGAAGATGGCAGGTGGGTATATGCTCCTAAAAACCAATGAGGAGATGGGAGAGACCGGACTTCCATTGCTTTGAGCGTCACAAATAGAACCAATTTCTATTTTAGCACCTTGCCACGCAGATGCCCGCGAGCAGTGTGGGTGCCATGATTGAATAACATGTATGTGTTCATGTTTTTTGCAATGCTCGCGCACTTGACGCGAGTGGTGTGGTCAGCATGTTAGAGTAGGAATTGGAACACAGAGAGCATTTGCATGATGGTATTAAGTGGTCAAGCCAAGAGGCCATCGAGACAGCATCAACCAGTGGTCACTCTGTCAGTGAGCTTTTACACCCAGAAACTTGTTTAATCATCACATGACATGTATACAGCCATATTGTTTTAGCCTCCTAAAGTACAATTTTGATAGCCTATGTCTGGCTAGTCTAAAAAGGAATCATGCCATTAGATCAGTTTCCTACTATGGCCAATAGTTGCTTATAAACTGGATGGTTCGAGCCCTGAATGCTGATTGGCTGACAGCTGAGGTATATCAGACCGTATACCACTGGTATGACAAAACCATTTATTTTTACTACTCTAATTATAATAGAACCCTCTGGGGTTTGTGATATATGGCCAATATACCACGGCTAAGGGCTGTATCAGGTACTGCCTTTAGCCGTGGTATATTGGCCATATACCACACCTGCTCGGCCTTATTGCTTAAAAATATCTCAGGATATGCATAGGCCTAAATTCCCATTAATTCTTAATTGAGATCTGGCTGAGGATCAAGTACATGTTATGATAGTCTCTTTGTCTGCCCTCTCTCATTCTCTCCACGAATCAGCAATGGTTGCTTGAGCTCTTCATAGCATTGAGGCACATCTGGGGGGGATCAACAAGTTAGGCCCTAAACCAGAACTGTTAACCCCCAAATTCCATAAATCCAGTGCAAGCACGTTTCCCCAACAGCTGCAGCCCTTTGCCTTGCTCTTTCCTTTCTCCCATTAAAAGTTTGGAATTCCTTAATTCACAACACGACACAACACATCAAGCAAAGCTCCCATGGAAGGACGTCTCTTTTGAAACCTAATGTGCGAACCAGACAGGGACTAAGTATGTTTTGTGTGGTTGATGTACCTTGCCAGCTTAGAATTGGTTCATTGATTTGATTTTGATTTCATCCTTTATTTAGCCAGGTAAGTCATTGAGAACAAATTCAATAACAACCTTTATTAATTATTTAGATTAAGCGGTTCAACTGGAAAGTATTTCACGTCCCTATAGCAGAATTCAGATTTTGCCAAGGCTGTCCTCTGAGTTGGAGAGGACAATCAGGAAAGCCTAAAACCTTTTGAGGTAGCCACCAATGCAAATAGACCGAGATCCTCTGAAAGTTAAACACACAAGCTCCCTCCCCTCTCTTCTACTCATATTTCCCACTCTCAATCACTCCCTCTTTCTCATTCTCACTTTATCTTTCTTTTGAAGTTCAAAAGACAGCTGCATGGAATAAAATGCTATTTTGACCACGAACAGGAGGAGCAGTTGCTTTTCTCTCCTTTTATTTTGGATCCCAGATTTAAAAAGCAGTGCTCCCCGCCTTGGCGAGATAGCGGCCCTTTTTTTCACAGCTCCAGTTGTTCAGTGGCATTCAGGGTAGATTACAGGACACAATGCGTGGCAAGGCCCCTCGTGGGGTGTCCGGAGTGATGCCAGGCGGCAATTACAAGGCCTTTCCACCCCTCTTAACGCAACCCTCTCTACGCCAAGCTTTTAATTTGTGATCACGATAGTCCCAAATTAGGGGGGCTGCATTGATGGAATTTGTGGGTACGGCCCATCCCTGAATTCACCACTCCTTTTGGTTTGGAATGGGACAACTGGGCTTTTATGTAGAACCCCCACACATGATGCACACCCCCACATAGTTTAGTGGTTAGGTGCACTTGGTTCAGAGGCAGGGCACATATCAGGCTTTACTCAATGGAACTTTACCCCCCTCCCGGATCGTTAGTTGCCCCTCACACTGCAGAGCAGAAGCCCAGAGAGAGTCAGGGCTGCTCTCCATGGAACTGGACCTGTGTGTTATTCCAGCTGCAGTCGGCCCTTTTCAGAGGCGGCATCCCAGAACAAGATAGCTCCTTGTGTTATCCATTGGTTCAACACATGCCCCTTTGCTTTAGGTACATCGGTTACATAACTATATTGCTACTAGCACAACTAGAATGGTGATGAACAAAGGAAAACAATGTAGGCTGCTTGAGTCAATTACATGTCAGTTCCAATAGAAGACCCTACATTATGGACATTTGTTAATTAGAAAGGTATTCCGAGTTGGACACATTTTGATGAATAGAAGTACGTTCCTTGGAGAATTTCTGTATCCTGCTGTAAATTATGTAACCTCTGCTCCAGACTAGAATGCTGCTAGCTGTGGCTTAATGCAGAGCTCATCCCTCTGCATTGTGACAAGTGTTGGCCTGACGAGATTGTTGTTTCTTCAAATAAACAAATGTGAAGACCAGCCTCACTGTTGGTTCGATCTTATTTCTACAAATACCCAATACACCATAAAAACCAAGGGTTTGTGCTATGCCATGTCCATCTCTTTCTTCTCTTAGTAGCCTAATACTTGTTAATTAAATTATACTTATCCCACCAGACATGCCACCAGGGGTCTTTTCACAGTCCCCAAATCCAGAACAAATTCAAGAACGCGTACAGTATTATATAGAGCCCTTATTACATGGAACTTCCTTCCACCTCATATTGCTCAAATAAACAGCAAACCTGGTTTGAAAAACCAGATAAAGTAACACCTCACGGCACAACGCCTCTCCCCTATTTGACCTAGATAGTTTGTGTGTATGCATTGATATCTAGGCTACTTGTGCCTTTTTAAAAATGTATGTAGTACTGTCCTAGAGCTGTTCTTGTCTATTGATGTTCTGTATTATGTTTTGTGTGGACCCCAGGAAGAGTAGCTGCTGCTTTTGCAACAGCTAATGGGGATCCTAATAAAATATCAAATAAGTATTCAGACCACTTTACTTTTTCCACATTTTGTTACGTTACAGCCTTACTCTAAATGGATTAAATAAAACAAATTCCTCATCAATCTACACACAATACCCCCTAATAACAAAGCAAAAACACGTTTTTTTTCTCGCATTTATAAAGAAACATTTGCATAAGTATTCAGACCCTCTATTCAGTACTTTGTTGAAGCACCTTTGGCAGCGATTACAGCCTCGAATATGACGCTACAAGCTGGGCACACTGGTATTTGGGGAGTTTCTCCCATTCTTCTCTGCAGATCCTCTCAAGCTCTGTCAGGTTGGATGAGGAGCGTCACTGCACAGCTATTTCCAGGTCTCTCCAGAGATGTTTG
Source organism: Oncorhynchus clarkii lewisi (assembly GCF_045791955.1). NCBI lineage: Eukaryota > Metazoa > Chordata > Actinopteri > Salmoniformes > Salmonidae > Oncorhynchus > Oncorhynchus clarkii. The sequence goes on from NC_092154.1 coordinate 27,581,197, forward strand.
ATCAGGTTCAATTCCGGGCCCTGGCTGGGCCCCTCAAGGACATTCAGAGACTTATCCCGAAGTCAATCCTGCATTATCTTGGCTGTGTGCTTAGGGTCGTTGTCTTGTTGGAAGGTGAACTTTCACCACAGTCTGCGGTCCTGAGCGCTCTGGAGCAGGTTTTCATCAAGGAGTTCTCTGTACTTTGCTCCGTTCATATTTCCCTCAATCCTGACTAGTCTCCCAGTCCCTACCGCTGAAAAACATCCCCACAGCATGATGCTGCCACCACCGTGCTTCACCGTAGGGATGGTGCCAGGTTTCCTCCAGACATGATGCTTGGAATTCAGGCCAAAGAGTTCAACCTGGTTTCATCAAAACAGAGAATCCTGTTTCTCCTGGTCTGAGAGTCCTTTAGGTGCCCTTTGGCAAACTCCAAGCGGGCTATTGTGTGACTTTTTACTGAGTGGCTTCCATCTGGCCAGAGATGGTTGTCCTTCTGGAAGGTTCTCCCATCTCAGAGGAACTCAAGAGCGCTGTCAGCGTGACCATCGGAGTCTTGGTCACCTCCCTGAACAAGGCCCTTCTCCCCCGACTGCTCAGTTTGGTCGGCGGCCAGCTCTAGGAAGAGTATTGGTGGTTCCAAACTTCATCCATTTAAGAATGATGGAGGCCACTGTGTTCTTGGACCTTCAATGCTGCAGAAATGTTTTGGTACCCTTCCCCAGATCTGTACCTCGACACAATTCTGTCTCAGAGCTCTACAGACAATTCCTTTGACCTCATGGCTTGATTTTTGCTTCTACATGCACTGTCAACTGTGGGACCTTTTTATATAGACAGGTGTATGCCTTTCCAGATGATGTCCAATCAATTGAATTTGCTACAGGTGGACTCCAAGTAGAAACATCTGAAGGATGATCAATGGAAACAGGATGCACATGAGCTCAATTTCGAGTGAAGGGTGTGAATACTTATTTAAATAATGTATTTATAAAAACCTGGTTTTGCTTTGTCATTATTTGTTATTGTGTGTAAATTGAGGGAAACAAAACATTAAAACCAACAAATAAAAACACATAGCAGCCCGCAGGTAGAAAATATCCAAATTAAAAATAAATATCCTAGAAATCACATTGGCTACCCATGGCCTGTCTGCAAGGAACTTGAAACACGAGCTTCAGAAGAAAGTTCTTTGTTTCTGGCCCTTTTGAGCCTGTAATCGAACACACAAATGCTGATGTTCCAGGTACTCAACTAGTCGAAAGAAGGCCAGTTTTATTGCTTCTTTAATCAGGACAACAGTTTTCAGCTGTGCTAACATAATTGCAAAAGGGTTTTCTAATGGTCAATTAGCCTTTTAAAATGATAAACTTAGCTAACACAATGTGCCATTGGAACACAGGAGTGATTTTAAAAACCAGGACGTTTCTAAGTGACTCCAAACATATGAACAGTTTGTGTGTGTGAGTGATATATATATCTAACAAATAAATCTATTTACCACTGCTCGACAAAGAAAATGTGGATCTACCAACATTCTATCGACAAAACAATTGACTAAATGGGGTCAGCCCTACAAACTATGTTTTAGTCAAATAGTCTATCTGTTTGTGCTTCTTGCAGTCAATTTGACGTCTACAAATTATTTGTAATTTTGTTCCGCCCCCTCTCAAGGACAAAATCGGCCCGCGGCTGAATCTAGTTGATGATCCCTGATCTGTGGCAAGACCTGAAAATGGTAGTCTGTCAATGATTAACAACCAATTTCATAGCTTGAAGAATTTGTCTCTTTGTCCCGCAGGTGTGATGTTCGGATGTACCTGTGCAGGTGTTGTTACACGTGGTCTGCCACTGCGAGGATGATCAGCTGTCCGTCCTGTCTCCCTGTAGTGCTGTCTTAGGCGTCTCACAGTACGGACATTGCAATTTATTGCCCTGGCCACATCTGCAGTCCTCATGCCTCCTTGCAGCATACCTAAGACACATTCACGCAGATGAGCAGGGATCCTGGGCATCTTTCTTTTGGTGTTTTTCAGAGTCGGTAGAAAGGACTCTTTAGTGTCCTAAGTTTTCATAACTGTGCCCTTAATTGCCTACGGTCTGTAAGCTGTTAGTGTCTTAACGAACGTTCCACAGGAGCATGTTCATGAATTGTTTATGGTTCATTGAACAAGCATGGGAAACAGTATTTAAACCCTTTACAATGAAGATCTGTGAAGTTATTTGGATTTTTACAAGTGATCTTTGAAAGATAGGGTCCTGAAAAAGGGACGTTTCTTTTTTTGCTGAGTTTATATGGAAAAGCTCTATTAGCGCTATTTAGTGTTTTCCCACCAATTGCATTTTGGCAAATATTTGATCATGATGTTTTATTGGCTGCTTCTTACAGGACTTTCATTTTCTGTTTAAAATTAATTACAATAATATAAATGGGATTTCTGTAATCCTGAACACCGTAGGTGGGCGCCCTAATGGGTTATGCACCCAATTCATATGGGTCCGGTAAATTTCTCAAATTGCCGGTAAATTTAAATCTTCCCATTCACATTGTCTGGCGCCACAGTTTTCTCCATAGCCCACAACTTTTCAACATTCAAAATACTACATTTGATTTGTCGACTGTCAGAGTGATGGAGGATTGTTTGATTTCCAGTTTAAGACTAAGTTTTCTTTAAATCATTTACAAGAAAAGTCTGGTCCTCACCATTGGGTATCTCACCGCACCCTCATATGCCATGTCTTGAAATATGCAGATATACGGATTGAAAGTAAATTTAGATTGTAAAACTTCTGACGACCAACTTTTGGACTTTGTAGCACTCCCAGAAGTCATGAATTATTGAGTCCTTTTTATTTTTACACTTAAGATATGACTCTGTGCTGTATAATTGTCTCTTGTATAATACATTCTATACATTAGGTTATACTGGATTAAGCGTACATTTTGTTAACTGTAATTTCATTAATTACTACACATGTTCTAACACTCCCTCCATCTTGTAGAGATATTAGTATTTCTGTTATTCATAAATAACTGGCTAGGTAGCAAACGTCATAACTTTTAGGACCTAGATTTGTTCGCTGACAGAAAAAACTATTGGTAACTTCAGCTAACAGGATAGCTTCTTCGTTCCGGGTCTCCCGGAGCGAAGAGGCTACTAACTAGTAACTAGCTAACAGTAGTATCGGCAATATAATGGCACCGTTCGCTAACTTAAGTAATGTTATCTAGCTCGCTACAACGTTAACATAAATTAAAAGGGAATACAATGACTTGTTTGGTTACAAGGCCCTATCAAACTAGCTAACTGTGTATCTTATGAGGGGGGTATATATCTTATGAAATAGTTAGCTAGCTAGCAATCAATGTTTAAACGTTACGTAGCTAGCTAGATACAAACAGAATGATGCATAGAATGATCTTCAGAAAAAGGCAAACAAGGTCTGTCAGCTAACTGTGACCCCCTTCTGGTCTGTTTTAACTAACGTTAGCTGTCACTGCCCAGCGACAGTTTCAACAAACAAAGCAACGTTTTACCTTCAATAATTCTTACCTTAACATAACTTACAACAATACATCAACACATGCTTCACCGTTTCATCAACCATACATTCCATACACATTCTTGCCAACCAGATGAAATGATGAGTTCATTGTTAATGTCCTAGGCATAACCAAGCAAACACAACCTCATTGCAGGTTTAAACTTATTTTTTTATTTTCTAGTGTTTTTCTCAAATTTTCTTAATCAGTTTGTTCATTACTACACACACCCGGGTAGAAATGTTGAATACTAATTGCTGGGTACTTACCGTCCACCTGACCTCCCCGAATTCCCTGAGACGGCAGAACAATGCACTAGCTTCTTTGGCGAGGTGTCGAGCTTCTTGGGAGTCCTACCGAAGAGTAGGAAGCAGAGACACCGACAGAGAGGCAGATGTGGCAGGGTTTTAGTCCTCCATTACTGAGCATACTACCCGCCAATGTTCAATCATTAATGAACAAACTAGACGAACTCAGAGCGAGGATCTCCTACCAGAGGAACATCAGATCCTGCAACATACTCTGTTTTTCTGAGACTTGGCTTTCAGATGGATTATATACAACCAGCGGGCTTTAGTTGTTTGAGCGGAAAGGAAGTGGGCTCTACAACACGGTGCGACACGGGAAACGTACAGGAACTTGCGAGTTTCTGCTCCGCCAGCTTGGAATACTTATTCATAAAATGTCTTCCAATTTACCTTCCGAGAGAGTACACAGGGATTATTGCCATGGCTGTGTACATTCCGCACCAAGCGTACTCCCTTCCCTCCCTGACATACTCAACCCTCTCCAATTTGCCTACCACCCTGTCAGATCCACGGGAGATGCAATCACCATGACCTGAAGCAGGTCACCTTCTGTGAGCTTGTGTGGCCTACCACTTTGTGGCTGAGCCGTTGTTGCTCATAATGTTCCCACTACACAATAACCGCACTTACAGTTGACCGGGGCAGCTCTAGGAGGGCAGAAATTTGACGAACTGACTTGTTAGAAAGGTGGCATCCTATGACGGTGCCACGTTGAATGTCACTGAGCTCTTTAGTAAGGCCATTCTACTGCCAATGTTTGTCTATAGAGATTACATGGTTGTGTGCTTGATTTTATACACCTACCAGCAACAGGTGTGGCTGAAATAGCCGAATTCACTAATTTGGAGGGGTGTCCACATACTTTGTATATATTGTTGAGTATACGGTTAATTAAAACAACAACCTGTCTACAGAAGGAACCTCTGTAGAGGAAGGGTTCAGCTAGCGTGTGTGTGTGTGTGTGTGTGTGTGTGATGAACCCATATACACTACGGGTCAAAAGTTTTAGAACACCTACTCATTCAAGGGTTTTTCTTTATTTTTACTATTTTTTACATTGTAGAATAATAGTGATTACATCAAAACTATGAAATAACACGTGGAATCATGTAGTAAGTAAAAATGTGTTAAACAAATCTAAATATATTTTATATTTGAAATTTTTCAAAGTAGCCACCCTTTGCCTTGATGACAGCTTTGCACACTCTTGGCATTCTCTCTACCAGCTTCACCTGGAATGCTTTTCCAACAGTCTTGAAGGAGTTCCGACATATGCTGAGCACTCATTGGCTGTTTTTCCTTCACTCTGCGGTCCAAAACTCTGCTGTCTCATCCAAAACCATCTCAATTTGGTTGAGGTTGGGGGATTGTGGAGGCCAGGTCATCTGATGCAGCACTCCATCACTCTCCTTCTTGGTCAAATAACGCTTACACAGCCTGGAGGTGTGTTAGGTCACTGTTCTGTTGAAAAACAAATGATAGTCGCACTAAGCCCAAACCAGATGGGATGGCATATCGCTGCAGAATACTGTGGTAGCCTTGCTGGTTAAGTGTGGCTTGAATTCTAAATAAATCATTGCCAGTGTCACCAGCAAATCACCCCCACACCATAACCCCCCCCCTCCCCCCCTCCATCCTTTACGGTGGGCAATATACAAGCCGAGATCCTCCGTTCACCCACACCGCACTTGCAAAGACACGGCGGTTGGAACTAAAAATCTCCAATTTGGACTCCAGACCAAAGGACAAATGTCCATTGCTCGTGTTTCTTAGCCCAAGTAGGTCTCATCTTCGTAGTGGTTTCTTTGCAGCAATTCGACCATAAAGGCCTGATTCACATCCTCTGAACAGTTGATGTTGATGTGTCTGTTACTTGAACTCTGTGAAGCAATTCTTTGGGCTGCAATTTCTGACTCTAATGAACGTATCTTCTGCAGCAGAGGTAACTCTGGGTCTTCCATTCCTGTGGCGGTCCTCATGAGAGCCAGTTTCATCATAGTGCTTGATGGTTTTTGCAACATCACTTTCAAAGTTCTTGAAATGTTCCATATTGACTGACCTTCATGTCCAAAACTAATGATGGGCTGTCATTTCTCTTTGCTAATTTGAGCTGTTCTTGCCACATTATTTTACCAAATAGGGCTATCTTCTGCCCCCCCACCTTGTCACAACACAACTGATTGGCTCAAACATTAATTTGTGGAATTTCTTTCCTTAACTTTTCAGGAAGGCACACCTGTTAATTGAAATGTATTCCAGGTGACTACCTCATGAAGCTGGTTGAGAGAATGCCAAGAGTGTGCTGTCATCAAGGCAAAGGGTGGCTACTTTGAAGAATCTCAAATACAAAATATATGTTGATTTGTTTGACACATTTTTGGTTATTCCATATTGTTATTTCATGGTTTTTATGTCTTCACTATTATTCTACAATGTAGAAAATCCCTTGAATGAGTAGGTGTTCTAAAACGTTTGACCAGTAGTGTACGTAAATACCCATCAACATTATTTAGTAACATTATCTATTGCTATTTTTTTTACTCCCTCACTGACACTCTCCTCCTCTCTCTCTTGCTCACACTCTCAGACATACACACACACACACACACACACACACACACACACACACACACACACACACACAGGCTCACACCTAGGCTTTATTTTCTCACAACCCTTCTCTAAACAAACCCTAAACACTTTAGCAAACCATAAGGGGGTTAAACTGCCTGAGTCCTATAATGGTTCTGGCTGTTGAAAAGGGGTGTGGTCTAAAGCCAGTAACATCTGTGCCTTTACCCTCAGCCCCCAACAGCATGCTGGTGGAACAGAGCGAGAGAGGGGAGGGAGAGAGATTATGACGTAGCGAGGCAGGGATGGACCATTTGTTTTCGCAAATTCTCAGGAATACTAGGGAGAGGCTGCATTTGCCGGCCGGCTGGGGGAAGATCAGGAACGTCTGCTTTTGCTGTGTGCTTTTAACCTTCCACAAACCGGGCTCTGGGAATACATCCAACCAGAGCTGGCCTATATTCTTCCTCCCTTTCATTGTGGACAGCCCTTGGGGAATTTTGTCACTTGAGGCTTTTTATTCATGTGCTGAGATCCAATCAGTGTGTTACCTGGATACTGATAGCTCCCAGAAACAGTCTTTCGCTGGGAAGCTGTGATGGAAGCAGCTCTGTAGTAATGTGCGTGTGCAAAACTGGATACTGCAGCAACGCGGACTCTTAAAGGGGATACAGCAACTCTCACTCACTTCAATAGGGGGTAAGAAAATGCTGAATTTGATATCACACCATTCTCCCCCGTAATGAAGTGAGAGAAATGGGGTTGAGCATTGTCCAGTCAGCGAGCCTGTCTGCTATCTCTGCCGATAGGATGGTGTGATGCCTGCATGTGATTATTACCTCTGCGAGGGGTATAGGCCTTGATGGACTGTTAACCCTTCAGTTGGCTATCTCACTCAGTGTGTTATTCCACTCGCTGGGAGGTGTGACTGCTTGTATAATTAATTGGGAGGTGGCGGTTTGTTGAGAGGGGGGGAGGGTGCCTTGGGCAGTTGGTAATGTAGAGATCTGTCCTCTCTGCATGCGGGGGAATGCCCCGTAATGACAAGCTTCGTCTAGAGATGTGCTGAGGCGGCGGGACAAAAATGCTCCAACCTCCCTCAACAGTTTTCTGTATCAGAGTATGCAGCCTTTGAGCAGAGCTGTGTGTGTGTGTGCGTGTGTGTGTGTGTGTGTGTGTGAGTGAGGGAGGGAGATGGGCTGGCATACATTTTTATCGAGGGGGTGGGGCAGTGCAGATAAGGAGGTCAATGAAATGGAGAGTCACCTTGAAAAGAGAAGTCTCTTCAAGCGGTCTCTCTCCCAGGCATGCTATTTTCCACTCTTCATATGGTCTCTCTCAATTAATGTTGCTTTGCTTTATCAACATGCCCGTAAGAGATGCAGCAAATCCAAGGAACAAATAGTTGAACTTAATGCCTACGTAGATCGTTTCAATCCCTTTCCCTAAAAGTTGAGAATGGTGGTGCAGACTCTTGTGTAACCTAGTCCCAAATTGTGTGCATCCCTTCCTCTGGTTTCCATCCCTCTCCTCACCTCCCCTTCCCTGCCCCATCAGTCTTTAATGTTAAGCAGTGTGTGTGTGTGTGTGTGTGTGTGTGAGAGAGCGGGATCCCCAAGCTGGTTGTCATGGCAGTTCCTAGAACTCATCATTCCATCCATCCAGACAGTACATCTATCCATTTTGGGGGTATTTTTAAAACTCCATCAAAACATTTAAGGTACAATACTAAACATCCATACTTTAATGTGAGATATGACAGAGAACTAGACATTTACTAGTTTTTAAGCCAATATGTAGGCGTGGCCTCTGCTTGGGAGTGGGTGCTCTCTCAAATCCAATTTGCTTTGAATCATTAAAGCTGTGTTTGATTTTTGGCTGGCGAATTTGGAAGAAAATAACTTTTCTCTCCACAAATGACAACAAACGGAGGATTAAAGAAAAGGCAATATGTGGAATATGAGATCTTAAATAATACACAAAGCTTTAACTAGTCACCCAGCTGGCGTTGTCAAGGCAACTGAGGCATCGTGAGGATTCCGCAGTTTGAAACTGTACATTGCAGGATAAGATGGTGTCTTATGGAGAAATAACATGCACAGCTTGAGCTACTCCAGGAAGTGACGTTGCAGGCTATCTCAGTGCTGGCCCCTCTCACTGAGTAACTCTAGTTGAAGGCCGACCGGGTACTGCAGGCTAACTAAAATATCCTTATAACTTCTGTGTGCGATTTTTAAGAAACTGTTCAAGGACATACGTCTGGTGTATTAGAAGCAATAATTGGCACCTTGATTGTCTTTGCACATTTTTTATTCATTTACACAAATGATTTACATTGACAATGAAGATTGCAATTTTTCCCTTCACAATAATGGGGATCCTGTTTTCTGCTAACAATAACGGCAGCACCGCAGTAGGTCTTGAACGTCTATGGCTTCAATGAGAAGGGGCAGTCATTCTCCCCTGGATCTGCCTATGTATTGTACACAGAATTGCTTTTAAATAGTGCTCAATGGTTGCATGAGCGGTGACCAGTTTAGTGGATTGGAAATCTAGAGAACATGTTGTTTGGGATTCAAATGAGCAATTTATGAACTTTTCTAAGGGTCCAGTTCGAAGCTCCAAGGATTCCCTCTGACCCCACCTGTTTTCTTTCTCTTCCCTTTTTGTCCTCTCCCTTCATAGGCCCTTTGACCAGGACAAACATACTGCCTGGATGACACCCACCTGACCAAGCATGTTAGGACACTAATGTCACTCCCAACCCTTCCCTACTATTTGCACGAATCTTATAGTTATGGCCTTGCTTAAAGTGGTCCTTTGCCAAAAACTATATTAATAAAACCCTATGAAATATGTCAAGAAGACATTGTGATGACAAGCAACCCCCTTTTTAAGTCTTCTGGGAGTGTGGAAAGGATAGACTATTGTCTCTCTGGATTGGAATTTTAATATCTGTCTGACTTTGCTTGTAATGAATCTCTAGAGGCATGTCAAGTAATGAAGTTTAAATGTTTGCTTAAAGTGAAGGAATTTTGGAGAACAGTCATTTTTGGTGTCATGGGTGCACACTAGGGCTGGGAATTGCCGATATGATATGTAATGCGGTTCTCAAGATTCTATATGTATTGCGATTCGATACTGTGATTTTTATTGCGATTTGATGTTCCAAACATATTGCTCGCCACGTCTGCTGCGGAGGTACAAGAGAGAGTCATGAGAACAAGTTTAGATCAGTCATGGAAATAAAAGTGCTGAAAACAAATTGCATAATGTTGTGGGGGTGCATTGCTACAGGAGGGACTGGTGCACTTTGCAAAATAGATGGCATCATGAGGTAGGAAAATAATGTGGCTATATTGAAGCAACATCTCAAGACATCAGGCAGGAAGTTAAAGCTTGGTCGCAAATTGGTCTTCCAAATGGACAATGACCCCAAGCATACTTCCAAAGTTGTGGCAAAATGGCTTAAGGACAACAAAGTCAAGGTATTGGAGTGGCCATCACAAAGCCCTGACCTCAATCTTATAGAAAATGTGTGTGCAGAACTGAAAAAGCGTGTGCGAGCAAGGAGGCCTACAACCCTGACTCAGTTACACCAGCTCTGTCAGGAGGAATGGGCCAAAATTCACCCAACTTATTGTGGGAAGCTTGTGGAAGGCTACCTGAAACGTTTGACCCAAGTTAAACAATTTAAAGGCAATGCTACCAAATACTAATTGAGTGTATGTAAACTTCTGACCGACTGGGAATGTGATGAAAGAAATACAAGCTGAAATCAATAATTATATGTACAATTATTCTGGCATTGGTGATCCTAACTGACCTAAGACAGGGAATTTTTACTCGGATTAAATGTCAGGAATTGTGAAAAATGTAGTTTAAATGTATTTGGCTAAGGTGTATGTAAACTTCCGACTTCAACTGTAGGTATAACTAGCTAGCTACTAACTAGTTCAATTTCTCTCATGATTATAACATTTTAATAAAAACAGCATATTATTTAACTAAAAGTTGAACTGTGTTAGCCCAGTCGGTAGTTTATCCAGGGTCAGTGATACATAGAGCAACCATGTGTTGTCTATGGGGAACAACTGCAACCTTTTGCAAGTCGCATTGCTAAAATAAGATGAACCTCATAATGTCATCTGTAAAGCATTATCTCCTTATTTGACATATTTTTATATATTTTTTAATCATTTCGCAGACGCTCTAAACCTTAATTGCTCCTGCAAGTCGCTCAGGATAAGTGCCTTGCTCAAGGGCACATCGACAGATTTATTTTCTTACTTAGTTCGAATTAACGAGCCGACTAACGGCCTTTCGGTAACTGGCCCAACGCTCTTAACCGCTAAGCTACCTGTACTTCAATTACAAGGGTTGGATTTGAACGAAACAATTTTGTACGTCAACACGTGCTGCATATGGTTAGCCTCAAATGCATTGTCTACCGGTGTTATTTTAAATCGAGAACCTATAGCTCAGCATCTAGACTGTGTGAGTTTAGCTATTCTCTGCTTCAGACGACAGATGCCCAGTATTGCCATAATACTGTAGATCTACGGCTGCATTGGCAATGCATGCCATATGATAAGCTGCAAAATGGATTCACATATCTTAATACTGAGAGAGGGTGACAATCAAATAAAACAGATTGGAGATCTTACAACTAGACAAAAATGAAATGTTCACTTTAGAAACACAAATATTAGAGACGACCCCTCCCCATCTTTATTGCAGGATTGTGATCTGATTCATCAACATTGACACTAGTTCATTTTGAATAATAGTTGAACAATTCAAACAAGTTTAAACACTTCACTTCAAGGAATCAACACTTCATCACTTCAAAATGTACAAATAAGCTAACTTTTATGTAAAGATGATAACATATCTTAGTCTAAACAACAATAGATAATTGAGAAATAACATGTAGGCATCATTTCAGGTGAACAAAAAGCCCATTCCAGCAGTGGCCAACCTTGCTTCACTGATCCCTGATCTACTTGGTGAACAAACTTCTATTCCAGCCCAGCAATAGCACACTCATAAGTTTTAATAAGTTGAATTAGGTGTGTTATTGCTGGGCTAAAACAGAACCCTGCACACCCAGCAGGGTTAGCCTGCTCCAATTGTGTGTGATTAACTGTATTTGTTTTGTATACAACATTTTCTTACATAGATAGGCCTATGCATATAACCCATGGCATATAGGATATACCCTTAGTATCTTGAGACATCTATTGGGATTACTCTCTTCACCTGCAAACAGGTTGTCACAGCTTTCCATATGAGGACAGAAAACGTCACAAAGAAGCAGGCTTCTTTATACTAAAATTAGATAGCACTGAAATATTATCTTGCTATTACTGTATCTCTCCGTACTCAAAGTTTTCCCCTCTAGGGACTGTAACTGGAGAATAATTTCATAATGTCCTCCCACAGAATTACCCGCCTTACCCATACAAAAGAAATTGTAGTTTTGAAACTGCAGTAAAAGTGCAGTAACTGCAGTTGTCTGTGGCATTTTGGGCGCAGTAATTGCAGAAGAAATGCAGTGTACTGCAGTTGAACTGCAGTTCTACTGCACTGTAACTGCAGTTACAATGCAAAATTACTGCAGTAAAAAGAAGTTGCTTTTATGCAGTATTTGCAGCATACTGCAATTATACTGCACTCTGACTGCAACCTTTTTTTGTAAGGGTATCCTGTAGCCTACACCCTCACTTTACTGACAGCTGGAGCTGCAATCTCACTCTTTTAGATGGCTGTTATCTACAAATGAATTTAGAGACTGTTTATAATTTACAATGATTACATCAAAAATAACTACCTATTAGCTAGCTAACTAGCTGATGACATTTAATTCACGTACCTAAACCGTGTGTATAGTTAGCTAGCTAGCAGCTCAGTTGAGTTAGCTTAGTAAGTGGCCTACTGTAGCCAGCTAGCTAATAATACATCCCGTTTTTACATTTTAAAAAATGTATTCACTTGAATATGTTCTCCCACTGCCAATTATTTTGTTTTTGTAAGGACAATCTTCCAGATTTTGTGACGCACATAACACCCAGCACTGCTTCTACGGGCAGGTTCTTGAAATGTAACATCCAATACAAATTTTGCTGCAGGGAGCCAGTGGATCATTTTAAACCGTTTTTGCAATACAAAATTCTCCAAAACACGAGACTACCTTGTATGTAACAATGTCACATGGTTATTTCAATTTAATTTAGAAAAAGCCTTTTTAGTGTTTAACATTTTTTAACATATTACTCACACAAGTGTTTGAGTACTAATATCAATTTGAATATTCTAATAACCCGATCATCCCTAATATGAATCATATTTGGGGAGTCACCAGAGCACTTCAGGCCAGGTTTACTTTCAAAGCAGTTAGACCTCTGTACCAAATGCTTACCATTTCTTTAACCTCAATTTGAAGGTCGACCTCGGGAAGAATGCAAACTCATCGCAGTGAAGTTTAGACTGGGGGGTGGATGACATGTCTTGTTGAGATTGACAACCCTGCCCGTCTTTCAGCCAGCTCTTTTATCCTCACTCCCTCAATTGCCCCAGTCAGGAGGGAGTGTGGAATTTGACCCGTGTTGAGTTTACCCGAGAACCTGATTTGTCTTTCACTCACGCTGTGTGACCACAGTGTGTAAATGCACTGTCCTTACCATGGCTCTGTAAGGGGAAAGACTAGGGTTGGCTTTATACTCAAATAAACATACTCTGTAACCAGTTTGATACTTCACCACTCACTGTACAGAGGTCTCCATGTGGAACACAAGCTCAGACCATATGACATACATTCGTTTTGGAGCTCAGCTCATACTCCTCTGGAAACCAACAGTCTTTGGATAAATGGAGTTCCTTCCCTTACAAACACGTTTGCAGTTAGAGTGCAGTATAACTGCAGTATGCTACAAACACTGTCCAACATTTTAAATTTTTTACTGCAGTAATTTGCTGTTTTAAAAAGCCTTTTTTCTTCATATTATTGTTCTTCACCTCCTAGATATGATCACATACTGTACTCTGCAGTTTCAGTCCCTAGGTAACTTTTCAGTGTACTACAGCTGCCTAGTCCAGCCTTGACGATATACAATTGGAGTTTAGAACCATTGGCCAGTGAAATAAATGCATGTTCTCATCCTAGGTCATAACACTAAGTGTTGATGACTGAACTGTCGCCCCATTGATGTGTTCTCGGTTAAAGACGACCTTAAGTCATTTAACCAAATCAAATGTGTTTTTCCCAACAGTTAGTGATTCACTTAACACTAGCCAAAGTTAATTCCAAGCAAAACTTCCTTCCTTTCTCGTCTGTCCTTCTCTCTTTGTTAATCCAGTAATCTGAGAAGGATCTCAGACGCCACTCCCATGAACACCTTGGGCTTTCGCCCATGTGACATTCACACTTCAGAGACACTGCTCCCCTGTCACATCAACACACACACAAACACTTTCATAAGAACTCTGTTACTTTTGTGTTCGGGGCTTGCCATACACTCGCAAGAAACTCACGTGTGCAATTATGTTATACTCGACAAACTCGGGTTTAGTCCCCTTTAAAGCAGACCAAATTGCTGTTATGGTAACGTAGTACATAGTGTTATAGCTTATGCATTTACAGTTGTTTGAGTCAGAAGTCTAGGTTATAGTCTAGGTCTATAGTCTAGGTTATATCCATATTAGGTGTACAGTTTGTTGCTTTATTAAAGGAAAAGTTTATATTTTTCCAACCAAACTTACCGGACCCATTTGCATTGGGTGCGTAACCTGATTATGGCGTCCACCCACGGTGCTCAGAACGACAGAAAGAAATAGCCTATTCCAAACAGACTGGGACAGTTGTGGGACAATAGATCCCACATTCATACAACCTGTTGGCCTACATCCCAAAAACATTCAAAAGCAATGGTGTTCATGCAACAGATCAGAACGTTTAGCTTAAAATGTTGACAAACTATTATTTCTTAATATTAATAAGCGCATCAATGTACACAAGGCAGTAGGTTACGTGCAAATGTTCCCGCAATTAGCAGGAAAACACCATTGTGAAAAGGGCACCACATATGCAAGCTGTTTCATGAGATGGAGATGAACATATCAATTAGAAATTTAGAAAGAGGGGAGATCTAAAAGTGCAACAACAGGCATGGTTTGCTAATATGACTAGGATTGTGTCTTTGCCTTCTGGACAATGAAAGAAAGTTGATTTGAAAACCAATAGAACATGAGAGAATTAGCTACAGGCTTCAATGGCATATGGACGTATTTGAAAAATAATTGCCTGCATGTTTGGTTGCCTGCATGCCTCACAATAAAGAAGTCAGGTTTCAAATTTTTTGAAAGTATGTTTTCAAAATGTATACTGCATCCAGCTCATTGCAAAGTGGTGTGACATGCTGAAGCCTGCTTTTGAATGGCGAATGGAAAGTGTGCTTCAATTACCATTAGAGAAATAAAAATGTGTAATCGTGGCCATAAACTGTTAAGATGTGATTGCATTTAAAATTGTTGCGCAATGATTGGGCTTATAAAAGCACATTTCACTCCATCAGCAACAAACAAGCTGTTTTGATGAGCTGAAGCAGCAGCTCTTACGCTTCATCGACTCATATTCCAATCAATGAATGGGCTAAAATGCATTTTCGCATTTGGCTGGCATCAATATTTTTATTTTTTATCGGCAAAAAGCCGGCTATTAACGGCTAATGGAAACACTGTCCCAGACACTTTTTGGGTGAGTTCACATGGTTTTGAGAAACTTACCCCAACCAGCGATAGACTTCCTCATGCTCATTCTGCATTGCCAGGACATGGATAAAAGCTCCAAAAACACCCAAATATGGCCTTTTAGAAAGGGCAACGCTCTTAGTATAGGCTAGTGATGCAGGTCTTTAGTTGTTGTGGACATGAAATTGTGTCATTTCGAACTGTATCCACAACGTTATGTCCTTGTGCTGGACTCAAGTGATACTTTTCTGTGTGCGCATGTGCTCACCAACGCTGTATTCACTAGCCAAGCCATTGATTTTTGTGTTCACCTTCAGATTGAATTTCAAGCAGAAGTGCATGTTGAGTGAGCCAAAGTCAACGTGATGTCATGACATGTCTTGTGGAAAGAGGCGCAAATGGGATGCCATTGAATCTCTCGATGCCCCATGAGGGATTCCAACCGTTATTGAAAATGCACTCTTACTTCCCCCTTTCCCGACGGTAGCCTAATCGTCAGACCTGACTGGATTAATGAATCAAAGATCAGTTACTGGTCCAGAGAAGGGATGAGAGGAGACTTGAGTTTTGAACATACTCTGATAGGGCTGTGCACTCATGATGGAATGGAAGGAACGGTTGGTTATAAGTGATATGGAGACAAAGTCCTCCTCTCCTTGTTTCTACCCATAAAGATTATCTGGCACAGTGTTTGAAGCTTGAGCATGCCAAGAGATAAAGCAGAACATCTCAAAGAAACTGGGCGAGGAAAGGGAGAGAGGAAGGGGATCGAGGGAGAGGGAAGAGGCAAGTGAGAGCGCGATGAAAGAGGAGAGCGAGAAGAGGGTTGGTTATGTGAGAGCGGGAGCCAGAAGGGAGGGAGGCCGCTGGAGTGAAGGTGCCAGCTCTCGTTTGATGTGTGCAGCACAGCAGGCCTCCTTTGTGGGGTTGCCTCCAGACTGCCAGCGATGATACACCTCTGTCCACATTCATCCATCACCTTCTTTAGTCAGGTACATGGTTTAGGAACGTGCCCACCACCCACGTTTAGGGCTCTTCTCTTCTGTTTTTTTTTTCTCTGCGAGACCTAATATAGGTGAAGGCTTCTTGGGGTTAATCTCGGATACAAGTACTGCATGTAATGTGCCCTTGTCTCAAGCTACAAAGATTTGATGCTACTCTACACAGGAACTCCGCACCAAGCCAGGAGTAGACTTGCCTATCAGAATAAGAATTAGAGTTTTTGGTTAGTTTGTGGAATTGTGTTTTTGTGTGCATGTATTGAAGAGAGCGATATTATTGCAAGTAATAATGTGGTCGAGAGTGTGGGAGAACTAGTAATATGAGGTGAGAGTAGCTGGTAGGTGTTGTTGTGTTGAAGTTGTGTTGAAGTTGTTCAGGGTCATTGAGCCCTCCAAAATATGAGTGGAATGTGATCCTGTCTTGACAAGCCAATGGGAGGAGGGGGGGGGGGACTTGACAGCTTCACATACAACCTTATAGAGGGGCAAGTTCAGGGGCCAGAGTCAGGTTAATGAAATGACTATAAACATGCAAACCCTTTGAGATTTACGGTGACATTACTGCTAATCTGGTGCACACACTCTCTCTCCCTCCCTCGTTTCACGCTCCCTTTATTACATTCCCCCACATTCTCCCACAATTTTTCACACTCTCCTGCTTTTGCACTCACACTCTTTAAAACTCACAAGGTCTCCCAGCTAGAGGTCCAAAAAAGCCAATGGAAAGCAGACCCCAGAAGACCCATGCCCATTTGGATGTAAGAGACTCGTTCAGATCTGAGAGTAGAACGAAATGGAGAAATAAACCCTTGACCTGGCGTAGCCAGTGCCATCAATGTCATGCCTTTTTAAATAGCAGGGGGGAAAAATAATTGTCGACATTCATAACAGTTATAGTCTATGACGATGTCGTCTATATCAGGGGTGTCTAATATTGATATTGAACCTACATTTATACAGTTTATTGACTGTGTCCAGCTTGCTAATAATCACTGGAATTAAACTAGACAGTCGGGAGAAAAGAAAATTCCAAAACGATGGATAGTTCTCTATGTTTTGCAAATTTGGATGGCGAGGAAATGTAACCAATTTTCGGTGTGGCCTTCCAGAACTGATTGATGAACGAATGCAGCCCCCTGGGGCAAAATGTAGTTTGACACCTCTGGTCTATATGAATGCAGCCTCCTGGGGCAAAATGTAGTTTGACACCCCTGGTCTATATGAATGCAGCCCCCTGGGGCAAAATGTAGTTTGACACCCCTGGTCTATATGAATGCAGCCCCCTGGGGCAAAATGTAGTTTGACACCCCTGGTCTATATGAATGCAGCTGCAACTGTATTGAAGCCATTGGACGCAGTTTATTATGGCGCAATACGCTTCATTAACGTGCAACAGGTTCAGTACACATCACTGCATTCTGTATCAGAAAGTAGGCTGGGCCTCTTTTGAAGTCTTGTACATAGATGCATTGCACTCTTTTTGTTAATATAGCCCTTTTGCACAAACCTCCATCGTACTTTACTTCATTGTTAACCTACAGATGTACAAACTACTAGACCTGGTCTCAGGGATGGCTCACTCTAGAGAGCTCTATTGAGTAAGGTAAATCTGCTTTCAGTTTCTTTGCACCCCATGTATGGAATGATTGACAGAGTTCCCTGCAACTTGATGTTATGGTGCCTCTGGGGCAGTTCAAATTGTTGATTTAAGAACCTCTTTGCTAAGGAATGTGATCGTTTTCCCTGTGGAAATAAAGTTTATAAAACTGGATGTGAAAAATAAACTAGTGATATTGGCCAAATGAGCCAGAGTTGCGTGTCCCTAAAGACTACCTATAACAAATTACAAAAAACCAATACCTTATGTTTCGATGTGTAGTATATTTAAAACTTTAGGCTATAGCCTATCGAACTCGCCCAGTCAAGTGAAAGGGTCGCACTCTGGAGCCCTGTCATCGTTGAGCTTGTCCTACTCAATTTATGTGTCTTAGTCTCCTCACACAGATTATTGTTTTGGCAGACTCAATAGTTCTGTGTTTTTTGTGTGATTGTCAGATGTGTTTCTGAACTGCTCAGTACCAATGAGGTGGTACCACAAAACCATTTCTCCAAACCACCCCTTTTGGTCAAACCACAATGTCATAAGTTCAGCCAAGAGGACCGGGAGTCCAAGACTCTGGAGCAAATATAGCTTCCACAGGGATGGAGATGGTAGAATGTCTAAATGCACCAAAGACTATACAAAGGGATAATAGGAATCATTTCCAGATGCTTTGCTCTGGCTTTAAGAGTCCAGTTTGCTCACATTTGGATTTGAGTCTGCTTCAAAAATGCACCTGTGCACTGCACTTGTACTCAACAATAAATTACAGTTTGTTGTTGCAGCGATCATTCAGGGCCACACTTTTTGCTGCTGGATTGAAGTGCTTGATCACGGAGGTCCAGCAGGGACTAGAGACAGCTGCTGACAGATCTCTCGCTTGTTCACCGCATGTTTTGGCCATGTTTTGATGCTGCTGTGCTGCGGGCAGGAAAGCATGGTGACCCTTGACTGCTTGCACAGTTCGGGTGGTGGCCAGAACAGATTTCTTTTCTCCCACTGGTATTGGGCAGTATCTGTATCAGGATGTTCCACACAACCCTGTTGGAGTATCGAGAGATGCACAGCTAGATCACAGCTGGTCGTTCTGTGGCGGACTGCCCCAAAAGGAGGGGTTGTGTTTGAACACTTGTCGACATTGGTGAACTTTGTCTTATCCTTCAGCAATATTTTAGCATCCCTCATTGCTTGAATGAGACCGATTTGCATTCACAATCACATGTACATAAGGAATGTTTTTTGTATTTTTGTTGTTGTTCGAATCTCTGCTAAGAATGTGTACAAAAATTCTGAGTGCTCTAATATGTGACATTATGCAAAGGTGCTTACTCTTTTCACTTAAAGATCACAGGATCACAGTGTCAAGTGTAGACAGGTCATGTCTACACTTGATACTTACATGTGACTTCAGCTATCAGAATGCAAAGATCACATTGAAAAGACAGGTGTAGACGCAAAAAAAGTTGCTTTCTGGTCTCGAGTTCAGATCTGGCTGACCACCTTGACCACTTCAGGAGGTCAGAGAGCGTCCTTTTTATCCACGCCAAACTTGTGGCAAAACCACTCCCACGAGAAACCTAGCAACATTCAAAGCCGTGCTGATTGGTCAGACTTTGGTTGTCCCCTGCGAGAAGTAAAGGTGCGCTAGAGACGGAAGACCGCTAGAGACGGAATCCCCAACAAAACATAGCATTTTCCCGAATTTGGATATGAAGTTGCATTAAACTATGTAGCTTTTTAGTGAGTGATTGCAGGCAGCCTGATCAAATGGATAGCAGTGGCATTGTTTTCGGGTGGTAAGTAAGCTGTGATTTATATCAAAGTGTTATCTCTATCTTACAACGCCGATTGGGATGAAGCTGTCTAGTAGTGTGCATCATCTAGCGTTAGCTTAGTGTGGTTATCTAAGTGTTTACGAAAGGACTATTGAGATACTTAGCTACATGACATTTGCTAGATGACAACTAAAAGAGATGCTGCATAGCTAGCTTCATTGATTCACTATTAATGACAATCATGTAATGTTAGCTATCTACACTATGTACACTATGCCTTGAATCTATGCTATCGTGCCCAGAAACCTGCTCCTTTTACTCTCTGTTCTGAACGTCCTAGACGGCCAGTTCGTATAGCATTTAGCCGTACCCTTATCCTACTTCTCCTCTGTTCCTCTGGTGATGTAGAGGTTAATCCAGGCCCTGCAGTGCCTAGCTCCACTCCCCAGGTGCTCTCATTTGTTGACTTCTGTAACCGTAAAAGCCTTGGTTTCATGCATGTTAACATTAGAAACCTACTCCTTAAGTTTGTTTTACTCACTGCTTTAGCACACTCTGCCAACCCGGATGTCTTAGTCGTGTCTGAATCCCGGCTTAGGAAAACCACCAAAAACCTTGGAATCTCCATCGCTAACTATAACATTTTCCGCCAAGATAGAACTGCCAAAGGGGGCGTTGTTGCAATCTACTGCAAAGATAACCTGCAGAGTTCTGTATTACTATCCAAGTCTGTACCCAAACAATTTGAGCTTCTACTTCTAAAAATTCAACTTTCTCTCACTGTTGCCGCTTGCTATAGACCTCTCTCTGTCCCCAGCTGTGCCCTCGATACCATATGTGAATTGATTGCCCCCCATTTATCATCTGAGCTCGTGCTACTAGGTAACATAAACTGGGACATGTTTAACACCCCGGCCATCCTACAATCCAAGCTTGATACCCTCAATCTCACACAAATTATCAATGAACCTACCAGGTACAACTCCAAATCCGTAAACACGGGCACCCTCATAGATGTCATCCTAACTAACTCACCCTCAATCAAGATCTCAGCGATCACTGCTTCATTGCCTGCATCCGTATTGGGTCTCCGACCAAACGACCACCCCTCATCACTGTAAAACGCTCCCTAAAACACTTCTGCGAGCAGGCCTTTCTAATTGACCTGGCCGGGGTATCCTGGAATGACATTGACCTCATCCCGTCAGTAGATGATGCCTGGCTATTCTTTAAAAGTGCCTTCTTCACCATCTTAAATAAGCATGCCCCGTTCAAAAAATGTAGAACTAGGAATAGATATAGTTATTGGTTCACTCCAGACCTGTTGGCCCTTGACCAGCACAAAAACATCCTGTGGGGTTCTGCATTAGCATCGAATAGCCCCCATGATATGCAACTTTTCAGGGAAGTTAGGAACAAATATACACAGGCAGTTAGGAAAGCTAAGGCTAGCTTTTTCTAACAGAAATTTGCATCCTGTAGTACTAACTCAAAAAAGTTCGGAGACACTGTAATGTCCATGGAGAATAAGAGCACCTCCTCCCAGCTGCCCACTGCTCTGAGGCTAGGAAACACTGTCACCACGATAAATCCACTATAATTGAGAATTTCAATAAGCATTTCTCTACGGCTGGCCATGCTTTCCACCTGGCTATCCCTACTGCCCGGCACCCTCCACAGCAACCCGCCAAAGCCCCCACCATTTCTCCTTTACCCAAATCCAGATAGCTGATGTTCTGAAAGAGCTGCAAAATCTGGACCCCTACAAATCAGCCAGGCTAGACAATCTGGACCCTCTCTTTTTAAAATTAAAATTATTATTAATTATTGTTGCAACCCCTATTACTAGCCTGTTCAACCTCTCTTTTGTATCGTCTGAGATTCCCAAAGATTGGAAAGCTGCCACTGTCATTCCCCTCTTCAAAGGGGGTGACACTCTAGACCCAAAACTGCTACAGACCTATATCTATCCTACCCTGTCTTTCTAAGGTCTTCGAAAGCCAAGTTAACAAACAGATTACCGACCATTTCGAATCCCACTGTACCTTCTCCGCAATGCAATCTGGTTTCAGAGCTGGTCATGGGTGCACCTCAGCCACGCTCAAGGTCCTAAAAGACATCATAACCGCCATCGATAAGAGACATTACTGTGGTTTACCAACTACTTCGCAGACAGAGTTCAGTGTGTCAAATCGGAGGGCCTGTTGTCCGGACCTCTGGCAGTCTCTATGGGGGTGCCACAGGGTTCAATTCTCAGGCCGACTCTCTTCTCTGTATACATCAATGATGTTGCTCTTGCTGCTGGTGATTCTCTGGTACACCTCTACGCAGATGACACCATTCTATATACTTCTGGCCCCTCTTTGGACACTGTGTTAACTAACCTCCAGACAAGCTTCAATGCCACACAACTCTCCTTCCGTGGCCTCCAACTGCTCTTAAACGCAAGTAAAACTAAATGCATGCTATTCAACCGATCACTGCCTGCACCTGCTCGCCCGTCCAGCATCACTACTCTGGACGGCTCTGAATTAGAATACGTGGACAACTACAAATACCTAGGTGTCTGGTTAGACATTGTAAACTCTCCTTCCAGACTCACATTAAGCATCTCCAATCCAAAATTAATTATAGAATTGGCTTCCTACATCGCAACAAACATCCTTCACTCATGCTGCCAAACATACCCTCGTAAATCTGACCATCCTACCGATCCTCGACTTCGGTGATGTCATCTATAAAATAGCCTCCAACACTCTACTCAACAAACTGGATGCAGTCTATCACAGTGCCATCCGTTTTGTCACCAAAGCCTCATACACTACCCACCATTGCAAAGCCCTCGCTTCATACTCGTTGCCAAACCCACTGGCTACAGGTTATCTACAAGTCTCTGCTAGGTAAAGCCCCGCCTTATCTCTGCTCACTGGTCACCATAGCGGCACCCACTCGTAGCATGCGCTCCAGCAGGTATATCTCACTGGTCATCCCCAAAGCCAATTCCTCCTTTGGTCGTCTTTCCTTCCAGTTCTCTGCTGCCAATGACTGAACAAACTGCAAAAATCTCTGAAGCTGGAGACTCATATCTCCCTCACTAGCTTTAAGCACCAGCTGTCATAGCAGCTCATAGATCACTGCACCTGTACATAGCCCATCTGTAAACAGCCCATCTATCTACCTACCTCATCCCCATACAGTATTTATTTATTTATCTTGCTCCTTTGCACCCCAGTATCTCTACTTGTACATTCATCTTCTGCACATCTACCATTCCAGTGTTTAATTGCTATATTGTAATTACTTTGCCACTATGGCCTATTTATTGCCTTAACTCCCTTATCTTACCACATTTGCACTCACTGTATATAGACTTTTTTGTTTTCTTTTGTTCTACTGTATTATTGACTATGTTTTGTTTATTCCATGTGTAACTCTGTGTTGTTGTATGTGTCGAATTGCTATGCTTTATCTTGGCCAGGTCGCAGTTGCAAATGAGAACTTGTTCTCAACTAGCCTACCTGGTTAAATAAAGGTAAAGTAAAGTAAAGTAAAGTAAATAAAATAAAAAAATACAGAGTCAGTTGTTGCTTGCCTTTTGTTTAGATCATTTCAAACGAGGCCGCGAAACTGTGCATCTCCCTTGGTTTGTGGCATGGCAGGCACGAGCAAACTCCGATTCCCTGTTCACAGGGATTCCCTCTAGCGTTCTTCTTCTCTCACACTCATTTACTTTGTCACAGGGAACCTCCGAACTCTGTTACTCGTGGGCGTGGCTTTACACCAAATTTGGCGTGGAAGAAAAAGGCGCGATCAGGGATGCATTGTGTGCTGATTTCTTCTCCGTCTGGATGCAATTTGGCTACCAAAAGCGCATACAGTGGGTGACGTCATCAGCGCTCCTCCCACAAGTTTCCAGAAATGTGTGTTTTGGGACCGAGGCACCGTTTCATTATAATGTTGGAAGAAATAAATGTGATTAATGTGTTTGCTGGCCTCATAAATGCTAGCCAGCTAGCTAATATTTAGAAAAAAAATGGTTTTGTTTGGCCAAAGTTATGCTAACTTCTTTGCAATCCCTTTAGCGTTGCTTGCTAGCTAGTTAGCTACAGTAGTTAGCTACTGCCATCAGTTGTTGTGTTATCATATTTTGCCTATTCCACCGTTTTGTAGAATGCATACTGGCATTTGAATATAGCACAGGTAAAGGGAATCCGGACACAATGGACACATATTTAAGTGTAGATGCATGACGCGTTCGGGATTCCATGATCAGAACTCTGTGATCAGAATATTAAAGCTGCATGAACTGTGAAGTCTAGACACGGCCTGAGCGCAGTCTGACAGTTTTTTAAAGAAGAGGCAGCTGGGAATTTCTCTCCGGCGTCAGATTAGCTGAGATTTGAGGTTCAGCTGTGCCACTGTGGTGTGGCCAGAAGTCTGTCAAGCATCTTTGCCAGGACAGCCCTGGCCACCTCGGAGGAAATGTGGGCGATTCCCTCTGAGACCCTACATTTACTCTATTGTGTATAACTTTACCACTCAGGACTCCACCTTCTACAACTTGAAATGTTTTCCTTGCCCCATGCTTTGTCCTGGCAAACTCATTATCTTGGCTACACTGACACATTCACCGAGGTGAGGTGAAACCCTACCGTGTTTTTCCAACAATTGTCCGCAGCCCTCGGGCTAAGCAGCTGGGCTGAGGTACCATACCGCCGCCCTCACCTCTGTCATTATATACCCTCACTCTGCACAGGTGTGCACTCCCTGCTTCTGCTTGGGTAATGCTACACTTGTGGATCACCCTGCTGTGTTACACCACTTGAACTTTCTGGCTGACTGGATGAACTGTGGGGTGGTGTGATCCTTTAATTGTTAATGGCAAATCTCATCTGTGCGTGTACAGGAAAATGTATCTGAAATATAGGCTCAACCCAACCCAGTAAAGCTACACAGGGTGCATGTCCCCACAGAGCAACGCTTGAAATGCTCACATTTTTGTGAAAATGTGAAAACAGACGTTCGTACAGGGCTATGTCAGGCATGGCTTGAGCCCATATAGCCAGGTGTTGTTTACCCAGCATCTTTTGCTGGCATAAGACTGCGTCTCTGAAATGTGCACATTTCAGCAGCTCTGAGTGAGGCGGTGACCTCTGCCCCATGTCTTGGCCCGCCCTGTGATAAAATCTCTGATCCTAAACTGGTGTATGGCAAGAGACAGTAGCACAGTGGTAGTGAAACTTGTTACAAGCTCAAAGGGCTATCATAGATTGTAGCTGAGACAGCTGACCCGTATCGCTTTCTGGGGGACTTCGGGAGGCATACTATGGAAGTATAAAGAAAATGATATTTTTTGCCTATATTGGCGATTCCAGCGTTATGGATGTGACATTTGCATGCAAAATCACACATTGAATTTCTCACATATTGGACTAACAAAACATAAATTAAAATGTTGACGTATGTGTCTGTAGTACCCCTTGGGTTGAGTGTATACCCCAAAAAACTGGCTCCTAAATATAAGCATGTTGGATAAAAAAAAAGAAGCTTTATGGGAGACTTAACTTATTAGCAAACTCTTGAGTTTGTAAGTCTTAGGTTAAAACATTCATAGCCATTTTGAAGGAAAAGATTGTCATATCCATTATTACTTTATTACGATCGTTATGGATGTTACGCTATTTGTTATGGATGTGACAGTCTGAAATAAAATAAAACAAAATCGATTAGTTGTCATCTGGAATGTTTTAAAAATGTCAGCAGAAGGCTGAGTACTTTAGGGTAACATTATTACAGGTAGCCAGAATAGTATACTACATAGCATAAGGCCAGGAAGGCAACGTACCCTAATGGATGAAAACATATTTTATCTTCACATGCATCGAAATTGACCTTGGACAGTGGAATGTAGACATTTTAGATTAAAAAAAAAATGTATTATGCCTTTTCTGAAATATTCCAATAAAACATGCAAATGAGGCAATATACTGTACAAATGCTTACACAGCCAATACACTTTTAGGGTCAATGGATGAAGTCAGCATATTTTGGGTGTGTTTAATTTAGAATAACACAATCAAGGAATATTCACAGATTGTGGATAAACACCTTTCTATCAAAAAATCTATCACTAAGTTACTGCCATGTGTGAGAAATGCATTTAGTCATATACTGTGTTCTCTAAGAAAATCTTACCCAGAACACAGACTTTTAATGATATCAACAATTTGCTTCTTTGAAAGTCTGAAGAGTATTTCTCAGAAGCACACAGTGTGTGGTGCATGCACATGCATCTGAAGCCAAGAATACGATGCATTCGTATCCATCTAATCCACAACCGTTATGGATGTGACTATATCATAATGCTGAAAAAGGATACCGACAATGAAAAGATGCCAATTATAAACCATATGAAATATTGATGGAAGTTGGCTTTACAGAGTAAGTTTCAAGATGATCTGATGAAATGATTATGTTTTACAAAAACTTTTCATTTTCCTAAAAGACTGTAGAACTCTCCAATAAAACTCAGGACAGTTCAATGTAGTATTATGATGTCAACTTCATAACAAACACTGGGGGGAAAAAACAGTGGGGAAAAAAATTAAAAATAAATAGAAGCTCTGTGAGTCCTTTCCAAAAGCCATGAAATATGATTGACTGAAAAGCCTTATTTGAGACTTGGCATCCTACTCCGTAATGACCAAAATTCATCAAATAAATGTCTTACTAAAACTGGTGGACTAAAGCATACACTCAAACAAATAATTACGAATGTGGTGTCATTTGGAAATGAACAACTATTTTTGCATTCTCAAGTTGACTTTCCCACAGAATTGACCATATGCAATTTTATATTTCTTACACAACATTGTCTCTTTGTTTTTTTCCCCCCATAAAAATGACTAATAGACATATATTACGTGCATGATATTACCATATCTCTAGAATTTTCATTAGCATTGAACAGCTGTTGTGGTTTGATTAAGTTATATAGCACCTGTGCTCAGAAGGCCTGAGGTTGAAATGCATTTATGAACCATATGTCTGTGGTGTTTCTCATGCTCTTCACTGACTGTTTTAGACCTCTACACATGCATAGCAAGGTAACATGTTAACAGATGCAACTTCTAGACTGCACTGACCACTGTGATTATTATTATTATTTGACCCTGCTGGTCATCTGTGAACGTTTGAACATCTTGGCCATGTACTGTTACAATCTCCACCCGGCACAGCCAGAAGAGGACTGGCTAACCCTCAGAGCCTGGTTCCTCTCTAGGTTTCTTCCTAGGTTCCTGCCTTTCTAGGGAGTTTTTGCCTAGCCACCGTGCTTCTACACCTGCATTGCTTGCTGTTTGTTTGGGGTTTTAGGTTGGGTTTCTGTACAGCACTGTGTGACATCAGTTGATGTAAGAAGGGCTTTATAAATAGATTTGATTTAAATTTGATTGATCACAATCATTACGTCCTGGAAGGAAAGCTGTTGCTCCCGAGGGAGAGGGTCTAGATTTCAACTACCATCTGCTTTTTACCCTGTGTTGTAAATCAATACAAGTGGCTGTGCGTTTACAACCAGTGAAATGCGATAGTGTGCCACCTCTTAACAGACACCTCTTTAAATATTAGCTTTTTAAGTGTGAGGTTTCTATCAAGCCAATGAAAGCCTTTTTAATTATGGCAATTTTTCTGTGATTTGGCTCAGAAAATCTCTGGCCCTTGCTAACTAGGAGCTTTTTCCTTAACAGGAAAAAATTATTTGGCCTAGAGCAGGAAAAAACCCTAGCCCTACTTATAATCAATGCATGCTGTGTAAGCCAGGGATGTTGTATTGTTTAGATATTGTGTTGTTTAACCGACCCCATCTTCTCCATTTTTGTACCGTCACAGGGCTCTCTAAAGGAGTTGAAACACTGAGGTAGCGGAGGCAGGTGTTGCAGAAAGAGCCTCACCCCCTTCTCCCCCCAAACCTGAACCCTCTGCCGCAGCAGCGGTAGCCATGGCACCCCGGAAGCGTGGTGGTGGCGGTGGCGCCGGAATCTCCTTCATCTTCTGCTGCTTCCAGAGTGGCAGCGACCACCCAGAGATCACCTACCAGCTACGCGAGGACTTCGCCCTGCAGACCATGGAGCCTTCACTGCCCATGCCAGGCTATGATGAGCTGGACGGCATGTTCTCCGAGTTGGTGGTACGTAGCGACCGGAGTTTCCTTTTTGGTATTATTGTCAGGATTGTCATGATTTATCTTCTGAACATGGGCCACAGTTGAAAATGAGCTATGTTGCTAGCTTGGGTTTAATACTCCGGGTCGCTATTCACAATTTCCCCACTGGGGGGAAACACGGGGGAGTTCTCATAAACCACAAGCAAAGAAAAGCCTACATTTACATGTTGCTTATGAGTGCGTTTCACACTACTTTTGGATTATAATTGGATTGTAAAGGTTTCAATATCCTGCTTAATATAATGTTTTTGTAATCGTCGCCAATCAACTGCATTAAACTTGAATCACTTCAACTACAACCAGTAAAATGCTCTTTGGCTAGATCACAACAAAATATAATCTTAGCGACTGTTCAAGCAATAACCAAAACATTGTAACCATATGGGAACCCCCAAAATTGTTTTGTTTAGAAGTAATAGCCTAGATTTACGTAGTTATGTTGAATGGGCAAAGATGGCCAATGGCAGTTAACTTCCCCCAAGGTGGGTGTGGTTTAGGAGACTACTTCTTCATGATGTGAATAGCGATTCGGAGCTTAGCCTACTTTCGTTGTGCAATCATTTTCCTCTCGTCTCAGTTTAGCTGCCTTTTCTCATCCTTTCAGTCTGTTCTAACTTCTTTAATCTGCCATCCACTGCCTATGTGGTCCTCTGACATGGTTGCCACACTTATGCAGGCCGCCACCAGATCGTTTTGCACATCAATAGACCCCTATTGAGAGGCCCTGTGTCTCGGCCTCCTCCTTCTGCTAATTGCTTGTTTTTGTCTGGCCTGCCCTCCCTCTCTCCAGCCTGGATTGAATAAGTGGAGTGTGACGACAAAGGGGGCTTCCAGTCGCTATGTTTTCACTGAGGAGATAGACACAAGCCATCCACTTGCTCGATAAACCCTAATTTGTCTGGGTCGGAGGTAATTTAGTGAAAAAGCTTTAAAAGATCAGGGCTGGCAGGGAGATTGGCGGCCACCTATAAAATACCATTACCTTATTTAACAGATTTATATTCTGCTCAACTGTAGACATGAAGGGGATTGTTTGCTCTTGTATAAAGAGGGCAACCAAGTTGGTTGTCCCTGTAGTCTTGAATATCTTCTATCTCGGGTGTCCTTTCCCTTGTGACCAGTGACAAGCTCGTGACCACTACCCTGGCATTGGTCATGGGGCTAGAAGGTATGAAGGAAACTGTTTGAGACTATTCCAGCAGCATTTAGTCTCCCGTCTCGGGATCAGCCAGGCCCAATCCTGCTTAGCTTTAGAGGCTAGGGTGGTATTTACATGGTTTAGTATGTCGACTCTAAATAAAACGAATGATGATTGTCCCCTTCATAAAATCTAATTATAGTATTAATGTATAACAATGCAGCCGTCATTATCCTTGTAGAACCTGAATTGATTCCTTGAGTCAAATAGATAGATTGTAGATGGTGAGGCACTCTATTCTCTTGTCATAATTTAATTCAGTCTGCATGCCACGGCCACAGTAACAATTCTGTCCTTTGTCATTTGGGTTGTTCCACGAAGAGTCTCTTGAGTAGTGTAACTTAGAATAAAAAAAATATATAATCTTATAATCTTATTTTAACATTCTGTCATAAAGAGCACATCAATTTAATAAAAAAAACATGTTTTCCCATTTCAAGAGAATAAATAAAAATGACTGTAGTCAAATCAAATCAAATTTTATTTGTCACATACACATGGTTAGCAGATGTTAATGCGAGTGTAGCAAAATGCTTTTGGGTGTAGCGAAATTAAATGCTTGTAGTAAGTGCCAAATTAAGTAACAGGTTTGACCGTAATAGTGACAGGAGGAATGGAAGCTTGTTGTGTGCAACAGGGAGAGGCAATTAAATGCAATTCTTAACAAAACATTTTTTTTTTAAACATTTCTTTCCATGGGTAACAGGGTTGACTTGTTAAGCCCAACCCGCTCAGTTTTCCACCACAAAACACCAGAAAATGGCCAAAAAGAATAGAACCATCTCACCTGCTTTTATACTGATTTAACTATTTAAATGTTTGTTTCTTTAAAAAATATATATTTAAAGAGGAATAGTTTCACCATAAAAAAACGAGAGTTCAGTTCATGTAACACGGTTGACGTTAAAATGAGGGACAGTTTTTTTACTTTTATTTATTTTTTATTTATGAATCACTAATCACATGAAATGAATAACCTCCAGAAATGACTTTGTTAAAGCAACAATATTACTAGTGCTTTACAATGATGGTGAAAACTTGGAGGTTAGAGGAGGTTAGGGGTTAAGTAGGTCAACAAGCCCGTTTAGAAATGTTGTACGTGGTCTATCTTAAAGGGCTTTTAAAATTCAATATTTGTGCACTACTTTCTACTTAAAATATCAAAGCGATGCAAAAGGCCTCATTTCGCAGAATGACCCGCTTGAGTCGCTAAGTTGAACCACAGGGCATATGAATTGAGTAGCCATCGGCCTTATAACTAGCGTAGAGCCTGTGCTAATATGGTTGGGAAAACTCAAATGAACATGTATTTTACTGCACTTTTACTGCGTCTTTTTAATATTTTGTGACGGTAGGCGGATGCTGAATAAATGCGGGGATTCTCCCAGAGGCTAAAGTGTTCCTTGGTGGAGGCTCTGAGACGCTTTTCTGAATGACAGGTCTGGCGACTTCACTGAGCAGCTCACAGAGCATGGAGACATTGCCAGTCCCATTTTAGATTGGGTCAGAACATCTTTAGACCTCAAATGGCAAGCTGCGTGCTGTTGTCTCTAGCCACGAATGTCGCATGGACGCATCTTGTAATGTATCGTTGTAATCTGTATATTCTTTTACAATGTCCAAAATGTTGCATCCCATGCTATTGCTACCTTAAGTGTCATCCTGTGTATTGGTGCGCGCAACAGGTGCTGTTTTGTGGAGAGAAAATACATTTAACATAGTAGTACTGATCATTAGGCTTTGCCTTTATAGACCCAAATAGACTCTTCCCCTGGAATGAAAGAGAGTAACCTAATTGTACTTCTGAAATACAGCTTTACCTCAAAAGGAATACCATATTAGGGAAATACTGGAAGATCCATAAACTGTATGCTTAATGTTAAACTCAGATTAATTTGGGATTTAAAAGGCCAACCAACTAGAGCCGTGTCTTTTCTTGGTCTTATAAATGGAATCAAACAAACGGTCATATTAAAATATATTTAGACCTTGATTCAAGGAAACCTACCTCAGCAATGTTTATGCAGTTCCTTTGTTTATGCAACGAGCTACTGCCAGGCAGCAAAATCTTATTCTGAAACTGGAAGCATCGTACGAAGAGCCTTCTTTGTCCATACTCAAAACAAAACCACACAGATTTTATTTGACTACAGGAGAAATGGGTTTGTTTATATGCTACCACAGAATTCAAAACGCATCCGGACAGAATTCAATTGGACATGTAGCAATGCACAGACATAAGCAGTGACATAAGTAAAAGTGTGAGTCTTTGTTGCTATATTTTTCTTCAAATATCTATTGCTGTACGTCTAGGAGTGAAATTGATCATTTTTCAGGCATTGTTTTTGGCTTGTCTGTATCTTGTTATCTCTAGCACTATATGGTAGTTGATTCAGAACAGTCCCCTTCCTGATGGCCCTAGGAGGATAGGCTACTGGAGCTAGGTAGGAGAGGCCTATCTGGTGAGGTCATCTAAAGAGGCCTTCAGCCCCACACTACTCATCAACTTGTAGCTTGGCTATTCCCTGCCTTATGACAGTTAACTTAAGCTCTATTGGCTCTGGTTTCCCTCAACATGCTATCTTTCATAGCATTTGTTTATACACAACATGGGAACTCTCTGGCCCTGTACACATAGTCTGCATAAAGCCCACTAAGGCCATTGCCAGACATCTGTCATGGCAGGCACCTTTTGAATGTCCCCCCCCCCCCCCCCCCCCCCCTCCCCCAGCAGTATTCCCAAGGAAGTAAACCCTAGAATTTCTCCCTACGATAATAAATAAGATGTTTAATGACCATGACACATCGCAATGAAGATCAGATGACTCTGATGAATGTGTTGTGTTGCTAGTGTTAACACACCTAAACTATAGATCTTATAGATCTTAATATGTAAGGCTATAATCCTCTATCATTTTAATCTTATCAATGGATTTGTTTGAAATTAAATGCAATTTAATGCTTTCCTTATTACTGTGGTAAGGACATTTGTGCCTGTCGTAAGTCATCATAAGTCTAAGTGTAGAAGCAAATCCTTGTCCAGGGTTAGCGACTATTATACAATATGACAATATATATGAGGCTCAGCGGACCAAGTCCTGTCTTTGATCAGCTGCATGTTGACGGGAGTGCTGTCAGGTGAGCTTGAAATAGAGGTTGGTTAATGGAGCCTTGGGTTCCTGTCTGACATTTTCGTTTTTGTTTACACAGCTAAAGCTCTGAAATGGAGATGGCCTTTGGGAAGCATTACACTAGCTTGTTATCGTTATGCTAGTACTTCAGATGAACCGGCCTGGCTGGTCGGCTTTGCATATGAATGTCATGCAAAGCCGACCAGAGCCGAAAATGACATACTTCTAGTTTAAAACAAGTATAACCTGTTACTGTGACTGCCTCCACAGTGTAACACAGACAAATAATACTAAATTTGTAATGTAATCGTCCTACATTTTAGAATGCAAACACTGTTTTAAGCATTGCACAACTATTTGCAATGCATTGGCCACCTCCTAACAAGAAATAGATGTCCCACCTCCAACAGCTGAAGTCAGAAGTTTACATACACTTAGGTTGGAGTCATTAAAACTTGTTTTTCAACCACTCCACACATTTCTTGTTAACAAAATATAGTTTTGGCAAGTTGGTTAGGACATCTACTTTGTGCATGACACAAGTAATTTTTCCAACAATTGTTTACAGACAGATTATTTCACTTATAATTCACTGTATCACAATTCCAGTGGATCAGAAGTTTACTTACACTAAGCTGATTGTGCCTTTAAACAGCTTGGGAAATTCCAGAAAATGATGTCATGGCTTTAGAAGCTTCTGATAAGCTAATTGACATCATTTGGGTCAATTGGAGGTGTATCTGTGGATGTATTTCAAGGCCTACCTTCAAACGCAGGGTCTCTTTGCTTGACATCATGGGAAAATCTAAAGAAATCAGCCAAGACCTCAGAATTTTTTTTTTTAACCTAAACTGGTTCATCCTTGGGAGGAATTTCCAAACGGCTGAAGGGACCACGTTCATCTGTACAAACAATAATGCGCAAGTATAAACACCATGGGACCACGCAGCCGTCATACCGCTCAGGAAGGAGACGCGTTCTGTCTCCTGAAGATTAATGTACTTTGGTGCGAAAAGTGCAAATCAATCCCAGAACAACAGCAAAGGACCTTGTGAAGATACTGGAGGAAACAGGTACAAAATTATCTATATCCACAGTAAAACAAGTCCTATATCGACATAACCTGAAAAGCCACTCAGCAAGGAAGCAGCCACTGCTACAAACCCGCCATATAAAAGCCAGACTATGGTTTGCAACTTCACATGGGGACAAAAATCTTACTTTTTGGAGAAATGTCCTCTGGTCCGATGAAACAAAAATAGAACTTTGGCCGTAAGGACCATCGTTATGTTTGGAGGAAAAAGGAGGAGGCTTGCAAGCCGAAGAACACCATCCCAACTGTGAAGCCAGAGGTGGCAGCATCATGTTGTGGGGGTGCTTTGCTGCAGGAGGGACTGGTGCACTTCACAAAATAGATGGTATCATGAAGGAGGAAATGTATGTGGATATATTGAAGCAACATTTCAAGACATCAGTCACTCAAGTTAAAACTTGGTCGCAAATGGGTCTTCCAAATGAACAATGACCACAAGCATACTTCCAAAGTTGTGGTAAAATGGCTTAAGGACAACAAAGTCAAGGTACTGGAGTGGCCATCACAAAGCCCTGACCTCAATCCTATGGAAAATGTGTGGGCAGAACTGAAAAAGCATGTGCGAGCAAGGAGGCCTACAAACCTGACTCAGTTACACCAGCTCTGTCAGGAGGAATGGGCCAAAATTCACCCAACTTATTGTGGGAAGCTTGTGGAAGGCTACCCGAAATGTTTGACGCAAGGTAAACAATTTAAAGGCAGTGCTACCAAATACTAATTGAGTGTATGTAAACTTCTGACCCACTGGGAATGTGATGAAAGAAATACAAGCTGAAATCAATAATTCTCTCTACTGTTATTCTGACATCTGACATTCTTAAAATAAAGTGGTGATCCTAAATGACCTAAGACAGGGAATTTTTACTAAGATTAAATGTCAGGAATTGTGAAAAAGTAAGTTTAAATGTTTTTGTCTAAGGTGTATGTAAACCTCCGACTTCAACTGTATATGCAACGTTCACTGAAATGCTGCTAACAGTAACACGATTCTGCGCACAACAAACTGAGCATTAATTTGAAACTATCAATGAACATTGATTCTCTCATTTTAATAGGGTCTGCTCTGTTCTACATTTTGGGAGTTGAGACAAAAAAGGTATATTTTTTTAAAGGTTAATTTCTCATCTATTACAGTAAAATGTCTCTAAGCGTTTCTGTTGGACCAAACCTCGTGTAAATAGCGAGTTTAAACTTCTTCCTCTCTGACAACAAGCAGTTATCTTTCATCATTGTTGTTGTTGTGAGTGACAGGGGGAGGGGCTTGGTGTCTGTGTGTGAGTGGGAAGGTGCACATAAAAATAAAATAAACATATTGATTCTTGCGATACAGGCATTTGGAACATCGCACTGAAACATACATTGGATTGAATTCTATATATCGCCCAGCCATACATAACATGACGCTATTAATCTTGCACCCAAAACATCTGGCTTGCGTCTGATTTGGCTTGCTTATTACACAACAGCGCAGGTACTAATTTAACAATTCCACGGGTCCACCACTGCCCGTAGCTGAAAAATACTTCAGAGGAAGAGCTCCTCCACCCTGTAACCCTTCCCAGTGGCTCCCTGCCCAGATAGGAACCCTAGAACACATGTGAGACAGTGTTCAGTTCCAGAGAGAGCGTCTGTTTGCTGCAAATGTGGTTGCATGCAGAAATTATAGTTGAATAGTTGAGCTGACTCTCTCACACCCCACCACACCCCTCCGCCCCACGAAGACCATATGGGTACACATATTTTCTACACAGACTTGCATGCATGCTCTGACATAGTTAGTACTCACACACAGTGCATATAGATATATACACACACAGACACCATTGAATTAACATGAGATTTTAATAATTTAACAAACTCTGGCTAAGACTGACTTACAATAAGTATATCCTGGCTTTGTTGATCACTTTGTTCACTGTCAGAGGTAGGAAGTCTTTCTAGGTTAAAATACATTTAGAGAACAATGCATTCTCTAGTCTTATGGTTGTCGGTGTTGCTATCAGAGGTTTGTGGCAAAGATTTAGTTCTGCAGTACCTGATGAAAGACTCATTTTGATTCATACGATGCAGTAGGTTTTCTTTCAGGACAGTCATAACAATGTAGCTCACTGGCCTGTGATCATTTGCCTGCAAGTTCAATCTTGATTGTTGTTACTGAAAATCATGGTATTTTTCCTCACATGACCAGGACCCGTATCCACAAAACATCAAAGATGCTTGAAGATCTAGACAAACAGAAAGCCACAGGACTGGATAACGTCCCAGCTAGATTCCTGAGTGATGCTACTGATTGTATCGGACCTTATGTAACACACATCAACCTTTCCATTCAACATGAAAGGTATCACGGGTCGAAGAGTTCCTTTATTCAAGAAAGGAAGCAAAGTTGAACAAGGGAACTACAGACCAGTGTCAATCTTGGGTGTGTTGTCAAAGGTTTTAGAAAAATCACTCCATGAACAGATCATAAAGTACAATGATGACCATGACATTTTATATGACCTTCAGTCAGGTTTTTAGACAATCTTATTCTACCGATACCTGTTTACTATACTTGAC
This sequence comes from Oncorhynchus clarkii lewisi, assembly GCF_045791955.1. NCBI lineage: Eukaryota > Metazoa > Chordata > Actinopteri > Salmoniformes > Salmonidae > Oncorhynchus > Oncorhynchus clarkii. Next base: position 27,616,931 of record NC_092154.1, read on the forward strand.
AGAAAAGCATTTGATACTGTAAACCATGATATTTTGTTGTACAAACTGAAAGCAATTGATTTTTGCACTAACTCCTTATTATGGGTGAAGTTATACCTATCTGATAGGGTCCAAAGGGTGGATGTAGCCAGGACACTGTCTTATGCTAAAGAGAGAAACTATGGTGTCCTCCAGGGGAGCATTTTGGGGCCTTTGCTTTTTTTTTGCTCTTCATAAATGACATGGATTCTGCCTGTTCATGCCCTCTGTTCCTGTATGCAGATGATTCTGCCCTCTTGGTTTCACATAAGAATAAGGAGATCGTTGAAAACACCCTAAGCTGCGAAATGACTAAAGTCAGTAAGTGGTTATCCGACAACAAACTGTCTCTGCATTAAGGCAAGACGGAATGTATCATGTTTGGTTCCAAAAACAAAGTGAGAAACCTTTCCAACTTCTCAGGTGTAATGGTGTAGCGGTGATGGGGAAAATGCTCTGTTACATACTTGGGATGTGAACACATGACCGATGAACCCAGGGCTCTAAAGGTCATTGGGAATGTTTATTCCAGGACAAAGATCCCGGCAAGGGTAGCCAAGTTCGTGGATACAGAGACTATGAGAACCATGGCAACATCTCTGATACATTGCCACTATGACTATGCTTGTATCTCATGGTTCAGTGGCATAAAAAAAACTCTGAAGTACAAACTTCAAATGGCCCAAAACAAACTATTGACAATTATACTCAAGCTCAGCCCGAGGATGCACATTTGTCCTAATCATTGCAGGGAACTGAACTGGCTTCCAGTTGATCTCTGGGTGGTGCAGATCAAACTGTTGATGGTTGTTAAAGTTGTACATGACCTTTCCCCCAGTTATCTGTCTGGTTATTTTAATTTCATTAGAGACTCTCGTAGCCATCACACCAGTTGCCAATATCAGACTGCTGTGCTATTGGAGCATGGTAGGAAAAAGCTTTTTCCTTAACCCTGGTGCAGAGGAATGGAATGGTGTACCAAACCATATAAAATATATCCCTACGCTAGGGAGTTTTAAGAGAAACCTTAAGAAATGGTTTATGGGCAAAATGCTTTAAAACTGCACAGGCTTAAAACAAGTTTAATTGTTTTCCATGAACGTTACATGGTAATCTATGAATTCCTTTTACAGTTTCCTCTCTATTGATGAGATGTATTCATGTGGGCCATAATAGAAATAGGTTTTAAAACTTTTTTTGTGTCATACTCAATGATTTTAATGACATTGTATTGTATCCACATGCGTGGTTGTATTGTTTTGAAATGGTCAAATAAATCAAATAAAAACATTTCAGAAAAGGTTCAAACCTGTTTTAACACTAAAATAACTAATAGCTTTCACCTTGCGGGTTCTGGGTCCTTCATGACCATGGTTCTAATCCTATGAAGGTGCCCATCCCTTCGGCGACCGATTGGTGGTTGTTTAGCCCCGGGGAGGGCTGGCTCTCGGGTCCAGTCCCCAGCTTGGTTCATCTTGCGTCTCCATGGTTCCCCTCTGTTGTCGAGCCAGTTTAATTTCTTCTGACCGATTGGCATTCGTTATCCACCTGGGAGGGCCCTATCGGCCGGCCTTAGGCCGGTGTTCAGATGGACGGTTCCTCCCACTATGTGGATTAGCTTCTATCGGGGGAGCCCCTTTCGGAGACGGTTTACCCCATTTCTTCGATACGCTCCAGCCGAGCCCCAACTCGGAGTAGGTTTTAGGATGATGTTAAGACAATGCCCAGACAAACTCTAAGTCACGAGTAAAATCAACTCATTAAAAGTTTCTCAGCTGGTAATCGTTGCAGTTTGAGGCAAAGGAAAGATTGTGTTGGCGCTCATTGACATTGTTGCAAGTTACGGGGAATAGCCAATTGCAATGAGGCATCTCTTCAGGCAACCACAGTGATTGTGACTGTACATCAAATGTTGCAATGGTAAAAGGATTTATATCATTTTCACCTGACAGTCACTTTGCCTACTATTAATTGTTGCCTATTATGTTGGCATGCATAACTTTTGAACCTTTTTTTGACCAATTCTGGTCAAGTCATTTGCCGATTTTCTAAAGTTGCATACAATGTTTGAAAGGTCTATAATTTACATTGATTTTAGTTCAAAGTTAACATACAGTGTCAAGAAAAAGTATGTGAACCCTTTGGAATTACCTGGATTTCTGCATAAATTAGTCATCAAATTTGATCTGATATTCATCTGTACATCAATAGACAGGCATAGTGTGCTTAAACTAATAACACACCAATTATTGTATTTTTCTACTCTATATTGAATACATCATTTAAACATTCACTGTGTAGGTTGGAAAAAGTATGTGAACCCCTAGGCTAATGACTTCTCCAAAAGCTAATTGGAGTCCGCTAACCTGGAGTTCAATCAATGAAACGAGATTGGAGATGTTGGTTAGAGCTGCCTTGCCCTATAAAAAAACACTCACAACAATTTGAGTTTGCCATTCACAAGAAGCGTTGCCTGATGTGAACCATGCCTCGAACAAAAGAGATCTCAGAAGACCTAAGAGACCTAAGAATTGTTGAATTGCATAAAGCTGGAAAGGGTTACAAAAGTATCTCCACGACCAGTCTACGATACGTAAAACACCAAACAAGAATGGTGTTCATGGGAGGGCACCACGGAAGAAGCCACTGCTGTCCAAAAAAAACATTGCTGCACCTCTGAAGTTTGCAAAAGTGCCCCTGGATGTTCCACAATATTCTGTGGACAGATGAAACTACAGTTGAGTTGTTTGGAAGGAAAACACAACAGTCTGTGTGGAGAAAAAGAGGCACAGCACACCAACATCAAAACCTCATCCCAACTGTAAAGTATGGTGGAGGGAGCATCGTGGTTTTGGGCTGCCTCGGGGCCTAGACAGCTTGCTCTCATCGACGGAAAAATGAATTTTCAAGTTTATCAAGACATTTTTCAGGAGAATGTTAGGCTATCTGTCCGCCAATTGAAGCTCAACAGAGGTTGGGTGATGCAACAGGACAACAACCCAAAACACAGAAGTAAACAACAGAATGGCTTCAACAGAAGAAAATACGCCTTCTGGACTGACCTCAACCCGATTTGAGATGCTGTGGCATGAATTTGAGAGTAGTTCACATCCCAAGAATATTGCTGAACTGAAGCAGTTTTGTAAAGAGGAATGGTCCAAAATTCCCCCTGACCGTTGTGCAGGTCTGATCCGCAACTACAGAAAACATTTGGTTGAGGTTATTGCTGCCAAAGGAGAGTCAACCAGTTATTAAATCCAAGGTTTCACATACTTTTCCCACCCTGCACCATGAATGTTTACACTGTGTTCAATAAAGACATGAATGTATAGTTGTTTGTGTGTTAATTTAAGCAGACTGTGTTTATCTATTGTTCTGACCTAGATGAAGATCAGATCAAATTTGATGACCAATTTATGCAGAAATCCAGGTATTTCCAAAGGGTTCACATGATTTTTCTTGCCACTGTAAGCCATAGATACACAATATATACAAAGTATGTGGACATCCCTTCAAATGAGTGGATGCAGCTGTTTCAGCCACACCCGTTGCTGCCAGGTGTATAAAATCGAGCATACAGCCATCCAATCTCCAGAGACAAACATTGCCAGTAGAAAGGCCAATACTGAAGTGCTCAGTGACTTTTAACGTGTCACTGTCATAGGATGCCACCTTTCCAACGTCAGTTTGTCATATTTCTGCCTATTAGTGCTTCCCCTGTCAACTGTAAGTGCTGTTATTCTGTTGTGGAAACGTCTATGAGCAACAACGGCTCAGCCGTGAAGTAGTAGGCCACAAAAGTTCACAGAATAGGACCACTGAGTACTGAAGTGCATAGCGCGTAAAAATCATCTGTCCACGGGATTAACACTCACTACCTAGTTCTAAACTGCCAATGAAAGCAACGTCAGCACAAGAACTGTTCGTAGGGAGCTTCACGAAATGGGTTTCCATGGCCAAGCAGCCGCACACCAGCCTAAGATTACCGTGCACAATGCCAAGCATTGGTTGGAATGGTGTAAAGCTTGCCGCCATTGGACTCAGTGGCAGTGGAAATGCGTTCTCTGGAGTGATGAATCACGCTTCACCATCTGGCAGTCCGATGAACAAACCTGTGTTTGGCGGATTCCAGGAGAACGCTACCTGCCCCAATACATAGTGCCAACTGTAAAGTTTGGTGGAGGATGAATAATGGTCTGGGGCTGTTTTTCATGGTTCGAGCTAGGCCAGCATATCAATGACATTCTAGACAATTCTGTGCTGTTTGGGGAATGCCGTATAGAAATGGTTTGTTGAGATCGGTGTGGAAGAACTTGACTGGCCTGCAAAGAGCCCTGACCTCAATCTCATCAAACACCTTTGGGATGAATTGGAACGCTGACTGCGTGCCAGGCCTAATTGCCCAACATCAGTGCCTGACCTCACTAATGCCCTTAAGGATGAATGGAATCAATTCCCCGCACCAATGTTCCAACATCTAGTGGAAAGCCTTTCCATAAGAGTGGAGGCTGTTATAGCAGCAAAGGGGGGACCAACTCCATATTAATGCCCATAACTTAGGAATGAGATGTACTTTTGGTAATGTAGTGTACCTTCAATTGCCCAACTTATCGGCATAACCAATTTGTACATATTTTTGAACAACGGCATGTCGTGCTCCAAATGGATAACTTGAAATAACATGGTCATTAAATAATCAAAAGAAAACGTGTTTATTTATTAGCCTAGTGGTTATAAGGATTTAGGCATATCATGTGAAATGGGCCTCGTGAAACCATCGTCAAAGCACGAGATACTGTTGCATGTAGGTTTAGATCATTTATCGATTGATCAAATTGAAATATCTAAACATTATTTTTACTACTCCAAAGCAATTGCATGTGGTGCAGGAACCACTGACTCGCTTTAACGAAAAAAGTTAAACATTACTTAAACTTAACCCCATGCATTGCACTGTGGTTCTTCTCGGACAATAAAAAAAAAAAAATCATAAGTCACACTTCATTATTTCTGCCTCACACCAATTCATGTTTACTCCTATGACCAGACAATGTGAAATATTCCTCTATTAAGAAAGACAAGACGCTAATAATAACCCCCTTCTGTCGATAGACTTTGTAGTGCGAGTGGATAGGGAGAAATGTGTTTTATGGCTCAAAAGTGTTGAATAAAAAAGTAAACGTGAACTCACAGCTGCTCTTTGCTGTATTCGCTGGCAGTCTCTCGCTAGTCATGGTTTTATAGGTTTTGAAATCTCACAGTATGAACTTCGCTGTGGTCTCATGGAAGCTACACGTGGATCTGTGATATCTGATTGGCCAGCGGTAGGCCTATAGGTGCACTTGATTTGCTCTCAGGGATCACTGGGTAGGCGTAGTTTGTTCCCTTAAGACACTTGAAATGGTTTAATTAATCTCTCTTGGGTAGGGGGCAGTATTTTGACATCCGGAGGAAAAGTGTGCCCAAAGTAAACTGCCTGTTACTCAGGCACAGAAGCTAGGATATGCATATTGGTAGATTTAGATAGAAAACACACTAACGTTTCTAAAACTGTTAAAATTGTGTCTGTGAGTATAACAGAACTGATATGGCAGTCGAAACCCAGAGGACAACCCCCCAAAAAATGTCAGCTTACCACTATTTTCAATGGCTAGTACTATAATTATAAGCCCAAGTCCTCCCAAATTGCAGTCCTAGGGCTTCCACTACATGTCAACAGTCTTTAGAAAGAGTTTCAGGCTGGTTTCTGGAAAAATGACCCAGAAATTGTCGTTTTTTCTAGGTGGCTCCCATTTTGGCTGTAGTGTTTCCAAGCGCGTGGAGGAAAGCGCGTTCTTTCTTATTTATCTCCGGGAATGAACATACTATTCTCTGTCTTAAATTTATTACGTTTATTTGCATTTTAGGATACCTAAGGTTTGATTATAAACATTGTTTGACGTGTTTGGAAAAGTTTATTAGTAACGTTTGGGATTCATTTTGTATGCATTTTAATGGAGGTAAACTGAGTTGATTATTGACTGAGTTTTTATGGATATAAAGAAAGACATTATCGAACTAAAGAACCATTTGTGATGTAACTGGGACCTTTTGGGGTGCCAACAGAAGATGATCATCAAAGGTAAGACAATTTTTATAGCGCTATTTCTGACTTTTGTGTCACACCTGCCTGGTTGAAATATGATTTTCATGCTTTTTATGCAGGGTGCTGACCTCAGGTAATCACATAGTTTGCTTTCGCTGTAAAGTCTGGATTAACAAGAAGTTAAGCTTTATTTTGATGTATAACACATATATTTTCAAGAATGTTAAATATTTGAATTATTTTAATTTTATTTCGCGCTCTGCAATTTCACTGGATGTTGGCCAGGTGGGACGCTACCGTCCCACGTACCCGTAAGATAAAATGCGATCACTTCAACTACCCGGCACACAAGCCAGCAATCAAGTGCACCTACTGTAAACCGCAAATTCCCCCTAACTTGGATTAGTGGCTTGTAGGCTATGTGTGGAAGCCAGGAGGTGCTAAATGTGTTTATGTTAATTAATGGTTAATGACTGTGAGACCGGCAGTGATTTGCTTGACAATCCAGCCTTTCTCTTATAGTCTAGCAGTCTGACGTTGGCAATGCTGGCTCTGGTATGATGGAAGGTCAACTGGAAACCAGTGCAGTTCCCTGAAATGATTAGGATCAGTGTCCATTCTGGGGCTTAGCTTGAGTATAATTCTCATCAGTTTTTTCTGGGTCATTCAGAGTTGTTCTTTCAGAATTGTTGTCATGGCGCTGAACAATGGCACTGGATCAGAGGTGTTCCCAGGGTCCTCCTAGTCTTCTTATACAGGGTGATGGCCACCCTTGCCAGGAACTTTGTCAGTCTGTCATGGAAAGAGCAGGTGTCCTTAATATTTTGTACACTCAGTGTAAATGTGCCAATTTAGCATTTGTTATCTGTAATGGGTATAATACATTAGGCATTGTTGCTTACTGTTTGCATATAGATAAATGCACAACAACAAAAAAATCCAGTGCCACCTTGTTCAAAGAATAGCTTTTTATTTTGATTTGAGTACTCGAAAAATAATCATGCGAGTACTCGACCAGTCAAAGGCAAAATGCCCATCCCTACTCCTGTGGCACCTGTACGATCGGCAGCATCACTCAAGAACCAAGGTGTCTTTTTGTTTATCATGATCTTGAAGCATCTTTGCAACATCTGAAATTGAAACCTGGGAAAAGGCAAACTGTCCTTCGAAGATGCCCTTGGCTGAATAATAGGTTTGAATATGAGGGTTTCCAAATTCTACAGAGCATTAACTGAGTTGGTCAACAAGGTTGCTGTCAATGGTGGTGAAAAACTCACTAAAATGATCAGCCACCTGTTACTGTTGTCTACAAGTTGTATTCCACATTAATGTACAACTGTGAATTATATATTGTCTATACATTAATTCATCAATAAGGGTTTGTGTGTAGATTATAATATTTACTGTATTTGTAGGCTACTCACACAGACTCATTTTCTCTCTCCATCTCTCCCCCTTTCCCCACACACACTCTCTCTCTGCAGGATGAACTTGACCTCACAGAGAAACACAGGGAGGCCATGTTCAACCTGCCTGCAGAGAAGAAATGGCAGATCTACTGCAGCAAGAAAAAGGTAAGGTTTTCTGACCGCATCATTGTGTGCGTGTCATGTAATTCAAGGGTGTCCGCGTGCATATGCATGTTTGTGTCGGTCTCCCTGTTGTAGTAATCTTGGTATAAGTGCATTTCTGTGCCCCATTAGAGGGCATAAGGCAAGCCCAAGCATCTTGCCCTTTTACCTTAGTCAATCCATCACTGGTTAATTTCAACAGAAGCCTGCGCCAACTTCTCCAAAACATTTTAGAGGACCACTTCACTTAATGAAGATGTTCTCAGCAAAGCATCTAATCTCTTTAACCAAAGAGCTGCAGTGAATAAATCTCTCATAGGAGTGGAACGGCCCACAATATTAATGTGCCCCCCTCCCCCTGTACCGGTCATAATAAATCTTGCTGAAGTTTCTCAATCGCCTGATGCAGTGCACGGGTTTCAATCAGCTAAAATGCAGGATAGCCGCTTTCTGTGGAGAAAAGTCTGTAAGAGGATGTTTAGTATTTTCCTGTACTCTTTGACCCCTATGAGAGGTCATTTGGGTGGAGCCTGTTGCCATTTAGAGATGCTGCCCATCTGGCAAAGAACAGTCAGCTGTAGGCCATCCCCGCACTTTAGTTGCGGCGAAGTGCAGGATACCCTTAGCCAGTTGGAGGCTGTGTAGGTTGCACAAATCTGTTGCTTTATCCCATTGTTAACTCCAGGTGATGAGGCAGGAGAGTCAAATTCGCTGACCAGGATAATACACAAAATTAACCATCCTGCAGGGATATGACTGCACAGCTGCTTTTCCAAAGACTTCAGATGAAGAATTGTCTGTGCTGGTATTCTCAGCTGTAGAATTGTCCGTGCTGGTATTCTCAGCTGTAGAATTGTCCGTGCTGGTATTCTCAGCTGTAGAATTGTCCATGCTGGTATTCTCAGCTGTAGAATTGTCCGTGCTGGTATTCTCAGCTGTAGAATTGTCCGTGCTGGTATTCTCAGCTGTAGAATTGTCCGTGCTGGTATTCTCAGCTGTAGAATTGTCCGTGCTGGTATTCTCAGCTGTAGAATTGTCCGTGCTGGTATTCTCAGCTGTAGAATTGTCCGTGCTGGAAGTCCAGCTAATTTGGAAGATTTATGATTGTAGGCAACTGTATATTAACTGCATGAGTTTTTGTGATATGGTTTGGTCTGAGCTGTATTTGGTTAATGGTCTTTAAGGGAGACCGGAGTTTGACATAAGATGATAGATCGCTCAATGTCTGGAATGGAGTATGATAGTGGTGAGAGACAGCTTAGTTTTGTTGGAGTAATAACTTAGAAAATATGGTTCGTATTCTCACAGTGAGTCGAGGGAGTTGATAAGGACACGCCACATTTCACATCCTGTCACAACTGGTGACCTCATCAGCTTTTTGACATGTATTCTCTCTGACCCCATCCACACTCTGCTTACTGCTGGACTTTTTGGACTCCCGTCTTGGGACATAACCCTTGGGTCTCACCAAATGACCTTTCCATGACCTGTCTGTACAACTCATCTTCAAGCATTGGCTGATGGTCCTTTTTATATGGACAATAAAACCCCTACACTGCCTCTTACATATCCAATGTTTGTCACTTGCTTACTGGGTTTTAGGCTTGTTCAAACAACAGGTTGCCATGGTTTAATTCCAGGACCTTTCGAAGCCGCATGATCCTGGGAAAGTTATTTCGAAGAAAGAACTGCCTCCCTCTTTAGCCCGAAGATGGATGAGTCCACTGTTTAGAGTAGCAGTATGCACATTCTGTTTGTCACATGCTGCTTTAAGATATTCATATTATCTTGACAAGGAAGCTGGGGCAGCAGGTAGCCTAGTGGTTAGAGCGTTGGGCCAGTAACTGAAAGGTTGCTAGTTCGAATCCCCGAGCTGACAGGGTAAAAGTCATTCGTTCTGCCCCTGAACAAGGCAGTTTAACCCACTGTTCCTAGGCCTTCATTGTAAATAAGAAATTGTTCTTAACTGACTTGCCTAGTTAAATAAAGGTATAACAAAAATTAACCCCCCCCCCCCCCCATTCTCTGCAGCCTCACCAAACACAAGCTTTAACTCTCTTCGACGCTCTGGAAAGACGAGGTGGCCATTTTATCTGATGCTTCCCATCAGCCTTCAACAATTAGGATTTTAATTTGATCCAGATGGCAGGCAGGCACCAAGTTCTCCACTGTAATGTCGGAGTGAATAGTCAGGGGGCCGGAACATGGTTATAATAATTTGTACACTTCAAACTAAATGCAAAATTACGTTGTATTTGAAAATAAAATAATTTCATACCCTGATTACATTGAGACACGATCTCATTTGTGAGAACTTGGAAACAGATTTTCTAAATTAAGCTCTCTCACTCTTAGTTAGTTAGTTAGTTAGTTTGGGGACACTTATAAATGTCCTTGTTTTTGAAAGAAAAGCAAGGTTTGGTCAGCATGTCACACACACAAGCCTTAACATGTCCCACACCAGAGAACAGACGCCTCAAGTTGTGCTTCTGTTTTAACAACATGTCTGGTACGATTGTAGTTGAAGGGTTAAAGCGGGTGAGGGGACAGGGTGAAAAACCCCCACATACGCTACCGTTCAAAAGTTTGGGGTCACTTAGAAATGTCTGTGTTTTTGAAAGAAAAGCACTTTTTTTTTGTCCATTAAAATAACATCGAATTGATCAGAAATACAGTGTAGACATTGTTTATGTTGTAAATGACGATTGTAGCTTTTTTTATAGAATATCTACATTTATCAGCAACCATCACGTTGTGTTAGCTAATCCAAGTTTATAATTTTAAAATGCTAATTGATCATTAGCAAACCCTTTCGCAATTATGTTAGCACAGGTGAAAACGGTTGTTCTGATTAAAGAAGAAATAAAACTGGCCTTCTTTAGACTAGTTTAGTATCTGGAGTATCAGCATTTGTGGGTTCAATTACAGGCTAAAAATGGCCAGAAACAAATAACTTTCTCCTGAAACTCGTCAGTCTATTCTTGTTCTGAGAAATGAAGGCTATTCCATGCGAGAAATTGGCAAGAAACTGAGGATCTCATACAGCGCTGTGTACTACTCCCTTCACAGAACAGCGCAAACTGGCCCTAACCAGAATATAAAGAGGAGTGGAAAGCCCTGGTGCACAACTGAGCAAGAGGACAAGTACATTAGAATGTCTAGTTTGAGAAACAGTCCTCAACTGGCAGCTTGATTAAATAGTACCCGCAAAACACTGTTTGTTTGTGGGTGTTTGTTTCCGTGTCTGTGTTTTTCACCACACGGTACTGTTTTGGGTTTCGTTCGTTCCACGTTTATTGTGTTTGTATTCAGTCGTGTTCATGGTGAGTATTTCTTATTAAAAGAACCATGGACACTTACCACGCCGCATATTGGTCCTCCGATCCTTCTCGCCTCTCCTCTTCAGACAAAGAGGAGGAAATCCATTACATCAACAGTGAAGAGGCGACTCCGGGATGCTGGCCTTCTAGGCAGAGTTGCAAATTAAAAGCTATATCTCAGACTGGCCAATTAAAAGAAAATATTAAAATAGGCAAAAGAACACAGACACTGAACAGAGGAAGATTGGAAAGAAGTGGTATGGACAAATCTAAGTTTGAGGGGTTCGGATCGCAAAGAACAACATTTGTGAGATGCAAAAAAAATGAAAAGATGCTGGAGGAGTGCTTGACGCCATCTGTCAAGCATGGTGGAGGCAAAGTGATGGTCTGGGGGTGCTTTGGTGGTGGTAAAGTGGGAGATTTGTACAGGGTAAAAGATCCTTCCTTCTTCAAGATCCATCACTCCATTTTGCAAGGCCATGCCATACCCTGTGGACGGCGCTTAATTGGAGCCAATTTCCTCCTACAACAAGACAATGACCTAAAGCACAGCTCCAAACTATGCAAGAACTATTTAGGGAAGAAGCAGTCAGCTGGTATTCTGTCTATAATGGAATGTTAAGCACAGTCACTGGATCTCAACCTTATTGAGCTGTTGTGGGAGCAACTTGACCATATGGTACATAAGAAGTGCCCTTCAAGACAATCCAACTTGTGGGAGGTGCTTCTGGAAGTATGGGGTGAAATCTCTTCAGATTACCTCAACAAATTGACAACTAGAATACCAACGGTCTGCAAGTCTGTAATTGCTGCAAATAGAGGATTCTTTGATGAAAGCTAAGTTTTCAGGACACACTTATTTCAATTAAGAATAATTATTTATAACCTTGCCAACGTCTTGACTATATTTCCTATTCATTTTGCAACTAATTTCACGTATGTTTTCATGGAAAACAAGGACATTTCTAAGTGACGCCAAACTTTTGAGTGTGTGTGTGTGATGGATGTATGTATGTATGTATGTATGTATGTATGTATGTATGTATGTATGTATGTATGTATGTATGTGTGTGTATATAATATATATATATATATATATACATATACATATACATACTTTTTTGCCCCACTGTATGTATGTGTATGTGTATATATATATATATATACATATACATACTTTTTTGCCCCACTGTATGTATATATATATATACATACAGTGGGGCAAAAAAGTATGTATATGTGTATATATATATATATACATACATACATACATACATACATACATACATACATACATACAGTGGGGCAAAAAAGTATTTAGTCAGCCACCAATTGTGCAAGTTCTCCCACTTAAAAAGATGAGAGAGGCCTGTAATTTTCATCATAGGTACACTTCAACTATGACAGACAAAATGAGAAAAAAAAATCCAGAAAATCACATTGTAGGATTTTTTTATTAATTTATTTGCAAATTATGGTTGAAAATACGTATTTGGTCAATAACAAAAGTTTCTCAATACTTTGTTATATACCCTTTGTTGGCAATGACAGAGGTCAAACATTTTCTTTAAGTCTTCACAAGGTTTTCACACACTGTTGCTGGTATTTTGGCCCATTCCTCCATGCAGATCTCCTCTAGAGCAGTGATGTTTTGGGGCTGTTGCTGGGCAACACGGACTTTCAACTCCCTCCAAATATTTTCTATGGGGTTGAGATCTGGAGACTGTCTAGGCCATTCCAGGACCTTGAAATGCTTCTTAAGAAGCCACTCCTTCGTTGCCCGGGTGGTGTGTTTGGGATCATTGTCATGCTGAAAGACCCAGCCACGTTTCATCTTCAATGCCCTTGCTGATGGAAGGAGGTTTTCACTCAAAATCTCACGGTACATGGCCCCATTCATTCTTTCCTTTACACGGATCAGTCGTCCTAGTCCCTTTGCAGAAAAACAGCCCCAAAGCATGATGTTTCCACCCCCATGCTTCACATTAGGTATGGTGTTCTTTGGATGCAACTCAGCATTCTTTGTCCTCTAAACACGACGAGTTTAGTTTTTACCAAAAAGTTATATTTTGGTTTCATCTGACCATACGACATTCTCCCAATCTTCTTCTGGATCATCCAAATGCTCTCTAGCAAACTTCAGACGGGCCTGTACATGTACTGACTTAAGCAGGGGGACACGTCTGGCACTGCAGGATTTGAGTCCCTGGCGGCGTAGTGTGTTACTGATGGTAGGCTTTGTTACTTTGGTCCCAGCTCTCTGCAGGTCATTCACTAGGTGTGGTTCTGGGATTTTTGCTCACCGTTCTTGTAATCATTTTGACCCCACGGGGTGAGATCTTGCGTGGAGCCCCAGATCGAGGGAGATTATCAGTGGTCTTGTATGTCTTCCATTTCCTAATAATTGCTCCCACAGTTGATTTCTGCAATTTTGTTTCTGGTGTCCTTTGACAGCTCTTTGGTCTTGGCCATAGTGGAGTTTGGAGTGTGACTGTTTGAGGTTGTGGACAGGTGTCTTTTATACTGATAAGAAGTTCAAACAGGTGCCATTAATACAGGTAACGAGTGGAGGACAGAGGAGCCTCTTAAAGAAGTTGTTACAGGTCTGTGAGAGCCAGAAATCTTGCTTGTTTGTAGGTGACCAAATACTTATTTTCCACCATAATTTGCAAATAAATTCATTGAAAATCCTACAATGTGATTTTCTGGATTTTTTTTCTCGTTTTGTCTGTCATAGTTGAAGTGTACCTATGATGAAAATTACAGGCCTCTCTCATCTTTTTAAGTGGGAGAACTTGCACAATTGGTGGCTGACTAAATACTTTTTTGCCCCACTGTATGGAATCATGTAGTAACCAAAAAAATGTTAAACAAATCAAAGTATATTTGAAATTCATCAATGTAGCCACCCTTTCCCATGACCGCTTTGCACACTCTTGGCATTCTCTCAACCAGCTTCATGAGGTCACCTGGAATGCATTTCAATTAATGTGTGCCTTGTTCAAAGTTAATTTGTGGAATTTCTTTCCTTAATGTGTTTGAGCCAATGAGTTGTGTTGTGACAAGAACATAGCCCTATTTGGTAAAACACCAAGTCCATATAATGGCAAGAACATCTCAAATAAGCAAAGAGAAACAACAGTCCATCATTACTTTAAGACATGAAGGTCAGTCAATACGGACAATTTCAAGAACTTTGAAAGTTTCTTCAAGTGCAGTTGAAAAAACCATCAAGCACTATGATGAAACTGGCTCAGGACCACCAGAGGAAAGTTAGAACAAGAGTTACCTCTGTTGCAGAGGATAAATGCATTAGAGTTAACTGCACCTCAGACTACAGCCCAAATAAATGCTTCACAGAGTTCAAGTAACAGACACATCTCAACATCAACTGTTCAGAGGAGACTGCGTGAATCAGGCCTTCATGGTCGAATTGCTGCAAAGAAGCCAATACTAAAGGACACCAATAATAAGAAGAGACTTGCTTGCCAAGAAACACGAGCAGTGGACATTAGACCTGTGCAAATCTGTCCTTTTTGTCTGAGTCCAAATTTGAGATTTTTGATTCCAACCGCCGTATCTTTGTGAGACGCAAAGTAGGTTAACGGATGAACTCCCAGCGTGTGTGGTTCCCACCGTGAAGCATGGAGGAGGAGGTGTGATGGTGTGGGGTTGCTTTGCTGGTGACACTGTCTGTGATTTATTTAGAATTCAAGGCAGACTTAACCAGCATGGCTACCACAACATTATACAGCGATATGCCATCCCATCTGGTTTGCGCTTAGTGGGAATATCTTCTGTTTTTCAACAGGACAGTGTGTAATTATGCATTTCTTAGGCTGACCCATGCCAGACCTAGGCTTCAGACTTTTAAAGAGTCGGCTTGTGATTTCCCTCACACCTCCTTACATATTCGGGCAGATAAAACATGATTGTCCACTTCTGACGGCGAAACTACTTACACTACTGCATATGTCGTGCCCCAATTAGTGGCCTAATTAAGAATCATCTTGGGGCCTGGACTAGCCTAAATGGGTCTCCCTACGTCTGAAAACAAGCCAAAAATGTCTCCATACCCTCATTATTATAAATGTGAGAAATGCTTGGAGTTGCACTTTATCCAACCTGCTTTCCCTTCACTATGTTGCTTTTATTCTTCTCTCTTTCTCTCCCTATTTCACTTGATTCTTTCTGTATGTTTGCTTAGCTGTGGTCCGAAGCAGAGTGGATCAGCAGGACTTTGCTGGGATTTTTTTACCAGTGTTGCAGTGAGGATCAAAGCAGGGTAGTGTGTTTGGGCACAATTAATCAGCAGAGTTGGAGGAGGATAAACCCCTAGAGCCAGTGTGGAGGAAGGGGAAGCGGGGAGAGGGGATGGATGGATGGCCTTTGGGAGGTAGTTGGCCGCAGAGAGAGGGGAGTCTTGGCAGCGGGACGTCAGTAATGCAGACTCAGCAGTGAGCCTGGCCCGGGCCCAGCTAGCAAGGGCTTGGCATGGCTCCCCAAAGGCCTAAAGCTCACAGACAGAGCGGGTGGGGGGTTGTAAGGGTTGTGCTCAGTCGTCCAAAGCAAACAGGAAAGCCTCCCTTGGCAGGTGCAGCTTTTGTTTTCGAGGGAGATGGGGTTGGTGGTGGGGGCGGCCAAGCCCGCAGAGTGATGGAGGCACTCCTTTCTCAGTCCCCACTTCACAGCCAGCCAGTTCATTATGGAGCCTTTGTGTTCCAGAGGACTTCGATACGGTAACAGTTATCCAGTAAACACGATCCCCCGCAAGTTCCGCAGAACAAGCAATGAATGGTAGGCTAGCAGCGGCGCTGTCTCTCTGAATTAATTTGTTTACTTTGGTTCAGCCACCTGAATTGATGAGGTCATGCTGGAGATCATCAATCGCTTTCTACAATTTAATTTAATATGGTTTCCTCTGTATTTGTCTCTGTTAATCAGGAGGTGCCCTGCTTAGCTGCTCTGTTAGCAGGGGATCTGCACTTGAAACACACAAAATGAAGGATGCTTGTTTTTTTCTGTTCAAATATATTTTAATATATTTTATTTTTTGTTGTTGGTCAAATCCACTTTGCCATAGTGCAATCTGCTTTAAAAGTTATTATAGTTACCTCCCTGGGTCCACTAACTACAGTAGGCACAATACCACTCAATTTTGTTCCAGATTCTGGATTATGTCCTAGGTGAAAGTACACATGTACACACTGACACACAGAGGCATACCACTGATTATGTATGGGTGAAGGAAGTTTTGTTTTGCTATATGGAATTCTGTGTATTTGCTGTTATTTTAGTTTGTCAACTTTCCTTTCAGCCCTAGACTATGGCGACATAATAATCTATATGATCTAGAAAAAAAAGAAACGCACACCTATTTAGGCGAGGTGCTGGCTAGCGGAGTAGAAAACGTGAAAATAAAGGAGAGCCGCACACTGTAGGAGCTCAGATGTAAAAATGTAATATCCAACGTCAAGACATAATCTATATGAACACAGCTGCCACTTCTTTAACACTAGAACTGCTGGGCCCCGAGGGACCCCCCTTCAAACTAATGAGCAGTCATTTTGACTGCAAAACACTAGCAGTGTAATTAATAAATGTAATATATGCTATCGCAAAAATTATCAGTTGGTTGTGTTTATGACAGTCTTAGGTAACATTAGAATACATTTTTATAACACAATAGCATTTTCATTAGTTTTACTGTAGGCTATTATGTTAAAAAAAACAAGTTTAAGTTTTCAATCAGTTTTATTTGTGGAATACATTTGTTGCAACTATGAAACAAAACACATATGTGTTGGAGCACAGTAACAGCTTCTTGACAACAACAAGAATTATAAAAAACCCAACCACCAAGATGCACAGTCAGCAAGACGCGCCATCAAATAATGAAAACATCAGAAGCCTAAACATTATTATAAGCGCCAATTGTGAATGATAAAGTGAAAATCAGCACAAAAGTAATAATGGCATTACAAAAACAATAATAGCATAATTTGACAGCTGTCGATATTCTGATAATCTGACCGTAGCATTGTCACCGGCTTGTTCTATCCAACCAATGTCATCCTTTCCTGTTTCCTGTCTCACCGTTTCATTTGGTGGTGGCACGGGCACCTGCTCAGTGCGCACGGTTCTGGCCTCAGAGGTGAAGGTTCAGAATTAGAAGAAGAATCATCAGAAATGTCATGATTCATTTCTTCCACACCATCTGATTGGTTTTCATTCAGATTTTGTAGCAGCGCTAATGCGGCATGTGCATCCATTCTTCTTGGTCTTCTTGCCATTGTAAATTGCTCACTATCTCACTGTGTACTCCAAGTAGGGCACAGTAGACTGATAAGACTGCTTGGATTTGATGGACTGATGTAGGGTACATTCCATTTTGAGATTACAATTAGAATAGATCAGTACAATAAAATGGGCCACCTTGTTCTTCATTCACAGTTGGTGATTACTCAATTATGCATCATTCGCTTCCCCTCGCTCATCAACTCACGCATTGTCCCCCTTTCTCCCCATCATACTTTACTTCATTTATTTGTTATGTGTGAAATTTAGTTTTGGTTTAGGTTCAGCTTCGAGGCAATTATCAATGTGAATATCAACTGGGCACAGCGAGAAGGTGTGGAGCAGGCCTTACTGTCGGGGGAAGGAGGGGCAATGGGGGAAAACCATTTTAAAAATATCACATGCCCTCCTAGAACTGGGTAGAACTTACATTTTGTTGGTGATATTAAGATTCTAACAACAACAGTGTGTTATATAGACTTATTTAGGAAAGGTCAAGGATGGAGTGAGGCATGACTTAAAAAATAAGTAATACAATGAGTAATACATTTTTTAAATTAATGAGCAATCAAAATGACTGCTTCCTGTTGTTAAAAACCATTGGATGCTGTTTATCATAGCGCTCTATGCTTTATTATGGGTGACCAATAAAACTACCATACTGTGTTACCTCGTCACTCCTAATTTACAGAAATACATTACTCATTCACAGGAATGGCTAACTCTTGAAATTCCTAGTTGCCAAAGATTTAGGTAGAACAGCCTTTAGTTCTTATGAGCCACATACTTGAACAAATTTCAGAATACCTTACGATTGGTTGCACTAGTGTTTAAAAAAATATATATATATATATCATTTGTATTTTTCCTTATTATTTACGTTGTGTTTTCTGCATTATGAAGCAGGGCTCTCTCGGAAAGAGACCTTGGTCGCAATGGAATATCCCTGATTTAAATAAAGGTCAAATAAATAAATGTTACGATGCTCCCACCAGCTCTCTGTAGTCAACTGCCAATGCCAGAAACCACCAGCTGCCATGGTTTGGGGGGGACCCTCATTTCAGGTCTCAGATTAGGTAAAGTCACTGTGCAAAGCTAGGCTAGCTATGACTAGCTGAACTACGCTATATGAGACAAACACTCTGGCATATACACTACATGACCAAGAGTATGTGGACACCTGCTCGTTGAACATCTCATTCCAAAATCATGGGCATTAATATGGAGTTGGTCCCCCCTTTGCTGCTATAAATGCCTCCACTATTCTGGGAAGGCTTTCCACTTGATGTTGGAACATTGCTGCGTGGACTTGCTTCCATTCAGCCATGAGCATTGGTGAGGTCAGGCACTGATGTTGTGCAATTAGGCCTGGCTCGCAGTCGGCGTTCCAATTCATTCCATAGGTGTTTGATGGGGTTGAGGTCGGGGCTTTGCAGGCCAGTCAAGTTCTTCCACACTGATCTCGACAAACCATTTCTGTATGGACCTCGCTTTGTGCTCGGGGGCATTGACATGCTAAACAGGAAGGGCCTTCCCCAAACTGTTGCCATAAAGTTGGAAGCACAGAATCATCTAGAATGTCATTGTATGCTGTAGCGTTAATATTTCCCTTCACTGGAACTAAGAGGCCTAGCCTGAACCATGAAAAGCAGTTCCAGACCATTATTCCTCCTCCACCAAACTTTAAAGTTGTCATTTTAAGGTTTGGAAGCTCCCAACGAACAGTTATTGCGCTGGCATTGCTTCCGGAGGCAGTTTGGAACTCAGTAGTTAATGTTGCAACCGAGGACAGACTATTGTTAGTTGCTACGCACTTCAGCACTCGGTGGTCCCATTAGGTAAGCTTGGATGTCCACTTCCTTTTGTATATATAGTGTATGTAAATGTTTGTAAGCCCATACTGGTCAACATGACCTTGAAGAGAGGTTGAGGGCTGCTGGCCACCCATCTTAAGGTCAGTGCTGGAGGTGCCGGATAGAGACAGCAGTTTTTAACCAGATTTCCAATAAAATTCTAATAAAATAATTTTAAAAAGCAGACAGCTCACTCAAAGTTAACAATGAACTGCACAAGATCAAATCTGTCTCGACTAATGCAATATGTATCACATTAAGTATGGAGAAAACAACAATGTTGGCCAATGTTGGATTTTTGAGGTTGGTTAGTTTTTTTATTGTTTTTATTTAATTGAATTTTTTTATATATAATCACAGTTTTTGATTTCTGAATCTCTGAGCAATTGTATTTGTATAAAATAATTTTCCAAATGTTTTGAGCTCAGTATTAGTATCATGTATTGTATACAGTCATTTTGGCTCATCTCTATCAAGGGTGCCAATCATTTTGGAGGTGACTGTAGGTTGTACGCCATTTGGTCTGCCTACTTGTAGTCCCAAAACTGAAATAGAACAGAGACTCAAAGTAGGACAATGCAGATAAGTGGGCCTAGTTTATCTTCAACTCATCTCTGCGAACTGTGGCCCAGAACACAGAGTGAGAAAACCAAACCTTTATGTCCATAGATTATTCCTGGCTACATACGAAAGCACAAGCTTGATGAAAATCTTGGGAGAATTGTGAATGAATGCTCAAGTTGTGCATTGGGGACATTGCTCGAATTTGGAAGGCTACATCTGCCTTGCAGGGCCGTTGTCCATTAATTACAGTGGGCTCCAAAAGTATCGGGACAGTGACTGTTGTCATTTTGGCTCTGTACTCCAGCACTTTGGATTTCAAATTATACTATTAATTTGAAGGTATTTCCGGGTGAACTTAAAGCACTTTTTGTACATAGTTTAGAAATTACATCACTTTTTTGTACATAGTCCCCCCATTTTAGGGGACCAAAAGTATTGGGACAAATTCACTTGTGTAGTAAAGTAGTCAAAAGTTATGTATTTGGTTCCATATTCCTAGTATGCAATGATTACATCGAGCTTGTTACTAGCACGCAATGATTACATCATGCATCATCAAACTTGTTGAATGCATTGGCTGTCTGTAGAGTCCCAAGCATGATGTAATCATCGCATGCTAGGAATATGGGAATAAATACTAAACTTTTGACTACTCTAATACACATATAAGTGAATTTGTCCCAATACTTTTGGTTCCCTGAAATGGGGGGCTATGTACAAAAAGTGATGTAATTTCTAAACGGTTCACACAGAGAAGTCCACAGAGAAGTCACTAATTCCTTTAATTTACAATCATTTTTGTGAATAAATATTTAATTTTGATGTTATAATAAGGTTGGTAGCAACATGGAAAATCGTAGTTGAAATTTGATGCACCTCAAGTCGACTGCAAAAGCCACAATGGGCTGGCTAGCTAGCTAGCAAACGTGGCTACAAACAATAGTAACAAAGCTAGTTAGCTGTAAAATCGTCTAAACAAACTACACTATAAATTTAATAGTCAACAATCTCTCCATGTTCAACATGCATATCGATGTGCCTCACAGAGTGGAGTCTAACATTCGCAAAGGTAGATATACTTTTGAGGAGATGGGAAACGTTGCCAACGTTAATGGGCTGCGTGGTGCATTCTGGTCGATTCTTGGACAAGACGTGAATGGGAGTCTTCTGAAATGGGAGTTAATTAACTTGCTATCTGTAGCATCGTATAGCTTTGGAATCGTGACATTACGTACTATCAAGGAAAATAGGCAAAAAAAGAAACGTTCCTTTTTCTGGGCCCTGTCTTTTAAAGATAATTTGTAAAAATCCAAATAAGTTCACCAGATCTTCATTGTAAAGGGTTTAAACACTGTTTTCCATGCTTGTTCAATGAACCATAAACAATTAATGAACAGACGGTAGACAATTAAGGTCACAGTTATGAAAACTTATGACACTAAAGAAGCCTTTCTACTGACTCTGAAAAACACCAAAAGAAAGATGCCCAGGGTCCCTGCTCATCTGTGTGAACGTGCCTTAGGCATGCTGCAAGGAGGCATGAGGACTGCAGATGTGGCCAGGGCAATGTCCGTACTCTGAGACCCCTAAGAAAGCGCTACAGGGATACAGGACGGACAGCTGATCATCCTCACAGTGGCAGACCACTTGTAACAACACCTGCACAGGATCGGTACATCCAAATATCACACCTGCGGGACATGTACAGCATGGCAACAACAATTGCCTGAGTTACACCAGGAACGCACAATCCCTCCATCAGTGCTCAGACTGTCTGCAATAGGCTGAGAGAGGCTGGACTGAGGGCTTGTAGGCCTGTTGTAAGGCAGGTCCTCACCAGACATCACCGGCAACAACGTCGCCTATGAGCACAAACCCACCGTCGCTGGACCAGACAGGACTGCCAAAAAGTGCTCTTCACTGACGAGTCGCGGTTTTGTCTCACCAGGGGTGATGGTCGGATTCTAATTTATTGTAGAAGGAATGAGCGTTACACCGAGTTCTGTACTCTGGAGGCGGGATCAATTTGGAGGTGGAGGGTCCGTCATGGTCTGAGGCGGTGTGTCACAGCATCATTGGACTGAGCCTGTTGTCATTGCAGGCAATCTCAATGCTGTGCGTTACAGGGAAGACATCCTCCTCATGTGGTACCCTTCCTGCATACTCATCCTGACATGACCCTCCAGCATGCCACCAGCCATACTGCTCATTCTGTGCTTGATTTCCTGCAAGACATGAATGTCAGTGTTCTGCCATGGCCAGCGAAGAGCCCGGGTCTCAATCCCATTGAGCAGGTCTGGGACCTGTTGGATCGGAGGTTGAGGGCTAGGGCCATTCCCTCAGAAATGTCTGGGAACTTGCAGGTGCCTTGGGGGAAGAGTGGGGTAACGTCTCACAGCAAGAATGGGCAAGTCTGGTGCAGTCCATGAGGAGGAGATGCACTGCAGTACTTAATGCAGCTGGTGGCCACACCAGATACTGACTGTTGCTTTTGATTTTGACCCCCCCCCCCCCTTTGTTCAGGGACACATTCCATTTCTGTTAGTCACATGTCTGTGGAACTTGTTCAGTTTATGTCTCAGTTGTTGAATCTTGATAGGTTCGTACAAATATTTGCGCATGTTATGTTTGCTGAACAAAAACGCAGTTGAAAGTGAGAGGACATTTTATTTTTTTGCTGAGTTTACATTGACTTTGAGAAGGGATTGCGTAACTATTAGTCTAGCGACAACCTGAACGCGATTGGTCGATAGTCTGCTTAGTGGGGCGATTTACGTTCCTTTGTTCATTGGATCTCTTTTCTATAATATCTCAGACAAATGCACCATACAATGCACCCTGGACTAAAG
This sequence comes from Oncorhynchus clarkii lewisi, assembly GCF_045791955.1. Lineage (NCBI taxonomy): Eukaryota > Metazoa > Chordata > Actinopteri > Salmoniformes > Salmonidae > Oncorhynchus > Oncorhynchus clarkii. Next base: position 27,639,488 of record NC_092154.1, read on the forward strand.
AGGCAAACAAATAGGAATAATGTGCTAGACCTTTCATTAAATTACACATTTCTCGAGGTAGGAATATCACAAAAATATCATCAGTGGCTCATTTGAGAGAAGACATCCTCCAGAGTTATGACATTGGCCAGTATTGAAATCTGACATATATGATAGACGTTTTTGTGATCTAAAAGCCGTATTCCTATGAACTACCAGTGTAGTAAGAGCGATTTTGCACGGTGCTACGTAATACTGTCCGAACACCAATAACTCGGATACACATGAAAACTTGAAATGACCCAGAGAATCGATAGAACATCACTCAGAGATGCATAAAAACATAGCATTCAAAATGGGTGAACCTTTCATTTAAGGCTGACAATCTGCACTTTCACCTCAGTCATTGTATCATTTCAAATCCAAAGTGCTGGAGTACAGAGCCTAAACAACAACAAAATTGTCACTGGCCCAATACTTTTGAAGCTTACTGTAATTAATGGACTTCAGTCCTGCAAGGCAGATGTAGCCTGCCAAATTCGAGCAATGTCCCCAATGCACAACTTGAACATTCTTTCACTAATCTCCCAAGGTTTTAATCAAGCTTGTGCTTTCGTATGTTGCCAGGCAGAATCTATGGCCATAAGGGTTGGTTTTCTTCCTCTGTGTTCTGGGCCACAGTTCTCAGAGACGAGTTGATGATAAACTAGGCCCCCTTATCTGCACTGTCCTACTTTGAGTCTCTGCTCTGTTTCAGTTTGGACTATTCATGTATCCACTATACTAGATCTACTCTGTTTCTTGTGTCAAGTTGTGTGAGTGTGTTTGTGCTCATATTTTGTATGTTTATGTTGTGTGTTTTTGTGTCTGTGCACACATGCCTGTTTAGGTCCATGTGAATTGTGTGTAAATTAGGTAATTTACTCTCAGGGCCCTGAATGTGGTTGACAAATCTGTTGTTGAAATGCTAAATGTGTTTCTGCTTTCAAGAGGAAGTCCCTGTCGTGATGGCTGCAATGGCATGTGAAATGTGTTATTCCCATGGTTCTCATTCACAATATATAATTCCCACATTGTGTTATGAGCATTTTATTCCAACTCTACAATTCCCACTAATTTCATGCTTTACGTTACTTTCATCATTCTACCTACCCTGTTATTGTTGAGGATGTTCTCAGCTTAAGTAGGCCACATGATTTATTGGGGTCATGATGATTTAAAACAATATGCTTCCATTACTGTGTTTTATTCTCAACTCCTCTGTGCTCCCGGTCTCTTGCATGGACTTAACAATGGTGGAAACTCAGTCCAGCCGATGCTGACACCAATCATTTGAGATTGTACAAGTGCACCCTTCTGTAAAAGGGTGCAGAATTTGGACGCAAGCCCTAGTGGAAGACTCTAACCGACCAAACACATACTCTCTTCTCCTCTTTTTAGGAACAAGAGGAGAACAAAGGTGCAACCAGCTGGCCAGAGTATTACATTGACCAGCTCAATTCCATGGCTGCCGTAAGTAATGACTCCTTGTCATTCTTTACTCTAGGTCTCTTGTCTATGATTTTGTATCAATCTCTATCATTGACACTTCCAAAGTGAGTGTACTGTGGTACTGAATTTCACTTTCACACTCCTTAAACAGATCTGGAAGAGACTTGACTGTCAATATAAACATTTAACTTTATCATTTACATGCTTGATATCAGTGATCCTAAAACCTGATATGCAGTATGCAGGTTTATGCCCCAGCTTAGTTGCATCTCACCTGATTCTACTGAGCTGGGACTAAAGCGTTGAATACGCTGCGACGATGAATGGCTAAAAGCTGCGGGTTGCCGTCCTATTTGCTGTCGCTGCGGTGTGTTATAGGGACCACTCGGTTGCACTCGGCCGTCCATGGATCTGGTGTGTGTTTCCCATAAAATGTGCGTTACTGCGGCTCTCCAAGAGCAGGATGGAGGATCACTGTGTCTATATCAACTTTTGCACTGATTTGAGATTATCCTTGATTGAAACCTGATCAGGTAATAAAAAGCATGTGCAGTAACTTAAATGATTCTTAAATTCTCAATAAAAGAGATTGTACTGTACTCTAACTTCAAAACAATGTAACAAACAAATGCAAACAGTTATAATTACATCGGTAATCTGTAGCTCCTCAGATCAATCCTAAATCAGATTAATTCTGCATCCATGTTAGATTCAAAATGTAACCGCAATTGTCAGCGTTTTAACTCCTGGCACGTGCTATGTTGATATGTTTTTGGTAATACTATTGCAGTTTTGGCAGGTGCAAGAGGTTCTGGGTAAGTTCCAAAGAAAGTCAGGCAATATCTAGCACAGACATGCCTCAGGCCTAGACACATCCAGCCGACTCAACTATCTAGAACTGTTCCTTTTGTATTCAAACAGCCGAGCAAAAACCTGGCACAGATTCGAGACCTTTCTCCTTTATCTGAATGGCACGTTCTCCACTACACTTCATTTATAATAAAAGCCAATGAACACAGAAATTGCTGGCACATGCTGGGATGCTTGTTATCGGATCCAAACATGGAGTCCCTTTCAGGTGCTTGTTCCCCAGCTGTTCCATACGCTTGATAAGCAGCATAGGTTTTTAGCTGCACATGTGCAAAAAGCGTATGTTTGGTCAAGCAAAATATTACTTTCCAGTCAGAAATGGTATCTTTTGAAGCCACAGTCTGTAAGATTTCCAGTAATTAAATACAGAAATTGTACACATTGATTTTGAATATGACTTACAGTACAAATACCTTCCTCAGTTTAGTACAACTTTCCTACCTTTTTATGTAACCAAATAACGAAAGACCTGTTACTTCATGTTTTACTTCATGTTTTTGTTGTATTTATGTATGAATCGAATCATGCTTAAACAGTAATGTTGCTCTCACAGGATGTCATACGTCGAGCACTACAGATAATCTGTATCATGCCAATATCACAGGATGCATTTGCTCTATTGTCTCTGTTCCTATTGGTACTATTCACAGTTAGTGTGGCTTGAAAATACAGCACCTGGCTCAAGGAGTAGTCTAACCAATTCACGGCATTTTGACATGTTGTAACAGCTTTGGTGACGCTATATTTACGTTGCACAGAGGAAGACACTCCTTGCCCTGGAGAAGGAAGATGAGGAGGAGAGGAACAAAACGATAGAGAGCCTGAAGACTGCTTTGCGGACGCAACCCATGAGGTGCCCTGGCTCTCAAACTTCCATACACTTCACTGTACGGCGCATACACTCGCTAAAGAAACTCATTTAAATAGACTTGTAGATAGACACACACCCTCTTCAAAAATGACCTGTAGCTACCACACATAGAATAAACACAGGAGGGAACAGGATTGTTTTCTGAAATGAATTTCATTATACAAACGCTCACAGACACACACACACACCCCCTTCTCTCTATTTCCATGCACTCTTCCTTCATTTTTTTTGTACTCTCTTTGAATTACAAGAACTGAAATAACAGGACCCTACAGGGAGTAATTGCCATTGGAGTTACAGACCTATAGAAGTGTATATGCAGACCAGAATGAACAACAACGGCCCAGTAATTCATCACTGTACTGTAGATGGCTAGGCTGGAACACCACTCTTGGATATTGTCACACATGTCATAAATGATATGGTCCCTCTGCTGCGCTAGTTACAGTACCAATGCTATGTGGAGCAGTTATGTAACTGCTCTTAATAAAAGTAGGCTTTATTATTCTAACGCTTCAGGCAGTCCTTCCCAGAACACCTAATCTTTCATTCAAATCACCTATTATGTCGTTAATCATACTTACTGCTGTGGGGCAGTAACCTGGGTAGCGTTCATTGCAACGTAAAATGTATTGAAATGAAGATGAGTGTTTCTTATTGGCCAAGTCCAGGTAGACCCCTCCCTGTTTGTCTGTTTCTTCCGTTTGGTGCCAAATGAACACGACCCAGATTGATCTGCTGATTGAACATATGGTGTCCCTCTGGCTGCATTGTGTGTAGCATGTTTTTTTGTCTCTTTCACATTAGTGTGTGTTGCACCGTTTAATGACCCTGTGCGACCTGAAGATCAGGTGTCAGAATTTCACCCCCAGGGGTTATGGTGGCACTTGGTCACTTACTGGCCTTTTATTTCTTCAGGTCTTTGTTTTTTAACAACTTTGATAACACACTCACAGAGGTTGACCATTTCCTCAAGATGTTAGACCTAATTACTATTTTGGGTATTTCCAGTGCTTAGGATTGTAGTCTTTATACCCTATTTCAAGTGGAAGAAATGACAATTACTACATGAGATCCCATAGACTAGCCCCTTTCCTCCAACTGGCAACTGGCACTTGCACTTTTAACTTAGTTTTTTTTTATTGATATCCCCATTTCCACTTGACCTTCCTCAGGTTTGTGACTAGGTTCATTGACCTAGATGGCCTGACCTGTATCCTCAACTTCCTGAAGACCATGGACTATGAGACGACCGAGTCGCAGATCCACACCTCGCTCATCGGCTGCATCAAGGCCCTGATGAACAACTCCCAGGGGCGCGCCCACGTGCTCTCGCACTCGGAAAGCATCAACATCATCGCCCAGAGTTTGGCCACCGAGAACGTCAAGACCAAGGTGGCGGTGCTGGAGATCATGGGCGCTGTGTGCCTTGTGCCTGGCGGGCATCGGAAGATCCTGGAGGCCATGCTGCACTACCAGCGCTTCGCCTGTGAGAGGACGCGCTTCCAGGTGGGCAAGGGGAGGGTTATTAATTAATATTTTAGTCACCGTTAGCAACCAATCCCCTTAGTTGTATTGGATAAACATTCAGTACCATTTAATATTGTAACATTTTGACTTTTGGCTGGGTTATATACACTGAGTGTACAAAACATCCAGGTGAAAGCTATGATACCTTATTGATGTAATTTGTTAAATACACTTTAATCAGTGTAGATGAGGGGGAGGTGACAGGTTAAAGAAGGATCTTTAAGCCTGGGGACAATTGAGACATGGATTGTGTATGTGTGCCACTCAGACGGTGAATGGGCAAGACGAAAGATTTAAGTGCCTTTGAACGGGGTATGGTAGTAGGTGCCAGGCGCACCAGTTTGTGTCAAGAACTGCAACGCTGCTGGGTTTTTCACACTCAACAGTTTCCCTAGTATATCAAGAATGGTCCTCCATCCAAATGACAACCAACCAACTTGACACTACTGTGGGATACATTGGAGTCAACATGGGTCAGCATCCCTGTAGAACGCTTTCGACACCTTGTAGAGTCCATGCCCTGGTGAATTGAGGCTGTTCTGAGGGCAAAAGGGGGTGCAACTCTATATTAGGAAGGTGTTCCTAATGTTTTGAACACTCAGTGTATAGTTGACACCCAATTATAGTTATTCATTTCAGCGCTTGAATAATGAATAATGTAATATTTCCTTTAAACATCCGCCCTTTATTCAAATAACATGATTGGCTGGCCATTTGCAACAGTAAACGCTTTACATTGGCTAAAGTGGTTTGGCTCCAATGGTTTGTGCAACTTTGTGTCTGCAATATAAATTGTCTCTACAATATGATTGCTCTCTGAACGACGAGCCATATCTGTGGTCATCTCCTCTCCTTCACCACCCAGACCCTGCTGAACGATCTGGACCGGAGTACGGGTCGGTACCGGGATGAGGTCAACCTGAAGACAGCCATCATGTCCTTTATCAATGCTGTCCTCAGCCAAGGTGCCGGAGAGGTAAAATTAGCCGTCAACCTCTGCATCGCTTGTCTCCTAACTCCACACTTGCACCATACTTCAATTTGATTTTCTCTTCAATCGAACTTGTGCTGCACCTCAATCTGACTTAACTTTATTGACACCTACTTTTGGTCCTCCATCTTGTTATGTTCCCAGGCCAGTTTAGAGTTCCGCATCCACCTCCGTTACGAGTTCCTGATGCTCGGAATTCAGCCAGTCATTGATAAACTTCGCTCCCATGACAACTCCACATTAGACCGGTGAGTTGGAGCCCAGTTCCCGTTAACCTGAATTGTGACACAAGCCCCTTTTTTCTCTTGATCTCTGACTAAGCATACCCCTATTCATTTTACTTCCTCTCCCCCAGGCATTTGGATTACTTTGAAATGCTGCGCAATGAGGACGAGCTAACTATGTCGCGACGTTTTGAGTCGGTAAGTAAAAACTTCTTGTTTCCTTCCTGAATCCCATCGTCGGTTGTGCATAATAAGGACTGTGACTTGTCAACGTGTTCTCTGTTCCCAGGTGCACATAGACACTAAAAGTGCTTCCCAGGTATTTGACCTCATCCGGAAGAAGATGAACCACACTGACGCATACCCTCACTTTATCTCCGTCCTGCACCACTGTCTCCTCATGCCTCGTAAGTGCTCCCTGCCTCATTCCTGACCTGCTACTAATGTTGACCCCGGTCAGTAAGAATTTAGCGCTGTGACTTTGGTAGTTGCCCAGAATATTGTGTTTCCCTATTCCTGTCAGTGGAGGCTGCCGAGGGGAGGATGCCTCATAATAATGGCTTGGAATGAAGCGTATGAAATGGTATCAAACACATGGAAACCATATGTTTGATGTATTTTCTACCATTCCACGTGTTCTGCTCCGGCCATTACCACGAGCCCGTCCTCCCCAATTAAGGTGCCAGCCAACCTCATGATTCCAGTAGAGCTGACCTGCTGTCTTCTTCCTGCTAGCTGTGCGTGTGCGGGTGCACGCCGTGTGGGGGTGCAGGTGTGTGGGTGCAGGCGTGTGGGTGTGCAATTTGAATGAATTTTTATCTGTATGACGATTTGTCAGCAAACCAAGATGGCATCTTGCCCTCTAGCCACACTATGTATAAATCAATTGTGGAAACCTCTTTCTGTCCTTAGTTAAATATCTACTTGTGCAGAGAGGCCTCTTCTACTCGACGACATCTCTGTAACGGCTGTATTTGATGATCTCACTGTGCCCCCCCCCCAGATAAAAGGAGTGGGAACACGGTGCAGTATTGGCTGCTGCTGGACCGCATCGTCCAGCAGATGGTCCTGCAGAACGACAAAGGCCACGACCCCGACGTCACGCCACTTGAGAACTTCAATGTTAAGAACGTGGTGCGGATGTGAGTGCTCTCTGTGTAACCCCTTAAGATGACGAGGGAGAGAGGGAGCGCGCCCTGCTTGAGCGCAACTGACTGGGATGACCTGGGATGATATAGGCCTAGGAAAGACATGAAAATTCATAATTGAACTGTCAAATGAAATCATTTCCTAACTGACCCTCCAATCAATACTTCAATACTGTAGGGAACCTCAGTCCCTTGGAGGCTTCTTATAAAATGTATTTAAAATCTGTTAGTCTGCACTGCTTCAGTATGAAAACTGTATTTTAATTCCCATAATAGCAATGAGCTCAGCTCCATTTCCACAGGATTGATTGTTTGCATGTTGTCTTTCACATAAGTCAATGCATCAGTCATAGAATGCTCACATTGAGGACCCTCCAGTAACTTTGTTTGTGTGTCTCTCCTTACAGGCTGGTCAATGAAAATGAGGTCAAGCAGTGGAAAGAGCAGGCGGAGAAAATGCGAAAAGGTCAGTTTCATGTTTTGAGTTGCTTCTTTGTGAAACACTGCCCTTTTGGCTCTATTGCACGTTTTAAAAAAGACCACAAAGAATTCGACAGCATGTAATTTACACTTCACATGGAAGGGATTGACTACTACCTCCTCTACCTCACCAGTAGCACATTGATCCAGTCACTGCCTACTATTGGCCCATATGTTACCCTGCCCCTGTTAGATCTATCAGAAATAACAGCAGACAACCATCTTCTGAGCCACCCTGTGGTCCCATGGGTTGATCGCAACAAAGATTGTGATTTAACATTTCAACACGGTCAACTCAGGAAATGATTAGAAAATGATCATAGAAAGGAATTGGTGATATCCAAATGTCCTAATTGAATTGAGTTGAACCGAACCTGTTCACACTCACAACATAACCTCCAACCCCATCGGGCAGAGCACCACGAGCTCCAGCAGAAGTTTGAGAAGAAGGAGCGCGAGTGTGACGCCAAGACCCAGGAGAAGGAGGACATGATGCAGACCCTCAACAAGATGAAGGAGAAGCTAGAGAAGGAGAGCACCGAGCACAAGGCAGTCAAGCAGCAAGTGGCTGACCTCTCTCTCCAGCTCCACGACCTCAGCTCTGTACGTCACCCTTCAACTCCTTCAGACTTATACAAAGAAATGGCACCAAATATGCCTTAATGTAGATTCATTATGTTTCATCAAGATTCATTTACTGTTATTAGATTTACAGTACATTATAGAAGGCACATAAAGTAAATTACTGCGTGGGTCTCTGATGCAACCAATGTTACGACATCAAATTGAAAGGGAACGATAAGCTAAGGATTGAAATACGATTAATTAAGATAAGTGATGGTGCATTGTCTTTATCTGTGTATTTTCCCCCAACATTTCCAGAGACCGATCGCCAGTGTCCCAGGCGGTCCCCCCTTCATCCCTGGCCCCCCTGGTGGGCCTCTCCCACCCCCCCCTCCCCCAGGAGGCATAATGCTCCCTCCCCCACCACCCCCAGGGGGTATGATGCCCCCTCCACCACCCCCACCTCCAGGTGGTCCCCCGCCTCCTTTTGGACGGCCACCCATGGGAGGGATACCTCCTCCCCCTGGGGCACCCCTGGGGTCCACTCTCAAGAAGAAGAACATCCCCCAGCCGTCCAACCCACTCAAATCTTTCAACTGGGCCAAGCTGGCTGAGGTGAGATTGCAAGGGTTTGAAAAGGGTCATGTTCATAAGAGATCAAACAGAAGTCAACGGACTGAAACAGGGAGAGACTACCTAGACTTGTCCAATAAGGAACACTCGTTTCTGTTCCTTTGCAAAACGTTTTAAAACAGTTTCTGTTGCGTGCCCTAAAGAACATGACCCCGGTAATTCCCTACAGAGTCAATTTGACCTCCTCTTTGTCATCATTGACAGCGACAGGGAAATGTTAGTCTGTAAAACCTGCAGACAATATTTTGATCCCTGAAAGTTTCGGTTTAGTTAGGGAGAATGTTACTTTTTTCCCCAGTTATTCAAGTGCACTTAGAATGGGGAACCAGATGAAAACGTTCCTGTATGTTCTGGGAATATTTTTGTTAGTGTTTAAGCTGATTCTATATTAGCTCCTATAAGTGATTATTCTTCTGTTGCAATCTTTGAATAACATACTCTTGTGTTAGGCCTTGGTGATTGAACTATGGCTGCTGGAGATTGCTTACAGAACATATTGAGGATACTGAAAGCCAGGGTTGGGGTCAATTCCATCTCAAATCAGTCATTTCAGGAGGTGAACTGAAATGTTCCTCTTTGCTTGGAATTTCTGTTTATTTCGTTGAATTGAAATGGAATTGATCCCGACCCTTCTGAAAGCACCACCTCAAAAAATGTCAATAAAATTCTCCCACTCTCCATCCCAGAATAAGTTGGAGGGCACTGTATGGACAGAAGTGGACGACGGGAAGGTTTTCAAAATCCTCGACCTGGAGGACATTGAGAAGACCTTCTCGGCCTACCAGAGGCAACAGGTACTGTACTACGGCCAAGTGTTCACGCTGGTCCTGCTGATGAAGAGAACAGTTTTATAGAGCCACCAACATGTATCCATCCTCACCCTTTTTCTACTTATTCCCTTCTCGTTAGAGATAAATCACCAATACAAAACATGACTTCACTCATGCTGATTATTTGCCATCTCACAAATGTAGAGTAATACCATATTGTTTGGCTAGTGTGCAGTCTACTGGCATTTGGCACTACTAAATAACATAAAAGCCTTGCATGTATGAATAACAGAAATACAAAAGAGCACTGACTACTTAGCGTACACTGTCATAACCTTTTTATGATGCTAGAGTATCAATGTAAAATATCTTCAAGATCATCAGACACGTAAAGATTGAGTTTGGCCCTTAGTGCCTGGAGCTTAGTATTACCTAATACCACAACACTCTGATGTTTGTGGGATGAACAGATCACCATATTGTCGTCAGGGGAAACATAGGGACTTTTGTGTTCACAAACATTTGCAGACATTGTCCTGACGAAATTGGACCCAGGGCTACTAAAATCATCAGCTAGTTAGCACATAAGCCACAAACACAGGGAATAGCTCTTATCTCACTACTCAATGGCCCTCTGTATGGAATGCAAATCTGCTTGAGTTCACCTTGATCATACCAATGCAAGAGATTTAGTCACAATGTAGCCTAGGTTTTCATTCTGCGCTATTTAAATCAGGGGTGTCAAGCAATGAGGCCCAACATCTGATTTAATATGGCCTCCATGTGTGTCCCCTTCGCTAGTTTCTTTGCATGTTTGAAAAAAAAAAAGATTTGAATGTAGTTAAAAAAATAATAATCTAATAACATCAGTGAATTCATAGTTAAGGATCTGTTGTAGATGAGGCCGCTCTCACATTTGCCTTAACATTTTGACGTCCCTGGTCTAAATGAACATTATGACAAACGTATCACGCTCAACTGACTCCAATGTTGCCACATTTGTTTTGCCTGTGACTCACGCTAACACCCGCACCTCATGATCAGCTCACACGCATGCACGCAAACACACATGCATTTGGCAATTCCCCAGCCCCCATCCGACACCCATCTCTTATGGCCCATCAGCCTTTGCTTGCCTAGGCCAGTCACACTCCCACTTCACTCATCACTGATCAACCGTATGAGCTTGTTTCTATTTGTTTGTTTGGTTTGGCCTGAATTCACCTAACTGCGCTATCATTATAATGAGTGCCCACATCTTCCTTGCTTCTTGCCTGCGTTCTAGGACTTCTTTATGGTCAATAACAGCAAACAGGTGAGTTCATTCATTTCCACACCCAAAATGGTGTGGCACTTTTTTCATCCTCCTCCTCTTCTATCATTTAGAACATTTTGCTTTCCTTATCTTATCCTCTTGACATCTTCATCCTCTTGAAAATATATATATCTTCAGTAGACACATGAAGAAATACTTATAGCTTATGGTTTCCATAAATCAACAATATCCTTTTGTACATTGCAGTAATTTAGGCTTAGAAACTGTTCGTTTTTTTTCTGTGAAGGAAATACCCTCTTATTTTAAAGTATGTCAAAAAAAAATCCCAACCCCTTTTCATGAGAATGTCCATTCACTCATAATGCAGTGTATGTCTGTGTCTGTTACTGTGTTCGCACACGTAGGTGCCTGTGTCTGTATTCCTCCATGTATTTGCTTGTTTTCCTTGTCTGTCTTCGTAAGTTTGTCTCGTATCTGTGCGTTTTGTCTTTCTTTACTTTTTATGTATGTGTGTAATGTATTCCTCCTGTTGCTCCTAGTTAAGATACCTACCATTCTGAAATGCATCTCCTCTGAACGACTCTCCACAGAAAGAGAGTGAGGATTCGGACTCCTTGAGCTCCAAGAAGGTCAAGGAGCTCTCGGTCATCGATGGCCGCCGAGCCCAGAACTGTAATATCCTCCTGTTGCGGTGAGTGTGTGAATACTGGCAGTCAGAAACTGGGCCATGCTATTGAGGTAATTTCCTGTTCTGATGAGAGTAACATATTAGCACTGAAATGTCATATGCTGTTGATAGGAAATACTTTTTGTCTAATTATGATTTGATCCTGATGTCAGTGAGTAGGCTTTCTTCTTTGCGTCATTCTTCTCTTTCAATGCAGGCTCCAGTGAATCATGGGACTTTATCTCATAATCAAAACATTCTCTCTTTCTTTACACAAGGCTAATCTTGAGAATCCGGAACTAAACTATTGCGTAATTGTGTCAGATGGTCGATTAGGTATGAGGGAATATGTATGAGAGAAGATACTAATGAGACTAGCGAAGTCTCCACCCCCCTGAAACGGAAACTCTCAGCCAAAGCCCCCTTTTGATAAATGTTCGCTTTACAGAGAAAGTTTCAAGTTTTACAAAAACTTTTCCTTAAAAACATGCTACAATATTGCAGCATATTGATGATTACATCATCACTAATGTGTGGTTAGTTGGCAGATTGTTTTGCCCCAATGCAATGTGTAGAAGGAGTCATGCTTGTGCTACTGCAAAATCCTAAATTGCAACAGATAAAATTAGCCTACAAAATATATGTATGTATGTATGTATGTATGTATGTATGTATGTATGTATGTATGTATGTATGTATGTATGTATGTATGTATGTATGTATGTATGTATGTATGTATGTATGTATGTATGTATGTATGTATGTGTGTTTAGCATTTCAGTTCAGAGACGTAGGCTACATCATGTCAGTCAAATTGGTTGAGGGTTCAGAAGAAGGTGTGTAAAAGAGAGAAGCGGGAGGGTGAGCAGAAGCTACATAAAAATAAAAATGTGTGCGGCAGACAGACATCCAAGGTGATATGTATGTCATTGTTTTTAAAATATATTGACAGTAGACGTTACTTGGAGACAAATTCCTGGCTCTCAAAACTTGACTGAAACAACATGAAACAGCTCTCCGTTAGCAGAGCTGCTGTGATTTCTCAATAATTGAATGTGGTCTGGTATCATTAGTAAGCCACACATTCACACAGAGGGGAACTTTTAATTTAATCAAGACCAATCTGACTCAAAACGACCACGAAACAAGCCAAAATGGAACCCACTACTTCTAATGCTTCCTTTTTGGGTGTTCAAATCGGGTTGTCCCACATCAAGGCGATTTTATTAAGAGTTTGGTGGAGGAGGACCATTCAGTTGTGATGCAAGAGTAATGGTTTAGCTCAGGAGGAGAGATGGTTGTGTTTTTAGTTTTCCTGGTCATGAACTCCGGTCAATAATTACTCTCTATGTGGAAGCTTAGACCACTTCTAACAATTTATTGAAAAGGAGTGATTTTATAATAGAAGTAGAGTTGATCGTAGGATCACAACTTATTTTTTTCCAAACGCGAGAAGGTTGAGGTTTCTCAGTCAGAGCATGTGGTGTGATATGAAGAAGTTGCTCCATAGCTAGCTTTTATTTTACAATGTGTTTATTAGGTTTCCTAAGTAAAAGCTGTGCACAAACACACACCAAATTAGCTCCCGTTACAGTCTAGCCCATCTCGCAATTCAGAATCCTAGCTAAAATCAACCGCCCCTCCTATACTAATTTAATTTAATGGTTTTTAATGGGCTTCAAAAAGCCTTTAACAGAGACCTCCCATGCGGATGCACTCCAAGGGGATTGAATGGAGTACTACGCTCCCTTTTAAGTGGGTGCCCTCAAAAGACGGTACACAGATTTTGAGGAGCAAACATGATCTGTGAATAATCTGTGGTCAATGCCATTTAAAGACACCAGAGACAAAGATGCTCCCATCAATGGGCAGTCTAGTAAGCAAATGCTTACCACGACTCCATTTTGTTGCTCCCAGCCTACGGACAGAAACTCAAACAAGAAGCTCCCGCGCTCAGGTCTGTTCAACGCTGGTCCGACCACTCTGATTCCACGCTTCAAGACTGCTTCGATCACGTGGATTGGGATATGTTCCGCATTGCGTCCAACAACAACATTGACGAATATGCTGATTCGGTGAGCGAGTTCATTAGAAAGTGCATTGACGATGTTGTACCCATAGCAACAATTAAAACATTCCCAAACCAGAAACCGTGGATTGATGGCAGCATTCGTGTGAAACTGAAAGCGCGAACCACTGCTTTTAATCAGGGCAAGGTGACCGGAAACAAACAGTGTTGCTATTCCCTCTGTAAGGCAATCAAACAAGCCAAGCGTCAGTGTAGAGACAAAGTAGAGTCGCAATTCAACGGCTCAGACACAAGAGGTATGTGGCAGGTTCTACAGTCAATCACGGATTACAAAAAGAAAACCAGCCCCGTCGCGGACCAGGATGTCTTGCTCTCAGACAGACTAAATAACTTTTTTGCCCACTTTGAGGACCATACAGTGCCACTGACACAGCCCACAACCAAAACCTGCGAACTCTCTTTACTTGCAGCCGACGTGAGTAAAACACTTAAACGTGTTAACCCTCGCAGGGCTGCAGGCCCAGACGGCATCCCCAGCCGCGAGCATGCGCAGACCAGCTGGCTGGTGTGTTTACGGACATATTCAATCAATCCTTATCCCAGTCTGCTGTTCCCACATGCTTCAAGAGGGCCACCATTGTCCCTGTTCCCAAGAAAGCTAAGGTAACTGAGCTAAACGACTACCGCCCCCCGTAGCACTCACTTCCGTCATCATGAAGTGCTTTGAGAGACTAGTCAAGGACCATATCACCTCCACCCTACCTGACACCTTAGACCCACTCCAATTTGCTTACCGCCCAAATAGGTTCACAGACGACGCAATCGCAACCGCACTGCACACTGCCCTAACCCATCTGGACAAGAGGAATACCTATGTGAGAATGCTGTTCATCGACTACAGCTCAGCATTTAACACCATAGTACCCTCCAAACTAGTCACCAAGCTCGAGACTTTGGGTCTCGACCCCGCCCTGTGCAACTGGGTACTGGACTTCCTGTCGGGCCACCCCCAGGTGGTGAGGGTAGGTAACAACATCTCCACCCCGCTGATCCTCAACACTGGGGCCCCACAAGGGTGCGTTCTGAGCCCTCTCCTGTACTCCCTGTTCACCCACGACTGCGTGGCCATGCACGCCTCCAACTCAATCATCAAGTTTGCGGACGACACTACAGTGGTAGTCTTGATTAACAACAACGACGAGACGGCCTACAGGGAGGAGGTGAGGGCCCTCGGAGTGTGGTGTCAGGAAAATAACTTCAAAACTCAACGTCAACAAAACAAAGGAGATGATTGTGGACTTCAGGAAACAGCAGAGGGAGCACCCCCCTATCCATATCGACGGGACAGTAGTGGAGAGGGTAGTAAGTTTTAAGTTCCTCGGTGTACACATCACGGACAAACTGAATTGGTCCACCCACACAGACAGTGTCGTGAAGAAGGCGCAGCAGCGCCTCTTCAACCTCAGGAGGCTGAAGAAATTCGGCTTGTCACCAAAAGCACTCACAAACTTCTACAGATGCACAATCGAAAGAATCCTGTCGGGCTGTATCACCGCCTGGTACGGCAACTGCTCCGCCCACAACCGTAAGGCTCTCCAGAGGGTAGTGAGGTCTGCACAACGCATCACCGGGGGCAAACTACCTGCCCTCCAGGACACCTACACCACCCAATGTCACAGGAAGGTCATAAAGATCATCAAGGACAACAACCACCCGAGCCACTGCCTGTTCACCCCGCTATCATCCAGAAGGCGAGGTCAGTACAGGTGCATCAAAGCAGGGACCGAGAGACTGAAAAACAGCTTCTATCTCAAGGCCATCAGACTGTTAAACAGCCACCACTAACATTGAGTGGCTGCTGCCAACACACTGACTCAACTCCAGCCACTTTAATTTTGGAAATTGATGTAAAAATATTTCACTAGCCACTTTAAACAATGCTACTTAATATAATGTTTACATACCCTACATTACTCATCTCATATGTATATGTATATACTGTACTCTATATCATCTACTGCATCTTTATGTAATACATGTACCACTAGCCACTTTAACTATGCCACTTTGTTTACATACCCTACATTACTCATCTCATATGTATATACTGTACTCTATACCATCTACTCCATCTTGCCTATGCCGTTCTGTACCATCACTCATTCATATCTTTATGTACATATTCTTTATCCCTTTACACTTGTGTGTATAAGGTAGTAGTTTTGGAATTTTTAGGTTAGATTACTCATTGGTTATTACTGCATTGTCGGAACTAGAAGCACAAGTATTTCGCTACACTTGCATTAACATCTGCTAACCATGTGTATGTGTCACGAATCCCGCCGAAGATGGTGCC
Source organism: Oncorhynchus clarkii lewisi (assembly GCF_045791955.1). Taxonomy (NCBI): domain Eukaryota; kingdom Metazoa; phylum Chordata; class Actinopteri; order Salmoniformes; family Salmonidae; genus Oncorhynchus; species Oncorhynchus clarkii. Next base: position 27,655,367 of record NC_092154.1, read on the forward strand.
TCTTCCTGTTCGGGCGGTGCTCGGCGGTCGTCGTCGCCGGCCTACTAGCTGCCACCGATCCCCTTTTCTGTTTCATTTAGTGTTGTCTGATTAGTTGCACCTGTTTCTTGTTTAGGTTTTGGGCTATTTAAACCTGGTAGGCCTGCCGGCTTTTGTGCGGGCTTGTTTTCTGTTATTTGGTTTGTGATTTCTGTGGATGTTAGTTTTTCCTGAACCGTTTCGTCCTGTTGTTTTGGACTGGGTCTTTTAGCGCCCGTGTGTGTGGCGTTGACCGACAATGTTGCTTTGGGAATAAACTATCCACGTATCTACTACCCTGCTCTCTGCGCTTGACTCCTCCACCCACTACTTCTTGTACTGACAGTATGTGACATACATTTGATTTGATTTAGGACAAGTAGAATTATATTTGAGAAAATACAATGTCTTTTTTTTTGCAGTTTCAAAGTACGGCTAGTTATTACAGTGAGCAGCCGACAGAGCCTGTCCGGCACTTGTTCCCCCACTGGATCGTTCTCGGAGTTGGTGCATAAAATCAGACTCATAATTTTTTACTTTCAACAGGACAATTCCACGAGGGAGAGGCCGTTAAGATCGTCTGTTTCTTTTTCGGCAAATCTCTCTCCAGACAGTTCCTCCCTATGATATTGTATATAAATACATTGCACATTTGGCTAATTCGTAATAAGCCTTGGCTTTAGAATACTTTTGAAATACATGTTTGAAACACAAACCGGTTAGGAAGTGCCAGGAACTGGAAACTGGCAATAAGGCAAAGAAGTTATGTTGGCAGTGTTTCTCATTGTGGTCTGAGGAAATGATTTACCCACAGTTTACTTTACTTTTCCTGTGGTTTGAAGTTCAGTGTTGCAGGCCAAATTTGAATTATACATTTAGTATTATCTATTTGTTTAGGTTGAGGCTTCGTGGCACTTCTTGTTGAAGTGCTCTTGACATCAAAGTAGAAAGCTGAGGCATATTCCAGTTGAATCTTAGAAATGCCTAAAACTAATTATGTCAGTGATATAAATAAATACATATATATATATATATATATATATATATATGATATAAACACATATATTTAGGTCAAGAATGAGCGGAAAATAACTTTCACAATGGCAGAGTTATTTGAATTTACAAATCACATGACGCCTCAAAAACAGTTAAAGTATTTATGGTGGTTCTAGTGTTAAGAGTTCCTGTGGCTGACATCTCCTGTGATTGTCATCTAGGCTGAAGCTGTCCAATGAGGAGATGAAGAGGGCTATCTTGACCATGGACGAACAGGAGGACCTCCCCAAGGACATGCTGGAGCAGGTGAGTCTACGGCAAAATCACATAGGCTTGAAACAGTAAACTTGCACACCTAAATGTGCTTCCAGGTGCATGGAGCAAAGCGTATACTTGTTAAAAAGAAAAACTCCAGCACACCAGAAATCGGTATGATCCAGTGTCACATGGGCTGACATTTTCTGTTTCTCAGTGAGCAAAATCAAATAGACGAGATTTCAAATAGACAGGATGCATCTTTGGATTACATCCACATAAATTATCACCTCCATTTCATAAACATCATAAAAAGAGAGGTTTAAGATTACATTGCAATATTGTAAGTGATATGGTAGATTTATGTCAGTGCAATGTTTAGCTACATATGTTGCTAGTGAATGGCCAGTCATTTTCATGGCTCCTCCTCAGATGCTGAAGTTTATTCCAGAGAAGAGTGATGTGGACCTCCTGGAGGAGCACAAGCATGAGTTGGACCGCATGGCCAAGGCTGATCGCTTCCTTTATGAGATGAGCAGGTAGGATGATCTGCGAGAGAGAAGTAGACCAAGGGCCTGATTCGATCAAATGTCTTTTTTGTTGTTGTTTATTTTTACACAATTCTTCCAACTTGCATCGGTGATGAACCTGAACCCACTGTGCTACAAGTCCATGTTAAGTAAGACTCAACATTATCTTGGTGAGCTCACAAGTCTTCAGGTCATAGGCAAGCTAACTTACTCATTACGAGAGCTTGGTTCCCATGTTCTCACATTCCCACAGAAATGGATGATTCCCACCATTACTTAATAACAAAACAAGTCCCATGTTGACATCTCAGAGTGGAGCCAACGACACCATAGTATTTCGACCTGTTCCTGCCAGTGTATCTCGCTGTTTAGTCTATGCACTGTAAGTCACTGTTGACCAAAGAGTCTGCTAAATTAATTTAGACACAGGGAACATCCCTGCTTAGACCACCCACCCTAAAGCCTGACTTGAGTTCGCTGCCTGGCTGTCGTTCTTAAGAATATTTGGGGGGGGGGGGTTGATACAGTTACATATCCCAATATTATTTTGGATGATATTAGGACCATATTTGACTCCAAGTATCAATATTTTTTTGCTACTGTAGGTAGCGTTAGCAAGCGCTAGTCGGTTGAATAGTACCTGAGCCAAAACTCCAGTATTTTTCATCCTATTGCTTGTTCTCCCTCTTATTTTTAAAGTGAGCCAACATGCTTTCAGGACTATTACACTACATAACCAAAAGCATGTGGACACCTGCTCGTTGAACATCTCATTCCAAAATCATGGACATTAATATGGAGTTGGTCCCCCCTTTGCTGCTATGAGCTTCCAGTCTTTTGGGAAGGCTTTCCACTAGATGTTGGAACATGTTTGTGGCTACTTGCTTCCATTCAGCCACTAGCATTAGTGAGGTCGGGCACTGATGTTTGGCGATTTAGGCCTGGCTTGCAGTTGGCATTCTAATTAAGGTTGAGGTCATTGCTCTGTGCAGGCCAGTCAAGTTCTTCCACACCGATCTCGACAAACCATTTCTGTATGTACCGCGCTTTGTGCATGTGGGCATTGTCATGCTGAAACAGGAAAAGGCCTGCCACAAGCTGTTGCCACAAAGTTGGAAGCACAGAATTGTCTAGTATGTCATTGTATGCTGTAGCGTTAATATTTCCCTTCACTGGAACTTAGGGGCCTAGCCCAAACCATGAAAAACAACCCCAGACCATTATTCCTCATCCACCAAACTTTAGAGTTGGCATAATGCATTCAGGCAGGTAGCGTTCTCCTGGCATCCATCAATTCCAGATTAGCCTGTAGGACTGCCAGATAGTGAAGCGTGATTCTTCATTCCAGAGAACGCGTTTCCACTGCTCCAGAGTCCAATGGCAGTGAGCTTTACACCACACCAGCTGATGCTTGGCATTGCACATGGTGATCTTAGGCTTGTGTACAGCTGCTTGGCCATGGAAACCCATTTCATGAAGCTCCAGATTTAACCGTTCTTGTGCTGATGTTACTTCCAGAGGCAGTTTGGAACTCTGTAGTGAGTGTTGCAGCCGAGGACAGAACATTTTTACACGCTTCCGCATTCTGTCATCCCGTTCTGTGAGCTTGTGTGGCCTACCAATTTGTGGCTGAGTCGTTGTTGTTCCTAGATGTTTACACTTCACAATAACAGCACTTACAGTTGACCGGGGCAGGTCTAGCAGGGCAGGAATTTGACAAACGACTTGTTGGAAAGGTGGCATCCTATGACGGTGCAACGTTGAAAGTCACTGAGCTCTTCAGTAAGGCCATTCTATTGTCAATGTTTGTCTATGGATATTGCATGGCTGTGTGCTCGATTTTATACACCATCAGCAATGGGTGTGGCTGAAATAGCCGAATCCACTCATTTGAAGGGGTGTCCATATACTTTTGTATATACTGTATAGTGTATTTCCCTGACTGTTCAAAACTTGTTTTCTCATGCTCTATCTTCTCTCTCTGCAGCATACATATAGTGAGCAATATGTTTGGAACATCAAATCGCAATTAAACCGCAGTATTTAATTGAAATACAAAGAGAATTGTGAGAATCTTAATCGCAATACATATCGTATCGGCACCTAACTATCGTGATAACA